>NW_024582054.1:21779732-22066673 GCF_017639235.1 Corvus kubaryi
AAAAAAAAAAAAAAAAAAAAAAAAAAAAAAAAAAGAGTGAATGCACTCAAAATCAAAGCAGCACCTGTAAGCACTAGGTGGCAGCACAGCAAACGGTATTTCTTCCTCCAGAAATGAAAGTCGTTGAAAACTATAGAGAGATTTCAAAATCAAAGTATGACTCTAAAATCATATTACAAAAATTTGGAAATAGAATGAGTAACAGTTCAAAAGGAGAGAAGACAACACAACAACCATTCTCCCTTCTCTTAAGAGTAATGCTTTACAGCCTGCCTCTTTGCAAAACTGGATGGCAGCACTATTGCCCAACTACAAAGTTCCAAAACGTACTCTCAATGCATCTCTCCTTTCCTCAGAGTCCATACATCACCCCCAGACAACGTCTGCTCAGGCTGCTTGTTGACTAGTCTGGACAACATGGGTGTCTACAGCCTGTCGGCTCTGCCTTCACCAGAAGGAAGTTGTTCCATACAGAGGATAATACAAGGACACTGGGAGGAATTTGGTGGGCATCTACAATGTTAGACCTGAAGAAATAAGCAGCAAAAATCATTGGGGACTGGACCAGAAACTGGATTTTTTTTACTTCTTATCTATCATGTACCCCCAGCCTTGCAGTTCCTTTATTTTTTTTCCTCCCAGTATTTAATAAACTTCTTGTGATCTCATATAATCTAGCACCATGCCAGGATTTTTCAGAAACATGTAGAATTCATATTCCCAAGACCAAGCCATGATCAGTCCTGGCTCTGACTTAAAAACAGACTCATTTGAAAGCAATCCTGAGCTTCAGCCTCATCCTTTGAGAAGTGCACGAGCATACACACAAGTGTGTAGATACACACATAATAATTTGGCTGGCATTCAGTTTAACAAATTAATTCCTGCAGTGCTGACCTCTGTGACTCTTCAATTGGTGTTGCAGAGGGTCACAGAGAAAATGTAACTGCAAAAGAATCTTATGGAACTGAATGTCTGAGCAACTGAGAAGCAAATGTAACTCAGTGTCAGTAAGTGCAATGCAGGTTTATGGGAGAGAACAGCTACTTAAAGACTCTTAAATATGGGCCAAGCCTGTTGTAAAAGGTTCTCTGAAATCAGCAGCATCTTGCTTAGCAACAGTTAAAACACAAAAAGAAACAGGAAAACAATATAGAAAAGCAAAAGCATGGAAAAAAGTTAGACATCGTCATCATGACAAAACCATCGATCCAATGACAACAGAAGATACAGCAAAACCAGAAAGTGCACAATGTCTACAGAAATGCACAGGTATATGAAACTGTTTCCATTTGATGAAAGATCAATTAAACTATCAGTCTTCATCTTGGAAAGGACACAACTGAGACAAAAGGCAGCTTTAGAATCATGGCCGATATAGAGAAAGCAAACAGAAATCAATTACTCTGCATTTCTCATTGTCTTGGAATCAGTGGGATCTATGTAATTATTAAGTATCAGGCTTAAAGTGGAAAAAAATAAATACTTTTTCTCACGTTAATCAGCTATAGTGTAGAACTCACTGCCACAGAACATCACAAGAAATCAGAAGGATTTTAAAAGGGCTGAATCATTTCATGGAAGACAGTCCAGCCATGACTGTGTAACATGACGGCCCAGATGCATGGTGGGGCATCTCATGTAGTTTATAAATCATCAGATATATAATGCAAAGAATGCTTACTAGGAAAGAGTTACTCTAAAAATCCCACTGATAATGGTTACCCTAAGTATCAAGGATAAGTTCCTGTCATAGACAGACAGCTGGTTCTGCCCAGTATAGCTGTCCTTGAATGTTATACTAGAGAAAACACTACTTATAATGCATATCAACCCTACAAACTAAAGATTACAAATTTGTGGTAAAAAAAGAGAGAAACAACAGTAACAAAACAAACCAAAAAAATATCAGCAAGGCAAAACAGTGAGATCTGCACTGACCCATTTTCCTTTTCTGACATGAACACTTGAGTCAGTCTAAAGATATCAGTATCACACATGAACATCCAGAGACACAGTCAAGGGCTGATGAAAGCATTTGGTCAAACACTGGCCTTATTAAAGCTACAGATTTTTTATATGTTCAGTATATACTTGAGGCAAAAAGCAAAAGCTGAATGGTCTAGTTCCTAAAATCCACACTTACAACATGTATTTTGCCCAGCTACTCTGGGAGAATCCAACTTTATTCACTGTTCTATAGGCTCTTCGCTCCCTTGCAATTTGACCTATTTCTCCAATTTGAATTCCAAATGGGAACTTGCTCCAAAGCATTCCCAACTGTTTGAAAATTAAAACATCTCAAAGAAATACATTCGGCTGTTTGACTGAATCATTGCAGATCCACATGGTACACTGGAGATTGAGTGGGATGTTTTAGCAATTTCACTGAAAATTCAGCCAACCACCAGATCATCAGTTTATTGTCCCCGTGTCACCATATTTAGTGATAATCAGGGAAACTACTTTCTTTTTCAGGATGTTTCCATCACCAAACAAGGCTTGCAGGTTTATATTCTTTCCATGTGCCCCACTCTTGCAAATTTCATGGAGATACATGCCGGAAAGAGGCCTACAGAGTCACTTTATTAATGTTTTCACAGATAGAGAGGATGCAGAACGAATGGAAACATCTTCTTATATGCCAGAGAACCCACACACAGGACCACTATAAGAATCCTGCTCACAGAACCCCCTGTGCTTGCAGTGCACTCACCATGTGGAGAATTTTAAAGGGAGAGTTAATATACAGGTCATTAGCTGCATTTCAGGGAGAACACAGGCTGTGGTACATGATTAATTGTTCTGAAGACTAGAGAAGACTACAGTGATAACCAGAATAATCCCCTGTACACAAAAGGGAGCAGCCTAATTAAATCCTGCCTTTGACTCCGATCTCTACAGATGAGTTACAAACATGATTTTAAGAAAAACATCCATATTTTGTTTTCAAATTTTCAATAATGAGGAACTTGCTAGGCTGTTCCAATGCTTAATTACCATTAAATATTTGGATCTTGCTAGACTGTTTTCAGCCAGACAGAACAACCAGTTTAGACCACCATATGGGTTTTTTTGTATACTTGTAAGTCTGACTCTAAAGACTTAATTTCTTGTTTAATGGAAGAAGTAGGCTGAACTTGTTTTCTGAGTGGAAAACATATTTCCCAACCCTTTGGATCATCCTTGTAAGTCCTCTTTGAGCTCTGTCCAATTTTTTTCTTCAGTTGTGGATGTCAAAATCTGACCTCATGATCCTGATGTGATCATAGGTACTAAATATGGAGGTAATATTGCTTCCACATAGTTATTTAATGTTCTTCACTCTATATATCCAAGGGTCCCTCTTGTTAGGAGCTACTCTCTCCATAGGGAAAGTTGGTAGTTTCCAGAATGCTGGAGGAAAAAAACAACTGTAGCTTACAAATTTTACTGCAATAGGGCCTTGAAGAGTCACTGCTGTTATTGCTACAACTGCCTAGGAAGGAATCACAGGTGCTATGTGGCAAGAACAGCTAGCAAAAGGGCTGGCAGCTTCCAGCAGCAACTGCTGCCATACCTCCCTTACCTACTTCACCCTTCCCTTTCTTTCCCCACCTCCCTATTTAAGGTTGCAAGAAAAGCTGTAAATCTCAACACTTCCAGCTAACTCTGTGTCCCAGATTCACTTCCTACACATCTTTCTCACTTTTTTTCTGACTGGCTTTAATTCAAGTTTGCCCTAACCTTGGATCCCTGGATTGCCATTGTTCGTTCTGCTCCCATTTTTGATTCTGGGTCCTTTGGCTCCCCAGATACTCACATACAGTCAAATATGCACCTGGGCTATCAGGATAAAAGCCACATTATATAGATGTGGCTGATATGCCCTTTTCCTAGACAGCTGAGCCTGCAATTTTTGAAAAATAAACTCATTTTCCCATACTCAGGGCCGAAAATCATCAAGACTGTAGCTAAATAATGGGGAAGTGATACATGATGGAAAGGACAGAATGATATTTACTACTAATAATTAAATCTTATCTTCCTAATCAATTATAAAAGTAAGAAGTAATATATTTTTAAATTACTAAGATGCAAAGACAATTGGATATGTATGGGTAAGTTATAACAATTTATGCAGTGACAGCTTGGTCACCGTGGTTGGAAAGCTCTGATGTAATAACCACTTCAGGGTTAATTGTACTTGAGAGGAAGGAAAAAAGAAAGAAAATGAGCATTTGGAAATCAGGCACCTCCATTTAGCAAACAGTTAAAAAGTATTTTCTAAATATAATCTAATCAAGGTATCTACATACCAAGAAGGTATTTCTCTGCAAGATGCAGCTGAGCAAGTGGTAGGAAGAGAGAGTCGTGGTGCTACACCACTGCTTTGGGTATGGTTCTGTCCATGCAGCACTGAACATGGGTTAAAGACACTGCAGTCAGCTTAGCTGCTGTTCCCCCCAAAATATCTGCCCAGGTGCACTGAAGAGGAGCATTTTTGCCCAACAATGTTGCTATATGTTCAGTGAATCTCACTGCAACCTAAAGCAGAGAAACATGATCTTCAAGGGATCGGAATCCAAGGCCACACTGCCTACAAGGATGCAAAGAGGTTCATGTTGAATGTTCCAGTTTTGGATTAACTCTGATTTCAAACGTCAATACATCTAATGCACCTCATGTGACTCAGTGCATAAGGGCTCCTCCCAGTTTTGACCCAGTTGTTATTGGAGAACAAGTTTTTCAAGCTGTGAAATCCACTTTATAGCAAGGCCTTAAAACCTTGGCAATGTCTTTGAATGACAAATGCAGGCCTCCTCTGAAATACATTTCAGCTATGTGACCCTGATTTAAGTTAAAATTCATAGACTGTTAATTAGCATGTGGAACAGGAAGTTTCTAAATAGCTCACCAGGTATGTATTTGGCAGGCAGTACACCAACACTTGAAGTGTGGTTAAAAAAACTCACTCTTTTTACATCACTGAAAGTTTAATAAATATTTATTTCTTCAGGGACCTCCTATGTTAATGAAACCTGTCTGCTCTTGTTTGAATCTTTAAAACTCATGTGTTAAATAGTAACGCTGAGGTAGCGTCTCTGAAATTGCACTGCTAACAGCAGAGCAAATACAGAGCATAAGTGTTTTTTCTGTCTATTTAACAGTTTTTATGTGTCTGCTAAGTGCTTGTTTTCTGTTTTGTTAATCATTCCAACTCCCATAATAATTACACAGAAGAGGAAATCGCAATTTCAAATGCTACCATTTCTCTGGTTCTCTAGAGCTAAAAGGAGGAAGCAGGCTTAGATGGCTTTCTCAAATGTTTTTTCTTTTGCTAATCATGTCAAAATCACATTTCTGTGCCCATTATATAGTCAGATAGCCCATCAAAATGCTGTGTTATTTGTTTCATATCAGGAAGCAATTCCATTTACCATATAATAGTCATTATCCTGAACTAATTTTTATCAATGCTATCATTTTCTAAGACCTTTTACCCTATCGTCAAAACTTGTTCAGCTATTGGTGCATAACTTGCACTTCTGCAGGTTAACTTTCCAGCTCTGGAATGACACACTACATGGCAGTACTGCCAGGCAGCCTGATGCCATAAGAAAGCAACTTTGGTGCCAAGTGCCACATGCCAAGAGAGAGGAAAGTCACAGAGACTCATTCTGAAAGGAGCCCTGCTCAAATCACTCTACAGCAGACTTATTCTCCACCTAAGTCACCTCCTGGCTTCAAACCATGCTTTAACTTGATCTTCAATTTATTCTTTCTTGTTTCAAGTCAATGCCTGTGTATTTTATGTCACCTACTTACCTAGATAATATCCTGAGGCTCCTTCCAGACTCACCTGCCCTATGATCCCATGGGTGCTACTGAAAGAAAGCCTGCAGCAGCTTGGCACTTTGGCTATTCCACATGGTTCATGTTCATTTACATTTGTTGCTGTCAGTGTGTGAGCGTGGAGATGAATCCGTTAGTGCACAGGAAATGTAGAAGTCTGTTCCTATATAAAAGTGACCTGGTGAGAGATGACATGGCTGGGTTCAGGGAGTTAAAATACTATCTTATTTTTATTCCTAGTCTCAGCTTTGTATTACACTACTGCGGTTTTATTGCTTCTTTGAACTAAGTTTTCACACACCAGTGGATTCCGGGAGACCTGGAAATCCCGCCTTTGCAAAGCCATATTGACTACAGAATAACTCAAATTCCTATAATCCTATGAGAGATTTAAAATATTGGAGATGCAGCTTCATTTATATGGCCTTTCCTCCAAATGAAACCTGGAAGTAATACCCGACACTTACTCCCTGCTCCATGAGAAATGTTTCTCCTAGAGTTGCAAGGCTCCCGAGGCAGCTAAAAGGATACTGGAAGACATTCCAGGAGTGCCAATGGAGAATAAGAGACTGAAATAGCCATTAATGGGAGTTTTTGCACTAAATGTCATACAATTCTGATTCTTGGTCACACCGGCTTCAGGGGGTGCTGGTGGTACCTCCTATTCTCTGAGTAGAGAACTTCACTTTCAGTCTGGAAAAATTCATGAGCCTGGAAGGAAAGGGAGGTGATATTCAGATTACTGGAAATCTATATTCTCAATATTTATGATATAATGATATTGCCAATTGAATGCCACATTTTACTACAGCAGGAAATATGTTTTCGGTGTAAAGTTTCAGCTCAAAGCTTGGCTGTCTATTGCTTTCTGAATTTCTAGCTTCATATCTTAAATGTGTGTCTCTTAATTTATCCAGCATAGAAGTACATCTGTTCAGTATTCAGCATACGAAACATTAGGAAGTATGCACTGAAGAAATATCCAGAACAAGTTATCAACCTATATACAAAAAAAAATTAAACTGAACATTAAGAACTAATTTTACCTCTCTGATCTGTGTGGCAGATCTCACTCTTACTCTCTTGTCCAGTACATGCATTCCCATGATGACAGCTTTTTTGTACATGCAGGCAATAAAAAGAGTGGTGAGATTCACCCAGCAGACACAGTACAGATGACAATGATCAGCTGGCATGGAATTAAAGAGAAGGAAAGTAAGATACTTTTATGGGGTTCACCCTGCAGATGGAAGAAAAGACCTTAGCATACATCTCAAAATTACAAGGTAGAGCAGCTAATTTTGCATTTCAACATATGAATTTCCATTTATTATGATTTTCTTTTATAAAGCAAAAAACATCTCAATTCTGAGATCTATTTTCATTGCTCCATTTCCACTAAAAATTGGCTGATAAATGGTTGTGCCACAGAGACTCTTTGAAGAGAAGCACCTGTTCTTCCTGTTGGGAGGAGACAGGAGTGACACATACTGGGACTTCCCATGCCAGAACATCATAATATCAACTTCAAGCACTTTATATTTCTGTCACAAGACAGCAATCCTTGTTCCAAATAAATGACCACTGAACCTAACATCCAGTTGTCAACTTCTTTATCCCATTTTATAAACAAACAATATCAGATACAGAAATGACTTGTCCAAGTGACTGCATCACTGGCAGGACAACACTTCTCTAACTTAAAAAATTACAGTATAAATAGTTTAATGTGCCCCAAGTTAATCTAGTACTTTGCAAATTGATGCAGTTATAACTGCTTTAAATAAGCATAAACTATTTGGCGTAAGTCCTTTTTAAAACAAATGTAGCCTATAAACCCAAATTTATGATACTTTAAAATTGTATTTTAGGAAAAGTTGTAAATTGCTGAACAAATTAATGTCAAACCTTATTCGAACAGACTGCCATAACTTCAACCATCAGAGGGAAGGATCTTGTGCTCTATACTATTTGAAACGCTTGTGCTCTGAATGTGAACATTTTGATGAGGTTGTACTGGACTGACAGTCATATCGCTGAACCTTTTAAACTGTGTCTGCTATTAAAAATATAAACCAAAACAAATTTGGAATTATTGCATACATCAGTAATGCAGTTCATGTGTGTGAAATCTGAAGCTAAGGATTCCACTTGTTGCATCATATCGTGCTCTGCAGTGCAATCAGTACACTTGATACAAATTCTTGATCTTTTATAGGGAAGACTACTTGATTTCCAGTTTGTGTGGGCACCTTATTGAAAACCTCTGGCTATTGACCAACAAATGTACGATTTTTTGCCTGAATTAGTGGGTGTGCTGAAACCACTCCCTGTAATACTATTTTCAGATTGATACTATTACTACAGAAACTAGTATTAGCTGCAACCAGCTTGAATGCTAAGCAGCAAGACCTGTTTTTACTGAATCTGCCGTTCTGGGTTTCTAATTGCTGGTTTCATTTTTTGCATTTTCCTGAGTGAGGGATGAAATATAGACCTTGTATCTGATTTTTTTTTAACTTCAGAAAGATGCAGTACATCTGAACCTTCACATGCAAGCCTATTTTTATCTTTATTTGGCTGATTCAAAATATCTGATGTCTGAAGAGAAACTGAATTTGTAAGATTTTGTGATTCAAAAGACAAATGGAAAGCAAAGACCATGAAAGAGATGCAGCCATGACTGCAGCTCACACTGTGATCCAGTCAGGAGAGGAAGGTGGATACAAACAGAAGAATAAATACTGTTCTGAAAATGATGAGGAGTACTTCAGATCCTGTTCTTCTCCTAGCAGAAGTACATCACTTAACTGTATTTTACGTTCAACATGTTCTATTGAGTCACCATGGAAAGGACTGATAAAGAATGTGTCCTTTTTAAGTTTCTTTTAACATTCAGAGTAGTGGCCCACAGCCTTAGGAGGACACCACTCTGTCAGATTTGTGTTAATGACCCGACACATTTTAGATTTTACACTAAAAGCACATGACTAAAACATGTGATCTACAGCAAGCCCTAGATCTGTAGAAATTAAGAATTCTCTGAGACTCACAGCGAAACAGGAAGACCAAGGGAAACTCTGGAATAAAGTAAAAAAGGACTTTCAAAGATGATCTCAAACTATTTTTCTCACTATCAAGACTCTGGGAACTGCTGCTGAAGACTCCAAGACACCACAGGCAATGAGACAGCTCTGCATAACATCTCCACGTGCTCACTCATCTGCACTGGGATTATACACAAGTAATTATTAGGGCTGCAGCTTTCTCCTGCACCATATTGTACTAAAGGTTATGCAGACACCTGAGAAAGCAGCCAAGCTTGCAAACTGTAAAGATGAAGAGTTCACTCTGTTCTCTGGTGCCTGTGTTCAGTTGTAATTATTTCGTTCAGATTTTGAACCAGCAGAAAGGTCTGTTTGGACAGAGATGCTTGGAAATAGGTATCTAACAGGAAGAGTGGGATCCACATTGGGCTGATGTTTACCCACTATGCTGATTCCTTACAGCAGGAGCTGTGACAAAGGATTAAAATAAATGAAAAGGGATGGTATCAATAAAACTGACAATATGGCTCTACAGTCTAACTGTAACAACCACCAGTATCTGAATGGCATCTGGTTAATTTTCTTTCTATAATTTTAATAAACAACCCATCCTTATTTCTGAATCTTCTGTGAGGTTATTGTCTAGGTATAGTATGCTAAATTGCATGTTTTTAGAATGAATCAGCTGACACACCTCCCTGAAATGGATGCTCTTCAAAATTAATAGGAAAACAGCAATCATCAATGCTGACATTTGAAAAATAACTACATAAGTAAATGAAAGGAGGAGAGGCAGTGAGCCTTTTAAATTTTGTAGCCTTCAAAAATCACCTATGTGTCTCCCCAGTAGATCTCACTTTTCAAACAAAATCCCTTTGACAGCACAATATAGCTTTTAGATTGACCAGCTAATCTATTATTTAAGCAAATGACTACCATTTATGATGGTAAAGATGACAGACATCGTGCCTTCAAAAAACCCTCCCTGTTAGGAAAATTAGTTTTAACACATAGAGACATGCTGCCCACAGATAGACAGACAAATCTGTAATTTTTTAGTGAGAAAAATGTAGACAGGGGGCTCAGTTCTCACCTCTATTCTACTCTTGCCACTGCAGTTATTTTAACAGCTCCAAAGAGGGTCAAATATGTACATTGCAGCCCAGTGTTCTCCAACAGGCACAGCTGGTCATCTCTGCATCTATCCTTTGAGCTCTCTGGAAGCAAATTTTCTTTGATGCAATATCCCCAGGAGTGTCTTTCCCACCATTTCTCTCGACTGTTCTGATGAAGTAAAGGGACACAATACTTACCACAACTCAAAGTGCATCCCTCTTCCAACACCTTCCACTTCCCACACATTTCTTTCCAGGTTCCTAGCTTCAAGTACAGCCTGTCTGGGAGTTGATGATGCTGAGATGGCAGAGCTGACTGCCTGCCTCCCATTTGGATTACAAGCAGGATCAGACCCTTTGCATTGAGGACATCTGTCTGGCTTGGCAACCTGTCAGTGTCACCATTCAGCATGGCCATCATACGGGTACGGTCCCAAGAGGACAGCACAGCTTAGCATTGTACTGATGGAATGTCACTCCTCTTCCAAGAAGGGTTCAGAACCTCTTAGGAAGGTAGCTTCTAGTGCTCTGAATGTTCACCAGGCCGTAGCTCATCAGTCTTTCCTGAAGCCAAGTTTTGCAGATATCCTAAATAGCAAATGTCAACACATTGTTGTCAAATCAAAAGTAAAAAGACAAATCATGTGTCATATCAGTAAAGCCCTGGAGCTGCTGCCTTGTAAGGATACAGTTACAAATACTGAAGAAAGATGCCAGGGACAAAGGAATAAACCAAGAGCCACCTTTCCTGGCTATACAGTGCTCTGATGGGAAGCTACAAAACATCTAAAAAATGCAGCGCACTTTCTGTCAGAAACACCACTACAGTGACAACTTGGGCTTCATTAGACACAGGATATCTTCTCCCAAGTTCATTTTGTCAGAGCCTAAGTTTCTGATATGGAGCTATTTTGCTGAAAAATCTAACTTAGCAGCAAAGGCTGTAGACACTCAGAGATACAAATGCAGGCTTGCTCTCCCTTCAGGCCTATGAGGTGTAACACACTCTGAAGGTCCACTGAGGACTTAACAAACCTAAAGTATAGAAAACAAAGTCTAGAACTGTTAATCCTTACTGGAAATATGAGCTATCATCATCATACTGGTAAATCAAGTAAAATAATAGCAGTTTACCAAAGTTCCTCAGCACTTTGGAAAATATCAAACCACTTATTTGGGTGCCTAAATTTGAATTGTTCACAAGGGATTGGTCTAATGGGCAAGAATTAACGGGACAAACCAGGACTCAGATCATTACTAAAGCCTGCTCCAGTTCTTATCTCTCAAATACTTTTGCCTCTTAATTTAATTGTCTGAAATGCACGAGATAGGAAGACAAAATACTTAGTAATATTTAGCAGTTTTTCACCTAAGTGCAATATACATTTCTAGATTGCAGAGCTGCTTTAATGAAGAACTTGTCAGAAACTCTTCCCCAATACAAGACACGGTATCAGCTGATATAAATCTCCAAAGTTCCACTGATTTTGTGGATTACTTAATACAGATGGCTGATAACTGTTTGAAAATTCCCTTGTTTACTAGTCTATGCAAGCCTCAATTCACATGTCTAAATGTATCCCTATTAAGGAAAAGTACTTAAGCATGTGTTTAATTCCCAAAGTCCCAGGTTCAAATGCTTTCCGCAGCAGAGCTGTTGTAACTGTGATCGTCTAAAGAGGCTGCTTTCCAGAACAGGGGTGTTTTTTCTGAATGAAGGCCACAGCTCATTTCAGAAATATGCAGCTGTCTTACTGAAATAAATGGCACACTGTTATGGTCTCATACCTGGCCGAAGAGACTACACTTCAGCAGGGCAGTTTACCCACTGTGCTGGTTCCCTACAGCAGCAGCTGTGACAAGGCATTTCTACTGAATTAAAAATTTAGCTTATTTTTCTGGTTGTCTGTAGTCTTAATTGCATGATTTCAAAATATGGGGGGAAAAAAGTCAGTGTTTTGTAGCTCTCAGACCTCTATAAGTTTCATGATTCTTGGAAGAAGTACAATTTTTAGAAGCTACACTAGTTGTTGTCAATTTAAAATGAGTATAAAAACATATTTTAGAGCAAAATTTTCTTTTTCAGAAGAAATGTTGCATCATTTTATAACCATAATTTATATCATTCCGGATTGCAGTTTGGGGACCTAGAAGCCAACTTTTTTTAAACTTACAGTAAAAATTTCTGTATTAACAGCATAGTTTCTGTTCATCAGCATTCTTATTTCCATTGGGGGTTTTTTGTTGTTTTTTTTGGTTTTCAACTCTATAAATCCTAAATGTGCCTTTCATTTAATTTTTCCACACTTTAAGTACATCTGTTCAACATTTGGTTCATTATATTCTAGGAAATATGCTCTGAAGAAATATTCATTTTACTTTTCAGCCTACAAAGAAAATGCTACAAAGCTGTACTAATTTTTTTCTTTTCAGTAGCTCACACTTAACCAGCTAACTCCCACACTTACTGAAAACAGAGCTGTGATTTAATTGACACCAGGATAACTTTGCCAAAAATATTTACTAAAATATGACAGAATCACAAGATGGTTGAGGTTGGAAGGGACCACTGGAGATCATCTAGTCCAACCTCCCTGCTCAAGCAGAGTCCCCTACAGCACATTCAGTACTGTGTCCAGACAGTTCCTGAACATCTTCAGTGAGGGAGACTCCACAACCTCTCTGGGCAACCTGTTCCAGTGTTCGGTCACTGCACAGTAAAGAAGTTCTTTCTCATGTTCAGGTGGAATTCCTGTGTTCAAGTTTCTGCCCATTGTCTCTTGTCCCCTTGCTGGGCACTACCAATAAGAACCTGGATCCATCCTCTTGGCACCCTCCCTTCAGAAACTGATAGATCACCCCTCAGTCTTCTCTTCTGAACTAGAATATAGATACCAGTTGCTAACTCTTAGAATCATAGGCAGTATTAAAACAGTATTACAATGTCTTTAATCTCTCTTATGGGAAGTCACACCAGGTCAGAATTTATTTTAGTAGAAACTGTGATCTCTTTCACAACCTCCCTAGATGAATATCTCTTACCCTTTGTGATACCTGTCAACAACCTCTGTACAGGGAGGATGGTATTCCCACCTATCAAAAAAATCTCTTTCTCATCTTTTAATTAAAAAAAAATTAAATATGATCTCTCTCTTTAAAATAGTGCTAAAGAAACATTACTCATAGATCTAAAGTTATTACTGTCATTTTGTTCTGTTAAAACCCAGAAAATAGCAGAGCAGATGTGTTAAATGCTGGTGGAAACCAGATTAGTTTGGGTGAAGACTGGTAGCAATAAATATATTGTACACCTCATGATGCAAACCATGTCAGCTCCTCAGTGTTAAGCTCCAAGTTGCACCAAAAAAAAAAAAAAACCCAAGCATTTTAACCTGTACTCCTGTACTGATCTATATTCTGAATTCCAGTAAGTGTGATATCAGTATAAGTTGCAGTGGAGCTGCTTCTTCAGTTATGGGATGGAATAGTCTGGCCAAGGCACTGATTTTTTTTGCAGGCTGATATAAAAATATGCAAGGGTACAAAACCCACAAACTGTACCTTTGCACATCAGCCAGGCCTGGTGACCAACAGAATACAGACTGAAACAGAATACAGGTTGGCTCCTCAGACTGAAACAACAGCAACGACTCCAAAATAATTTGCCTGCTTACAGCCTGTTGCTGTAAGAGCCACTGAAGTTCTCAGGTGACTTTGCTACTTGTGAGACAGTGAGACAAAACCAACTGCAAGTTGCTTCAGCCACCTTCTTCCTCATCTGAGCGCAGCATCCTCTTGTCCCAGGCTAACTGACTACATGCAGTGGCCTTGGAAAAACTAAAATGAGGGGGAAGTGGAAATCCATCATCTACTTGAAGTCTCATGCAGATTTTCAAAGGACTGCACTGACCCAGCTGCCAGATCCTTGCCTAAGATGACAGGTTTTGTCATGAGAGAAGAGTCAGACTGAGGGTGCAAGGTACCAGAGGAAGCTAGAGCATGCACCCATAAGATAACAAGGAAACCCCATTTTCTCTGGAGGAACAACCATAACCTGAAGCTGCCAGAACTGAATGTTCTGCAGTCTGAAGGCACAGATCCCACTGGTGAATAGTTTACAGCTCTGTTTTCTCTCCTGGATCATTGTTCTGTGTTTCATTTGTGGTGGATCGCAAGTAGTAGAAAATAGGGAACTATGGATTAGAAATTTTACCAAGTATCTCCATTACTTTACCTTGGGATGGTTGGATTCATTCCCCATACATTCCTCTGCAGAGAAATTCTAGCCTCTGCCTCTTCAGTCACCCCCGTTATTGCAAACAAAAAAAGAGAACATGGGATGTCATCAAGCTCACAGTAATTTCATCTTAGTTCTTCTAATGATGGGTGTATTATTTCCGGGGAACTCCCATATGTAAGGGATGACTGGATCCCTTCTGAAAGAAAGAAATTCACAGAACAAATTTTGTTCTTTCTGATATGATATATTAAGTGCTATCCAGTGAAATGGTTCCGTTACTAAGTTTTAAGATTTGTTCTCTGGTTATATAATTTACCACTAGGCACTGCTGCTTTCTTTCTGGAAAACATGAACCTTACGAAAAAAACTAAAAATAATGGCTATATGAGTACTTAGGGAAACACCATTCCCTTTTTAACCAGTTCTTTTCTTGATAGGAAAAAAAACCAAACCAACAAACAGAACCTAAACCCTTTCAGTTCTGCCATTCTAATATCACATAAAAGCATTTAATTTTTCCCTCCTGGATGCAAAGTTGTGGTAACTGATTTAATTTTTTTATTTTAATGTGCATGTGTAACAGCTTGGATTAGTAACAGTGCATTGTTCAAGACTGTTACTTTGAACAGCCAGCTTCCAGCATGTATCAGAAGTAGAAAGCACCAAATTGAACTTGAGTAACTCCTGCAGAAGGATTACTCAGAATTCCATCTGACTGTGACTGTTGTCCAAAAGGTGGCATCAAGATTTATTTTGTTCTTTGGATTTGGCAACATCATACCCTGAACAGATTGGTAATTTTCCCTGATCTCCTTTTCCAGTTTCTTGGACTTCTCAGGGTTTCTTATTAAAAGTACTCTATCCATTTATTGACTTATAAAAATCAGGAGTGGTTTTGGATAGAACTGGTAAAAAGTGCTGGAAAGGTGGTAAGCTGAACTCCCCAAGTGAAATAAAATTTGCAGACGCATCTTGCTGTTATGGGAGATAATAAGGAGAATGGTTTAGATATGAAGTTATTTTTATTTTGATAATATACCACCAAGTGCTGCATGCTCAGTATCATGAGGCACTCTGTTACTGAATTCACCTTTGGGAAATACTGATGAAGAAAAAGATTCAAACAAACTGTCCTGGAAGGGTTCCACTAAGGGTCATGACTCTATTCATCTGCCTCCTATATGAAATACCTTTATATTCTGTCCCCAAAAGGTAACACTGTGGGCACTCTCCCTCAAATAGCTCATCCACTAAGCTACTTTATAAGCACAATTGGCCTAATACACATTAAAGCCAGGAGAAAAAGCTTTCTCTGCCTTTTCTCACCCCACCCTCTAAGCATACACTTGGACCCCTATGGGTGTCGTTGCTTCCTACAGCAAACCACCAAGAATCAGCTTATTTATATTCTCAATGAATCCCAGCGTTGTTTGTGCTGGCTGATGTGCCACATTGTAGAAGAGCAGCAAAAGCTGAGACACACACCAAAAAAAATTATTCAAGCATATATCAGATCCATTGTTGCCTGCTTGCATGAGCCCCTGTGGAAATGCTGACATGCTTCAGAAAAAGGGAGTTACATGGGCAAACACACTGTAGTCGAGAAGCTGTTTAGGACTGGTGTCCTGGCTGTTCTAAGAAGAAAGGCTTTTGGATGGTACATTGTCCTAAGCAGCTCCTATTGAACTTCCATCTGATGCTGCTCCTGCCCAGCAGTTCTTTTTCCTTCATCCGCTCCTTCCTGGTGTCACCTACAGAAGCAAGGTCACCTAGGTGGGAGGTCCATTTAATTTATTATTCAAGCATTTAGTAAGGTATAACTTCATCTTAGATATGTGGTGAGCCAACAGTCACACCACTTTATTTGAAGTACAAACATTTTAATAGTCAATATTTAGCCCCAAATGTAATCCCAGTAATTTTTTCAGTGTTCCTTATAGCTTAATTTTCTATTACCATTTAGCCAAATATACTAAAGGTTTCTGGATTACAAATTACCTGAAAACCACAACATTTAATGACATTAGATTAAACTTACTAATTTTTTTTTCCTTTACAGAGCTAAACATAGTATAAATTCTTTTTAAAAATTTTATTGCACATTTTATGCTTTGAGAAGCACTGAAAGTACATGGTTTCCACCAAGCACACGTGATTCAAAGAAATAAAATCTGCAGTTAGACTTGTAAAAAGTATATTATTTTTAAAGCCCTAACCCAATGTAGCGGAAAAGTCTTGTACGTCTTTACCTCTTTTATAGGCGAATATTAAGTGCAACCCCAGCCCTTTATAACAATGTATCATCTGTTTCAAATTGGAAGGAAATCAACTCTCTAATATGGTAAAATAACATATAAGTTAATTTTCTAATTGAACTCTCTGGTCTTGGACTGCCTGCAATAAACCTTGACAATCTGAGACCCAAGCAAGCTCTGGTATTTTGGAGAGCGGGTTGAATGTTACTAATTATAGATAGCTGACTATTTTCACCAGTACAAAAAAAGACCAGTTGCCTGCACACTCAACATTCAGGGCAAAAAACCACACTAATTCCATATTATCGTTGAGAAGTGAAACCCACAGTATTCAGGAAATTCTGAGCCCTGGTTCTCATAGTAATTACAGCTCAGCAGCATCCTCTCATGCAGTGTTAGGAACCAACTAAAATTTCATCATTAGCATATTCATAGGACAGGGCTTTTCAGACACTTGCAGCCTTTGGGGTTTTTTTTCCCCAGACAGTGTTAATGGCAAACTACAGTGGAATTCAGGTATCTGTGAGCCAGCAAGATTTTGAACGACACTCTGGAAAGGAAACATTTCGCAACACTAGTTGTAGTTGCAGTGTTATAGCTGTTTAAAGCCTATTCTCCTGAGCAACGAGGACATGCATGGTACCTTTCCCTGTCCCTGATTGCTGTTTACAAACTATTATGAAGTATGTGCATTGCAAAAAGTATGCACAAACACTAGACAGCACACAGCTTAGGAGGTCTGAAGTCCCCATTTTTGGAAATGTTGACACTCAAAGATGGCAGGCACTCCCCATATCTGACAAATAGGACTGGAACGGCAATGAAGAAAACTATATTCCTTGTTAGAAGGTCATTCTGTCTCCACTCAACAACCACCCAAAGTGCAAACCACACAACCTCACCTGATGCTCTCTCTCCTCTGTGCACTGGAATATCTCTACAAGAGGAAGTTGCCAGCAGAAACCCCAACAAGCCACATCATGGAGGTCACATGGAACTAAACCTGTAACTGCCAGTAAGTTGTCAAGCGTATATGAAAATGAACTTCAGTTACAGGGAGGGGAACCACCCTAAAATGGTTACACAGAAAAAATAATACAGGAATGCATTTGTGTGAGCTACTTTGTCTAATGTAGGGCTGAAAAAGGAAAAAAAAGGTATTTTTCCTCTAGCCAGTAGAGGAAAGACCTCTATTCCGACAGACAGTGGCCAAGTATGCTGTTACCGCTTATAAGTCCCCCAGTTAGCAGGAAAAGTCTCATTAATATTGTATATATGTATTGGCTCACAGTGGGCTTACCATAGCCCAAATATAGAAGAGAAGATTTTTTCCCTGAGATCAGTGATCTTTGGTTACATCATGGCCAAAGCTTATTTCCAGTTTCCATTCCAGCATCAACCTAACAAATCCAGACTTCAGCGATGGGTTTAAACAAGCTTCAAGCATGAGAAGAATGTCTTTATTAAAATATGAATATGTAGGCTTGTACTCCATGCAACTTGGTGTTCCAAAATCAAGCTTAGTTTTCTCTACAAAAAAGGAGACAGCCCCAGAATGAGTCAAAAAACAAATCAAAAAAAAGGGTTCATTGATACAGCATTTAATCTGCTCCAGTCTTCTGAAGTGCCAACTGGGGTATAAAACCATTACCTACAGTTTGTAAAACACATAGAGAAAATTTATTTCTTCATCCAAATAAGGTTTGTTTTAGTTTGTTTTGGGGTTTTTTACACTAAAAAATAAGTTCTGCTTGCTAAATTCTCTTCTTTTTCTCCTGAATCCATCTTTTTGCACAGCTGTGTAACAATAAAGTATGGTTTTAGTTTGACAGACAAGTAGAAATATCCTTTAAAAGTGAAATAGAATGAGTCTTTCTTCTCACACTACCCTGCTGCACTTAACTAAGCCATAAGTTTACACAGTAGATGTAAAAATTGGTGGTCACAACAGTCAAAGCTAAGGTTTGAAATGCATGGAAGGGAATTAATCCACAGTGGCATCTTCAGAAACAAAGTGTGGGGGAGAAAGTGGACATCTGACAGGTGTATGAACAATTCCTGTACACAGGCACTGAGCCACACTCTGCCTTTCTTCATTTGCTCATTCTGAGATTTGTACCTGTCGGCCAATGAGGGTATTCATGAATTCTCCAAGTCTTCAGTCATTTGTTTCTTCCCTCTCAGTCAGAATTTACCATGGAAATTTATTTAATAGGCATTGAGAGACAGACTCAGGTTGCAAGCAAATGGTGTAAAGCATTTGAACAAGCAGCTCTTGTATACCTTCTGTGGGGAGAAAAAATTAATAGGTGAGATACAGCTACAGTCAAATTAGACCTTAAATCCCTTTCCCTTTGAAATTTGTGGGTTTTAATACCTGGTCAGTAATGCAAAATGTCCCCAACATTTTAATATTACTGAGCCCTACTTGAGCCAGGAGGTCAGACAGGTAACTTTTCAAGGTCTCTTACACCATAACTCTCTATGATCTTTTGAAAAAACAGACTCAGAGTTCAGCTGAGTAGATGTTCTCATGTCTTTAAAACAGCTCTTGACTGAAAAGGAAATATTAGACAGGAAAGTGTAACTACTCAAAGGTAGATCATTCTCTTGTCAAAAAAGAGAAGGCAGAAAAACATAGAAGTGATTGAATTGAAGAAACCAGACAGAAGAGCTGCACAGCCTCACTAGCTTTCAAGAATTTCTGCCCTGATGGTTGAGGTTACTAAGGTTTCCTCTGCTGAACCTACTCACATACTGGCTGAGCACTGATATGTGGACCTGGCAAACAAGCACGCTCCAGATCGCCTCAAAGGAGCAGTGTTCCATCATCTGCGGATTTAACTCCCTAACAGAAATCCACATTTTCTTCTTTGTCTTTTCCCCTCCAGAACTTCACATCATAAAATTCAGCACCAGAAATCACAACAGGATCCTCCCCTCAAAACTCAGAAGTGGCTCTGTTAACTCAAGTCTGATGTGGATGATTAGGACAGTATAGAGTACCGTACTGTTGTTGCCGTCTTTACTAAAAAATTAAGGAATTGTAGACTATGACTGGCAACCCAATATTCTTAGCGAGCAGCACCCCTGTTTTTTAGAACAGTCAAGGACACTGGGCTCGAGGTGCTCAAAAAGCAGGGTCTTCCTTCCAAAACCAGACATTTCTGCAAGTTACACAGTAAACACTACAGAACTGCCTGCTCTCATCTCCACTGTAAAGGGGCATCTAAAGAAACCTTTGTTTTATTGTTATTAGGGCAATTTTTTATCCAATACCAGACCTTGAGCATCACAAGAGTCAGGTGTGTTCATGAAATTGTTACTTTCCTCTTTAGCTTTCCTGTGGAACGAGCAGAAGGGATCACAGAAAGATACACAGTCAAGTCAGTTGTTCATCTTCAAACAGCAACACTGGATTACTAGTCTGCAAATTAACAATCCTTTTGCATCTAGCTGTCATCAACACACCCCCAAGAAAGCTATAGAACTAAATTTATCAGAAACAGGAATTATACCAAAGGTAGGGAACTCCGATAGTACTGTATAGCTGGAAGAAGGAAGAAAAGCTTAATGTACTCACCAGCTGGCAAACAGTCTTCTTTCTAATTAAACATTCTGGTCTGGGAGGTAATTTATCTGTGCATGAAGTTGTTTGGTTTTTTTTTAAATGGCAGAAACCAAATCTAATCTGTAATACTCATGGCTGCAAATGCAGATAAAGCTGGGTTGTGCCAAACTGTAAGGACAAAGCAGTCTAGGTGCAGAGCCAACTGTAATGCACACCAGTCACGACCTTCAGCAGAGAAATGCTGCAGTTCAAGAGATCAACTAGAGTTTAAAATTTTATTGCATGAGATTTTCTTTAAAAGCCCTGTTTGACTTTATGATTCCTCTTCAGTGACAAGCTTAATATCTATACTAAAACGGCTGTAGCAAAAAGCATATACAGAAAAGTGAATTTTGAATGTGCTTTCAATGAAAAGCAATTTATAAGGCATCTTGGGGCGAATCTTCAGTGAGTTGTACAGGGTATTAGCCACCTGACTTGCATTAGCATCAGTAAGAAATGGCACTTAAATCTCTGCACACTGAGCTAAAAATCTATCTGCTCGTATTGAATCATCACATTTTAAATATGACTTCATAACAGAAAAAAATGGCTGTTACTGGAAATAGGAAAGTATGCAGTGGTTACAAGTGATCTAAACTGAGAGAATCTTGTTGTTTGTGTATTAGATATGTATGGATAAAGAGGTGTGCTTAGATTAATATACAACAGTGCCAGGCCCAATTATCTGTCAGCAGTAACCTCCACTGTTTGCAGTGCTCTGTGAGAATATTCATATAAATAATTTTTGACCATGCAGTAGACCCCAGACATGGTTAAAACTGCCCCTGGTTGTTGACGCTGGTATTTTTCAGTGACACCTCATTTATCCTAGAAGAGCATGACTGCACTGTCTGCAACCCAAAGCCATGTTCAGGTTACTCTTTTAAAGGCTGCACCATGCACAATATTTGCAAAGGACAGGTACCTAAAAAAAAAAAAATTTAAAAAAATTAAAATGTGGAGAGCTCAGATTTCTTGACATGACTACTTCTCTGTCACATTTTAATAAACAGTTAGAACTTATAAAATCAATATTTAAAATCCCATGTATAACCAAAACTTCAGAGTGAGAACCACTGCACTGATTTTTCTGTAAAAAGTGAGGTTTGATTTTCATCAATTAGAGGAAGTGGACAAATCTATTACTTCAACATCAAGCATTTCCACCCGAGTTAGGTATTCTCCAGAGCCAAGATGGTCAAATGGACAGGCTTTAGCTTCTATACACATATTTACCACTGAACTCACTCCAACTCACCGCTCAAGTAGAACACGGGACAAATGATTCTCCCTTTTTAACAGTGTTTGGTATGTGCAAAATATTGAGGTTAGATCATTCTAAGGAGTTTGTGACTTTCTTAATTGATAGATTGCCTCACTTATGATTAGGACATTTTGGACTGAAACCAAGTCAGCATATTGAAGGAACTGTTAGCACCCTCTTTATGGTAAGGAGGCCAGGCATTTTACAATACCCTCAGTTAGTAACTTTTATTATCACAAATATCTTTGTGTCTTTCCCCCACAGCCTATTTGTCTAGACCTCAAAGGACAAAGATGTACAACAGGATCAAAGAGGAGAAAGTTACTGTTTAGATTTTTCATGTGTTTTATGTTTCCTGGTCTCTTTAGGTTGGAATAGGAAATAAATTCTGACCTTCCTTGTGGTCAACTCACATAATTATTGCTCATTTGTGTGGAGGAATGGGACAGGTCTGGAATATCCCCATCAAGGCTAAAAGAAGATGAAAAAAGTTTAACAAGAATGCATAATAGGAGTATATGGAGAAGAACAACTGCTGGCTGCAAAGCACAGTTGATGGAGTTGATACAAGACAAAATGCTTAGGAAAACTGAAACCAGCTCATGAGGAAACTGTTCTAACACTCTCCATGTCACAGCTATTCCACAACCTGACTAATCTGCCCTCCCATAATAGTGAATTAATCATGCTTCTACTTTTTGCCAGCAATGTGTGTTGCATATAGGTATAAATTGGAGCAAAAAAAGAAACTTCATCCCCAACCTAACCTCCCTATGTGCGCTATTCAAAGAGCCAAAGTAGTTCTTCCATTTCTCCTGGTGCATATTCATAT
The DNA here is from genome assembly GCF_017639235.1 of Corvus kubaryi. Taxonomy (NCBI): domain Eukaryota; kingdom Metazoa; phylum Chordata; class Aves; order Passeriformes; family Corvidae; genus Corvus; species Corvus kubaryi. The sequence goes on from NW_024582054.1 coordinate 21,801,934, forward strand.
TATAATGAATATGTGGACATTTATGTATGCTGTAGCAATGTAGTGCCCTCATCTGATTACTTCTCACCACCTGACCATCAGAAATATCCTTGTCTGCAGGCTGAGGATGTGGTACCCTGCTGAGATTAATCCACCCAAAAAGGCACCAAGGTAGAGGCATATGGGATGGTCCTTACACACCACCCATTATTCACTGCTAACTCAAACAAAGCTCCTCCTTTCAGTGCTGTGAGAGTGAATGACAGGATTCTTCATACAACACAAGGCAAAGGTGAAGAGAAGTGAAAGAATACTTTTATCCAGTATGCTGGTTTTGGCTGGGGTAGAGTTAATTTTCTTCACAGTGGCTGCTATGGGGCTATGTTTTGGTGCTGTGCTGAAAACAATGTTGATCATATTAGGAAGTTCCAGCATTCGCAAAGCACTTTACTAACTAAAGGCCCCTACAACCTTGCTCCCTTCGGCAATACTCCTTTAATGTCTCCTGAGCCTTGAGTACAGCACCCCACAGTGGATGGCTGCAATGGAACCAGGTGGTAAGCTGAAGCTGCAAGCTCTTGCCCTCTTGTTGCTTCTTGCATCTATACCATGCCCCCAAGGAGATAGCAAACTTTTCTGGTTATATTTTATTTCTGTTAAAACATGACAGCTATGCACCCTGTGACTGCTGCTCCTCACAATACGGGGAAGTGTAGGTACCTTGCTTCTGCTCTGGTCGTGCTGAGGGCCTGGAGGCCGGAGTGAAACAAGAACTTCAAGGCACTGATGCCTTGCACACCTTCTGCCTGAAAAACAGCTTCACAAGTGGATCATGCAGCTTGCCCAATACTAACAAGTGTCGACTCACCACCTTGTAACACTGAACATACATATATAAATAAGCCATTAAAAGGGGCTATCTAAACAATGACATCATATTAACTATTTCCTGCTCCCACTGATTTGATGAAGATTATAAATTAATCATCACTGCACAGTATTATTACATTTAACATGTTACCCAAATGGCCAGTTATTACTGAATATGTGTTTATTTTGTTTAACTGGACATGTATACCCATTTCTCCTATCAAGATATTCAACTGGCGAGTAATTAAAATTAACAACCAGTTATCAGAATTATTTTTGGGGACACCACAAATAGACCTTTGTAATGGTTTTAATGAAAGCAACAGCTGCTTTTATAGGTCCTTCTGGCTCCACGTCACACAGAGATTACTGCAACACAGCTAGAACCAAGTGTGATGCCATATCCCAGTCAAGCCCCCAAAATGTAAAATGTTACAACTGACTAAAAAGAAAGTGACTCTAAATAATCACCTAGTAAATAACTGTGAAGTCCCAGTGCAACCTCTACTGCAATATTCCAGATCTGGCACATTGGACTTCAAATAGTAATAATTTTAGGAAAACAAAAGCACTTTATTACTTCTTGTAGATGTGGGGATTTTTCCTCTTCCCTATGGCTTTGAGTCAACTTAAGTCCCTTAAAAAAAATAATTCCTTGCATTAAGCATTCTATTAAAATAAATAACAGCTAATTAAGTGACAGGCAAGATAGAGTACTAAATTCCTAGTGTGAATGAATATTCCATATGGCATCAGGCTTTTTGCCACACTCGAGTAAAGCTAGATGTGAGAGAAAGCTTTTGCACACTGCAGCTGTGGCACCCTGCAAGAGTGGTTCATGCAGATCAAGAATGTCAAGTGGCAGCCCAGTGGCAGAAGGTGGCCCACAACCTCACTGTATCCAACCTCAACCAGGCCAGCCACATGGCTGCTTGGTGCTGTTTGGAGAGGGGTAAGAAAGGGAAACAGTGTGCAGATGGAGTCTGGAAAGTTTCTAAAACTCAAGTGCATAAACGTGGCTGTATCTGGTCTGCCCAAAATACCTCCTTGGGAATACAGCGGCTCCTATACAAAAGCTGGCTATCCCTGCTGTACATAGGCAGTGATGGGTCAGCCAAAAGGCTGTGGGATTTGTGGCAGCATACCAAAAGTTTTCCAGACTCTACAGGACCAATCGTAATGTGCTGTATTACTGCCTTGCAGCCAATGCAAAGGGGTTTGGGTGTAGAAAATTCCAGCCTAAATTTGGGGATGTGGGAATTCACCCACCATTACTTAGCTGTCTGCACAAATGCTCTGCAAAAAATAACAATCTTCAAACTTTGTTAAAAATGTGTCAGGGCTTACTACGGGAAAAACTCTATGCACCATTAGCAGCCCAACCCAACTTGCATTTCTGCACTTCATGAAAGCCAGTTAAGTAGATGACTATCAGACTAAGGCAGCAGTCTGCTGGCAGAAGGGAGCAGATTACCCCTTTATATAGTGTTTACCGAGCCAAACCAAATCCTCCAGGGAATAGGGATTGGGACTAGGGTCGATGGGTTAGGTAAAGTGATTATTTTAACCAAATATAAGCTAGTGTGCTAACACAAACCACCTAAATTTCCCTACAAGGGTGGGAAAAGCACATATGTTATTTATTTTCAAGTTCCACACTGTAATAATCATTTATCTTCCCAATTTATGTGCATGTATAAATTTGTATGCAGATTTAAAGTATCTAATATTTGAGGATGAAGATAGGAAGGCAGAAATTTTAAGAAAGAAATACACTATGGCTTAGGTATATGAAACACAAGGTCAGAAGAGCATACAAGAGCTGAGATGGCAAGAAGCCAGAAGTTAGGACACAGCAGAGAAGTGACAACCAGAATTTGAACAATAAGGTACAATAACCAAAGAAAATCACATACCAAGAGACAGAGCTGGGCAGGCAAAAGGAGAGAAACAGGAGTAGATTTACATAGCAAAAGCCTGAAGCATAACCAAGAAACACACTTTAAAATGCAAAATACCTAGCAGGATTCCTTTGCATACTCAAAGAAAGGGATACCACTCATGGCCGGACTTCACCCTCTAGCTGCAGACACTTCCAGTTTGCAGCTGCAGCTCTGATGGCCTTCAGGAAGCTTGGAAAGTGCTGCAAGGATCCAGTGTTCAGCTGCAAGATACAGCTGTTGTTCTAAGGCTTCCATTATGACTGGGCTCTCTAGAATCCAAATTCTTAATGAACAAAGGGGAATGGGGAAGACCCACAATATTGATTAATAAGAGGCAAAGGGTCCATAATGTCTTCTTTCACATGATGACAGAATTATAACGGGCAGCAGATCCTTAATTGAGTGGCTTCTTTTTTCTTCTGTTTTTTTCCTAGCAGAAATATTATGAAGCAATCCAAAACAATGTTTAAGGGTTCTCACCTGACAAAAGAGCCAAATTAATGACACTAAAAATGTCAAAGCAACATATCAACAGCCCTAACCATGGCAACCAAGACTGGTACTTTTAAATTTATTTTGGAACGAGTGCATGTGATGAAGCTCTGGACCCTAACTTGGCTATTAATTTCTGTGATGTGGTCTTGCAGTTTCTGCTGGAATTTCACCAAATATGCCCTTTTTTATGGATCTATATGATACTCTTTTTTTTGTCTCTTCTTGACAATGCACAGCACCTCTACTGTTTATAACTTCCAGCCCCACTCTCTGTCCCAAGAGGCTGAAAGTGTCACCAGTCTGACACTGTGTCAGCTTACAGGACTTTTTGATTACACACACACACACTGAGAAGAAATGTCAATAAGGAATACACACCCACGAACAGTTGAAACCCACCATGAAGCAGAAGTACACCACACATAAATTAGCGTCTATTACTTTTCTGTTTAGAGAGCGTGCTTCACATTTATTTAAAATCATGAAAGACACGTCTCTGCATTGCAAGGGAAACCCTATAATCTGCCCACCAGGCCAATCCTGTCTGAGTTTCTTTTCAGCAAAGGCAGCAGGCAGAAATCCTTCATCTCACTTGATCAGTCCTGCTGAAATCAGTGAGACAATCAGCATGGGCAAGAGCTGGCCAGTGTTGGCCCCACTGCGACTTGTCCAAGATGGTCGTACATACAGCGTACTAGCTTGCTCACTAATGTGTTTCATGAGATAAAGATTATTAGAACTCACATCTGAGTTTTTCAGTATTCTTTGTGGGCTTCAGTCCTTATTTACACCAGTGAAAACCAGATTAATGCCAGTTTATAAACATGAAAATATTTGACTCCTACAGGTTAGAGAACCGCAGCATGCTGAAAAAGGTCAAAGTGATAATCCTCTGTAGAAAAGAAGAATGCAAACAAATATCAACTAATCAAGAAACACATGCTGTTTTCCAGAATGCTAATATAAAGATTAATAGCTCTTCTTTGGCATCCAAGAGCCTTTGGAAACTCTTCATGTTAAAACACTTTGTAAATCACTTTTAGAGAAAGAACATTCAGGGAGCTCCATTTAATCACATTAACTACTAGGGAGCCTTGATAACCTTCAATAAAACTGCATGTACTTAGAATTCTCATCTCTGTTCCTAGGATATGTAATTGTTTATGTTGCTTTACACCATTTTGCATTGCTGTAGAGCCTTGAGAGGGAATTAGATATTATTGAAAAGACTGTTCATTCCCCTTGTGTATGCTCATCTTGGACCCAGTCCTGGTCACAGTGAAGTCAAACTATTCCCAATGAATCCCTGGCAAAAATCCCAGAGACTGCACTAGGAGTAAGAACAGACACGTAAGGCCTGATCCAAACCTCCCTGAAGTTGATGTAAGACTTTCATTTCTTTCTAATAGGCTTTGGACCAGGCCACATCCACAAAACTTGCTTAGAAGCACTGTTTCAAACAAGGTGCAAGGAGGCATGGGGCAGATTTTGGTCCTGTCTGGTCCTGTCTCGGGGAATCATGAATGATGTTTGTGTCTAAGACCAAACATATAGGAGACAGCAACCACAAGACAGTGCACTATGGAAGTGAGCTAAACCCAGACGAGGCACAGGGTAAAACCCGGAGCCCACAAGGACAGGGATGCCTTTTTCTCCTCTCTGTTCTGCTACTCTGGGCATGCTCCAGCATCAGGAGCAATGCAAACAGACATAGGAGCCTGTCCAAACTGTATCATGGTCCCTAACCTCTCTAGCATCATTTGCTGGAAGACACAACATCCTCAAGGTCTATGCAAGAGCTAGCCAGAGAAATCTCAGAAAAGGACCTGCTGGCTCACTGCAGTCCCTGCTGCTGGCATCTCATATCCAACTCAGTATCTCCCCACACTTCCTCTACTTTATTTCTTGTCACTTCAGGATTCATTCTATAAATGGCCCCAAAATTTAAACTGACATAATATTTGAAAATATAGTTAACAAAAGGGTTGTAGATTGCTGAATCCAGTTGTTTTTAAGAATCACAGAGCTGTGGAGTCCTGAACTTCCTTAAATTTTGCCACTGACTTGTTGTAAAGTGTGACTAGGCCTTTACCCTCCCCATGGCTCTATTTTTCCAACAAAAATAGACACATTATTACTGAGCATAATGGGAAATTTTCAAGATGTCTCGCATGTTGTTTCAAGTATGCAAAGCTCTACTCACAAACCCTAGGTTTCATTCTTTTGACCTAGATCTGGACTGGGATTCTGAAGTCCTGGGATATGTTCATCTCTGGAGTTCTGCTTTGGCCAGGACCAAAGCTCAGGACACAGAATTAAAGTTCTGGGTTGTTGGCATCCTGCAAGGGTACGCAGAAAAACATGAACAGAAACTCAGAAGGGGGAAGGTGACAACAATATTTTACCCCATCTGCATTTCCCGCAACTGACATTAAAATATGCAGTGATGTATTCTTTACGAGTAGACACATAATCATTTTGGGGTCTGATGTTCCTCCCACTGAAATACAAGAGAGAAATTATATATCATACACAGTGAAGATTTTGACATTTGATTCCTCCCACATATTTGAACGGGAGGAAGGCATTAAATGCCAAAACCAAAAATGAGCATGCAGGACCTATCCTTCAAAACTGTAATTCATTCCAAGGCACAGCTCTCACTTTACTCTTACACTGACCTGCATCCCACACAATACAAACCCAGCGGTTGTTTTTCAATTAACAAGGCAATTTTTGCTATTTCTAATGGAGCATAGAAGAGTTATGTTCTAGCTTATCTTCTACAAGTGTATGTAGGTTAAAAAGAGAAATCCACTGTTTCAATTTCCTTCCAATGCTAATAATTTGTTGAACTTTTTTTATAAGTAGAATTTCTCTTTTCAGTTTCCTCTAACAGACAAACTAAAATCATGTAGATGTACAGATTGAGAAGACCATTACATAGGAGCAACTATTAACATGGGCCTCTACCTTATCTCCAAATGCATGGGCACAAAATTGTGCATATGAGAGATTGTATATAATTTATGCCATGTCTGTACTATGTAGGTAGAAACGTTCTTGTTTGCACTTTATAAATTCCCATTGCCACCCTTTAAAACATGCAGCTTTCTTCACTGCAGTGCATTCTCAGAGTTCACGCTGTCTACTGCACGCATGCAGTTTAGCATTAGCTTATATGAGCATTACCTTCATCACCAAAATAGACTGATTTTTGGCTAACATCTCAATTTGAAACTGCACTGATCAGTTTTAAGACATTATTTTTGATTTTTAGGGAGAAAAGGTCACAAAGCATATCAGTAGGCTCCATGCCAAAATTTCATCTTCTCCTTCTTTCAGTCTGTTGGTGCAGAAGCCTGTCATTATCTGCTGTGATCTGCAGCTACTAAATGCTGCTGTGACATAAAGATCCCATGGATCAGGTCCCAGGGTTTCTCAGCATCATAAGATTAGGGTCTTCCCATCTTAAGCTAAAAACTGCCATGGGCCCTTTGCCATATACAGAAAAGTGAAAAGTGAAACAAAAATAATGCACCGACAATATGCTTCCATAATGAACTTGTGTGTGTGCTGAGACTGGCAAAAGCACCCTGGAGAGTAAGGACATGAACAGGAGCAAGGAACTGACGACTTTGTCAAGTTCAATTCCTGTGTCTTGCGTGATATTTCCATTTTCTCCTCCAGGTTTGAAAGCATGTAGTGAAGGTAGAAAAAAATATACATGCCAGATACCCCTTCCATTTTACTTTCATTGCATCAGCTCTCAAAAGCTACTCAAACCTGGCATGTCAAGATTTAATCAAGAGATCTCCAGGACCTGCAGAAAGTGACAATAACCATGTAGCAGAGGACACCTATTGACAGAGCTGGGTCAGCTCTGAGCTGACACACATGTTCATATGTAACTGCTGTGACACTGCTGGAGTTTAACACTGTCTTGCCAAACAAACCTAAGTCCATATTATCTCCAGAAAAACTCTCAAAACACACCATTATTGCAAATTTTGGTTTACCAATTAAGCATAACTGAATGCACTTGTTCCAACAGTAGTACCTTTTTTCACTGAAAGAATCTTATGAAAGAAACAGTTTTGGTGCACCATTGACACCCACTGTCCTTGCTGAAACGTGAGCAGAATCTGACTGAAAAGCCCACTGACCGGCACAGTGTAATGTCATCATTTGATTTAATATAGGGGAATGAAGGAGTTTTGAGTCCCACTGACCTGCAGAGGAACTATTCAGTACTTCAAAAAAACACTTCAGACTGACACAGACCTAACTATCAATTAAGATGATAAACCTAAGGTAACTGAATTTTAAAATATAGCTAAAATTTCTAAAAATAGCCTGTGGTAGCTCAACTGAAATATATATTCCTGTCCAGTAGAATTTTTATTGGGATGACGTATTGTTGAATTCCTTGTCTCACCTAAAATGCTGTGTTATGGCAAAAAGTGCAATTTCCCGAAAAGTACCAAAAAATGTTTTTGCTTGGACTGTTTGTCTTGAAAGTTAGAGTACTGTAAAAGATCCTTCCCCATGTTCCCCAAGGAGCTTTCAAAATCCAACAAGGTTCTCAAGTACAGATGTTTACAAAGGGATCACCACACCAGCATATGTATTTATACAAGCACATTTTGGCATTTGGCTCTCTCTGCCTGTTCCACATCAGAAGTTGGTGAATTTCTCCACCACAGGGATAGAACATCTCTCATGAGTAAACTGAACCTCACTGAAGTGGTTTGGGACAGAAGAAATTAAATGAGCAAGCACTGCGCCAAACATGTTCTTTTAGGCCAGATCATACCCATTTCTGGAGCTCCACTCTCTGAGAAGAGAAAGATGTGGATTTGGACCATTGCAAAATTTGGAAGAATCTCTCAGAACATGAGTTGAGTTCTGTCACCACAACCAACATCCTTTAAGCTTGTTTTTGGGAGCAACTGTTGTTGCAAACCCAAAGTGTCCCACTAAGAGAAAATGTGTTCTCATTTGAATTCAGCATTAGATTTCCAGCACATGCAACATGCATGGACGTGCAACAATAAGATGCAGCTATAGAAAGTCATGCCTATCAATTATTGTAAGAGTAACCATTCTGAACACGCACATATATAGACCAATTCTCAGAGGAGATGAAGTTTGTCATTATTAACTTTGTCCTTTCTCTTTCAACTGTCTGGATATAAGAAAAGCTCAAACAATAGCTAATCTGACCAGATGTATGCACACTAAATCACAAATTAATTTTTCAATTTCAAGCTCCCCTCTTCTCTTGCCAGACCTACACACAGAACAAAACTTTATAAGCTGATTCAGAGCAAACAGGTATAGCTGGGGAAACAAACAGGGAAAGATTAAATAATAATTTTTTTAAAAAAATTAAAAGGATTGTAAAGCTGTCCAGGCAGCAAAAAGTAAAGACATGCAGCAAATCTGTGACATTGCTGGAAATGTACACAGGCTAAAGGGCTGCAAGCCAGAAACAGACTGAAACATGACACAGTGCTAACATCCAATTGCACTTGTATGGTGCTGGTAATGAAAGCACAAAGCACTCAGGGTATTCCAATTTTTCCTCTTTCTTGATGAAAGCTGATATAGGCAGTCTGCCTTCCACCAGGAGATATTTGTCATGGAGACATGAAGGCTTCTTTTTCAAGAGCATCCTTGGTTTCCCCCTTCCTCAATCACTTTCCCATATCTCAGGTAAATAACTGCTGGTAGCAGAAGTAAAACATTCAATACACGGACGTGTTAAAATAAAATTCTCCTATAAACTGTATTCTATAAATGCACAAGAGTATTCTTTATCAGATTGAAACTATCCTTCTGGCCACCAAAAGACACACAAATTCAAAGAATAAATTAAAATTTCCACTGATATTAATCACGTATACAAGACATGAGAGAAGATGTGCTCAAGAGATGCTTCAAGCCCACAACTGAGGCACCTCAGATACTCTGTGAGGGGAACACATACAGTTCTGTCAGGCACTGAGTCCCTAACGAGCAGCAGCATTTCAAGAATAAATTTTATTGTGTTTGCTCTGTAAGATATTTAGGTCACTCTATAAAGTTAAATAGCAATAATGAGTACTGATTATTTTTACCAGCTGACCTAATCTAGGCATGTATTTGTGTTTTGCTGCATAAATAACTTGTGTTTACAATTCTCATCTATGTTTACAATGCTTATAACCTCTTCTCAAGAGGTAGAAATAAAATATTAACCAAGTAAATCTCCATTCTGTTAGGAAGAAATCAGCAGTACTCTACCTACTTTTTAATCATGAGTTACAAAGTTAGATCACAGGCTAAAATGCAAGTTACTATGAAGCTTGTTGCACTTTAATTGCTTCCGTAGGGATTTCTCTGGCATGAGGAAGTCCCCAAGTGGAATGGGGCTGATCTTCTGCTATTACTGCGATGGACACACTAATGGCATAAGCAGGGTCAGCAAGCTGCGACATTTGGCCAAATCCCAGCTGCTGTGTCTCCTGCCCTGGATCAAGAACCTAGCTGTTCCAAATAATGGGTGACTGGAAGGTCACTTACAGCCAGCCTTGTGAGATCCCATCCATTTCACAGAGTTGCCCTGTAGTCAGTCCAAAGGGCTTATTACCTTTACAACCCTTTTGCTCTTAGCTGTTATCCTCTCTGGGAGGAGAGAGGGGATGGGGGAAAACATTCGTCAACACTGTTGGTCAACATTGGTCAGCCATCCCTGCAGTAAGGGTCATCTTACTTAGGTGAAACACGTGGTTGATTCTGGAGCAAAATCTCCACACTATTACAAATGCTAATAGATTAAACCCCATCACTCCAAACAGTTGCTTCGAGGTTGCCATAATTTTCAGCTCAGCTCAACACCTGCCATGAAGCGGTTATCCACTTACCACAGTGGAGCATTACAACCTTGTAATTTATTTTGATAGGGAGCAAATGACAAGCTAAAACAGATTTTATCAAATTAATGAAATTACAATGTGTAATAATAGCATTTATCTTGCTGTTAGTGATTACAAGCACATTTGGTAACTATGCACTAAAAGACCTCTCAGTGGGACGCTGACAACACTGAAAGAAAAACTGTTGTCCTTGCAAATGCAAACATAGGCATATGCACTACAAGAACCAGTAAAAATGTCACACCCAGATACAGATCATGAAGTTGTCAAACTCTTCTGCATTGCCAAGCTAGGGCAGGTGATAAATCCTTCAGATCCAGTCTCTCTCTTAAACTACTCATTGGAAGCAGTTCAGAAAAGAAAAAGTTGCAAGCTCTCACTGGGAAAAAAACCCCATGGATTTATATGCTTCTGTTCCCCCTTTACTCTTCCAATCTCTTCTTCTACAGCCTGTACACTGTCCGTCTCCTAGAAATACGAAATATACGACAGAGGGCCCACCTATTCTTTCCTTGGCATCTCACCATTGCTCAGATGCCTTCTTGGTAAGATCTAAAGGGATCTAAAGATCCCTTCTTCAGAATGGATTTTATATAAGATGTCAGAGAGGAAAGTGACCTCTGATTTACACACCTATCAGCCTAGTGCTGGTGAGGCAACTGAGGTTAAATCAGGTTTTGTAGCATTTAATTCTCAAGAACCTCTTTGATCTGGTATTACAAATCTATCTAAATATTTTTATTTTCCAACCTAAAACATGTCTCTGTCTTCAGTAAATAGAGGAACACACTTACTCAGAAGACACTGTGATGGAGAAACAGTACAAAGCACTTGGTATCTATGGATATAATATTGAATGGTTTCCATTTTACAGATGGAAACATATCTGGCCCAGCTGAGACATAGGCATTCAGAGTTTCTAAGAGCAGAACCACAGATAAATTCTCTTCTCTTACTCCCATACTAGTGTCCCATCCACTAAACTGTACTACTCATTCTCAATTTGTGCTGAAAATACTACCAATATTTTTTGTTTCAGTCTCTAGCTGACCTATCTCAGTGACACTTCAGCCTGGAACACTATCTCTGGGCCTCACAATTGTTGTTAATGGATTCCACTTTGTGTCTGCCACGTACGGGTTCAAACCTACTGAAATAGGTTAAGAAGGACCTCAGTCCTTGCAAGCACAATCTGTAAGTCATGCATCATTCACCACAGCATAACCCAAGGGACACTTCCATACCAAAGATGATTCACTTATATGGAATTCCACCCTTCGAATGTCTCACATGCACAACCATGAGCCATAAGAAGGAACTAGGGTTTCTAAAATGGGTCAGAAGGTTTTTTTTATTTACGAGTTTAAATTCTTGTCTTCACAATTTATGCTGCAACAAGAACGGAAGGACTGCCAGTAAGAATTTGTAAAAATAAATAAACCTAAACAAAAACACATGATGGCCTACAAGCAACAATGATTTTTGAGGGTTTTTTTTCCAAAAATAAACATGAAGTGTATCTCATACTACTTTAAAAAAATCTTAAAATTTCAGTTGTACAAACATAATTTCAATTAAACCTTAAATGGTTTTAATCCTCAACTAGAGCACTCAGAAGCTGTTATTGGCAATATTTGTGGGCCAATTCCTCTCAGCAAGTCACGGCCCCTGAGAGACGTACTGAGTTTACATCTACTGTTGACTTGGAAAGGTAGGGAGAGGTGGCCCTTGCCTGCTTTTCTTTCTTCTTTATACAGGGCCAAAAGTCACTTGACAATGCAGACTGGAAGAGTACTGTTTCCAGTTTATGTGATCTACCAGAGCTGAGGATTAGACTATACTCCCTAGATTTTCTTTCTCCAAAAATGTTCTCAGATACTTTTCTATGACGGCAGTGTTTCTACTTTTTGCTGACCCAAAAGTGATTTTTAAAAAGCAAATTAAATATATTGGTATCAATAAACTGGTTCTAAAGTAGTACCCAAGCATTATTAAAATGTCCAGTGGTTTTTAAGACAACCTAGACTGGAAATTGAGAGAAGAACAGCAAAAATGTGCAGAAATTTGAAAGATGCAAATTAATAGTCTTTTTGAGACTATTTTTAACATCAAATTAACATTACCTTTTCTTTTTTTGTTTTAATTTTGTAGTCATCTGAGATCCATCTAGCCAATACCAAAATTTTCAGCATGCAACCAAAAAGATTGTGAAGCTGAAATGGAAACTGCTTCTGCTCCTAAGACAGCTACTTCAAAGAGACTGATATTAGAAAGAATGACTCTAGAGCACCTAATGTCCTAGCTCTTAGTGCTCAACATGAATTCTACTTACCTCTTAACTGCAGTGTGCCTGGTGACTGAACAGTTTTCCCAGTGATCAGTCAGCCAAAGCATTAAACCGTCGTAAGCAATGTGGCCATAATCAGTCCCTGTTTCAGTGTTTTTTTCTGATGTCAGAATAATTTAGATGTCCGGATATCTGAAGCAGCTGTGCCAATGAATACATGAGCAGAGAAAATCACAGCTGCTTTGCAATTCAGGAACACTGTTCTGGGTTTTCTTAAACATCTGGTAAATCAGATGTTCCTTTAAGGCCAGGAGTGATAGGTACCAATAAACTTTTATCTTGCCTTTATGCTGGAGGAGATAAGCTTCACGCAGGTTCTGAGAGCCCAGTGCTGTCCCTAATCAAGCCTCACTGCATGAAAGATGCCTACTTCTATGTCAAGGAAACACTTGCCAACAATATTACTGCTCATTTAAAGACTGTGTTGTATTAGTGTAATTATTTCAGTGTAGATGGCTTTTACCTTAAAAGGTATCTCACTAAAATTTTTAACATGAATCCAGGTGCATTGGTAAGCTTATTCCATCAACAACAGTACTAACTGCAGTGATTTTAGTGATAAAAACACATTACTACCATTAAAACTGCACTTGTACCAAGGTGGGAAGGACCACTTTAGATGAGCAAATCAGAGCAGGACAGTTAGAGAATTTTAATGACAGAAAGCCCCCCTGGGTTTACTAATGATCCCTTCCCGCATGGTCCTGTCCCAAAATCACTGGCCCGTTTGACCAGGGATTAATGCCCTCTCTTCATTGATCGCCTTGCAAAGTAACCATCTCCATTGACGTCAGTGGGAAATATTACCAGCTCTAGAAGAAAGTTTCTTATTAATTCACAAAGGTTTGGGGTCAGGCTGCCACATCATCCTTTCAACCAGGCTAAAGGAGTCTCAGGTGAGGAAGTCTCATTGCGAAGAGCTGTCTCTATACCATTAGGGCCAACTGGAAGAAAAATACAGTATGTTCTAAAAATGTACATGATAAACACAGCATAAAACCAATGAAAAAGTAATATTAAACAAATAAGATGTAATAACTGATGTAAATGAAGCCTGAGACTTTCTATGTAATGACAGGAAGCTCCAAATAAAGGGTGCTGGGTTCATGCCCTTCTAAATCATTACAGTTTCCACAGAAAATATCAGCCTCCTTGAGGTTCTTAGGTTAGGGAGATTTATAGTGATAACAATAGCAGTAGTTTATTTGAGACAGTTAATCAAAATTCTAGCACTTATAAGCCCTCTGTGAACACTATAGATTTAAGAAGTTGAACACTAAACATTCAAAAGTAAGCTTGCAATCTACACAAGTACAGTAAATTTCAGTTATGTGTTTCATTATACTGGTGCCTTATTGCTTTTAAGGGGTTTACAACTTGGCTGTAATTATCCACGGTGGGGTAAAATTTGGCATAAAGAGAACTCTTTTCCATTTCTTTTTCCAAAGAAAGTTACTTGCTCTCTGCTGGTACTGCATTCCTTGCACATGCAACACTCAGCAAGAGTTTTTGGGTGTGCAAACAAAGTAGGTTAAGTCTCTGATTTTGTGGCTTTTAAAAATATGTCTTGCATACACCCAAACCATATTGTCCCTTTATTCACTCATCTTCCATTAATTTAGCCTTCAATTTTTTTTCATGGACATGGCAAAAATACATGTAACTTGTTTATGAACCAAGTGAAATTATATATATAATTACATCAACCATGAAGGCCTTATTTTCACCAGAAAAGTCAAATTTCCAGTAGGACAGCAGGAAAACGTGGTGATGGCATTAAAATCCACCAGTGAAAAAATGTCATCACTTCTGCTTCCCCACACTGTGCCAAAGACTTCTTGTGTGTCCCCCTGAGAAAGACGTACCTCAGCACTTCAACAGCAAAATGGAGCAACAGTAGTTTCCCACCTCAGGATCACTCTGAAAATTCACAGCTAAGCTCTTTGACAGTTTGCCAAAATCCCCAAATAAGGAAATAAATACAGTTATGCTCAGGTTCTACACTCATAACACCTTTGAGTCAAGAGAGATGCCAGCTTCAGATGTTCTCATCCTTGTTCTCAGTAGCTCATTCCAGCACTGTAGTTTGCAGCACAGATCCAATGGTCTGTGATGCGTCCTTACAAGCCAAATTGCTGAACTGATATCATCAGAATATGGCTCCCCATTCCTTGGGCTTTTTTTTTCCAGGAAAAGTACATACTAAGTCTGCCATGTCCACAGGTGCACCCAACCTGGACAGCAAGGAGAGAAAAAGCCCTGCAGGCAGCCTGTTGAAGGAGACAGTTGAATCCTGAGTAAGGGGGCTACAGTTCACCAAAATTGCCTATTTTGCCATGGTATGGTGAAAGTGAAAACCCAACACAAGCTGTTAAGAAAGCACTCTGCAGTCACTGGGTAGTAAACATTGAATAAATTCCCTCAAAGACAGAAAGGCATTAAAAAAAAAAAAGTGGTGGTGGTGGTGTACTTATATAAACAAATAAAGGCAAACTCTGGTGGGATTTCAATGCTTAGAGTTTTGGGGGAAGGCTCTTTTCCTGGATATAATGCAAAGGAATGATTATAACTTCTAGGCTTGCACATGTGTTCGACATGTTTGGAGATATAAGCTCCAAATCTCCAAGGTAAGCTGGCATCTTTGTCCGGACAAGGAGTAGAAAAGAAATGCAAACACTGGTGTTCAGACACCATTTAGAAGACGGAGGAGAAGTAACTTTCAACATTCGACTCTAGGTAATTCTATGCTGTAACAAGTTTCCTGATCTCTCTCTTGCTCCATCTATTCAGTTGTGCCTTGAGTTTTGCCTTATGTGCTGAGGAATATAACCTATGTCTGTAGACATCTACTGTATCCTGAATACAAAAAGCATAAGAAGTCTGATTCCTTTTTCTGATTTAGAATTTGAATTCTCCAGATTTGGGTATTTTCAGTATGAATCAGAATATTGTAGCACGGGTTTCTGTATTTAAAGTTGTCAGATACTTTACAGAGATACGTCACTTTAAAGTTGCATTAATTTCTTACAATCCAACAACTTGCAGCTGTAATTGTTACCTTTGTAACAGACTCCAATCAAATCAGGGTAAGTGGCAACTCCAGAAAAAAGGTAATTTGACTAAACTTCCCTGTCTAGGTTGAGTCCAGGCTCACCAGGTCTCTGAAGTAGGAAAGCATAAACGGAATGAAACCCTAGGGGGTTAAAATACAAAACAAAAACTCTTTAGGATTTTGTTCCTTTATGCTCCACAGTGTTTAACCCCAGAGAACCAATAAATGCAGATGGAGCACAAAAAAATA
Organism: Corvus kubaryi; assembly: GCF_017639235.1. NCBI lineage: Eukaryota > Metazoa > Chordata > Aves > Passeriformes > Corvidae > Corvus > Corvus kubaryi. The sequence goes on from NW_024582054.1 coordinate 21,817,789, forward strand.
TGAACTCACCTTAACGTTGCATTTTTTTATAACTTCCACTAATCCAAACGTTTGCTTCACAAGTCACGTGTAAGAAAGTTTGCATGGTTTATATTCCCAGGATCCCATTATAGTAAAGCTCAAAAACAGTTCACTGAAGTATTAGTAAAACTGAAAGGTAAAAAAATCCACATTCTCAGCTGATAATAAATCATTTCATGTCAAGCAAAAAAAAATTCTGACCTCTGCTTTCCAGCATTACTCATTAAAACAAGAACTACAGAAATAAATATGGTAAATAGAGTATTAATAGAAATATAAATTTTTTCTATCTAAACGCAGATGGCATGATGAAGCTAGCACACCAGATTACTGAGTCTACCTCTGTACAGGAGAAAACTTCTGCATTGGACCCTTATTACACATTGCTCTCCCTACCTTTCCCTTTCAACAGAATTTTGTAACCTAAGCCAGCTTAATTGTCAAGGAGATTTATTTGGTGTATGCTTCTTTTGTATAATTATTTAGTTATTACTCCTATAATGCATAGCATTATCTGTAATAAGGCTGCACTACTGTGGTGAACCTCCAAAGTAGCTTACTTTTCTTCTTATAACCCCCCACTCAACCTAACTCCCTTGTGAGATCTGAAATGAATATTATTCCTTCTACAGACAAAAATTTAGAAAGAAAGAACTCCAACATTTCATAGAGAATTAGTAAGACAGCAAGAAGATGAACTCATGTTGTAAAACCCAAACAGTACCTCAGTAACATGAACAATACAACATATTTCAATCTTCTGAGAATGTGTTTGCTCAAGATGCAAGGTTGAAGTTGCAGTGGAGGAGATAAAGACAAAACAAACCAACCAAATAAATTTTTAAAAAAATTTCTCTTTTGGTCTCCTTTTTAGGCAAGTGTTAACAAACAGGACCAAAACAACTCTTTCAAAGCCCCTTTGTAAGAACTGAACCTGCTGGAACACAGCACATATTCAAGTACTTTGCTTTGACTTGTTCCTACTGCATGAACAGAAAGAGAAAATAATGAAAGCTTCTACGTGGCATTTGCATTTTGGCATGTAGGAATTCTCCTAAAATAAAAATCCACACAGACATCTAGAGATGGATTATGCCAACAAAACAGCACAAGTGAATGAGAGATCCTCTTATTACAATCACGCTCATGTTTTCAATAATTTAGTTTTCAACTTTCTTGATCCTTTTCATGCAATCTTCTCTCTTTTATTTTCACTATTAGATTCCCATATGGCACAGAATCTGATTTTGTAGGCTAAAAAGGTAGAATGAAACCTTTAGGTTTTCAACAAACAGCAGTGAGAAAAAGAATGAGACAGCTACTCCTATTAATGGCACAAATACCATTTTAGTAAGTAAGGTTAAGCTTTTAGGTCAAGATTAAAATTGCTTTTCTATTAGATTTTATTATTAACTTCATATTATTGACTTCAGTAGGTCTAAACCTACATGTAGTAACAACAATAGATACCTGTGACTGCAAGATCAAGTTTATGGTAATCAAGAGTTTGTAGAAAACTGAAAAACTAACACAGACAAAGGTACAGTGTGATTGTAAAGAAATCAGTGGTGACTTCATCACAATTCCATGGATAGAAACTGTGTTTTGGAACACAAAGTTTTGATTCTTATGTCACACCCCATGCTTCCACAGAACAAAAAGTTCTCAATAAATCCATAAACTGGCATGTTCCATGACCTGGAGCTTCCATGGTTCTCAAGAACCTTGTTCCCATTGAAAAAGTCTAAGTATCCTTAAAAATATGTACTGCAAATTTAAGTAACTTGCATTGGTAATCAAAAAGATCTTTAAAGCCCACTTCTTACAAACCCAGATCCAGTTTAACTCCCCCATTCAACTATGGAAGCTAAATCCTTAGTAGTGACTTACAAAATTACCACCCCACACAAAAAGAAATGCAAAACAAAACAAAACTTTACCAAGCTTGTATTGTGGCAGTAAGGATATTTACACATGGAAGCAACACAAATATATAAGCATTTGCAAAATCTTGGGCAATATTATCCTTAGACCTGGCTTTTATTTGCAAATTAAATATGCAATTTAAAACCTAGCAGTGACTAAATACAGAGGTGATGACATTAAAAATCCACTCAGTGAGACTTTCTTCATATAACATAACAAAACACTTCTTTTCAAATCTAATTTTCGGTAATCTGAAAACTAATTTTTAGTGCTGTTGTGTTGTAATTCAATATAGTTTGCAGAGGTCAAATATGCATCCACAGCAATAGGGTAGCATCTCCAAAATGCAATAGCTCCATATAACCAAACCGTTATATGTGTCCAAGAAGAAGAATCCATTCGCTTTTACCCTTCCTCCTCTGTTGCACTGAGGAACAAGAGCCTAAATTTCTTCTCTTCAAGAGAGCAGTAGCTATGAAACTATTAGCCCCCTAAAGGACTGGCTCACATAAAACCACACTGAATTTCTTCCACAGCAGCTGTTCCTACATCTTGATACAGTGAGAGATTGCTCAGAAAGAGATACCACATCTAGGTGGAAACATTAACATTAAAAAGTTATATGAGCAGATGGGGACTAAGACTGGCTCTAACACACTAACACCTGCACTATGCACCATGTTACGATGTCCATAAAAAGCTGGATATATCACAACAAATAGGAAAAGGCACAAGGGCAAGCAACACAGCATTTGACCCTTTCTAGTGTCACTGGAAGTAATGGTGAGCACATTTGTAAAAAACAATTTGTCTAAACTAGGCAAGCTGAATAGATTCAGGTGAGTTTAGGCATTGGCCATAATTAAATAAAATCACCTCCCTACCACTTAACTTTGAATGAAAGGCACAGCATGAAGATTTCCAGCCAGAGATCATCTGAATAGGCTTTACACCTTCAGGTTATTTGTTTTAAGTTTATGGACAGTCCTTTAGGCAAGGAAAGGGTCTTCCTAAACACAATACCATGAGGAGACCACAGTGGTTCCTCTCTGAAATGACAAGCTCTGAGCTGGAGAGTCACAGCAAAAAAAAAAAAAAAAAAAAAAGTAAAAGGAAAATGAACATTCATTTTAAAGGGGTAATAGACATCTCTACCACGAGGCCCTCGCAGAGGGAAGAGTAAAACGAGACCAGGCTGTCACTCCTTTCGTAATTGCAAAGGTGTTGCCTAAAAGGGGAGAAAACTTCCATTGGTAACTTCCTCTGAAACACTCCAAGAAAGCAGCACACAAACGCTCGTACTCCCCTTGCGTATAATTCATCTGATAATGTCTAAAATTTATTAACAGCAACTTTAAACACCGCTGAAGAGAAACGGCTTTTCTAAACGAGGGTCAAAGACAAACGCTTTGGAAACACAACAAGGCACAACCGCGGGGACATAGGGGAAAGAGCAGGGAGACGAAACGGAGTAACAAGTGTGGGGCCGGGTTTGCTTCGCCTGCGTTTCCCAAGGGCATCGTGGCCGGCGGGCCGGGCCGCGGCGAGGGGAGCCGCGGGCGCGGGGAGCCGCAGCGCTCCCGGAGGGGAGAAGCGCTCGGGCCGCGGCCGGGAGAACGGGGCCGGACCGCCGCGGGCGGTCCGCGGGAGCCCCGGAAGGAGCGGCGGGCTTCGCTCCCGGCCGCCTCGGGCTCGCACCGGGCTGCTCCCGTCGGGATCGGCCTGGCCGGGCCTCGGCCACTTCCCTCGGGGTGCAAGATCCGCCATCGCTGCCCGGCCTGCGGCGAGCGGAGCCCGCCTGCCAGCGCTGCCCTCCGCCGCTTTCACACTGTGTGACACCGCACCGCTGAACAAGGACCTGCGCTGGCCAGGCCGGCCCTGCTCCCGGCGAGATGGGCACCATCGCTCCCCGCTCCCGTCTCCCCCCTGTCCCTCTCCCCGCGGCGCAGGGTGAACAAACACGCCGCCGTGTACCTGTGCAACACCTCCGCAACACACTTTATTTACACGGAATCAGCTCGGGGCATTGCACACTATATACAGATATTTTCCCCCTCCAACAAGGCAGATCTTGTGCAAGATTAGTAGCATCCTCTGGAGCGCATCCGACAGTCCACGGGAAATGTCCCCCCCACTTAAAAGTATCAGCTGTCAGAGTCCAAGTCACTTTTCCCGTCCTCTTGTCTCTTCTCCGGTGACGTTTTAGACGCTTTATTCCACTTTTGTGCGTTTTCTGATTCCTCCGAAGACGATCGCTTTTGCCTCCTCCACTTCGCCCGGCGGTTTTTGAACCAAACCTGTTACGTTAAGAAATTAAATTATCAGTGGAAAAAAAAATAAAAATAGAACTATGCAAACCCTCAGTGTGACCTCAGCCCTGCAGGAGCTCTGCCGAGGCCGGTGTGCGGAAGCCGCGCTCGGACGGAGGGAGGCAGGCGGAGGAAGCAGCCGCTCGGGTGGGACCGGCCGGGCGCCTTCAGGGGGCACAGCCGCCTCACGACAGTCGCTCACAGCCCTGTGACAGGCTCGGCCGGCTGCCCCAAGGAAGGGCACTTGGAAATATTAAAAAACTTTCCCTCTGCCCGCGCAAAGCGGTCGCTCTCCCTTCGCTGGCCGAGCCGCACAGCGATACATCCGGTTCGAGCGCGTTTGAGTGCGAGTGGGAGAGGGTTGAAGAAGGAAAAAGAAAACAAAGTACCTCCACTTTTTCCTCTCTTAAGTGCACCCTTCTGGCCAGCTGTTCTCTGGTGCCCACGTCTGGGTATTTCGTTTCCTGGAAGAGGTTTTCCAGCGCTTCAAGCTGCTCGTCAGTGAAGATAGTCCGGTGCCGTCTTTTTCGCCTGCAGTGCAGCTGGTTCAGTAACTGCAGCTCCGTCCGGGACAAAGTGCCCACGTTCATGTAGGGCAACATCTGATGGGGAACAGGGGACATCAGGACTGACCCAGTGCCCTCGTAACCTACGGACAGACAGACGAGTCGACGACAGGCTTTGCATGAGATCGCTGCTTCCCCCCCACTCCCGTTCCTTCCCGTCCCGTCCCGTTCCGTCCCGTCCCGAAAAAGCCCCCTCCCGCCGCCCACCCGCGCTCCTGCGGGCCGCCAGATGCCCGCCACCCCCTCCGGCCCCGCGACTGCGGGAACAAAGGGAGCCCGTCCGCCCCGTCCCACGCGGGGCCGCCTTACCTGCGGGGGGGACGCAGGAGCACTGCTGGGCGCCCAGGGGCGGCACGGCCCCGCAGCACGAAGGGCCCACGGGGGACGCCGGCACATGCAGCTGCCCGTAGTAGTAGTTGTTGTAGCCGAGCCGAGATCCAGTGACGGCCGGCGGCAGCGCGGAGGCGGGAGCCACCGCCCGGGAGTAAAATCCGCCGTAGTCAGAGGCGCTGCCGTAGAGCGAGTCCCCGTGGAGGCTGGGGAAGACGACGGGCGCGGCGCTCGGGGGCAGCAGCACCGAGTCCTTGCAGCGAGGTCTGGCCGCCAGGATATTGTCGATGCTGAACATGCTCACAGGCATGCCCCAAACCGTGCGGGGCAGGGCGGCGGGGACCGGCCGGGGGAGGGAGGGAGGAGGGCGGGAGGGAGGGTAGGTGGTGGCTGGGGAGGGGGGGGAGAGGCTGGAAGGACACGAAATCGAAACTTTTCGGATAAATTTTAAAAAGGGATCGGAGCAAAAAGAACAGAGCCTTTTCCGAGGGCAGCTTGCGGGCAGAGTGTGCGTGTGTGCCTGTGCGCGCTTGTGTGCGTGTGCGCAGGATCCACCCCTGGAACTTTCCCCCCTCAACTCTCGCCTGTTTACTGATCTCAACCCAGAGGGCTGCTCGGAGTATAATGCATCTGAACCTCTTCCCTTTTTTATACCCAGGCGACGTCATCCTGGATTTAGTTCCTGGTAATATGCAGATGACAAACAAAACCAGATTTGATTTTTTTTTTTTTCTCCCCTTTTTTTGGTGGGGAAGAAGTGGGGGTTACACAAAGGAGTGAAAGCAGCCTGAGTCTGTGTATTGAGAATTAATGAAATTAACGTAATCCTTTCCATTAGTAGGCTTTTTAGAAAGGCCCCAGATTTAGGCTTGATCTCTGCTGCACCGGCTAATTGCCCAGGTTAATCTTATTAATGCCATTGTGTAGAAGTGGTTAGCAGCTCCTAGTCTTGTCTATTATGCGCCTGCTTTGGCCGTGTTAGTTCACATTAGTGGGTGCGATTTCCTCTGTCTAAAGCTCAGATTCATTATTTATGCTTCGAACTGGTTAAGAAGTACTTTTTTAAAAAAATAAACTGCCACATAACCATGTAACGCCCCCCCACTCCGAGTGTTTCTGTAGCAGGATTTGTATCTTGCGTCCCCGTCTCGGAGGACTGAAAGGGCATCGAGGAGTACTCGTTTCTCGGACTTAAGGTTTATGCAGTGAAGCAACAACGTCTTCACTGAGTAACTGAACTATTTTTTTTTTTTTATTTTCCTAGGTCACCTGGCGGAACAAGGACGCGTAAATATTGTAAACTTCTCTCTCTCTCTCTCCCCCCCCCCCTTTTTTTTTTTAAACAGATTCAGACAGGTATCACTTTTTGTTTTAAAACAAGCCATGAGATGCAAATGTTAAAGACCAGTGCCGTCTCAAATCCCCGGGTGTGGTAGGTATTCCGATTTGCTTCTGATCTATCTTGGTGCTTATTTCTTTTCTTTTTAATCTTTAATTATCTACCTTAGAAAACAAAGTTCATAAAGTTGCAACGATACAGAGAACTTTGTATTTTGCATGTTCCGTGAATTTTGAAATGGAGACATTTTAAATCCCTAAAACTCTTCCTATTAAGAGGTTTGGCTCTCCTGGTAGCTGGCTCTTGTGATTTGCAGAATACTTCGTCTGTCACGACTGTCCCTGGGAATCCACAGGAGGTGAACTGAATAAGATTAGACTATTTACCCCATCAACTCTCCATCAAACAAGGTAGGAAATTGTACGCATGAAATGAAAACAAGCCATTAGAGTCCGTTTACGAGGAACACATTATTTTTCCTCACCAAAGAATATCCTCGTTAGCGCTTACTCGCACTTTATCCTTCCTTTCCTCGATATTCCAGGATTTAAAGCCACATCTGAGAATGATCTGAAACCTATTTCTAGCGAAAGACCCGTATAAACGTTAAAGAAAAAGAATGCCAAAACTAAATTCTTGCTTTGTTGATACATCGCAATGTGAATAATTACCAGCATCAGTTTTTACTTCAATTTGTCTGTGTATCAATTTCTTTACGCCCTTGGCATTTAGACCTGAACTTCGTGCAAGTTTTTCAAATTTAATGAAAAGTGAAACTATTTGACAGAGGGTTTGGCGGTTTTTTGTTAGATTTGTGAAAATTTTTTCTGTTGATGTTTTTAGAGTTTTCTTTAATTTTTGTTTGTTTGTGGGTGGGCTTGGAGAGGGAGTTTGGGTTTGTTGGGGTTTTTTGGTCAGTAATTCCCTGAGCGCAGCCGGTCACGCTGCATGCAGAGCAGCGCCAGCTTAATGCCGCCATCGGGATGCTCGTTCACGTCCTCAGCGGCTCTGCAGCAATGCACAGCAGCATCCCTCCGGTGGCCTGTGCACCCGGAGGGGAGCGGGGCTCCGGGCGAGCCGGGCTCGGGGTCCCCGGCAGAGCCAGGCCTGAGGTGAGGCCGGCAGCGGAGGCACGGCCCGCTCCGGCTCCGGCCCGGAGTGGAACATCCCGCGGGTGCCCTGGGGGCCCGGGGGCGGCGGCGAGGGACGGGCGCTGCCCAGCGGCGGGAGAAGGGCGGCGGGGACAGCGCTCAGCCCCGGGACTGCCGCCCCTCGGGGAACAAACCGGGTGACCCCCGCGGGGGCTCGCAGGTGGGGGCACCCTCCGTGGAGACACCCTCGCCGGGGCGGCTTCTCGGGTGTTTAGCATCACTCGCGTCAGAGCTTCATCTCCGCGCCTGTCCGGCTTCTCCCAGGTGAAAGCAGCGCCGCGGGACGCGAGGGGGGCACCGGAGGAGCCGCGGCGCTGGCGGAGCACACACACACAGCTCGGGCTGTGAGGGCTCGGCTTCCCAAAGAGTTTTTTGCTCCCCTGACGGGTGATCCACCACGCTGCAAAGCTTACCTTTATTCCTAATTTAGAAATGATATTTTCCAAATAACTTGTCCCCCCAGTGGGGAAGGTTTCTTTTATTTTGTTTTGTTTTAATCTGAGTCGCCTTGCCGTGAAACTCCCGATTTTGATACCCGCTTCGCAAAACCCTCTCTCGGAGTTTCTCATTTCCCAAGCGCTCTTCGCTAACCTGGCAAACGGAAAATTGTGTTAAACAAACAATCAGTTGTCACATAATGTTGGGGTGAAATTGTAATAACAAATGAAACACAAGCAAATTGTGCTGCAGAGTGTTGCTAAGCAATTGTTTGTTACGGGAGGGTGGTCACAGCATGGGTTGAAAGAGGGATCTAAAGAGAAGCATAGCACTGGGCAGAGCAAGCTGTTAGGTATGAAATACAGTAAACACGGCGCTGATTTTCAATATTATTACCCAAACACGATTTCATACAAAGCAATCACCGTACACAAGTCTATGAAAATGCGCTTGTTGAGAAATCGAAATTTTTTTTTTATTTTAATACATTAAGGAATAATTCCGGGGATGCAAAACGCACCCACTGCCTTCCCGGCGGAATCTTTGACGGGCCTGGAGGCGGGAGAGGCACCGGGACGGCCGGCCGGGAGGGGCCCGGGGCACCGCACCCCAGCCCGCCCGCCTGGCCGGGGCTTGCCTCGGGCCCAGGTCCCGGCTGCGGCTCCCGCCCCACGCGAGGAATAACGAGGGGGTGAACCAGGGGTTTGGGGGATGACCGGCGGCGAAACCCGCACGGAAACGGCGCTTCGCGGCACATCTCTCGCTTATAAATGCCATCACCCTGCAGCGTTCCCCACGTTTGTTTCAAATTGATTGCATCATTGCTTCACCAGGAAAAAAAGTATAAAAGTCATACAATGCGAAATTACGGTAATTTGTTCCCAGAATAAACTTATCTTGAACTGATTAGGAGAGTCAGTCATTTGAAAATGAGGCAGAAACGCGATTGGGGTTTTTTTTCCGAAAGCTTCCCTCTAACAATATCAGCTTCTAAAGTTTTCATTCATATAAACTTTATTAATGAAGATCTTTTATTTAAATGTCAAGGGGATTTGAAATTTAGAGTAAATTATGAAGCATGCATGTCTTGCCAAGTCATGGGTCAAATGCATTTGTGAAAAACTGCTAAAAGAGCATATGGTTTTGAATTTTTCTACAATGACTAGTGTTTAAATAAATTGCTTGTACTGCTTAACTTCATGTATAATTTTGACAGAAATTGGCCTATAGCCTTTTGATATGTAAACATTTCAGGCTTTTATGCGGTATAAAAAGACACTTGCTTTTTGGGATCAGCTAAAGCAGTCACCCTGTAATTCAGAAAACTGGCACCTAACGTTACATTCTTGCTGCATTTCAACTTTCAAGTGGCAGCATAAGGGGGGAAAAGAGAAGGGACATTTCAAAAGTAATTGGAATTAAAAACTGCGAATGAGGTGAGAATGTGCCACTCACTGTCTGATTGAAATGGATAAACCTTAGCACTAAAGAGAATTCTCTGTCTTGTTTTCTAAAAAACAACAGAGGAATCAGTGAAAACAGGCTTCAACGTAGCACAGACCTGACTCGCATGTCAAATTAATGCCTTAAAACAAAGTCTGTCTAAAGTACAAATAGGTGTGATGAAGAAAATCCAGATATCCCTTCTGAATTCTGTCAGCTGTTTCTCTTCTACTGACTATCTTGGGCTGTAAAAATTGAAACAGACTTTTATACATGGAATATTGCATACAATGTATATAAATACACCACAACCCTTTGAAATGCCCCTTAGCTATCTTCATGTTCACTTGCATTTCACCAGTTCTTAAGTCTTTTGCAGTTTTTACTCCAGTAAACATTCAATTGACTTCAATTAGTGTTTTGTTTTGGTGGTGTGTTTTGGTTTTTTGTTTTTGGGTTTTTTTGGGGTGTGCGTGTGTGGGTTTGTGTGGTTTGGGTTGGTTTTGGGTTTTTTTTTCTTGTGAAGAGGAGACTAGAATGTGCTAACGGCTTCAGGATACAGTCCATAAAAGTAGTGGAGTCACTCAGTTTTAAGTCTCCTTAAACTAAAATGATTTTGTACATGTATAAATCCACCAAGCTACTGAATAAATTCATTTATTACTAATATATTTGTCTCACATAAATAAACCTCCTAATGTTGATTAGATGGATAAGCCTAGCACAGTGCTAGACAGAACAGGACCTGGATAGTTGCCTGGTGCCAGACAGCTCAATATGTTTATTTCCTGTGTGCTTTAGCAGGGACTAAGCTAAAGTTGGAAAAAGGTCTAAATGAACTATATAATTTCAATCTGTTACTGTAGTAACATTTGTATTTATTGTATATGTCAGTTAGTCATACACAGAGTTCTCAAGATACACTACCCCTTTTGTTAATGGTCAGGGTGATTTTTTTCAGAATTGTAACGAGTCAACATAGACAAATTCTGCTATAGACAATTCAAATTCTATAGCAATTTAAAAGCTGGTATGGATTCAGTTTGATGTGATATAATCTAGTGAAGAAAGCAGAATCTCTCATATGTTTCCATTAATTTGAACAAAGGAATTGAGATTATTTTGCAGGTTTCATACATATTCCAATGAACAGCATGGTTGGCAAATAAGGACATATAACATTAATGACTCAGCAAGAAAAAGACTTTTCCTCTTAACAGAAGTATCTGCATCTAAAGTGAGCAGATTGTTGCAAAGAAGAATCTTTTAAAATAGTGCATCTTTACAAGGGGACAGCGGGGTCAAACACTTTGGGTCCTTGGCTGCAATTGCAGGAGTCAACAGGAGAATGCCCTGCTACTTGAAAGTTTTGTTTTCCATCAAAAGCAGTTTGAGTGCAGTACTTTCTTCAAAGATACTGTGATCAAACCAATTTAAGCTCAGAAAAGTGGGATGATCTGGACTTCTACATTAAGAAATATTTCATTCCAAGGGACGTGCTAGAGAGGCTGACATAGCAGGTCTGTTGCACACACATGGCTGACCCAGGTTTTAAAAGTGGTTCTCAATCACAGTACGGCCAACAGCCAAAATTTCTCCCGGAAACTGAACATACTGTAGCAGTGTGCTTACCAGCTTCAAGATGGCTTCACTCTAACCTATTAGTAGTTTAATTTTCTCTGTAAGGATGAGATCATCCTAATTCCTCATGTTGTATGTACAGTCACACATAATGGTAGATAGGGAGATAGGTGTGTGTATCTGTTCCCTACAAACAGTGTGCATAAGATGCGCTCATTATGTTATTAGGTCACTTTCTATGCCAGGGTTTGTACTAATAGAAGTAGAGCAATTAAAATAAACAAACAAACAAACAAGCAAAGCCAGAGGACCATTTTCCTGATTGACAAACGTAAACCAAACTAAGACTTCTGTTGTTGATTTGCCTTTTTCCAATAACTGAGCTAAGTTTCTGGATTGTCATGTAGCACACTGGATTTTAAACCATGAGAGATCCTGAGCACACACAGCTACAAATCAACAGAAATTGTGTGTGGTCAGCACTTATTCCACCCAAGTATTATTACATTGGCTAAAGATCTTCTTTGTAGTATAAACTGTACATACTTAGTGCCACCAGAACCTCTCCTCTCTCTGAAAAGGCCCTGGAGGTTACACCCAAAGTAGCTCTTTATTTGTAATGCAAAGAACCTCAAAAGTCTTTGCAAGGGAGTTAGAGCAACAAAGTCAGCTTTAAAAATAAATAAGTCAACTGTACAAAAGACAGCTACTGCATTGTTTTCTGTACTGTGCACACGATGTATATTCAGACTTCCATGGTTTTCTATGAGCTTTAGAGTTTGTGAATATGACTAGTCTAATTTAACAGTGTTTACCATGGTGGAACTAGAACTGGAGCCCAATCCCACACCTACGGAAGTCTGCTTGGTACTTGCCAGTGATTTTGAATCAGAAGTGAAACAGAGAGTATCTTCCAGCTAAAAGTCACATTATCATTTCCAAACACTGTATAACTGAAACCTAGTAGACTTTTTTTTAGTGAAGTGTGCCAAATACATATCATGAATATGTATCATTTGCATTTTTTATAAATCCAGGAAATAATAATAAAAATGAAGGTCCAAAGTAAAAAAAAGAAAATAAACTTATAGTGGAGGAATCTATAGTGGAGGGTAACAGATTTGAAGTAGGCAAGGCAAATATGCCAGAAGGAATTACAGAATTACTATCTTGGTTAGAAGATGTTTTGATCATAGCATTGAATTGAATATCACTATGATCTGTTTCAGTGACCAGTGCTTACATTAGACAGGAGAACAAGATCATCAAGTGAAGTAACTGAAGTGGAAGAATTACTATATTTACCTACTAATGCTCTCAACTTTAATCTATGTCTCTACCACACTGTCAGTCAACCATGTCCCCATTTGTGTTCTAATTTAGGCAAAATAGCCTATTTCCAGCAAAGGTAATTTGCCAAATTGAACACAGGACTCAAACCACTAGATGACAGAACTAAAAAGTTGTATTTATATGATTTTTTAATGTTTGGATTTTGTTTCTTTTTAGTATTTCTAAAAACATTTTAATTTACAATATTGATATACCTAAGTGTTTTGATACATTTCTGAAAGCCACCAGAAAATGTTAAATTTAATTATGATTAACTTGAAGTCTAGATTAATTTATGGTTATTCCCTTCCTAACTAACCATCTATTTCCAAACTAACCAGAACTAGATTTTTGAAGTCCTGTCACATATGTTCACCTCTAGTTGAAAATTTGCAGCATGTACCTTTTATACCTTGAATCTCATCTAATGAGAGAAGGAATTTTTTATAATTTGGGATTATATAATGTTTTGGAGCAACAAGTATGTCTTCTGCTCCTATGAATCAGGAATATTATGCCAGTATTTATCCATTTGCAGCTGTCTCCAGACACTTTGCCTTTTGATTTCTATTTTCTTTCTAATTCTATGCACTGCTTTCATACAGCCCAGTCTCCAAACTTTTGTTTTTGAAGGGAACTCTATTCTTTTAAGAAAATGTAAATTCAGAGGTTTTTTGATGGATTTGTTCCAAAGTTTTAGTAAGATATGCAAGATCCCAGTCTGGGCCTGATGCCTGTTTCAAGAGGTCAGAGTGTTGTGAAGTTAGATAAAATTCTGGACTAGGAACTGAGCAGAGAACATGATACAGCAGCCAAAAGTCAGGGATATTTCCTTTTTCAGAAGTTTTATCAATGACATCCTCTTTATTTATGTGCTGATGTGGCATTACATGCTTTTGGGAGTGAGGATGAATCCTTACGTGACTTTTGCCATTGGTAAAGATTCTCAGGGAGAGGGAATAATGGCTCTTTCCCCATCCTGCCTCTTGTAGTGGATATATCAACATACATTAGCAACTGATTTGAGGATTAAATATGCTCAAAACTTTGGATGGATGGATGGATGGACGGATGGATGGACGGATGGATGGACGGATGGATGGACGGATGGATATCTGCATTTCTTGTGCCAATTCTTCACTGTGGTTTAGCCTCAGGGTAGTAAGCATGCATTTGCTACAACGTTGAAAAATCCAGTGGTCATAAGATATTTCAGGAAAGATCTAACCAAGGAAGTCAGTGCATAAAGAATGTGAATTTAGAGAGTGCTCTGATATACTCTGAATTTTCACATGGAAAAGGTTTTTTACTGAGGATATTTTGTGCCTTTCAGCCATCTCATCATATGTACTGTGAGCATCTGCACAGCTTGAAGAAGGCAGTGAGTTGCAGATCTTTTCCCTACCTTTCTGCATGCTCCTAGAGAGACACCATAGTTCACAGAGCAGGCTTACTTTAAAGTAAGCTGTGGGCTTTTACCACTTCATGTTCAGAAGTGACCTAAAAAAAAGGAAAGGCATCCCACTTAAGAGCAAAAGTCTTACTGAGACTCCAGATGTTCTCAGAACCCCAAATTTTAGCCCAATAACAGCTCTCACAATAACTGTCTGTACAAAAGTTTTTCTTTCCAAACCTTTGAATTTCATGTTGGTTACGGAATTTGCTGTTTCGAACAGGGCATGAAAATGGATTTGAAACAGCAGTTAGTGACAGCAACATCTACCCATTTTCATCACTAATTTGGTGCTCTATCTGAAGGGTTATCTACTTGAGTATCTTTAAATATTGCAAAACCCATGATAGGTGTCATGTGATGTTCCAGTGTATATTCATTTTGTAACATACATAAGATAGAACTTTTAAAAGTTTGGGGTAAATTTCAGAACCTTAGTAACCCAACCAATTTTCCAATAGACAGACATATTCTCAGTCTGCCCAAAGCAGGTAGTGCACTGTTTTAGTTTCCTTTGATTGAAAAATATTTTCTTTAAAAAGACATCTTAAGGCATCAGTCACCAGATGACTAATGCTTTAGTCTAGCTATTAGAGTTTAAATCCCACTAATTTTAGGTTTTCCTAACCTCAGCCTGCCCTATTGCAGCAAGAGGAGACTGGCCCATGTTGAAACATTAGCAGGATCCAGGGAAACCAGAGAATAACTTTAAATATTTTGTACAAATATTCCCTAGTCTATACTCTGGCCCAAACAACTGGATTCTTAATTCTAAAATGATTTAAACATGAACATCAAGTTCTGGAAAGAGCTATGTTGAAAGAAATCTGACTTTCTTGTGCACAGAATGTCTTGACTTCAGAACTGGCTGTGGTTAACAAAAGCATTAACTTGACGTGACATTTGCTTGCTCTGTCCTCAAGGAGGGAGTGATACACAAACAGCCTTCAGACTGTGTCTTAAATTTTCTGGACTGTATTCCACACTTGGTTGTGTTACATGTTGCGAAGTCACAAACAAGGCTCAAGGAGGAAACTTGAAACATTCACTCTTAAGCAATCCAGGACTTAGACTACACACAGCAAGTCCACCAACACGCTTACTCTGAAATCACTGAACTGGTGCTGTTTCTCCATTAAAATCCAGAAGAGAAAATCCAGCAATTGCAAAAGTAACACCTTAAATGCTGAAACTGCATTTGAATTTTCTGTCAGCTTACTGCAGGTAGAGTAATTCTGTGCTGAGAGTGACTGCAATCGTATAGATAGTGTTCATAAAGACAAAGAACCGTGCAACATAAAGTTGAATAATTTTTTTATTTTCTTTCTTGTGGATTGCTCAAGTCCCATTGACCTCTCCAGCCTATACAACTTCCCTCCCACCCTCCCACTGCTCTGTTAGTCTGCCTGCTGTCTATCTGTCACTTGAAACTGTGGGCTGATTTCAAACACCCTCAAGCCTGACTGGTAAAACACATGCTTTTCTCTGATGTGTAATTCACAATATTCATTTAGAGGGATTTAAATGGAGCCTTGCTCTTACAGATTGAAGGAAAGTAAAAGTGCAGTAAGAGTCTATTGTTTTGGCACTCAGCTGCATGTTGCAGAATGTTGCATAGCGATGCATTGATAAGATAAAATATATGCTACCAGAAACAAGTAAGAGGTTTTTCTATTAAAATCACTCATTGCTCTGTGGCACTGTATAAACAGGGCAGAGTAAGGCACAGTAGAAGGTGTTCAGGAAAGGAAAACACATTTAACATTCATGCCATCCTACACAGGATTTTAATATATAAACACATACAAATATATATAGAGATCACAACATTTCAGGCAAGAAGCAAGTGTCAGTGCATTCGAATTCCTAACACTAATAGTCCACTCTAACAGCAACCACCACAGATTCCCTTGGATATGTCTGACTTTGTGTAGTCGTGCTGTGCTAATAATGCACAAAAATTCAGAATGCCGACTGCAGAAACTTGCAGATGCAGGCAGTAACCCTCAAGGGCAACAGTGAGCAACGTGACTTCAGATACGATCACTTCTATAGCACTGGTCTATAAAATCTGTGGTTTTTGCAAGATCAAAATGTGATTTGGTGTTCCCAGAGGCAAGTGGGAATGTTTGTGCCACTGACTAGCAAAGGTGATAGCTGAGTTGTCCTCCTTCACCTCTCTCGTCACTTTGTTTTCTACGACTGCTCTGAAGCAGGGTAGGTGATCCCTGAGTGACAGGGAAGCTGCAGCAGCTCAAGCCCCTAAACAAGCTACACAGGCAACAAACTGACAGAGAGAATTTCAGCAAATCTACATTACCCTTGGTTTTAGCAGGAGTTGGATTAGGTTTTAATTCAGATTACATTGCAAATACCTTCCTGTGGGATGACTGGCTAATTGCAAGTCTGGATGAAAACCACAGGACCTCGAGGGTAATTAAAACTCTCAAGAAAGCAGTACTTACGCTTAGAGAAATTACCTTGTTGTTGACACTGGGTGTAAACCACAGGTCTTCCTATTCCTCCTTCAACAGGACATTAAAATTGGTTGGCAAACATGAAAGGAGCTGAACACTTTAATACCATTACAGAAAGCTCTGCTAGACATCCCGCTGTTCAGGGTCCAAAGTGTCACTTTTGTTACTGAATTCTTGTTCTGTACTGACCTTTTAGACCACAGCTACAGTTGTGGTGGTACAACACGTTCTCCAGTAATTTGTTCTACCCCAAGCAAGTTGTAGATTATCAATATAATGTTAGTGTGATTTAATTTTAAATACTATTTTGAGATAGCCTTTGCACTAGCCAAGCACTATGAACCACTGACTGCTGGTTTAACTATGTTGATTTTAGCTGAATTCAACTGAATTAAGAAAGATTCAAAACAAATTCAAACCAGCCCCTCCAGAACTGAGAGAAATAATACTGGACCCGTACAAGGTTTTGTTTCAGTTCAATTAATCTAGCATAGAAAACAACCCTAAAAATAATTCAGTTGTCAAGCAGATTGGGAAAAAGTATTTTTTATACATTTTAGAGAAAAGCTTTTGGGGCTTACTCTCTGCCAGTGTATCAGTGGATTATTTCTAAATGCTGAAAGTATTTAGAGCTACCTTTTATGAGAAGTGGGCCAAAATTGAAAGAACAGATTTGAACTCTTGAATTTGCGGATTGGAATGTAATTCTCACACCTATTTATCCAGCCTTGCCAGACTTATTACCAGTACTTGAGCCCTAGGAGTGAACCTACTTTTACAGCTTTGTTTCCTGATCCGATGCAAAATTGCAATCCATGTATTTTACGGTTTGGGAATAGGCAGAGCCAAAACCTTGTAGAGCACCATTCCACTCAAGACCAAGTATTCTCATCAAGATCACCTAATATCCCAGGTCTTCTATTTGGAACTCTACGTTTTTGAAGATGCTTGTGGGATTTTACCATGCTGCAAGTGAAGCACAGCTTAACACAGAGCCAACACCAGAATCTTCAAACTCTGTCTCTGTCTGTTCCTCCCAGTAGCTGCAACTAGTCTGGAAAACCAGTTGATCTAGTGCCAATTGCTCAGGCAAACAAGCGGTGTTAGCAGTATTTGATTTCTGAGCTTTTTTTTACTTTTTTAAGCAAGTTATTCATCCCACACACTTTCTAGACGTTAATTTTTAAGCCACCTTTTTTTTTTTTTAATTCCAAACTATATACACGGACACAAAAGTAATCCTTACACTCTTAAAAACATGGAAATTACAGCATGTAGGACTTTAAACTGCTTGAGAGACATTTGGGAAAAGAGAATACACATTCACTATGGATAAAAGCGAGTTGCTAACCAATACAAACATATGTAACCTAATCTATCCACAGCAGTACCCTACTGAACACTTTTGCCTCCTATTATACAATTCTGCCACAGCAATAAAATCAACTGTCTGCAACAGTTTTAGTTCGTTGTATGGTTAATACCAATAATGTACTCAAAATTGATGTTTAACAGGGTGAACTGATTTGTTAGAGTGTTAACAGCCACAGACTTTAACTAATAAACAGATCATTAACTGCTGGTAATAAACAACTTGCTAGGATCATTTATTATTTAAGAACATACTTTGTCTTAAGAAAAGATGGCCCACTTAAATCTATCTATGACACCTTTCTGGCTGCCATTCAAAGTGGGAGGCACAGATGAAGCCACAGAGAAACTATGCCACACACACTAGATCAAAATTCTTGAAAAAATGCTGGTTTTCCTGAGAAAGTACTCACAAGAAATACATTAACTGCTTACACTGTTCAATAATATAGTCAGCATTTTTACCAAGCTCTTGTTTTTAATACTGTCTCTAATTGTAACGCAAGGAATCTAATTTCTAGTTCTGATAAAAACTGTAACATCTTCAACCTTCTTTTACCAGATGGGATGCCACTGCAGCAAGCATTTCCTTCTGGAAGTAGCTCTGAATGGGAGATACTATTTAGGTATATAAAGAGTTTTCATAATGGAAGAGGAAAGAAGTTAAAGGGAAAGGCCATGTAAACTTTGTTACACGAGAGGAAGGAAAAAAGGTAGCTTGAAATCACTCATTCTCAGGAAACCTTTTAAAAAGCTGAAAAGTTGTAAATACATTGCTTAATTACTCTAGATGATGACTGGAGATTTGGAAAGAACAAAAGAAATTCCCTGTCTCCCCATGGTTTCTAAGCCATTCCGTGTGTCATAAAACAAAGTCACACAATAAGATAGACTTCGCATATTGGAGTGTCCTAATTTTGTCAATATTTGAAGTTCAACAGTGTGGTACCACTGTAGTTTCCTCTTGGTTCTCACTTCTGAAAGAGGTGATGTGGCACAATGCCAATCTGATTGAAAAGCAGAGACACCTTCTAAGACTATTAGAATAAATTTAAGTTACCAAAGCAGCCAGATGAAGATTTCTTAACCTCCTCCCTGCATTATTTCAATAACCTTATTAGTCAAGCCTGTAAAAATACAACCACATATTCTGAAAAAGAGTGAGAGATAAGAGGAGCTCAATGACAGTTTGTTGATATCCAGATTTTAGATTCAGAATCACAAAATATTGATTTGTTTTCTAGTATCTCCTTAGAGCCACCAACATAAATTATGAGGTTATTTTTTCTAGGCACTGTGTAAATAAACTGCACAAACACCCCAAAGAAGCTACAGGCTGAATGCAAATGCAGTCTCAAGACTGAGTGTCAGCCTTTAACAAGCCTGCTGAAATGTACATATAACACTTTAATTACAGAGAGTTGAAGGATGACTTCTTTACGCCAGATCCTTACAAGTGAAGAAATGTCATTTAAAGAAAATTTTTCATTACATTTTTTTTACATCCCTCTGCAAGCTCAGGAGAAGGCATTTTTAATATCATCGTTAAAATAATTCTGACCTTAAACAAATATAAATTGGCTATTGCTTGCAGTAAGAAAAAACCCCTGTATTTGCATGCTGGTTGGAAAAATGCTTCTATTTAATTGTTTGTGGAAGAAGCAATTTATTTATAGAGATACTGTGCAGGAGGAAATTTGGCTCTCCTACCATATAATAAGATGCATGGCGCTCTGCCAGGATGCTGGCTATCCCTGGACATTTGGTGTTCCATATACCAAGAATGTGGAATTGCACTGCCTGTAAACAGAGAAGGCTTGTTTTCCAAGGACACTGTAAGACATGATTTTTCTTGAATGACAAAGTGAAAAATTAATGCAACAATTATGAATTTGCAAGAGCAGAAACTTTCTTTTTTGTATTTATCACCAGTTGCATTAGTCAGCTAATGAGTAGCTAAAACATATTACTTGTTACTTTTCCTTATCCCGTTTAGGGAAGATGCCGAAAAAACCTCTGGTTTTATGGGTTTTGAATATAATTCTTCTAAATCAGGGTATTACACAAATATTTCCACACAGCAGGATGACTCATAAATAAGTAAGGCAAGACTGGGATTTACTAATCTGTCAGTGACAGTATATCCAATTAATTCCTCTGTTTATTTAGGTAGGAGTTTTTTGCACTTTATTATCTTCAGTCTGTTTGACCACAGGGGAGAGAAGGCCTTGGAGGGGGAGTGGAAATAGATTTTTGAAAGGGAGCCATAATTAGCTCAATTCTTGGATTGAGCTCAGGAATGTTGTTACTGCTAAATAGCTCCTTAAATAGAGTATTTATAAACTACAGGCAAAGCTGTAATATTAGAAGAGAAGAAAACCCCAAATCAAATACATTTAGATGGCACAAGCCCTAGGTTAATGCCCTGGCATGATGACATAATCCAGCTCAAGGGGCGGGGAGTGAAGAAACATTTTACTGATGGCAAATCAGTGCATTGCACACAGCCCTGTTGGAGCCCATGGAGGGGATCTGGAAACCTTAGAGGTTGGATCCGCCCTGAAGGTCCCTTAAACAGCACCTGGCTCTCATGGAGGGGCCACACAGGTCCTTCCCAACGACCCATGTGCACACCCAGATGGAATCTGCTCTGCCCTGCAGCCGCAGCAATACTGAGTTTTCACTTGCCCACCTCTTACCCTCCCTCCTGCCCTCCCCAGCAGCCACCCCATACACAGCTTTCCCACGAGGGATTTCTACCCAAATGGGTGGAAATGAGAAGCATTTGCCCAGGAGTGGCCAGGCTACTTTCTGCCTCATTTTGCAGTCCTCTGGTGTCAGGCAATGGGGCAGAGATCTACCTCAGGGTATCTTCTAGCTACCCTATCTGAGAATAAAAATATATTTAATGTCACGCCCACACAGCCATGCCCTATAATGCCCTGGACCCAGCCCCATTTACTCAAAACAGACTTATTTTTTTTTATCACACGCAGACTACGTGGTCCAAACCAACTCCCCTGGAAGACATTTGGACTTCAAAAGGGACAAATTCAGGACCAAGCAAAATAAATCATTAAGCTATGATGCAGAGGATTTGTGCCAGGCCTCCACATAAGACTAAGTTTAATCATTGCAGATCAGGGTATTTGGGGACAACATCTATTTTGTAACTTCATTTAAAAAAAGTCAAATAAGTGAGACATGGTTTGTCCAAAATTTCAGATTATTTTCCACATTTAAGAATTTTTCATAGAAGACCTTTGCTTGCAATGTAATATCCCTATGAAGCTTGTTAAATGCTTTTCCAAGGCTATATGATATTTATTAAAAATTTATAACATTGTCTCCTGGACACAAGGAGAAAAGAAATAATCTCTTTTTCAGATTAAGTACTTGAAAGCTTGCAATAGTGGAAAATAAGTCTTACAAATTCTCTCTCAATTTCCATTTAATATATCCTGTTCCAAACACAGAGACAGTTGTCTCCAAAAGGTGCTGAAGTGCAATTATAAATTGCAGTAATACTGTTTCCTTGACAAATCCATTTCAAATACAATAAAAAACTTAATGGGATTAACTGCTTGGAAATTTAGTTGAGAAGTTTAGCTTAACGGAGTAAAACCCAGTGTGTTAATATATTAAAAGTGCAAAACAAAGTAAGGGGAAATGGAAAACAGAGAAATAGATAAGCAGTAGACATAGAGACAAAATCAAAAGAGCAGAGAAATAGAGAATCAATGTTTGCACCTGGATGCAAGTCGCTGTGTAAGGCTTTGATCCCAAAGTGTGCAAGCCATGCTCTACACAGAGCCTGCAGGCAGGACTTCAAAGGGACCCTGTGGTGCTGGAGCCCCTGCGCCCCCACAAGGGAGAGCCGGGACAGCCTGAGACTCTGTGGTTGAATCCCAGCATGGGAAAGAGCTTCCTCCTGGTCACACAAAACAGATAATCTTAAAAGCTTTTGTCTGTCATTGCTGCAGGAGTTGGTCTGACCAGCACAAACAGGACTCTGGTGGCAGCCTGACACAGCGTGCTTCTTCACTGGCACCAGCAGCCAGTGCTGCTGGGACCCCCATCACGCCTTTCAACACCTTTAGAAGAGGGAGTGGGGACACAGAAATGCAAAATACATTTTCTGAAATATAGATACATATATATATATAAATATAGGTGCATTTATGTATAGAATCACAGAATATTCTGAGTTGGAAGGGACCAACAAGGATCAAAGTCCAACTCCCAGCACAGCACCATCCCCAAAAGTCACACCATGTGCCCAAGAGCATTGTCCAAAAGCTTCATGAACTCTGTCAGGCTGGTGCTGTGACCACTGTCCTGGGGAGCCTGTTCCAGGCCCCAACCGCTCCCACTCTTTGGGTGTGTATATAAGTGTGTGTATGTGTGTGTGCATATCCATGTGTGTATTTATGTGTATGCCTATGAATTTTTGTGTATGTGTGTATATAAAGATATCCATATGAGAAAGATTTCTCCTACAATTTTTCCTTTGACCATTTTATTTAAGATGCAAAACTCAAGGGGGAAGGAGGAAGAGGGGTCATGGGAATCAAAAGTCAGCTTCCTAATTGATGGTTGTGAAACCTGATGAGTAAAATGAACATGGCATTTCTGACTTCCTCTGAGGAGCTACTGTAATAAATACAGTAGGTAGACTTTTGTGTGTGCCAGAGAAAATGATCAAAACCCTGTAGATCCAGCTCTGCTTGGTTTGGCATTGCCTATACTACATTTCTAATTTTAAAAACAAGCTGTATTTATACTGGTAGAAAAAAGGAGTAGAAAAGAAGAAATACATTTTGTTTGAAGCCAATTCCACTCAGATATTTGAATTTCTCTATTTCTAGCAAGAAATTATTCTTAAGCCTTTTTAAAAAATTATTATTGTTATTCCAGTTCATCCCCTTCACTTGCTTAGTTCTTCAAACAAATCAAAAAAATTAGAACTGCATGACTGGAATTCACCACATAGTTGTAAAAACTTTATCTGATATAGATACATGAGTATAAATAGAATGTGGCAGGATCATGAGCTGAATTAAATATTGATTGGTATAATATAAACATGCACAGATGAATAAATGGTGAAATAACACACGGTAGTAATTTATTACTTTTTCAATCAAAAGTTATTTCCAAACTGTTTTTGTGTTAGAAGACAAACACATTCCTGCATGTTTATCATTTGCAAGCGTGTTCTTTTTTGTGCTTCTTGCTGGTTGTTGTTCTTACTGGATGACAAACCACCCTGGGTACATGGTGTTGGTTTTATTCTCTTATTGGAGAACAGAAAACAAGTCCTGCAGGAACCAATAATAAGAGATTTAACTTTTTTTTTGTAAATCCTTTTATTACCACAAATGATTATGATCACTTTTTACTGCACAGGATTTAAAACATTTCAAAGCATCCTTCAAGTAAATCTATTATATCCATCACCTCTCCCCACCTATTCCTTAGTCATTCCTATGTCCTCTGTGCACCCAGAAAAAATGAAAATATTTCCCTATCACGGTGCATGACTTACGAATTTTTCTATTTTAAAAAATAAGAAACTGCAAGCATAGATTAGGTACCAGTTATCAAAATTAATTTATGCAAAATTCTGCTAGTATTTCTATATGTTGTACTGTTAGATGTAGAAAAATACCAGGGCATAAATCTATATTGACCATTCAAATACCCTGTTCCCCTCTGTTTTTGTAAACATTTCTACCTGTGAAGTCAGTATCATATAACTTAAATCTGGAGCAGCAAACATAAAGATCTAAAAATTTGTGTTTTGTAGTTATAGTTATAACTGTGCACATGTGTATATACATACACATAACTATTGAATACATTTAAATTAAATTAAAATTTTTTAATCCATAAACATTATAGGAGGTCTGCTGTCAGCCTCAAAACTCAGAAGTTCTTGGTCAGAACCAAAGACATTTAAGTTCAACTTAAAAACGGAATTTGAAAGTATTTGGCCTTTACCTTTGCTTTAAGTGTTTAGGGCTCAGACTTGCAAAATTTTCTCTGCAACTACAAGATCTACAGGCATTGCTTTTCAATGAAAGCTAAGAATCACAGGTAATGAGATGTCTCCGAGAGTTGGAGCTTCATGGAAACACACCAAACATCATGAGACTTGTAATAAAATGATGAATGTTGGAAGCACTGCTGTAGTGTTGCTTTCAGAATACGATTCTTATAAAACACAAAATAGTTCATGCTAAACCCATGTTTTCATATTAATACCTCTACATTTGGTACTTACACTGTCAGGCTGAGAGTTATATGCCTGGTTTTTTCATATCACAGTAATTTACATAACCATGACAGCAAACTTCAGGTGCTACAAACTAGTATAAATCAAAGATTGAGGAAGGGAAGTGGACTATTTCTCTGAAATATGATTCTTGTTCCTTCTTACTATGGCTTCAATCTGAATTTTCATCCTGAGATCTTACCTTACATGACCCTTCTATGGGAAGCACAGTATTTCTTCTAAAAGGAGAAAAGTGCTTTGTGGGTGGCAATATTTTCCCAGAAAGGGAAAAAGTTGCAAGCATCAAGCCAGGAAAGTGAAGGAAAAGACATCACACATTTGGAGCTCTACAGGCAATAAATTTATTGTCAGTAGCCAGGTTCAAATAGCCTCATCTAGGGAGAAATTCCCAACAGAACCACAGCATGGATGAGAAAATAATTTTGGTCACTTGTGTTCTGACATTTTTATGAATTTAATTTAAGGTGACAAGACGAGACCTAGTAAAAATGGCTGAATGCCTACCAAAGGGAAAAAACAAATAACCTAAAAGAAAATGAAACACTTTTTTTCAGAAGGAAGTCTTTCATGGCTGTTGGTGTGTTTCTATGTTCCAAGCTAAAAGTATTCATACCAACATTTCGGTAGTGGGACAGTTAAGAAAAAACAGTCACAGAAACATTTCTAATAATCTGATCTGAATTACTTTTTGATTAAGGGCAACATTGAAGTCTAAAATGAAAGCTGAACAAGGTAACTCAGGCTCTCAGTTTGATAAATTTCTTTTGTGATTTTGGGCAAGTCAAGTGATTTAGTATTTACCACATTTTTAAGCCCAAATTTGCAAAGAGAGATAACATACTTCTGCATAGAGAAGAAATCTGATGCATTCAGAAGGGCATCCAGCCTTCTTTATTAGAACTGCCTTTGTGTTCTTAAAGGGAGCTGTACTTTGAAAAATTTTCTTTCCCTGTCCTTCCTTTTTCTCCCCTCTCCCATTGATACATACTTAATGGGATTTTGCAGGAAGGAAAAGATCCTAAGTGGTGTATTTGCGATAAGGGTCACTCTTTGGGCGAGGAATGATAACCACATACTGGGCTGTGTTAGGGAGTGTTGTGTGCAACTCAATGGGTGCAATTATTCTTCTCCCTTAGACACAGGTGTGATCAAACAGAGGGTGCTGTGTCCAGTTTGATACCCCTCAGAATGAGAAGGAATTGGATCTAGTCCAATGCAAGATTATTAGGGAGATGAAGCACATGATGTACAAGGAGAGGTTAAAGAAATGGATTTCTTTAACCTGGAGAAAAGAAGGCTTATAGGAAATCTAATTGTTTTCTTATCTTCATAGTGGTAAAGGAGATGGAGACAGACCCTTCTCTGAGGTGCACAGAAAAGCCCAAAAGACAAAAAAGAAGTGCAACAAGAGAAAATTCAGTTAGATACAAGAAAAAAATTCATCACGAAACTGTTGCCCAGAGATTGAGGCATCTGCATACATGGAGAACTTGATAAAAACCTGATCAACAAGATTAGTCCTGCTTTGAGTGGGGATTTACATCAGATGTGATTATGATTAAAAAAATACGCTTTTCATCCTCGAGACAGATGTTTGTTGTTTGTGGAAGTTTTTGTTTTTAATTCTGTACCATTAGAACAAATTAATTTCCACACTTTTTTCTCCTTTGGAAGCATCATGATGGTATTTGCCTTAAGTGTACTACTGAATTTATTGTGCTACCTTCACTGCAGTCCAGGGTGTGGTTAAGGTTTCTACAGATATACATAAGCAATCTTTAAAATCCTGTGCTCAAGATCTACTAGCAGATCTGTTCCATCAACACAGAACTACTAACCTTATTCTTCAAATATTTGGTGTCATTCATGATGCTAGGTTTGCAAATGGATTGTTTTGCATGTTACCAAGACTGTGCATACTATCTAGGATATCTGGTTTGTAATCACACCTTTGACTGACAGGTGTTAACAAAAACTACCTTCAATAAAGATCTCCTATGAAGAGTGCCTAGAAAATGGGGTTCTGTCTTTAGTGCAGAATTGTTCCTTAGGTACCAGGAACAAATAGATAAGTGGCCTTGTTATAATGCACTGGCAGTGCTGCATCTTTGTGTGGAGTCTTTAGTTTTACTTGCTAATTCCAGTGGCAACCCATGTTGGGTACATATTCAACAGTTGCCATCATGACACTCTGCTGTTCTGCCTTCTCTAAGGTACCAAAATATGTCAGAGATATCTTCTCAGGAGCCTTGGAAAGCTGTGAGGGAAGGCTCAATATCCACTGAGCAAAAAAGGATCTGACATTCCCCAAGTTCTTGACATGGCCTGCAGGAATAATGTCCTTAAAAAATTGAGAAAAATTAACAAAGAAAAATAAATGAAAGCACCTGAAGAACTTATGATGCACTCACTAAGAAGCAGAGATTATTTCAGGAACATGGTGGGGATTGGTCTGGACTGCCCATCCTAGGAAATTGGTATTTTTATTGCTGAAGTTATGTACAGCCTCTAGATATGCCAGCCCTTTTGTTTCCACTGGATGGAGCACTGGATTTGCATCTTGACCACTTCAGTGAGTGAGGTCTGAGGTGCTTTTTAGGTCCTAGGTAAGCAATCAAACGCATCACTTTTGTAGTAGGACATTGACCTGTGTCTTCTGCTCCATCTGCTTCTGCTCCATCTGCTTCTTCTACATCCAAACAGAGGCCAACGCTGCTCCCAGTGCAGCACAGTGATTATCAGAGGATCTGTAACTCCCCATCTGGAACCAGAGGTCTTGTCATGCAGCAAACACCCGTGGTGTGCTGGTGGGTCAGTCACCCACAGACCTGAATTCTCTGCTGTTTGTAACTGCACAGAGGATTCCTCTGTACTGATTTAGTCTGTGCAAGGTGCCATTAGAAATACCGAGCCATGACAGAGATGGGTCCAAAACTGTCTAACAAACCAACTGAAATTATCTGGTGGACAGGAACTATTGGCTTCATGAGAAGCTGTTAAAGCCCCATGTGAGCAGATGCTGGATCTAGGAGGAAAATCTGGTTCTGGGGAAGACCACAGATTGGCTACCATCATCTCACATCAATCTTATCAAAAGTGACTGTGAATTCTTGATTCAGTTGGGGCCAATTTTAGGGCAAGGACTTGAACTCTGGTTAGGGCACCAAGTTTCTGACAGTTGTAGACAAAACCTGAGTTACTGTTGATCAGACTGGATTTTCTCTTTTTTTTCTGACTAGCTGTCCAGAATTTTCTGAGTGAATGAATAGCCAGCCATTTTCTCAAGTGAATAAGTCAAAGCAGATTCTAAGATGCTCCACTTTAGAAATTACTATGATCACTGGATATAAAAAACTCTTTTCTTGGTAAATAGTGGCTTTTCTTAGAGGCATAATTCTGAGTATCATTTTACTCTTGGGGATGATTAAATTTTCAGATTTCGACACCTTAACAATTGACCTTGATCAAGGTTCTGAATTGCCCATCATATGAAAAGAGCTTTAGACACCAAGCAATTATTTAGTGATAGCCATCAGGATAAATATTCACTGAAAAGAAAAATAGAATGAGTGCACATCTCAAATAGCAAGTGCAAAAAATATAATCAAAGTCAAAACTTAATTTGCATGTGTCCACAACTCTGCACTATAACTTTTTCCTCCACAATTTCCATGTATTGGAACATAGCAAAGGTAAAATTTAAGACTTCAAAATAAAATTACATCTTTTCAATAGCTATCATGAAAAGATGAGGAGCTGAAATCTAATGTCAAATCAAATTAAAGAGTATTACAGTGCAAATTCCATTTTCATTTTGCACATTTTAATACCTTGACTATTTACAAGCTAAAGAGACAACACTCCACTTAGATACAGCTACTTCTGAAATCTAAGAAAAAGCACAATGGACTTGCTTCTTTTCACAAGCAGCTGTGGCATATTCAGCTAGAGCCAGGAGATCTGTTACATTTGTTACATCGGAAGAAAGCCGATTACAGATTCTGTGTCGCTTTCTTTGTTAAAGAAAGGTTTATGAGGTCTCAAACAGAAACTCTTCAAGGTGAAACAAAAACTCTGAAACCACTTAGAAAGAATTCATGAAAAGAAAACTCCTGCCAATATGTCAAAGAGGCTTTTACATATTCAGCATAACAGCAGGAAAAGAAGCAAATATCACTCATTTGATGCTATAGAACATCACAATATGTCTCTATAGATCAGTAGAAAGTATCCCCCTCTTTCAAGCAACAGTATATGGAATTAGCAATATACTTTCATATTTAAATACGAGAATGGCTTTTCTCATAATGTTGTTTGCATTTCAGGTGAGAACCGCTACACCTTTGTTTATCTGTTTCACTGTGCAGGAAGTTTAATGAGTCTGGTGCCATACCTGAATTGTCATTTGCAAAGTGAGAAACTCAGCAGTATGTAACAAAACATCCATACTTTTTGTGGCAGTGAGGAAAATCTCAAGTGTGTGTCTCAAGTATTTGATGCAGTGACACATGAGAATAGATAGAGCTTAAAGAGGGATAAACTCCTTGTGTCAGTGAGTTGCTGCCTGCACCCGCTGACCTAACAGGCAGAGTAACATCATGAAGTGAGGAGCTGAGCCACAGGGTCAACCAGCACGGATGAATTAATGTGCATTGTGGTTAGGGGACACTGGATTCCTTTAGTCCTGCTGCATCTGCAAGAGACCACAGAGCAAAAACAAGCAAGTCTCACTTCCTCTGCAGTAGAAGAAAAGACCAATCATTTTTATGCAGTGGGGTTCTCTGTACTGACATAGCACACAGCACATAGCTCCGCTTTAAGTCCAATCTTGCAAGTCAGAAAAGTGAAGAACATGACAACATGTACATCCATACTCATCAACATGCATGTCCATAGATACTGAGATTTATGTACTTGTTGAAGGCTTCTGAGGACTCAGAATAGGGCTCTGGGTGAACATGGGGCATAGGACTCCTGGGCTCCAAAAGCACCCACTGCTGAGCTCCCTGCAGTGCTGAGGACAGCTCTCCCTACCTATCCTAGAGAGACGATAACAAACATTTTATCAGGGCCTGTAGGGATTGGACAAGGGGTAATGGTTTTAGACTCAAAGACAGTGATTTAGATTAGATGTAAGGAAGAAATTTTTTACAGTAGGAGTGATGAAACACTGGAACAAGTTGCCCAGAAAGGTGACTTCTGCAACAAGGCATTTCACTTATCAGCACCAAGCAAGGAATAAAGCTTCAGCAAAGTTTATCTGCAGGACCATGTACAGCCACACAACACACAAACTAATATTTATGCTTTCCATATGTTAAACTTTATCATCCATGTATATCTATACTCACTTTTCCCTACTGATTCATTGTACTAGTAGGCTTAATCCACTTAATCTCTGTCTCTCAGTGTCTGGGACTATAAAATAGGATAATGAGGGAAGGACGACATATTACCTACTGCATGGTTTGTAAGACTTATGGACAATTCCTGAAAGTGGGAATTTTTCTGCAGAAAAAAATGGCAGGATCTGCTTATGATGTTTAGCTGGATCCACCACTATGCTAGCAATGAGCTCAGTTAAACCCTGTAAAGTTGCACCATTACAGGAAACATTCAAGTTCAAGAGTTTGTCCTTCTAAACTGATTTGTAGGAGTTTGTTTTTGTTCATTTTCACCAGTCACAAGAATTGTTTCTAAACATTAAAAAGTGTATAAACTAACTTTTAATTTAAAACACTCCTGCAGAAAAAGTGCACAAGGAAAATAGGTATTCCATGCACAATAGTGACACAGTGACTTACAATGAGTAATTAATGAGAACACCTGGAGTATCTTTCAGAGCTAAACTGGAAACAAAATACTGGAGATTAGGTTTTCAAGCTACTGGTGGTCCCAACTAATCTCTTTCAGGTGTAAACCACAGTGTACGTGGAAAGCAAATTCTGACTCATTCCTGCGAGACAGGAGGTCTTCGGGCTAATAATTGCAGTATGTAGTTTCCATAAAATTTACGAGGTTGGCTTTAAATTTTAGTAGTGGCAGGCCTGCAATAAATGCCAATGAGGTCCATCAAAATGAGTATTTGTGTGTGTCCTCATAAAAATAGATCAACCTTTTTAACAGACTCCATGCAGAGGAATTTGTATAATTACAACACATATCTACAGCTTTAGAGTCCTTTCCACACCAAAACCAACATGCTAAGTCATAAATGCAGAGGAAAAATAAACACAGGAACATAATAAAAGAGATTTGGTTGGGTTAAGTCGCTCTGTCTCGGCTGCCATGTTGTAGCTAACAGAATTTCCACTAGGGGTGGGCAAAGGGATTATTTTCCCTGTTTGTCAGCTCTCCCCTCACCTTTGCCTCTTGCACTCTTGGGGATGGCAAGCAAGTCTGTTCACATAAAGGAAAGGAAAGGGACAATCAAAAGGGAGGAAGGGTCCCACCACACATACATACATTAATTTCCAGCCCATGCATTAACTCTTATCATGCTGGTCTTGATGGAAATGCTCAACAAGGAATGAGAGATGCCAGGCAGCCCAGAGGAAAAGACAAATTAAGTTTACATCTTGTGCATTGTGTCTATAACTTGCCAGTTCCATGGTCACAGCTGAATTGTCAACTCCAACTAATAAAATACAGTTTATATCTGAGATTCCCCACCATGCCAAGTTTCCACACAGTTCAGCTGAAGTGAAAAGGCGGTTATGATTCACTGATTCTCTCCCCAGCCCAGCCACAGCTCTCATCCTCAGGAATTATCCACCAGCAGGGAAGAACTGGAGTGTTATGTGTCACACAGAGTCCTCATCCAAGACTACCTCTGCTGCCAGGGACAAGACCCACAAAGCATGGAAGCAGGGGTGTCTGGAGGGATGAGGGGCAGAAGCCAGGGAAAATGCTACTTGGAAGCCAGTATGCATTTTAGGATAGTGCTCTTCCTAATAAGAGTGGGGACAGAGTTTTATGAGTGTTCATATACCTAAAAGCACATATGGGCATTTAGTGAGATTTCCAAAAATTCCTATGACTTTTATAGGAGTTAGGAGATGTTAAAACTCAAGAGGCACCTCTCTACACCTTTAATTTTCAAGTATTTTTAAAGGGTCTGGTCTAAAAATCAGCCAGTGTTTTCCAAACTGGCCTTGGTTTTGAGCGATTTCCATTGGCATAGCATTGCATTGTTTTAAATGGACTTAATGGATTCCACTTTTGTGTAACAGCCAGAAAACAGAGACTAAGTGTGGGACTTGGTCTGATTTATTTTAGGCATCTGAAAATGAAGGGTGAGAGTCTGAATTAGTTGCTGATCTACCTATTGAGAGAGCAGACACACTGGAAAGGGGTGAGTCTACCCCTGGAGGTGCCTGTCTCTCTCCCTTGACCACAGAGGGAGCACAGGCAACAAGCTCAGTTTAGACATCTAATTTGTAACAGCTGAAGCCAGATGAGATGAATTCCTCCCCCTCCTCCTCCTCCTCCTCCTCCTCCTCCTCCTCCTCCTCCTCCTCCTTCAGTGACTTAGCCAAAGGCACACAGAAAACAATGGGAGAGAAAAACACTGAATTCAGCCTCCCAAACCTCTAGACAGGGTTTAATCACTGAACTGAGCTTCCCTCTTGAGGTATTGGAGACTCTTGCCAAAACAAATCCAATTGGTACAGGATGGAAAGCAGTGGAAGTTGTTCTGACTAATAAGTACAGAGTTGGGAGCTGGAGGGAACAAAAGGGTGATACCCAAGCTTAAAGGCTTTCCCCATAAATTAACCAGTTCACAAGAACTGTGGCACCACAGACATGCAGAGGCTGCAGCCACCCAGGGAAGCACAGAGGAGCAGGACTGCCTGGGCATGGGTCCTGACAATACGAATCCAAAAGCAAAGCTAGTTCAGACAACCAGATGTGCTAGTTTTCTCATGACATATCTATCTCACTACCCTGATCAAGGTCAAAAAACACACATCTTTCTCTTAAAAATATTACTGTTAATAATAAGGAAGATTAACTGGCAATACTTCAAAATCCTAGTGAAAGCTGAAGATAGTCTGAAGTTTTGCAGCACAGCACAATGCTAACTCACAGTGAGGCATATGAAGTAATAGCTCTTATAAAGCAGTGTAGACAAAGAGTATTTCTGTTAAAGCTTTCTGTTTCATTTGAAGTTTTCACCTTTTTTCATTTTTTATTTTGTCTTTTATTTTCTACTCATTCTGATGAGGAAACTGTTCTCCCACTAATGAACTCTGAACCATATGACAAAAAGGGTTTTAAATAAACTTAAGAGGAGATGTTCTTTCTTTAAATATTTCTTACACTGCCTTCCAGTTTTTAAATAATAAAAAATAACCAATAGCACAACTTGTCATTATAAAACCAGATGATTCAAAAAGTAATTGCTTCAAAAGTTATAGTAGAAAGATGTTAACTATTTCTAGGGGCTATGAAAGGCAAGGGAAGACTTTCAAAGGGTCTCCTAATCATGCACTGTTTCTTACTGTCCTTGTGCCGTAGATCTTGTCATAACACTCCCCAGGCTCCTCCTCCCTCATGCCTTTTAAATGACATTTGAGAATATAAAGCAGTTAAGCATCTACAATAGACACAAACTTTTGCCTTAATGATGAAGTCACTGGGAAAGTCCTAGTTGGTGTCAGTCAGGCCAGGCCTTTCCTCCAACCATGGCTTGTGAGATCCCAGGCAGAGCACAGGCACAGATGGGCTGCAGACATGTCCTTCAGGACTGGGGGGTCTGGCAGCAGCTAGATGACTTTGCCAATAAATTTATTATGGTCTTCTGAACACTCATTATGGTCACACTGAGATATCAGAGGCTCAGTGTGATGTGCAATTACTCTTATTCCAATCAGAAAGCCAGCAACCAGCAATTTAATGTTATTTGTGTTTCAGTTTCCCTTGTGACTCTATGTGGCTTTGATGTTCTGAAGGCTGTTGGTCAGAGCAGTACCCACTCAATGCCCCTTCAAGGTGCAACTGCAAACCCCTGTCTCCAGTCCAGCCTTCAAACAGCTGGAAAATTTACTCATCTTTTAACTTTCTGGAGGGCAGTTTGCTACACAAAAGCTTCAGCAGAGTTTGTGCTAGCTGTTGTCAACACATACAAATGGGCAGCATTCCAGAGGGTTTATGAAAAATTAGACAAAGAGCTGTCAAGTAGACAAAATAACATTTCACTTTTGGACCCAAATGGCTAAACAAATGCTCTGGTCCTATGGGTTTTTCCATAAGAAGGAGCTGGCAGCTGTCAGGTGTCTCCTTGACCGACCTGAGGAACCTGTAAAGCACCATGCTTTGAGAGACCAGCAGTGCAGGAGCCAGCTCTCAGACTGTTGCCCAGTTAGCACTTTGCTGAAAACCTTGTCCATTTTCTCAACTTCTCACAGACCTGACCCTGACGCTTGTATTGGCTGACAAAGTTCTGAGTATTTTTCCCTCTTTTCCTAGGTTATTTTCCCTGCTTCTCCTTCCCAGACACCCAGCCAGCTGTCAGCAGCACCCTAGGCCAGCCCCAAGTGTTGTTTCAGCAACATTTGTCTGCATTTGTTTCTGAGAAGTCCTTAACTTAGACCTCCGTGGCAGTAGTGTTTGAAGCAAAGCTCATCACAGAACTGGATTTTAGCCCCAATGTCTGTCACCAGCAAGACAGTGCCCCGGTGCCTTTAACCTAAACAAACTGGATGGTATGGGAGGGTGAATTCTCACCTATTTCACCCCCTTGTTAACCT
This sequence comes from Corvus kubaryi, assembly GCF_017639235.1. Classification (NCBI taxonomy): domain Eukaryota; kingdom Metazoa; phylum Chordata; class Aves; order Passeriformes; family Corvidae; genus Corvus; species Corvus kubaryi. The sequence goes on from NW_024582054.1 coordinate 21,851,576, forward strand.
ACCTTTTCATAATTAATAACAGAAGTAACTCTGGGGCAATGGGGCGTATCCTAAGTGTGTGTAAAGAATTAAGCTCTTTCAATTGCTATATATCCAGAATAAATTTGGCCTAATTAAATAATAGTGTTGTAACTTTCACTTCTCTGCGCCAATCTACCCAGTTGTGAGCTGCAGTGATTGCTGTACATGAAAAACCATCACTCCTCAGTACCATTGCACCTTTGAGGTAAGTGAGATTTTCTTTCCAGCATATTCTGGAGCTTACTGGTACCTCAATAAAACAGCACTCTATGTCTCCAGATCCTAAATTTCTTTTTTTTATTTTATGTACTCATACAAGTAACTAAATCTTAATCTGAATTTTTATTTAAACGCTGTGTGTTTTTCAGGAGATTTGAAAGCTTTTGGAAGATGCCTGATGATAAGCCTGACAAGAGCCAGCATGTTGTGTCTATAGAGCATGGCAGAGAGTTCAAGTGCTTCAGGACCAGGAAAAACCTTGGTGAGAAGGAGACAAATGCCGATACCCCAGCAGTGGGTTTCCCCCTAGAGCTGCCAATTCCTATGGTCCTTTTCAGTCACACAGGCTTTGCACCTGAAATGGTGTAATGGGAGAAGGAGGAGGAGAGGAGACCTGGTGTCATGTCTAACACGTTGTACACACAAAGCCATCAGCAAAATCACAGGCTGGGCTGCATTTTAGCAAGGAAGCTAAGGATGAAAGGCTTTCTGTTCCCATTGGAAACCCTCAGAGCCATCCATTCACCCTATCATATGTTCACTATCAGAAACTGCTCTTCAAAGCTGAACAAAAACTACTGTGCTGCATATAATTGACAAAGTTAATTGTATGCAGCATATTTCCTCTACCATAAATATTCCCAAACACCATTTGTTTCTGGATTTTACTGTTCTCTTCACTAAAGAACAGCTACATTATTGTTTCATCTGTAGCCCAACTGTTTTCTTTACATTTTTACCACTAAATTGAATCTACTGCCAGTAATCTAATTTACATTTAAAATGCACAATATGCCAACACGACCAGACTTCAGTAAAATTTTTACTAAAACTCATAAATGCCTTGATTCTGGTGTTTATAGAAATTTTAGACTGTTCGTTCCCTGAATGTTATGTGGCTAGTATCCTGAAATCATTCCCATATGAAATAAGAAACATTCTTAGATTCATGCTGTGTCAGGAAATACAAAATACAATGTCACTAGCCATTGCTCTCAAAATCAAAGATTTGTCATCTCCCAGCAAAGTGATTTGGATGGTGTGTCCAGCCTGCACTAGCGTGGGATATTAGCTCCACTCACCTGCTTGTGTTATTGATACAGCACATCTTGTTCCCTGCATTTCAGATTACAAATATTTCTTACCATCTTTGCTTCATTTATTTTTTCTTCCTGTGCGCACAATTGCTTGGTTTCAAAATATTGCAGAATTCTTCAGGTGTCTTATGAGAGCTCTCCATCATCACTGAATCTGCCCAGAGGCATCTTTGCTGAGTACCTACCTGACAGCTCCGGGAAGGTCATTTCCTAAAGGTTTAGATTACATTTCTCAGCTGGATACTGATTGTCAAATTTGTAATTTTAGCAAAACAAAAATTATCAGAGGTTCAGGTAAAATTGGAACAAGGTTTCAGGGTGGTCTTCCTTTTTCTGTTTGTTTGGGGTTTTTTTGGTTTGAGGTTTTTTAATGTGAAAATGGATTATGTAGTAGACACAGCTCATTTTTGTACTTTCTAAACATTTTGACTTCTTAATTTAAAACAATATTTTCAGGGATATTAGGCTAAAGTTAGAGTTTTTAAAAGAAAAAATTGAAAGCAAAGAATACATTTGCTACCTATTAAAACTCCTTTTTTTCTTGCTTTGAAATAAAAGTGGTGGGATGTGTGCAGGCAGGCACATGTTTGTACACAGGGAATTAGAAAGGGTTGAGTTCTTTGAGTCAAACCCTCATTACAGCCCCAAGCCTGTATGAGTCCAAGAAGCATTTGGACAATGCTTTCGGGCACATGGTGTGACCCTTGACTCCTGGCCCCTGTGCAGGGCCAGGAGCTGGACTCGATGATCTTGATGGGTCCTTTCCAACTCAACAAATTCTATGATTCTATGATTTTCTTTTTTTGTTTTGTTTTAATATTTAACTTCAGCAATCAAGCCAGTTATAAAGTACTTCTAAAATTCTACACATAGCACTTATTTATATCCTTCAGCTAATATTTGATTGTCCAAATCCATTCTTGTTTGACTGCCTATGCTTATCAGAAATGTCACAAGCTACAGCAGTATGAGGATCAGTGGCCACATCTTCAGCACCATCATAGTTTCAGTTGGTGTCCATAAGCTGTTCTACAGAGTGGATACTCTGATACAAAGACATTTATTATTTAAACTTATTTATCATAGAATCATAGAAGCAGGGACCATAAAGATCACCTACTTCCAGCCCCTCTACCACAGGCAGGGATACCTTTGTTTAGATCAGGTTGCTTGGGGTCCCATCCAGCCTGGCCTTGAACACTTCTGGGAATGGGACATCCACAACTTTTCTGGATAACATCTTGCACTGCCTTACTACCCTCACAGTAAAAAATTTCTTGCTAATATCTAATCTAAAACTCTCATCTTTTAGTTCAAAACCATTCTCCCTTGTCCTATAACTGTCTGCCTATATAAAAAGTCCTCCTTTTTTATAAGCCCCCTTTGAGTACTTGTCTCATTTTGCAGTTGAGGCCAAATATGGATTCTTGCATCCTTACTAGTGGTTGAGAGAGCACACTGGGCCATATTTTACTTTACATCTCATTTTGAAAACTCAAGATTTATATGCTGTTATTACCCTGTGGAAGGGGAAAGGATAATCTAGAGTTTGTTTGATTCAGAGTGGCAAAAAGCTGAAGAGATGTAAACTAAGGCACTATCTGTGCTTAGATGGTGGGATTATGATTGCTTTAGGTAGAAGACAAGGTTGCAGCGGTTTCTTTCAAGGATGAATCAGACTCCTCTGGGTATGTTTGCTGTCTCACCTCTAAATGCATATAATCAGCTTGCAGAAAACCTATCTGTACATTACATTGCTTAGAAATATTGATTCAATTTTGTTTGTGCTGTTGTATACTGGAGCTGAGCATTGAATTCCAATTCTGCACTTGGATGCATGCACTTAAAAGGCTCAGCTTGGTTCTGAATAGAGAAAAAAGTGAGGACAACTAGTTTTATGCACAACACACCATTGCTCAAGCTGTATTCTTCTCTCAGGAAATTTTAATAGGATTTTTGTGTACAATAGGATTGTTGTACTCCAGGGTGCAACTATTTATGTAAATATAATCATGCTATTTATGTAAGAAATTCAAAAGTTTACAGTAAGAATCAAGAACAATTTCATCCTGAAGGAGTAATCATTTAATTGAGAATGCAGAGTTAAGGTTTAATGTTTTCCCTTTTCCTTTTCCAAGTGGTTTTTGCTAGCATTCTTACTACACTCAGAGTTTCATAAAGTAAATATACATTGTAGCCAAGCCAAAACTGCTGTGCCAACAGAAAGCAATACCCCACACCTGCTGAAAAAATCTCCCTTCTCAGTGCCTTATTTTTGCAAAAGCCCTTGCTGGGATATGGAAGCCCTTGATTGTCCTGCCTGATGAGCAAGCACCACAGCCGTTCTGAAAACTGAAGCACTCTGCACACTGCTGGGTAAGCAACACCAGACACTTAAATTCATGTTTAGAGCTACCCAGAAGATGGTAGTTTGAGGTTTTTGGACAATTTGTAAAATTTTAAATTAAAATTTCAAGTGTATACTCTTATCCATCTAGTCTATGCAACAACATGGTAAACCTGATCCGTGTTTACCCTGAACCACAGTATGCAGATGACACAAAGCATGGGGTCCATTTGCTCAAAACTCTTCCCTTGTCCATTCATGTCCTGGGGACCAAGCTGCCCTGCTGTGGTCTATGTCCCCTCTGCAGGGATGTCAACTGTGGTGTCACTGTATCTTAAAATGGTACCTTGAACAGAGGATTGACAGTGGGACACAGCTGGCTGTGAAATGGAGACCTTCTAGTGCTTGGGGAGAACAGCAAGGCAAAAAAACCTTGAGGGTGTTAAACTGAAAATAAAAAGTTCCTTCCTTTCTAACCATCTGCAGACTTCGGTCTTCATATGAGTTTTCCAAACAAGGCACTCAGGAAATGTTACATTAAAAGTTTTAGGAAGAAATGTGATAACCCCACCAAGGGACAGAGCCAGACAATTCTTAGAAACAGAGAATTAAATGTAGAGCAGGAGTCTATGGATGTCCAGTTAGTAAAGGGTTGCTGAAAGGAAATTGAGTGGTTGTAAGAACTTAATGCATTTAATAGAAATGCATTAATAGAGAAAAACTCTTCTTGGAGGATCTAGACTCCCACTTCAGCACGAAGACTGATAGTAAACCAACTGCTGAAGATGACTCCAGCTGTAATAAACTATTGGTTGAAGGACAGCATGTGAGAGAAAGGTACAATAAGATTGGTTTGGAACTTTTTGCACAGACTGTGAACTCTAGCTGAAAAATTACCTAAAAAAAGCTGGAGCAATAGTCTAAATTTCTGGGTAAATTTAGCTAAATGACAGGTTTTAGTACAGTCAGCCTGAAAAGTCAGACATCCAAACTCAAAGTGCATAGGTCTAATTTGTGAGCCTGGGAAACGGTAACTCTGGAGGGATTTGGGGTTCTTTGTGGATATTCAGACAAACATCATCTCCACCACTGACTCTAAAGGGCAAGTCCTCCTCTGGAATGGGTAGTGGTGAGGCAACTGAATGAGAGGTTGTAACATCCTACTCCTGGGCACCCAGACAGCTTAAAGTTGTCCAAGCTACTTCTGTCAAGTACCCATACAGGCCACACACATACGATGACAGGCTTTGTCAGTTTTGGAGAGGAAAACAGTACAAGATGAGTCCTAACATTTAAATCTCAAAATGAGACCCATTCACCTTGTGAGGGGATGCAAACTCTGCAGGGAAAACGGATACGGGAATGTCACCATTTTGTGGGAGGCCTTCTAACACTGGAAACAGAAAACCAAGATTAGAAGGTTGGGTTTGGATTTTTTCCTAAAATATATGCTGTAGCTCAACTAGCGTTGTTACTGGTCTTGGAACGGCAGTCAAGCAGTCACAGTGCATTATCACAGCGGTCTCCTCTGGCGATGGAAATCTCTGAAGACAAGAAAAACACAGACAACGTGCCAGAGGCTTATTTTGTTAAAAACCCAACAATTTCAATACACACTTCCTGTAATTAATTTGACTTCTTGCATAGTACACCTCCTTGTCCTGTCAGCCTACCCTAGGGCCAGGGGCAGAGGCAGTGCATACCCAACATCCCATTCCAGTCCAGCACACCTTCCCATCTTGATAGAAGGGCTTCCAGTATCAAAGCCTCAGACTGGGGCCATTTAATTGAGCCAATGGTTTTATATTATTGTGAATTCTTTGACTGTTGTTTAACCTGCAGACTGAAAAATTCACCATGAGAGTCAGAACAAGATTCAGATTTATTGTCTGTGAACTGAAAGCCCATATCCTAAGGAAGTAGAGAAGTCTTTCCAGGTTGTTGGTGTTAATGAGCCTGACACACAACTAAGCACTACTGGCTCTATCCAGCAGAGGGAAGCAGCAAAAAGAGAGCTATATTGGTTGGTTTATCATTTTAACAATCACATAATAGAATCACTAGTTCCTGCCTAAAGAAATATATTCATAAAAGGCAGCTACAGCCGAGGTCCCACCAGGCAGATTTGTTAATTTTTATCCAGTGACTAAGATCATGTAAAAGTGGGACATTTCATTAGACAGAGATGTTTCCTCTGAACCTGTTGAACACTTTAATATAACCTCAAATCACTGCAAAGAACAAATAATCCCTGCAGATGATACGAAACCTACACTTTTTACCTGCCCCTGTAAAATTGAATGAAAAAGTAACAGCACCACTATTGTGATTCAAACATAATTCAGTGTGCCAACTAATAATCTTTAATATCCACTGCTGACAGGATGGAATTAACTGCATTTTTCCCTGTCCAACTTTCATTTTTTTCCTTGTGGTGTAAGCCAGTATCTAATCCCATCCTTATATCATTTTGGCTATATTAACTCAATTGAGGAGAAAGTACTTAGCCTAAAGCATGCTAGGGTGAGACCTTGAAATAACAATGTTTACACAAGCTAAAGATGTCTTTTGTTGAAGCACTCCACTGATGCTTGCCAACAAAAGCTTTTCATGCGCGAAAGAGTCAATGCTGAATTATAGTTAAGCCATGTAATAATTATCCTCATTAGATGTAACCAGAGCATGGATAGGATGAATTCAGTTATAAACTCTGCTAATACTCAGGAAGCATATTCTATATGTAATTTAATAATCTTGGAAATAAATACACAAGTCTTTCTGTCTTTTAGCACAAGATCTATTTAAAGCAGAAAGGCAGTTCACAGTGAGAAGACCAATTTTTTCATTATTTGTTTATAACTTAATCTGGGTGAAGCTTTTGAATATGCTATTTAGGTGAGTGTAACAAGGCTTCCTGAGAGCCAGAGAGCTGGAACATGCTGGCCACCACACCTTGGGTGTATCATCCTGGTGGGGAGATGGGCATGGGTGGGAACTTCTATCCTGAGCAGGGAGTGCAGATCTGGGTTGGCATTGTTTCTGTCTTCTCCTGAAGCTGGTGGGAGGAGAGATTAATCCCCATGGAAAGATGCCGTGGGTGCACTGCAGTGTCATCTTTTCTGTTCCTGGCTCATAATTCCCTGTTCTTCTTGACTTACCTCTGACAATTTTTGGAGATCCTTTGACTGCTTTTAACAGGTGGTTTTAGCACAAGTTTGTAACATTCAGGTTCTGGTTAGAGCCTGCCAGACTGCTTCTCAAGCAATTTCTGCCCATGCTCTTGGCAGCACAGGGGTAAGGGACTACTCCTCCCATCCCAGTCCCAGACCAGTTGCTCTCCCTTGCTTCCTCCACCCAGTTCTACCATTCACTGTCTGCATGTTTTTCAATTGACACTGTAGGCAGGTGACCTTAAAAACTTCATCTCGAAACTTATATTGAGGGAAGAAGATGGTGGAGAACATTTTATTTATCTGTTTTACAGCATCTCATCTCAACGAGGTGAGCAGAAACAGACAGGACAGAGGGATGGTGATTCCCTGGCCTGGTATTGCTTTCAGCACCCTCCTACTGGCAAGCAAGGCAACTGTGGGCATCTTATTGTGCTATTTACCATGTGAAATCCCCCTGACCCTGTTGTGGGAAGCATGGCTACTCTTTTCCCTGGGATTTTCCTCCCCCAGGACAGGAAGCCTGGCTTGGCTGCCTGAACAGAGCATCAAACCCCGGGGCAGGTTGAAGTCCCAGAATCAATTGGGGCTCTGATTGTCCCTGAACAGATCTCTTGCAATGTCTGTGACTTTGCTGTTTCTTCTATTACAGGGGATAATATTACTTCCCTATCGCTGAATTAACCAGCTGTGTCTGAAAGCATGAAAACATCACGTTTTCCTCTTCGACATTTAAACCTGATGCTGTTCTGTGAACAAAACTATTCAGAAAATTAGCTTTTGGAGGTTGAGAGACTTTGAGAGACAGGAGGCTCCTTTGGTGCTGCTTTGATCAGTCCTCACAAGACCCCAGCAGACCAAGGAGAAAGAGCAGCAAATTATATCAGCTCTTATCCATACCTTGTCTTATTTGTTCCAGCCCTGCAAGTGGTGAACGCAGCAACAGGCGTGTCAGTGAGAGGTCCATGGCAAAGAACACTGGGTGGTGAGACTATATGTACACAAATATTTCTAAATAAGGGGGCCAAATGAAGGCAGCAGCCATGCACCATGTCACTAGGAGCTGCAGCATTCATCTCATGGATGGCACAGTCCGTGGGTGAAAACCTGTTGTTTTTTATGTCAGCCTCCCCCATTTGAGGCAGTGGCAAAAATCCATAATTACAAAGAGAGAAAATTCTGCGCCTTTCTAGTGATGCAATGCTGATGCAACTATCAAAGCTGGGTACAGTATATTGATGTGGTAATAATGCAACTCTAAGCCTACCAAGGTAAGGGAGAGCAGACAGGATGTGAAAAAAATTTGATTAATGCATTTATTTTTCCAAAGATTATTTACTTACTTTTGGCAAATTGCAGAGTTATTCAAAGAAGACTGATTTTTCAACTACTGACATGCCTCACAGTGATAGAGTAATCAGCATTTCTCAGAATATTATGAAAAAGGCCTATGGTCCATGGAAAAGTCGTATTCAAAACAACTGGTGTAAGAATGTGCTTGTGTAGTCTGAACATTTTTAAGCAATGAGGCCAGAACACTAAATTAAATATCCCATATTTTAAATTTTCATTGCAAAATATTTTGTAGTTACATTCAAAGTTATCAAATTTGAGGAATGATATAAATAAGATCTAACCTCCATGCAATTAAATTAAACTGCTGCCAACGTTATTATTGGCAGTAAAATTGCTTTGATTGCTATCAGCTATAATCAAATATAGGAAAAGCTTGGAATGCTGATATGTTCCACAGTAGTATGCTCTGAAGCAGTCATTAAAAAAGAAAGCTCTGACACAACATATCTCTCTAAAATTATGCTCCACAGTAGCAGATATACAGCATAATGAATTATTGGGTTGTTGCAGCCTGTGTGCTTAAGCTCAAGTTATTATTTTATCTCCATTTGAGTTTTTGAACAGTTTAATGTTGTAAGTAAGCAGCAGTTCAATATACTGAATTATTCACCAGCCTGTGGAGTGCAGATTCCTAACACAGCAGTTCTGGAGAAATCTCTCTCAGCTCTAGCCAGGACATGCAAGCCAAAACAGAGAGGGCAGCTCTCCAGCACCCAGATCATCCTGGTCCATCCAAGCCCTGCCCAAGGACAGAGTGAATCTCTGCTCACAGCCTGTGGTTGGGTTAATTCTTTCTATTAGGAGCCACTCCAATGCAGCAGCAATGAAAGGCAGAGCAGAGCAGAGCAGAGCAAACTGCACAGCTTGAAGGGGAAACTCGGTGTGTGAAGGGACCCCTGGGGTCACTTCTCAGTCACCATGTAGTCAGGCTTCAGGCAAAAACCGCACACAGACCTTGGGCTAAGCCTGAGGTTTGTTCCACTTGCGGCTTTCATAGAAACCGAGAGAACATGGGCTGAGACCATAAACACAGCTGGATACCAAGGGCTGTTCCTTCTCTGGCAGGAGCACTGCAGCATAGTCTTCCCCTAGCCCCCGGACATCCGCCTCCCCTCCTCGCAGGGACACTTCCCCCCAGGATCTCAAAGGCAGAGAGCAAGGGCCAGGACACGCTGAGTGAGGGCAGCAGCCGCTGGGGATGTTCAAGCTCATTCCACACTCACCCTACAAGGGAAATCACAGGACTGGGTCACTTCCCAGCTCTGCAAAGCCACACTACTGGAGCAACAGGGGAGAAAAAAAATGTCTTCATGAAACAAATCCTACAGGATTTCCTCACAATAATCCTCTACCCAGAGTGAGGTACCTGCATTGCTTTAGTGACCTGCTGTTTTGAGGAGTGTAACTGCTGGAAGAACAGAAGGGCAGACTTACTCAGTTATTTCCCCCATATATTCTGGAAAAACAGAGGGTTGCCTTCAGATACCATGTCTCAGAAGTGGAAGCTAAAATTTTCTCCAAGGTTCATGCTTTGTTGTTGAATTTCAGAAAGAAGCAGAATTAACTGCTTCTTGCACTCGGACTACACTACAGACAGCTTTTTGCCCCTGAGAATCTTATTGTGAAACCATTGCAGGGGCAGCAGGGATTTTCAGAGGGATTGCATGAGACAGCGCCTCTAGATGCCTTGGAAAATCTCAGTCTAAACACAAATGGCAATCAACTAATTTGATGGGTAAAAAAGCTGTCCTTTACGAGATATACCTGTGCCAATTATACTCTATAATCTCACCTCCAGAGGTAAAATAACTTTCCTCCCCCAGACTATACTCAATGTATGCCATAAAAATTTCATCAGACAGTGGAAGATTCAGTGTACTATAAGAAAACATGTATGTCAGAGGGAGCCAAATATTCTGTCAGTCCCAGAACAATTCTACACTAGTTTTTAGAAATAGAACTAGAATAAGGAAGGGCAGATATTTTTAATAGTTATTGCTTTTTTATTGAGGGTAATCACGAATGTTGAAAGAACAAGTGCTATTTTAGATAAGCATTGAAGGAAGTGATAGATACAATGTTACTTCTAAATTAATTTTAGCAGTTGACCCTCTTCTTCAAAATTATAAAAGGTCGAAATATGAAGTTGTGTTTTGTGGATGCAACAGGTCTTGGACACAAGGTACAGCGGGAGCATCTGACCCTCCTTGCCAGCGCTGGTCCGGGAGGGGCCAGCTCCCTGCAGCCTGGGCATCCTGGCAGCTCAGCTGGGAGGTGGCTCCAGAGGGGGAGTTGAACAAGCTGCAGCCAGACACAACCTTCTGCCCTTACTTACCCCAGCTGGACCCAGCTGATCATCTCACAGCACCCAAGCAGCCAGTGCTGCTGCTTTAAAGAATGGGCAGAAATGGGGAAGTGGTGAATGGCAGCATGTTCTTTGCACTACTTCATGTTAAAATATTTTCTTTACATTTTGAAAAGGCAGCTTATACCTGATCTCATCACATGAAGGACAAAATATGCCACTTTCAGTTATGTCACTGCATGCTATGTAGGAAAGCACAGACATTAACAGAGCCACAGCCAAGCATTGAGTGCATCTGCATTCTTTGTCTGCAGCCCAGGCTTTTCCTGCCTCACAGTGACAGGATCAGGGAAGAATTTTCTGTGACTAATTAGGTTTTAACTTGCCAGAGAGAACATGGACATTGGCAGTCTATTGTACAATAGTGAAGCAAAGTTTGAACTAGATTGAACTTAATTTCCTTTTCACTGAAAGGAAAGAAAGATTAATGAAATATCCCCAAATCCATCCTGTTAGCTTTTATTAAATCAGCAAATGAAATTTAACCTCCAATTCTGTTATAAAATCTTTTCCTGTAGATTAAGTTTCTGCAAACATAAATGAAATAGACATACTCTCCCCTGCAACATTTTAGATATGAAAATTGCATTACTTCAATCAACATCAGTTACTTTAAGCAAATGTCATATTAAGAAACAATTATTTTTTGTGTTTCTTTTCACAATGTTACCTAGATTTTATGAAATGCCAGAACTTTGCTAGATATTCCACTTGCTGATATTCCAACATGTCCTTGTTCTTTCAGCCAATAGAACAGAGTTAACTCTTCAGGAATAGAGAGCTTTCTTTTATTGATGTTATACTTTTCTTCTGAGGGACTCTAAGTCAGGTTCCTCTCCCACCTTTTCTACTGCTTCTGGGCTCTAGTTATTGCATTAACACCCTGCCTTTACCACTCTTCTGCTAAACATCTCATTGAAGTCGGCAGAGTGACATCAGGAAAACCCAGCATCCTTCGCCTCAGCAGACGGGGACAGGCACTCAGGTGTTCTTTATGGAGAGTCAGACAAGAGTGGTCCCTAAACTTGCTTCCAGTCATACTCTCGAAGGACCAGAGAAGGTGACATCTACCTGAAGCATCCATAACTGCATGGCAATGTCTATGCCTTCGAAGGTATTTACCTGCAAATGTTAAAACAAATGGGTTGGAAGCAGGGCTCTGCTATTTCTCACTGGTAAGACAGAGCTGTAAAAATGAGTGCAATGAGCACATGCTGCATGGGGACTGCCTCTGTCCTGCTGCCTGCACACCAGGCCCTTGGGTTGCTGAGGGTCTAACTAGAGGCTCTGAGGGCTCTGGTGTGCTGCCGCAAAGGGCAGAGCCATGCAGAACCTCACCTCTGAAAATGGGTTCCTGTGCTCCCCCCAGGTGAGTGTTCCCACCATGCTGAACAGGCCCTGCCAACTCCAAGCCTTTGGAAAGCACAGGGCTCTGCAGGGGGAGAAGTGTCACTGCCATAGAAGCTAAAACATTAACACTGTTTACGTCAAACTGCCAGTGCTTGGTACTGCACAAGACAATATGAAACTGTATAAAATATTTGCAATGATTGCCAAGAAAGCAGACGCTGCCAATACTCCAGAGCACATCCTCTGGAACTGATTACTTCTAATCCTTTAGAAAATGTATAAATAAAATGATGCCAAGACTGATGGACAAGCCAGGGCACCTACTCATGTTTCTAATATAGCTTTCCCTCCACCCCCTTCCCTTCTGTGTACAAAATGCTCTCCTTTTTTAGTAACTTAAGTTGACAATCATCAAAAGAAATCAAACTGTATATAAACGAACATTCTGAAGCATGTCACAGTACGTCAGAAACTATAGAAATCTACTAGAAGTCTGCAAAACAAGTATTTAAATCTTTTAGTAATGCTTTAGTAGAATGATTATTTAACTTACTAGCAAGAATGCATTTAGCAGGAACACCAGAGGCGTTTACCCTTAGTATTAGCTGCTCAATCACATAGCCTAATCCCAGAGGCCTAATCTGCGTGTTAGTGGGAACACAGCAATTATCTACATTCATTAGAAATTAGAAAGGGGGAAGGTGGAGAGAAAACCTCAATGGGTGGATAATTAGTTTCACATACTCTCATTGTTTGCATGAGGCCAAATCCATATTGCCATTGAAGTCAAAGGAGCTTTTACTAGCCCATGCTGCCTTTTCTTGCCGTCCAGACCACCAGCTATGATCATCAGAACTGCTTGTCTTAGCCAAGGAGACACAAGCTTGTTCTAGCCTTAAATATATTGGAAGGGTCTTTCTTTCTCATAAGTGTCTAGTAAGCTAGAGTAAGTGGATTTCAATAGCCTGCTTGCTGGTAACTGCAGCTGGTGCCTGCTTTGGGTTCTTAATTTTGTGCTAAACACAATACTGCTTTAGAACAGATGGATTTAGCAAAGTTTGCTAAGATACTAAATAAGAGTAGGGCGTTCCTAAAGCAGCTGGACACAAATTGGGTAAACATATAATGGAAGACCAGTTCTTTCACTCTCCATTCCCTAATAAAGATGTAATGATTTATCATATAGCTGGAGAACTGACATTCCTCTCAATAGAAAGGTAGTGTTACGCCTCACTATGAGTCATTTATGGCTAATCCCAGGCAGGGGGAGAGAACAGGCTACTCTTGCAGCCTGATTTCTGCAAGCTCGGTATAATTACAGCTGTCCTCAAGCTGAAGAATTCAGACATATTTCATGTCTCCAAAGTTTTACTGTAGCTCTTTGTAGCAGCAGATCTGTGTTCATTTTCAGTCAGTGTAGCAATAAGATGTTCTGTGGTATTCTGTACTACCCTTATAATCCTCTTTTACTAATGACAGAAACTGGTGAAACCCATTTTACTAAGGGTCTTTGGACTTTTCCAGTCACTCCAAGTGACCAGGAAACTGTGCAAGCTGCATCTACAAATACCTATTCTAAGCTCAGGTCAGAGATTGCTATTTAGAGATGTTCTGTCTTCATTAATTCACCATAGATATAAATCTTAGGTGATTTCTAGCATGAAAAACATGGCAAATGCTTGCAATTTTCTTTGCTTTGAGAACACACATTGAAATAAGTCTTACTTGCAGGTGAACTGGCAAAGTCTATATACAAGCAGCAAGAAATGCATGAATCCAGCTTAAGCACAACTGCTCCTGGGTCTGAGGTGTAAAATGGGGGTTTCTCCTCATGAGATTCACTTTCTCTGCTCAGTGTTCTTTGAAGGCCTCTACTACACAAGGCAAAGAAGTGCTGTGATGAGAGGAGGTTAGGACCAAGCAGGGTGTGATGGATCTAAACAAAGCTATGTTCAAGGAAGTGTTAAATGCTGGTTGCATTTCTGTGACTGCAGAAATGGAAGTGTCTGCAGAGACCTGGAAGTGTCTCTGAAGTCATTAAGTGACTTTTGAGGAAAGGACTCCAGCTTCTCAATCCATCCACAAATGGACTCTCAGTTTTGGCAAAGAGTAGTTACTTCAATTTTCCTATAAGAGAAAGTGGGGAGAGATGGAGGAAACAAAAGGTTGCAGTATGTTGCCATGCTGCATAGAGGCTGAAGGATCACTTCCCTGGGTACTGCAACGTCCAGCATGGCCCTCTGCTGTGTGATACCTTGGTAGACATCTCATCTCCAAGTGTTTAGCAGTGAAAAAATGTAAAATAGGAAGAACCAGAAGAAATTCTAACCTTGAGTTCATTTTCAGAAGATCAGGGAGATTTTTTAAAAATGCATGTAAGATCACAAGATAATTTGGTTTGGAAGAGGCCTCAGGAAGCCATCTAATCCAGCCTCCTAGTAACTTCCCATGACACATCCCTACTACACAGACATGTGTATCCCCTTCTACAGAGAGAAACTCCTTGTAATAGGGAAACAAATAGTTAAAAGTGTAACATTACCCAAGAATTACCTTTCCCTGGAATGATGCTTCTACAATTAAAACAGGCAGTAAAAAGCCATTCTGTGATGACAAGGAGGTGCAAAAGTGTCAAAGTCAAGGATTGAAACACAAATTTATTGGGGTGAATGGTTTGTCACAGAGTAATTAATATATGAAGAAAAATCTGACCGATATAATTTTGGAAAATCTTTTCTAGGAAGCTACTGGAAACAGAGCCACCAAGTAGGAAGACTAACTCCTTCCAAGGAGCTCAAAAGCAGATACCATTTGCGCGGCAGAAAACAGAAATTGAATATGCTTCCTGGCAAAAATGTGAAGAGCTCAGTGAGAGCTCCTTTCCAAACTGTGTTGTTCTTCCTTGCTTTCTGGGTGGTGGTGGTTCTGCTTTCTCATGTATCAACTCAGCCTCAGACAGAAACTCATTATTATGTAAAATACAACATGCAAACTCAGAATCTAAAACCCTATAATCTTAAAATCCAGCATATGGAAAATGTAAATGGGTGGTGTGGTGTGAGAAGCTGTTTTCATCTACTTCTGCCAGCAGTTGATGCCCAGAAGAAAAAAAAGAAAGCTTTGTTTATGTGCCATCCTTACACCAAAACAATTTCCAAAGAGCCATCATGTGTCCCAAGTCAGGCCACTCTTTGTTTTATTCAGCAACCTTTCAAAGCACAACTTCACCAGTGTGAGGAAATAAATTTAAAGAATTCTATTGAAATAGTTTTGTCCTTTCTATGGACATGGATACAAACCCACAGGCACCCATCTTGTAGCTACTGCCAGCTTGTAACTACAGCTTATTCATTATGTGAGATGGGAGTGAAGTCAGGGTGAATCCTGGTTCCTTCTCCTGATGGTGTCTCATCCTTAGGCGAAGACAACAGGGGAGGGGATGACAACAATTTCCCAAAACCACAAATCTGAGCAGGGCATGGGGGTCACCACTGAAAGAGCTTTGGAAACAGCTAAATGATGGCCAGGGAGAGGTTCTGGGAGAAGTGCAAGTGGTCCTGCTGCATGGGACCCTGGGCCACGGGGCACAGAAAGACAGCAGCCTGTCGTGGGATCTAGAGGAACCTGTGTGGCCAGGGACTGGCAGCTCAGTCAGAGGAGGGGATTTTGCAGGACAGCTAGAGTGAAGAACTTGGTCAAGATAGCAAATGCTCTCAGAGACACCTCTCTTTATGAGGAACCTGTATCCCTGCTACAGAAATCTGCCTTAAAGAGTAACATTATGAGACTGCTATTGTTTTGAGAGGCTTTAAAATGCAGCTGCTCAACATATCTAAACAAATTCTGTTGCAAGCATGCAAAGTAATATACTTCAGACAATATACTCCCACAGAGAGCCTGGGCTCTAGCAGTAAAGACGCTGATGCAAGAACAAGTTAAAAGTATTCATAAAATAACAAATGTAGGAGCCTCCAGACTTACACGGTTACAAGACGCACAGCTTTAAAGGACACAGACCAAGATTAGAGGTATCATTGCTATAGCTATGACAACATTTGATAATCAATCTCGTTTAGTGTTTAAAGATCTCTCATAGGTTTTTAATTAAACTTTGGAGGATCCAAATTATAAGTTTTGCTGTTGCACAGTATATGTTTACCATGAGATTAATTCTGGTTGATTGATGTGCATGCACTCAAGCCAGTTCAGAATATGCTGATAGAAGGCATGCAAAGTCTGCTTGTACTGCAGCATACCTCAGCCACAATTAGCTGTCATGAATTTCTTTTCATAGAAGGACTACCTATTTTAATTATCTTTATAGTACCAGGTGGACTGGTTTAGCAATTATTACATTTCATTCAAACCTTTGTCCATATTTAGATTTTTAACAAATTTCAAAATTAGCCTAAGAAAATGAGACTTGTGCAGTCCTATTGTTTCTGTGTTTGTGTCTGTTTGCATGTCCCTTAGCACTTGACAGAGGTTAGACGTCTCTAAAACACTACTTTTCTGTGTTTTATGCAAACAGGCAACCTGGAGAACACAAACTCTAGTATTTTCCTCACTGCAAGAAAAGTTGCCTTATTAGACACCAGAAAATCTACATATGAAAGATAATATAAACATCCTCAGTCGCAAGAAATATTTCATAGGAACTTAGGGTATTTCAGGCTGGTAGTGTCCCCAGAAAGGGTCTTCTATGATACCCTGGGGAAAGTCATGAAGACAGAACACATTGCTCAGGGTTTGGCCCAGACATGTCTGGAGAACCACTGAGAATGAAGCCTGCACAGACCCTCCAAGCAACCTGTTCCACCACTTATAGTCCCCACAGGGAGAAAAGCTTCCCTGTACCCAGTCTGAACCCCTCTGGTTTCAATGTACACTGTCATCTCTTGTCCTCCCACCCTGCGGTGCTGAGCACAGCCTGGCTTCATCTTCTCCGTGACCTCCCTGTAGGTACCAGGGGTTGCTGTGTGGTCTGCCTGAAGTTGTCTTCTGGCTGAACAAGCCCTGGTCCCACAGCCTCTCTTGAGTGGGTCTGTGCCCAGCTCACTGCCCACCATCCCTACAGGATCTTTCCTACAGAGCAGCTCAACCAGGCAGTGCCAGCCCGGGTCGCTGCCAGGGGTCTGCCTTCCCAGGGCAGCGCCTTGTCTTTGCCCTCGACTGAAATGTCAGGAATCTTATGAAATACAAGCTGCTGGCCACCCTGCTGCTGGTGTCAGAGCCTGGCCATGTGGGATAGTCCAGCTGTGCTATGCTGCAGCTGGAGTCTGGTGACTTCCCAGCACACCAAGACCAATACAGAACATCTGCTCCCAGACAGAATGTTAACTAGGCTGGCTCTCATCTCTGCGGTCAGAGCCACAGCATGGGACAATTTTAATGTCTACTTACTTTAAACATATTTTGAAGGCAAAATTTTGCCCTCACCACTTGGCAGAGGATAGGAAATGGACTGACACAAGCTCATCTCTTGCCAGCCTGCCTTTGCAGGACAGGACACACACTAAGATGCATTTCACCATGAGCAGCACGCATTGCCCTGATATGCAGGCCAAGAGAGGAAAGAATCAGGTTCCAGATTCAGAGTAAACCAAAGGAAATTGTACTCTGTGAACATGCAGGTAAGTAAGTGCAAAAAGTTAACCCAAGCTCAGGCAGCAAGCGGATAAAAGAGAAAAAACATTCAGAGAGACCATAAGAGAAAATTTCTGTCCCACAAAATCCCTGAGCCGAATATCACGGGTAGATGAGATTGTATTCTGTGAAATATTTTTGCCTTGTTTGTGTTCAGGTTCTCCTTCCTAGACATCTGTGGTTGGCTGCTGCACAGATGGGATACCAAACAGAATAGGTACCTGTGACTGGCCTGACACAGTGTGATTGTGCCTAAATTGAACCAACACACAGGATTCACACAGATGGGGTGCCTGAATTGCCCCTACCAGTGAAGAGCCCTTTCATGTCCACCCATGCCATCCACTTTCTCTCCATCTCCCAGCAAAGGTGATTGTGAAGACAGCCTCCCAGACCTGGTTCCATGATCATACAACACAGGACAAGATCACACCCCTATCCAGTAACTGGTCTTAAAGCTTCATTCCCATTTAGGCAGTATTTCAGGCAGTAAAGATCACAGAAACTGCAGTTTCGAATGGGACCAGAAGCCTGGCTGTTCAGTGGGCTAGTTCTCACTCTATCAATGCTTTTTTTAAATATATGTAGCAATGACTTGCTGAAAAACTAGACTATTTGACATTGTTTTGAAGTTCAGGCTGTCTTCAAGGCCCTTACCTTCAATTCACATGTTGCAAGCCTTTTGAGTCTGGTATTAATAATAAATATTATTCCATGCATCCTTATGTTTTGCTTAATTTAATTACAGAAAATGTAATAGCCTTATGAAAATAATATATGAGTTTTCAAACCTAATTAACATGATACAAGTGCACAGGTCACTAAAACAGTTGTTTTATCTGGAAGTCTTCCATGCAAACAGATAAAAACAAAACTATATTTAATTCAGCAACTTCACTGTAAATTTAAATCAAAGATGACTACTTCTTGCCTAGGGGTGCAGCCTTCCTGGTAATAAATGCCTTCCTCTTGTCATTATTTTAGAAAAAGAGAAAGAGATATGAGAACCCTATCACAGAGTTTAAAGTATGTCCAAGTCAGCCATGACCAAGGCTTAACTGTTAGACCAGCCCTCTATCACCAAGGAGAAAATCAACCCAGATGTATCATATTATTTTATTAGTCAAACAGCAAATTTTACGTTTAAGGTAAACCCACTCATTTCTGCCCCTCCTCCACCTTGGTATACCTTCTATACCACCCCTCAACACGCCAGTCTAATCGCACAATTGACTCTGGTCTATAATTTAAGTTAGCAAGAGCTGTACATCAAATGAGAAAAAAATAACCCTAAGATTTTACTCTCATTTTACATTTTCTTGAATATTCTTAGAGTTGTGCCCTGAAGAAAAAAACAAAGCAAGTTTGATAATGGCAGCAGAGTCATTTGTAATTCAGGACTAGAGACCTGCATTCAACAAGTGGTTTACTGCTCCCAGTCAAAGAGAGTTGATTCCCTCATTTCTTGGAAAAGGGAAAAAAAATTACTCTGGTATCCAGGATGTCACATACCTGCCTACCCACAGGCATTTGTCTGTCCATCAGCCAAGGAGAAACAACTGCCCACTGGCAAATAGACAGTGCAGTTTGACAGACATCAAGGCTGATTCATCCAAGGGCTAAAGCAGGCAAATATTTTGTCTGTGGCAGTTGAAGAAGCTCCCGCCTGCTGCAGGCTTGCACAGTGCTCTGGCTCCTGCACAGCTAAGGAGTCCACATCTGAATGCATGGCCATGCTGCCCATCATGTCCTGGGAGGACTGAGTTGGACAGCCCTCAGCCTCAGAGGGGATTCTCTTGGGTTTTCCAAGTGCCGTGTCAGAACAGAGGGGCAAGAACAAGGTTGGAGGAGAAACTGTGCAAAACAAACACCTGAAGACTTGTGTTCCCCTGGTGCAGTTTGGCAACCCAACTAGATGAGCTCAGAAAGCCAGCCTAGCTGCTTGGGTGCCTTGAGACTTGAAGAAACCTTCATTTTAACCATAGCTTTCAGGGAACCAAAGCTACCCAATAAGCCCAGATGCACACTGATGAAGGCTAAGGTGAGTTTTTAGCACCTGGAAAAGACAAATCCACTTGGGGTAAACAAATCAGCTGTACCTTCACTGATGGGTACCTCCAGTTGGCAGCAGAGGTGAGGGCATGGCAGGCAATGGCTACTTTCAGTCAAAACCAGACCTGGAGCAATAGGAGCCAGGCTTTCCAAAATGATTCAGTGGGTGCAAAACCTGCCCATGAGGCAGACTACCTGTGCTGGGGCCACTTTGCTTGGCACCACCCACAGCTCCCTGCTCCCCAAAATATTCCCTCCATATGGCAAATATTTCTTCAACAGAGCTGTAAGTGATGTGAACGTGCAACTCCACCCACTTCTCGAGGAGCTCCAGAAGACGTCAAGACGTCAGAAGGGTATGTGAAGATGTAAAAATCCACATAGGTCTGTATTCTCCATATCTCCATAACCCTCATATTCCAGTAACCTTCTCTGTGCAGCAGTCCTTTAGCAGATTTTTAGAAAGAGCCAACGTCACAATGCAAAGGCTGTATCCTTAAACCACCACATGTTTATTTAAAGAGGGGTTCAAAATTTAATGCTATTTTTCTGCTTTGTTCAAACTCTTAAAACATTGAAACGTGCTACCCATTAAAGTCATTACCTCTGAAATCCTCTCATAAAAACCCCCTGTTTATTTCTATACCTCAATGTCAGGACCTTCATTACTTTTAAAATTCTGTGAAACATCTACACCTAATTCATAATTAAATGACCTTTTCACAAGACTCCATAACAGCACAAGAGCAGGTTTTGGATGAGTACAGAATTGTACAGTCAAATCAAGCACTTTGGGTTTCCCCAAAGAAAGGCTGGTCATGTGGCCAGCAGCTGTGACAGAGCAGGATCTCTGTATAATGTGAAATGTAGTAATAATTACCTTTTCCTGTGCTCCCCCAAAAAATAACAAATAAATTATAACTTAGAAGGAAAAGAAAGTTAGTGTTTCTTCGCAAAGATTAAAAAAACAGTGAAGATTCAGGATAAAGAAAAGAAGTTGAAGAATGAAAGAAAAAATACTTCAAATAGAAAAAAAAAAAAAGCTTTTGTACAGTTGTACTTCCCCAGATGCACAGAGCAGCATGCAGTTTAGAATTACTAGGAACAATTAAAATGAAACAATAACAAATGCGCAGACCAAAGGCGAGGCAATCCCCCTTTCTCCCCTCTTCACACTCTCTCAGCCTGCAGCCAATCCAAAGACCACGAAGAGGCTTGTGCCCTGAAGGCAGGTAAAGTTATGAAACATGGGAGAGAAAGCCACCCCAGGTTCACACCAAAATACATCTCAGTGCAGGTTTCCCAAAACAAGCACAGCAGGGATTTTGTGGTCGGCATCAACACTGCTAAAAATAGGTATTTCTTCCATTTGTCCTCCCAAGGTGCACCCCTCTTGAGTCTAGAGAAAAAGCAGCAACCCATCACACACAGGAGAAAGGGGTAGAAAATGTTTGGACTGATTGAATAATTAGAAGCAATAAGGAATAGTTATCAACACCAGGAGACTCCTCTGGAACAAAGAAAGAAAGATGTGACAAGAGCTACCATCTGGAAGAGGAGACAGAACGAGTGATGACAGGACCTAAAATGGTTTGCAGTTGCTTCTGGGCTGCTGCAGCTACTCTTTGCTATATTTAAAGAGCCAATGGCCAGAGCAGCCTTTTGGGAAAATATTCCTCTTGCCAAGGTGCTCCTGTGCTAGAGGATGTCACTGTTCATCAAGGGAAGGAGGCCTTGGGAATCCATTTCAAGCTAAAGGGCTGCTGCTATGGAATAATATATCCAGTGATGAACCCCAGCAGATTTATCTTGTCAGTTTCTTTTTCTCTAAGCAACACAGTCTGAAGAAACAGCTCCTAAATTTTGGGTGCAGAGAGCTAGAGAGATTATACTGTCATACATCACCAGTGGCACTTTCCCACCCCTGTCCTGTGCCAATCCCGAGGGGTTTGTAACCTTCATTCAGCACCTTTCTGTGGTACTCTCTGGCAAGACCTTGATTTCTACTGAGAGCCCCAGAGCCACATGGCAGCTCTGGAAGCACACAGCTTTTAGCTCTGGGGTCCCTAAATCAGTTCCCACTGTGGTCTCTAGGGCAGGTGCTATCACATGGACACAGAACAGGACTTCACAACCTTGCCTGGGGGAATTTGCTCCTTTATCAGGACAAAATCCCTGATCCAGGACAAATCATGTGTGAGATGAAAGCATGTGTTCCTCTGCCTATGGCACATCCTCATTTCTAGTGGGCGTGTGTGAGACTGAAATATGAACACAAGAGGGTCACAGCTTTTCTTCTCTTGTACCACTTCAGTTAGAATATGTCCCAAGGCAGCTTGGTTTCGGCAGTTTCCTCTTCACTCATTTTTCTGGTATTTCTATTTCTTTTCCTAATCAAAATATCCGAGGCTGGAACAGCAGGAAGGAGTTAGAACTGTGGCAGTTTCGTATCTCAACTAGTGGTGAGGAAGCAAAGCGTACGGTGAATGCTGTTTGCTATAATCCACGCCTGCCCAACACCCACAAAAGTTCAAGGATTCAGGCTGTGACCTGTTCTGCTTAGATTTTAAGCTGGGGTGGCATGGTGAAGCAGCATGAAGGGCTTGAATTTGACAGCAAAGAAACTTCAGGAGCATTATGAAGGTTGTGCTCAAGATGGCAGAAACCTCAATCTTTTGGCCCTCTTCCCAAGAGGAACTGGCTAAATTAAGGCCCCTTTCAGTTGTGGATATAACCCTAAACCAAAACCACAGGGATCTGATTCAAAATCTGCCTGCCTGAAATTGAGGCAGCTGGAATTCAAAGCTGGAATTCAAAGACTTTCAAAAGGAAGGTTCGGGCTTGCAAAGGAAAACCTAAATTTGTCAAACCCAAACAAACACACCTCAGCAGTGAGCTCTGGGCCCATCCTCTGCCTTTCGAGGCCTCGCATTCCTCATGTCCCTCTGAAAACACAAAGCAGTCCTGTTATCCAAGTGCTTGCTAGCATGGAGACTAGACAGGATGGAAAGAATTGATTGTGGGCGTCATTCTGCTTTCCAGAGACCAGCACTGCTCAGGTGGCAGTGGCAGGTGGAGGATGCACTGCAGAGCAGCAGTGATGCCCCTCAGTTTGCTCAGGCACTGGCAGTGAGCATCCTCTGCTCAGAGTGCTTCATGGGGAGCTCAGCTGCTGAACTTCTCCCTGAAGCCCACAGGTTGTAGCATAGACAAGAAATATTCTCGCTCTCCTGAACTCTATAAATTAACAGTGAGTTTGACCTGGATTTCTCAGTCTTGTTCATCAGGCATAGCTGGACTGAAGAGAAGTGAAACAAAACAAAACAAAACAAAACAAAACAAAACAAAACAAAACAAAACAAACCATGCTGCAGCTTTGTTAAAAATGTACTTTGGAAGCAGTTTAGGAAAGGGCATGTGGCTGCCCTTACAGCCCCCTAGGGATGCTGTGCTTGTGGGAAGTGCAGCGATGCTGAATGAAGTCTGCATAGCTCTAAATCTGCTGCAAACACCCTGCTGGGTCACAGCCAGGTGAGAACAAGGGCTGAGGTATAGAGTTTGAAGCCACATCTTTATAGCCTTGCTGGAGGGCATGGAGTTCTCCTTTTTACATCTCAAACTGATGGCCCTGACATCAAACACACTGCACCCTTCTTTTTCTTAAACGAAACTACTTGCACTCCAGAAGGCTGAAAATGTATATCTCAGTTGTGAGTCTGCATTTTGCCCTGTGGGGACCATTACTAAGTGCAGTTACGGATGGACCTGCCCCAAACCTGCTGTGTGGATTTCAAACACACCCCAGACTCTCTTTTCAGAGCTGCAGATGCAAGCAGGGTGAGAATATGGGTTCAGCCTCTATTTCAACTTGGACTCATTCCCCACATTTCCACTTGGATCTATTTCTAATTTTAACTACATCCATTATAACATTTAGAGTTTGCTTGCAGTTTTTTTAAATAGTCGGGCTCTCAGCTCCACAGACAGCCTCTGACGAGTTTGAGTTAATGTGAAAGCACACCAAGGTATTTATGTCTCTGCAGACAAGGGTGAAAAGGCCAAATGCAGCTGCTGAAACTCTCACCCGATGTGAGGGGAGTGACGTTTCAGTGACAAAGTGACTTTAACACAGGGCTTGCAGTCCAACAGCCTGTTGCAATTCTCTTTAGCCTGTCATTCTGCCAAAGTTTGATCACAGAATAGCGCCCAGGCCAGCAGCAGCTCCTTAAGGGAACCACAAAATCTGAGTGACTAACATGCAGCATCATTAAACAAACAAGTAGAAGGGAACATCCTTTCTGGGGATGGTATTATGATAGTTCTCCCTACCCAAATCCTCTAGGGCTGCAAGACTGCACCTATGATTGTCTGACTATAAAGCCTGTATCTTGCACTCAGTCTAATTAGAAATCTGAAGCAAAAATTACTTAAAATATTTTCTTCTTTTAATGCAGATATGTGCACTGAACACATTCAACATGAACAGGAAACTACAAAGAACTTTATATCCTTCATATTGTTGTGTGCAAAGAGCTACAGAGACTTTGCTAGGACACCTCCCAGCAATTTATAAAATGAACTAAAATATTTGTAAAAAGAAACCCCAGTCCTGAATAAGAAATATGATCCATTACTATACAGTTCAGTAAATACAATATATATATACAGTAAATATATAGTGAATTTACTGATGTACTGTCCAACAACCACTCAATATGGTCTGATTGATCACCTAAATTTTCTCACAAGTCTTATCATCCAAGACTATGTCTTTAGGGCAGGGGCCTCTTTGCTCTGAATTTTTTCAGCACCTTGTAGTTCCTGTTCACTCTTAAGCACTGCAGTATAGTTATAGCACAATATTGAACTACAATATTGTTATTGAGTAATATAAACACAGATACTTACCTAGTTTGAAAAACATGCATTAGCACCATCTGGCCTGAAAAACTGTGACTCTACTACAACTAAAATACATTAATTTGCTCACCTGTAAAAGCACTGATGCAAGCAAAATTCTGAAACTGTCTTCAGTTTCCTTTAGTACAACACTGACCTCTCCCTTCCGCCACTGACTTCAAGTTGTCAGGCCCAAAACTTACATGCTTTGTCCTCTTTAGTTCCTGGAGCTTCAGCTGTCACACAGAGAATAAGTATTGTGTCAGGAAACAAGTTGTCTTGCCCAGTTTATAATATTCTAGACAAACTGAGAAATGTCCTGGACTGAGGTCCTGAGCACTTCCACACTTGGGAAATGCAGTCTTGTGTCTTTAGATGTGATTTCTTGGCAGCAGGTGGTACCTATATATACTTCCATATATACAGACTGTGTGCTACTTCCTTTAAAGGTAAAGGCTACAGCATTTTTTTCTAGGTGGCCTGACACCTCTGCTTGTGTGTGACACATACTACACACTCACCTCAGCCTAAGTCAACAGGCATTAGCTGTCATGCAGACTAACCTGTAGGTCATCTAGAACTTACAATTCTTGGTCAAAAAAGAGGTATATATAAAATTCTTTTAAGGAAATATTAGCAATACAATCAGCAGCTTTAATGGGATCTTCAACTCTGTCACACCTATTGAGGAATGAGTCATAAATGTCACTTTTCCTTGTTTTGCTAGAGGACATTATGAGGCCATGGGAAGTGATCCAGGGCTTTGCTGCATGAAGCAGTGGATTTAATCATATTTCAGTTAAAAGTTTTAGTCTAAATATAGGGTGTGAGAAGTGTTGAGAATTTATAGTGGTCCAGAAGTTTTGCTGATGGTGATCCAGAAGTTTTGGAAAGAATTTGGGCTAAAGCCCACCTCATGTAAAGAGCGACCATACCTAAGGTCGAGCTGTAGCCTCTGCAGGGACTGGAGCCGCCTTGTGCCCAACACCACAGAACTGGGTGCAGGCAGCTTCTGCAGTCCAAATGATCAGGAATAGCAGGAAGTTGAGCCACGTGAGTGTGTTCAACACTAAATCTGTACATCAGAAATTACCATGTGGTCAACAGGACCATGACATGGTATCCCTTCATTCATCTGTGGAATGTATGTGTGCATCTAAGACAGAAGTTTCCAAGCCATTCCAAGAGGCTTGACATGCACTGAAGCTTTGTGGTTTTTTCTGTTCCAGAGAAGAGAATGGCTTGGGTACAAAAATCTTGTTCCAAGGCTAAGATAAAAGCACCTCTTTTAAAGGGAGTTTCATCTTGAAGATCCTGAAACAAAGGGATTATGCCATTCCTGAAGAGGGATTAGAGAGCTTTATCATCACTCATTGCATCTGCACCTACTGCTGAAACAGGAGGCTGGAGGAGATTAGAAACCAACTAAATGTGAATTAAAATTAGCATTATAAAAAGCTCCCAATCTGATTCTGGGAGTTAGGCTGTGATCTTATTTACATGGTTTTTAATAAGGATAAGCTCCAGAGGCTGCCTAGAGGATAATAATGTTACAGGATTTAAACTGCTGTAATTGGGACCCAAATCAGAATTACTGAAATTACTCCAGTTTCATACCAGAGAAACTAAGAAAATAATCCAGGCCTTCCTATCCCAACCTCCCAGGGGGACAAGAGTGTAATGCTGAACCTAAGAAATCCACTGTATTAATAATCCAGGAGGTGGTCAAGTAACTACACTTACACCTTTGTTTCTTAATGTATCACTTCTATTCTCACAACCAGTTTGTATTCTGACCCTTTCTGTCTCTGAAATTATAGACAAAAACAAACACTTTTTAAAGCAACAGAAATATGCTCTCTAAAAAGCTGGACAAATTGTAATTCCTTAACCTGTTGCTCTGGGAAACATTTTTGCTGCAATGTCAAAATAGTTAAACACGTATCAGTTCCAAGTAACTTCACCTGTACTGTCAGCTTTCCCTGCTGGACACGTGAAGTCTTGGGGTACACATGAGCAGTTGTGGTACTAGAGTACAATGACAAAACCTGGCCTAAAGAAAGGAAACATTTTTGGACTGAAATTCAGTGTGTTGATTAAGGTCTGCTAGAGGCAAGAATGATCAGCCCATGAAGGATTTACTTTTGGAAGACAGTGAAAGGAAGGCATTGGCACAGGGTCAACACAGCATTGTGGCACTGCTACACATCAGCAGGTACCCACTGCTGATGCATACGTGGTTTGCTTGGCCTCAGGGGCTTTCGAGGCTGATGTGGATGGATGTTGTGTGTAGGCAGGTAGGTGGTGAAGGGAGATGCCAAATCTGGGCTGTGGGATGCAGAGCCACAGAGCTTCCCCACTGCTCTGCCTGGTCAGAACTCTCTGGACAACTCATCTGCTGCAGAGCTTCCCCTCAGAAGGTGAATTATTACAAATCATGGAAAGGTTTCCTAATAAAGGAAAGGAAATAAATCCATCAACCTCTATTCTGTCTGGTTCAGCAGAGTCTCATGGCACTTGTTAAAGTTTGTGGCTGGAATGGGACTGTAGGTAGGTTTTGATTTAATCTTGGCTCTGCTGAAGTAGATGGCAAAAAACTCACTGAACTTGAGGAGGGGAAAGATTAATACATTAAACCTTGTCCCTTAGTGGTTTTGCTTTGCAGAAGACAAAGTATCAGCACTTGCCTGGCTCACAGGCGAGCAAACTCTTGCTGACTGGAGTTCATTTTCTAGAGTAGGTGGAAGGACTGCTGCTCTGCCATGCGCCTCCTAGCTCCTCCTTAAAATCTGCCCTGAGCTCACTCCACTGTGCCAAGCTTTTGAAGGCCATAGTGCAGATAGTGAAAAAGAAATAATTCACACTGGTCCTAACTTCCCATTAGAGCAGTTTTCCCCCTCTGTATCCCTGTGAAGGCAGCCTGGTCTAGTAGGTGATTCAAAGCTCCTGTATTGGTAAAACTGACCTTTGCAGCCTCCCTTGCCTTGTCCCCATTTTACAGGGCAAGCAGCCAAAGAGGTTCATACTTTTTCCAGTCATGCTGTTCATCTGCAATGGGGGAGAAGCCAGCACTGTCTGCTCACCATTTTGTGTTCTATGACCTCAGATACCAAGTCACTCAATTGCTCTTTTCATCAACCTGAGACTCCTTTTCAATGAATATTAGAAATACCTGCTAGACAAGCTGTTTTGTTAGCAGGTCATGGAATTTTGTAATATTCCATACATCAGTTGGCAACTTTAACCCAAGGATTTTCAGACTTTGGCATCACAAGCACTAACTTATTTTTTCAGACTTTCTTTCATGATATTTGGAAAAGCCTTTTAATAAGACTTGCCTTGAATGTATTGTCTTAATTCTCTATTTGGGTACAGTCCCAGAGGATAGTATTTTCCAGTGCCTACCAAAGCATACAGAAGGGGCCAAAAAAGACTTTTAATTCAATAAGCTCAAAAAACCATGTATAGATTCTACTGAAGAGCAAAATTCCATAAACAGAGTCTGTATTTTCATTGTACTCAGAAAAAGAAATATTTTTTTCAATATTAAAAAGTCCTGGGTTGATCAAATTGTTGCATATTTCTTTCTGGGTAAGTGGTAGTGAGTAGAGATCTCTGACAGTTCTATATTAAATGCAGGTGGCTCTGTGAATGCTATTCCTGTCTGATACACTACATTAACCATAACCTGCAATTTCTTTCAAAAGAACTGGAATTAATTAAATTGTTTAATAAAACCTTACTTACCTGGATAAACTCATTTCTAGTTTGCATTTAGGTTCCCCTAATGTATCTTACTAGATCAGTATTTGTAACATAAAAAGGTAGAATTGTTTACTTAGAAAACCAAACATCAAGTGTAATCCTGATAATTGTCCAAGATTTTCCTTTTTAAGATGGTATTTTCTTTTATACTTTTTCTTGCTATATTCTGAATTACTAAATTAATTTAACATGAATTGAAAACCTCATTCCTGTTTCACAGCTAAATTCAAGGCTCAAACACAAATCCTTCTGTCTAATTTGCAGTTCAATGCACCTCCATTGAGTCTGCCTATAAACATGGATTTGGGCATTAAAGACATCAAGAGGTTTGGGGATGGACATACCTGGATGTGACTTTTTTTTCTTGTTGCTGTTGTTCAGTTTAAAGCAAACACACAGAGCAGAAAATAAAAGGCATCATCACAGATCTACACCTTAACAGGACCATCTCTTATTGAAAGCAAGGTTTTTAACACAGAAGCAATGCAAAGCAGCTATATTATATCAGGAGTGCAAACCAAAAATATTATTTCACTTGGTGCATGTTGAATACAATAAAGTTTAAAATTTTGCTGTTCTAAAATTTATTTTAAATTCCAGAAGAAAGTACGCCTGGGAGAAGATAACAGCTTTATTTTGTTTTCATGGTTAAAGCAAGCCATAAAATTCTTTGTAGCTGAGCATGGTTGAGCCAAAAAACGCAGCCCCATGATTCCAAGTGCAGCATCATTTATATCCATAAGCAGATTAAATTTTAAAACTTCTCTCAATACCACTGACCAGAGGAACAATGTCATTGTTAGAAAACACACGCACTGGTTACCTTATAATCAAATTTTCACTGCCCTTTCTGACAGGTTTTTAAGTTACTTAAGGGATCTATTTATATGTGGAAGCATCAACATCATGCAGTAAATCCAACCACAACTCAGTCACATATTTTATTAAGTTTAAGTTCAGTGAAAGTGCAGAGTAAACTAGGGCCCTATGTCTCTCAGTTACATCTGATTTGCGGTTGCTATAAAAAGGCCCACATGCCGCTCTTTCAGATGTGTTTTGGATTGAAAATAGGATTAATGTGCTAAAGTGTGATTAGAATGGTTAAACACGATTAATTGGAACAGACTTGTATTGCCAAGGGAGCTCCGCTGTTACTGGCCAGCCTCCAGTTTACCAAGTGAACAAAGCGGGCCAACTGTCCAAGTTTTTCCATGTCTTTGCTTATGTGCCTTTTCCTTTGCATTTTCTCATAGCCAGCTTGTCTCAGAGCAGATTAAATACAGCTGAGAATGTTGGTCTAGGTCTGCAGAGAGGATCCTCAGGGAATAAGCAGGAACCTCAGGCCCAGACTTGGCTTCTCCAGCGCTGGTTGAAAACTGCCATGCACCTAGGGCAAGGGTCCAGGTGGATCGACTAGGGAGTGGGAGTAATTTGGGGTTTTTAAAATGATCTATTAAACCCCTGAACTTTAATCAAGCTGCTACCATACTGACAGCTGTGATTTACTCACACATGGCTGAGAGGGGTAAAAGGGGCAAGGACTGCAGAGCTCAGGCACTTGTCCCCAGCTTGAGAGCCCATGCGTGGGCCACACGTGCATGCCCCCCCCTCAAATTAGCACAACGGTGTGCTTTTATCATGGGCAAATTCATATGTATCTGTGCCATAGAAAATCTATTTCATTTTTTTAGTAGATACTTGGCTGGACATCCAGAAAATGCTACCCCTCTCCACTAACTGCCCTTCCCTCCCCCCCACCTTTTCCAAGCACAGATTAAGGATTTAAAGCTTAGGTAATCAAAGCTTTAAACTGATCCTGCCTGGAGAAGTCAGAATGGTTTAGTATATTGTTCTAAAAACAGAAATACCTCAGTGGTTTATTGCATGAAGATATTAAACTTTGCACAAATTAAACTCAGGAGTGCAGACATTTTGAGCTAAATTCCTGGCTATAAGCAACTAAAACCTTCATAGCAATTAAAACCATGTTTGATATTTTTTTTAATAACTCCAGGCACAATTCAAGTCACAATGGGATTGCCTTTCTCAATAATGAAATCATTGTACAGACTGTGGAGTAATGGCATTCTATCTGGGAATGGGCTTGGAAAACACACATGCATACAAGATCTCCAAGACAGCATGCATGTATGTACACAACTGTCTTTCAATATTTAGTATCCTTCTTTAAAAACTGTCTAACCACTAGGGACAGAAGGGTAACCATATATTTATCTTCTGGGATTTGAGATCCTGAAGCAATTATTAGAGAAAAAAATTGGAAAGATAAATTCAGGGATATTTCTTGCTGCACTCTAGTTCATTTACGTGACTGTACATAAATTTCCATCTCTCTGAACAACGCAAACAGAGAGGCAAACAGCATGTGCTATCTTTGCTCATAATTTACAAACTTGCCTTGGAGTCAGTTCAGTGTCACTTCCCCCTAAGGGGCTCAACAACAACCTCTTCCCTTGCTTCCTTCTGGCTTTCCCTTCTCTGCCTTCCTACCTCTCATTCTCTCTGCCTCATACACAGCTTCCTAAAACCAGGCATATAGCTCCTGTGCTTGTGGTCATCTCCACAAAGCCAGCTCAGTTTCTTATCTAGATTTAACTACTAAGTCCATTGCATTAGGTAGATGATACTGCTTCAGGTGCAGAATGGATGTCCTTCCATTTTTTATTTGAAAGCGTTGTAGCACACAAAATCATAGATTAGTTTGTGTTAGAAGGCACCTTAAAGATCATGCCATGGGATCTTTCACTAGACCTTGTTTCTCAAAGCCCCATCCAGCCTGATCTTGAGCACTGCCAGGAATGGGGCAACTTCTCTGGCCAGCCTCTTGCAGTGCCTCACCACCCACACAGTGAGGAATTTCTTCCTAATATCTAATCTGAACCGACCATATTTCAAGGTACATCATAGTATGCCAGGAAAAAAAAAGGGAGACTATTGACAAGCTTCTTCACAAGCTTTCTATCTTTCCTTCAGGTAAACACAGCAACTTCCTTTAGTGCTGTGCAGTACATGCTGGTGGCAGCAAATCCCTTGCAGAGATCTGATTTTGAGCTGCTGCCACATGTAAATTGGAGTCCTAAGGTTTTCTTCTATAGTTAGATGATCAGCACCTTTAAAAATTAACTGCAGCTGCAGAAGAGTTAATTACCGTTAACAACAGCAATTGCAGATGTGTGACACATTATAAGCTCTGTAGTTATCCTACAGGTGGTCCTGCTAACCAGCTATCTCAGTGCTTGCAATGACTGACCCATCCCCATAAAGATACTCACAGGGTTTTCTTTTGTTAATGCTGGGGAGCTATTAAAGCCTTCTTGGCAAGCTTGGATTATGCCTTTCACTGACCATAGTTCAAAGTGTGCCTCTGCAGCTTGTCAAGCCTGCTACACACTGACAGGTACCCTCCCAGCTGCCCTCCCTCTTTGAACACCTGTCTGGTTAAACTTGTGAGCCCCAAACCTTGAGCACAGAGCTGAGCATTCACCAGGAGAAAAACATATCCAGTGGCGAAGGCAAATCCACCCCATCGAAAATACTGGTTGAAAGTAAGCTTCCAAAGCCCTGTGCTTGGACAGTCCTTTGGAGTAGTCTAGTTTGTCACTGAAGCAATAAAGTCATCATCCAGGTGCTTTGAAAACCTCTCATAAGGACTTGCTTCAATCAAAACACACTCAGTTCACAATGCTGCTTTCTTCTGTGGTTGCAGAGGCTGTTTCTCCCTCCAGTACACGGATGTGGATGAGATGTGGTTCAACAAGAATAGGGGCAGCCTGTGGTTCACAAGTTCTGCCAGTTCAAGTGGTGGCAAATAAAAGTTTCTGCTCCATACCTGACCAAGCTATCTACCCAACTTATGGTAACCATGAGAAATGGGAACATCAAGCAACCTTCCTGTTCAGAAGCCTTCAATGTTCACAGCCTAGTATACAAGCAAAAATATCAACATCTACTTCAGTTTATATTACTGGGCTAGTCTGGGAACTGTCTCAAAACTCCTATCAGATGTAGCTGTTCTGGCTGATGAAGGCACCATTCAGTTGACTTCCTCAGTCACCACAGCCTGACCTGGCAGTGCTTGTGAGCACCAGGAGGGCATTTTGTTTTTTAAGACTTCCCTGGAAGGGAAGACTCAGCATAGCTGGTGTCACATAGAGAACCCTTGGTGATCTGTTATACAGCTGTGTGGATGCCCCATCTTGGTTAAGAGCAAATATTTCAATAACATCTCCTAGACAGCTATTGTATTTTCAACTCATCAGAAGACAAAATGAAAGGTCAGTGTTTATATCTTTGGTGTGGTACAAACTGGAAACACTCATTATATTTCAAACTACTGTGGCACCAAGCTAAAAAAAGTTTTAGGAAGAGAACTTCCACTGTCAGATGGGTCTTATAGTTCCTCACCACAGAATGTTGGATGTTGCAAAGTCATCAGATCACAACAGTACCTGTACCATGTCCTATCTTTAACACCAGCTAGTTACATTTTTCATAACCAAACATGTTGCAAAGTCCCTTTTAAATTGAAACCAGATTTTTTAATTCCTTGTGTAGTACACTAAGAAAGCACAAGGTACAACCTGCCCTCTGCACCACCACCGTGTATTGGAAGCTGCCAGTGCTGAGAAGAAGAAAGCTGCAGCTATGGGTCCCGGGGTGCCCAGTGTAAGCCATGCAACCAGCCACATATTCTGTGCCTTAATTATGCATCTGGAGATCTTGCCTTAGGGGAGGTTTCCATTTTTGCTTTTTTGTCAGATCTGATCGGTGTTTAGTGCATGTGCAGACACACACGACACCACTTCCAGATTTGTGTAGAACACAACCGTAACTCTTTGAGAGAAGGTTGTTCATTTGTGTACTTAGGGGTGCTGTAAGCCTTGCTTTAGTTGCCCAACCTCAGCGCCAGGGAACTAATCTATCATCTCCTCACCAAACGTGAGACACGGCAGCGGAGATCCTGAAGCTGGACTGTGAGTGTTCCTACAAGAGACATAGAGCAGTGACACGTCAATGGTGGGGATGGAGGTACAGGAATGTAGGTGGAAGCAGAATTGGGACCCAGGCTATTTATAGCACTGAGTTAAGGTGATTCAGAAGTTACAGCCTGAGTAGGACACCTGGGTCTTTGCATGGCCATTGATTTTTTTGTGACTTATGGAAGTCACTTAGCTTCCCTTAGCTGTACATCCATAAAGCTGGGGTTACCAGCATGACCTTGTGCAGCACAGTGACAATAATTGCACAGAAGACATAAAAGAATGATGGTAGCAGCTATTGTGCAAGTAGAATGGATATATCACATTTATTTTCCTACTAACACTTCCCAAAATAATACATTGACATTCATAATTCACTTTTCTGAGCTTTTCTCTTGCACAATGTGTAACATTATAAAATCTTTATAGGCTGAGTACCATTACATGCATATTTACAGACAGTGAGAGAAAGAGAGTTGGAACAAAATCATCAAGGACTGGATGGAATAAGGAACTGAGTGCTCCAACCCTCTTAACTTTTTCAAGGAAAGCAAAAGCACTGATCACAATGAAGCCTGTGAGTCCTTCTTTTGATTTCAATAACATGCTTAAGTCTTTTGTCAGAAGGGGGCCAAGACCCCTCAGCACCTAGCAGGGCTCTGCAGTCCCTGTGTTGCCTGAAGTCATGCAGTGAAGCAGTGGGAATATTGTGGGAATATCTTCTCTGGCTTCCTGAACAGGACAACTGAGAAATTACAGCTAAGAATGAGAGTCTGTCCCGGGTTTTACACAAAGCTCTGTGCACTCCAGAGAAGAATTTGGAGAGCTTAGTTACTGCTGGCTAAATACATATTCAGAGCAAAATTCTTTTCTGCATGCACCTGGTTTGCATGAATTCCAGGCTTGTGCATGCAAGGGAGGCGTGTGCACAACTGAAAAGAGAAGCCAGAATAAAAATGACCCCTAATTTCATATGACTCAGCAGGGGGGAAAAGAGCAACTCTGCACACACAGGTGTATATGACCTTCTTTAGATCCAAGATCTGGTATAGGACACTGAGGTCTGAATATGGTCTCTCTGGTTAACCGGAGAGAGACCTTTCAACTTGAGAATGATCCTTGTCCCTTTCAGCAACACAGAAGGAATATTGCCCATTCTGTCTGTTAAAACAGAGGGAGGAAAATAATCAGTCACCAATTCTTTGATTTTTTTTGTGTTGTCCTGCTAAATCCTCCCACTTTTGGCTAAACCATACCCTTTTGGGAAGCAGAGGACTATCATGACGCATATGGAAAACATGCAGAGCTGGAGAGCAGCATTTGGAGACGAGGAGAGCTGACCCCGGGACCAGCAGCCCTCAAAGCCGCTGACAGCCCCACTCAGGCATCCTTTCCTCCAGGGCTCCACAGAGCAGAATCAAGTCCTTGAACAGGGGCTGAATGTGACATGCAGGCATTCAGCAGCTTTTCATACATCTTTATCTCTTCTGTTGTAGAATCAGTGCACTACACAGATTTATGGGAATTCTTTCCATGTTCACAACTTATAAGTATTAATAACCCGTCCAAGTTGGAAAATAATACACCATTCCTAACTCTATTAACTACAGAAAATCTGGCTTCAGTTAAAATAAGATCCCCTTTAGCAATGCCCAATATCCAATAAATATTATATATAAAAAAAGCCAGGCCGCATCTTATCTGACGTACGGTAACAGTAATGTTTTTGCCTGAGGCACTGCAAACTCCAGGCTTAAGAAGTCAAAATGACAGGGTGCAGATGATCGCTTGAAAGTTATAAGTTTTAACTTAAATAGTTAGCTTTAAGTCTTTTTTTATCTAATAATGATTATAGACAGGCAAATTCAGCAGGCTCACAAATCTACAAAGAGATATTAAAGTTGTAGATAATATTCAAAAACTGTTTTCTTAATAATTGTGTTTCTGTCACTGACCTGAAAGGAAAAACGGCATTAACATTTCTGCCACTGCTATATAAAAGTGGCTCGGAGTTTTCCAAACAAGTGGTTTCATCCAGTTATCAATTGTTTTAAAACTACTTGTCTTCAAATTTAAGACTAAATCCTTTGGTCCTTACTCTGGCAAAACTCCTGTTACTGTTAGTGAAGGTCTTTCATTCAATTAAGACTTCTAATTTCAGGTTAAGATCTTCTGAGATACTTAAATGACAGATTTACATGTTTTCAGCAGATATTTGGTACTTGAATACCTAGGTCTGTGCCTTACTGGTACATAAAAAGTACATTAGTGTGTTACAGTATCTCAGGATCTTTTGGGATTAAATATGCCAAGAGATATCCTCAGAGTTACTCAGTGAGTCCTTAAATTGGAAATGCTTCAGACCAGCATAGCCTAACTAGAGTTATAACTGCACCACTTTCACCCTGCTTTAAACTAGCAGAAGTGACTTGCAGCATACCCTGCCTTAGCAGGGGTCGCTTGCAAAGTCAGCTGCCAAACCTGTCCTATTGAAGGCTGTTGGAGAATGCAAATTACCCCAATTATTTACTGAGAGCAGCCCGTCTCTGGCCTCAGAAGTTCAATTAACCTGATAGACAGTTAATTAAAAGTTAAAATCAACTATTGTCTCAGGTACTCCTCAGATGCCCTTCACCAAGTCCTGTGACTCTGTTACCACATTTTAGCCTTTTCTCTTCCCCTATGCTCAGGGAACCCACAATGCCAGCCCTGAAGACAGTGCTGGGGGAATGTCCTGTCCAGGAGCTGTGTCACAGACCAGTTACAGAATCCATCAGTAGCTACGATTACTATTTGCTCCATTTCTGACATCCTCAAGAATTCACAGTATTCGTTCATTCATTCATTTTCCCACTTTCTTGTTTTACTTTGTGTATTAGTCTATAGGCCAGATGCCATTTTAAAGAGTTAGGACCAAAATGACACAAAATTTGTTTTTATTTGAGAGTGTGGATGAAACTTTTTAAAAAAGGAAGTAAGCTAGTGATGCTATTCACAGCAGCTCATGGACCGTTCTGCACCTATGGATTTTAAACTCAGAACATTAATTTGATTACACTTTTGTTAATCACATTGCAGCACTGGCTGGCTCACTATTGCTTATTTTAAGGAGATTTTTTCTGATCAGAGAAAGTCAGAAAACGATCTATTCAGCAAACTTTTTATTTATTGTCTTTGTCTGAGGCAGCAGTCTAGCAAGGTTAGAATGACTGAAAATTAAAGTCAATGGAGAAACTGAAAGGTTTCACATGCATACCAGAAAGGAAACTCATTTTCAGAATGAGATCTGGACAGTTATCTCACTCTGAACACGACTTCGTTAATTTGGCAGCTTCCAGCCTTCAGCAGACTTTGAACTCTTTGGTGGATCAGTGGCCTAAACTTTGACTTTCTTCTCTGTGTAAGAGTGAGGGGGAACCCTCAATAATTTTGCAGGATTTTGCAAGAAACTGTCTAGTCACTCATTCATCAGACTTACAAAGAGACTAAAACTGTTGTTGTTTTTATCCAGTTAAGGTCTGTTCTCTGCCTAGTTTGTTTCTGATTCTTTTTCTCTTTGGGTTTTGTGGGTTTTTTTGTCTTTTTTGCTGTGAGTTGAGTGAGGAATTGCTCAGGATCTCCGTGAACTCCGAGAATGGCACTTTTACTCCAGAGACACACTCTTGCCAGATTTCACTGCAGCTGAAATCCCCAGGGCCAACACTTTTAGTTGAATGATGTCCATTTGAAGCATCATTCCTGTCCCTGGCTTTAAAAGTGACAGATATGCTCTGGTTACAGCAGGGACGTGGGCCTCCACAGTTACTGCACACATTGTTCCCCCAGTGATGCTGGGCTTTTCTGCTGGTCCAAAGCTTTCAGACTTAACGAGAAGCAAGTGTGGGACACCCTGGCACAGCTTCAGACACACCTCACTTTTCCCATATAAAATCTGGCAAAGAGAAAAGCCTCGTGATGCTATCTTTCCACGCTTACACCACATAAGCAGCAGCTTAGAAAAACTGGTATTTTTCCATATGACAAATGGCAGCTTTCCAGACAATACCCTAAAATTTTGGTTGGTATTTCCTCTCACAGGCATGCCAGTTGGGAAAAAAAGGAAAGCCTCTTGTAGCTTTTGTGTGATGTTATGGCAGTGGGATACCACTGTCCCTCCTGTGCGCCCCAGAGCCAGCTCTACTATACCACATTGGTCACTCACACCTCTGCAGGTTTCCAGGGCATTGTGGATAGAGGTCCTTACACCCCCAGCCACTAAGGGCCATCATCTTAACCAAGGGAGCAGGAGATTTGAGGGGAAGATGCTTCCACTGTAAACTGGATGTTCAAGAGTGTCTTGGGAAAGAGCCTGACATCAAATTACAGGCAGGCCCAGGGCAAGGGGGAGTTGAACACAGCCTGTTTTCCTCTGGAAGAGTCTGAGGACAGAAACAAAGGACTAAATGGGAGTCTGTCAGGGTGGAGAAAGCTCTTATTTTTATTTCCCATTATAGCTTTCAGCTGAGAAAGAGGTTTGGCCAAACTCATTACTTTCTGAGCAGCAGCAGTCATAGTTAGGGAAAAAATACTGTGAAAACTGCAAAAATTGAAAAATATATTCTTTCATAATAAAGTCTGAACTAAGGACTTGCTTGGGTCTCAATAAAATTGACAGAAATTTGTAATAGACATGAAAAACAGTAAGAATGGGAGTTTGCTTTGATCAAGAAATCTTCTGACATTTGTATTTCTAAGTTACCCTAGACAGTTACAGCAGGTTTTGAAAGCCATTAAAGAAAGGCTCCTTTCACAAAAAGGGTTTGGATTGACATTTCATTCAAATAGCTTCCTTTCTTAACCAAATAAAATTTTAAAGAGTGCCTTTAATTATGACAGTTAGTGTTGTTATGGAGGCTGGATGTGTTTCATGTTAAAAATTGCAGGAAAGTATTTTATAGGTTTCAGTTTGGACTCCGTGAGTGTATCTGCAGAGTATCTTA
Organism: Corvus kubaryi; assembly: GCF_017639235.1. Classification (NCBI taxonomy): domain Eukaryota; kingdom Metazoa; phylum Chordata; class Aves; order Passeriformes; family Corvidae; genus Corvus; species Corvus kubaryi. The sequence continues at coordinate 21,889,842 of NW_024582054.1, forward strand.
AAAGTAGGTCAGAGCTGGCTAAGCCCAGTGACTGCCTGGAGCTAAGGCTGATGTGGGCCTGGTAGCAAAGGGATGTCCTGACACAACCCGTGCCTCAAGCTCCATGCTTGGCTCAGTGATATCCCACCTCTGGCCCCAGGCTGACCACAAAGCCCAGGGCCCTTTCTGCAAGGGCTCAAACAGCACCTGCTCCCAGAAATATCCATTTTGTAGACAACGTGAGTCAAAGATGACTACCTTCATCCTTGTCCAGTCCTGGTTTTCCCTTGGGAAGGAAAGCAGTAGCTTTCACATCAATTTTGGGACTCAGACTAATAGTGTCTAACCCACATACTAGCTTCATTGAAGTGAACTGAAATTATTCACTTGTGCAGAGATTAAATCTCTTGAGAAGCTGTAGAAAAAACAGTCATGCTCTTAATAAATACTAGCAACATCCAGACGCCTTAAGCACAGCCATTTTTAGTAATTAATTCACTATAGATGTAGCTAGATGATTTAAAGAGTCTGATTTATTCTGATTAAAGCATTTACTTCTATGTCAGCAGAAGGAAAATTTACTGCCTCAGGAAAACATAAATGTCAAATGTGTGCTTGAATATACAGAGTACCGTAGATAGAAAGAAGACGATGTTTTCACAGGTCATGTGCTTAAAGGTCAGTAGGGTTAAAGAGTACTTTTTTTGTTGTTTTAAAGCTGCCATACATGAAGAAGGAGCTGTGCAGCTGAAGGGAAAATGGCAAGATGGAATGTGCTCTAATGTCCATGGGAAGAGCACCAGGCACTCAAAAGGAGTACATGCATACAAACAATAGCTGAATTTGCCCCAAGACCCATAAAGAAGACTTTTGTATATTGTTCTGGCGCCAGAACTACTACTTTCCTGTTCTGATGCACATTGGCAGTTTTACTTTTTTAGACATCAGTAACCAAGGGTACTCTTCTATTCACAGGCTTTCAATGTCTAATGTTATTATACTTGTGTGAAAAATTGCTACGTCCAAACCAATTCTTACCAAGGGAGAATTCCAGTCTCCAGAAGACTAAGCTAGGAATATTTCACCTGCACAAATGCAGTGGGGACATTGGAGAGAAAATATTGAAATAAATTGAAACCAACCTCTTACAGCCAGAAATTCGTGTTGGAACTAAGGGAGCAGTACTGGTGCCTAGCTGTAAGCACTGAATGTCACCTGGGACCACTGAGGGTGCCTAGGACATTAGCATAAGACCAGCAGCAATGACAGAGGACTCCTGCAAGAGACCCCTGCCCTCATGGAGTGGTATCTGGAAGCCACCTATATTTAGGGACCTGAATGTCTCCCTACATAATTCTAAGAACAGGCATTTTCAAAGCAGAAATTAATACAGAGCCTATGAAATTCAGGCAGCTATAGACAGAAACACAAATGGGACAAGGACTTCCTGGATTTTGTGTGTTCTGGAGACCAGATTTCGTGTTCCCACCTCAAGTGCTGGCAGGGACTGAAATCCTGCTCTGAATATTCTCTGTAACTTCAGGTCTTATCCTGAAACAGTCTGGGCTGCTGCTGCTGGCTGTGATCCGTTTTGAGGCTGCTCACCCAGCACCTCACAAGAGGTGCTGCAGGATGAGGCCATTAGCCTGTATTTACATTGCCTGGTAATGCCATCAAACTTTCTACTTCTGGTCATTAGCAATCCATCCCTCCTGCCTCTCCTCTCCCTGAGGAAGTGCTCAGAGAACCTGTCTCAAGGATTTCTGTTTTTTCATTATTGTTGTAGTCTCCCCAGTTTATCTTTCTCTTTCATTAAACAACAAACCACAGATACAGTTTCAACCTAACAGCCTGCTTGCAAGAAACTAACCATCCAGGAGCAGGAGCGCATCCTTCCCACATTCCTCAAAAATGCACTTAACGTGATTCATTGCTTTATTCTTTGCTTGAAGCATGTTTCACTTACATTAATAATATTTTACCTTTCACTTATAAATTCAAACACGAAAGTGGTGCCATTCTCCAAATGATCATATACATAAAATATTACTAGCCTATCACTTTCCAAAGGTCAAATTCTCTTTTTTCCCTTAATTAGGATTCAAGATTTCCAACAATAAGCTGTTGCAGCAGAAGTATAGCTCTTTTATGCTTACTAATTCGCATCTCTGCTTTCTCACTTTGCAAGAGGAAAAAGGAAATGGTTTTAAGTGGGATAAGTACACTTTTTTCTAAACAAAATGAGAAGAGGAAGTTCCAAATATGGAGGAAACAAGCAATTGGTGATCTGATTCAATAAGAATTTACACACAGAGTCCTTAGTTTTTGAAAAGTTTATCAAGTCAGTCCTTCACACTGAAGTGGTACAACCTCTGATGGGCTGTGTCTCATGTGCTTGAAAATGCAAGTTGGAGTTCCTTATTAATAAAGTTCCAGTCATGAAATGGATCTTCTCACACCTAAAATGGCAATATCAATGTCTTAAGTCATTTTTTCATGTTCTTGCAGGAGCAGACTTCATTTTGAGTCTGATTAAAATAAAGGGTAATATTTCATTATGAAACAATACCCTAATTTTTTAGGTAATACCTGAAAGGAAGTAAGTTTTGTATAAAGTGAAAAAGGTGTGTTAAATCAACCAGCCTGAGAGTGCAAAGATAAACATAGTGAGCAGTGTGATTTCCTGTAACATGATTTTGCTACATCTAAATATAAAAATCTCACGTAATAGGAACCATGTTGTTTGTGTCCCACAAGAACCTTCCCAAGGGGCCAGAGAGAAAGTTTATAAATGTGTTCTTGCAAAAAAATGTCTGTTTAAAAAAAATAAAATTCAGTAATGGGGAAAAGAACAAGCAGTACCCACACAACGGGTATACCCACACCATTAAGAAATTTTATTGATGAAATTCCTTTTTTTCTGATTTCATGGGTATATATGTCTCTGGAATTTCCTCTAACCTGGCTGTGCTACAAGTAAAGGGAGCTTTTTGTCTTTGGTTATATGCCTGGACTTCAGGATCTGGGCTGATGCCTGCCCTCTGTTGGAAATCATCTGTGTGTCCATGAGCAGATGAGTCCACTCCTCCCATGTCTTAGTCAGTCATTTGCAGGATACTTGGATTTTCCTGCTACAGCTCCTGGTGTAACACCACTGCCACATCTGAGGAAAAAGTGTCTATAAAATGGGACTTGGACCTTGTCAGCAGTTCAAAGCACAGTAGCCCTTCAGGTTCCAACCTTGCAGATGCTGGTACCCTCAGAAAGCAAAGTTCTTGCTGATGAGGGGGTGGGTGCAGTTTCCCAACACAGATGCCAGCGCTTTGCTTGGGAGTTGCTGAGGGCCTTGTCATGGTGCAGGAGCCTTCCCTGGCATTCCAGCTCCCCGCTGGCACTTCCAGCCCCAGATTTTGAGGTTTCCAGTCCCACTGAAGAGATGACTCAGCTGCCTGTAAAGCTGTACCAAAACCACGTCATTTTAGAGCCCAATGTAAACCAGCCCTGTCTTCAATTTACCTTCATATGCCAGCCAAAAATGGTGCCAATTCTGATGCAAGTCAGAGTTCTGAGTCACTGCCTCATTAATTTCTAGATACAGGTTTTAGGTGCTTTAAAATTTTCCTCAAAATCCAATTCTGCCAGACTCCCAGTCACTTTAACATGTCTTCTTTGAAGTCCTTCCAGTTTTCCTAGATATTTTTGGTAATAGGGTGCCCAGCACTGAATGTAATTTTGCTTCCCTATATATTTTCTAAATCCTAGCTCTTAAAGCATTAGGGGTTTATGCGTGTGTGTATAGTCTATTATGTATTACAGTGTATCATATAATATATAATGTGAAGAATTTGCCTTCATATCAGTGATACCAATTTTATTGGGAGAGAAATATTAGCAGGATTTGATTTTGAGTCACCAGCTGTTTTTTCTTTAAGGTTATTTCTTTTTTATTGGTGTCCCAGTGAATGACTAAAATGTAAACTAAGTTAAGACTTAACACCAGGAGGATTCATATAAGCATAAAATTATATTGGCCCAAATTTTTCTGAACTCGCTCCAGAATGCTTTGAGTTCACTGGACAGATTTCAGGTTGCCATCACAAAAGTGCCAAACCAGACTGAAAATTCTCAGATATCAAAGCTGCCAGTGCCATTTCTCCAATCAAGAGAAATGCCAAGCTTGGACAGAGGATGAACAACAGCAATGGTCACGGTACAACCTCCATTTTCAAATCTGAGCAAACCTTTACTCCAGGTCAGTGATATTAATAATGGACTTTCTACTGATTTCAGTGGGAATTAGCCCTTTTGTAGACATACAGGAAGTGTTTATCTCAGCAGATATCTCCTTAACTGTGATAGCTAACATGCATTGACTCAGCAGATGTGAGTGGCTCTGTAACAAAGCTGTGCCAACATGCATAATGTAGGTGGTGGAAAGTCTTAAGAAGAGCTATTTCAGAGAGTTAAAGAAATACAGAAAAGTTTTACATGAGGTATGAACCTCAACTTCAATTCTGAATACCACAGACTCCTGGATGATACTGGGCAACCTGCTTAGTCTGTCCCTGGATTCTCCATCCAAATGGAAGTCTTCCTCACATTTTCCTAAGAGGAGAGCCATAGGACCCAGCCTTTTCTCACTGTGACTTTCTTGATTGTTGTAAAAACAGAAATTGATTTCAGTGTCTTTGTTTCTGGAATAGCTTGTCAGCATTTTTTTTTCTTTTTTGGACACAAAACTTTCCAGGAAGTGGACTGCTTTTTTACCAAGTGAGATGACAGCAAATCCCCCTTGCTTATAGCTCACTTCCAGCTGGAAGGAAGGGGAGCCACAACTCCTAAGGTGTGAAAAAGTGAGGAGAAAATGGCAGTGAAAGCATTTTTGGTGTGGAAAAGTGGCTGGAACGGAGACACCGCCTGTGAGTTCCATTCACAGACAGAACAGCCCTCATGTCCTCACACTCAAGTGAGCATGCTGCTGGTAGCCTGGGGCTGGTATCAGCTGTGCTTTGGGTGTACCATGCAGTGAACAGTGAATTGAAACCATTCACCACTGCACGGATCTGTAGAAGTTTTCCTGTGCTGCCCGACACACCCAAAATAAGAATAGGTTGCTATAAACTTGTTATATGAACCTGGAAAAGGGCTTAACAAACTTAACAATGTGTTTTAAGATAGTAGTATTTCATTTTCCAATTAGCTGAAAAACAATTCTTTTCTGTCCCACACCTTGTGAAATAGCCTACCTTAAAGGCCAATGCTAATTTTGCACTGGTGCAAATAACAGCCGGGAGTAATTAAAAAAAAAAAAAAAAAAAATCACTCTGTACCAGGCTGAAAACAGATAAAACTCCATCCTTCCATTAAACAGGCATGACTATTAGAGTGGATTCAAATAACTTCCCCAGCCCAATAAAGTGCTGCATGGAACAAGTACTGTTGTTTAGGCTGAAAGTCTGTCTCTACTGGAGATAACAGATCGTGCTGATAACATCCAGGAGATAAATTGGTGCTGAGTTAGCTATGTTTTTTGAATGCAGAATTTGAAGGATTTAAGCAATTACATCTTAAAAAATCCCACTTTCCTTTGTATGCTACACAGTTACATACTATTGCAACCCACTCTGAAACTATTAAGCCAAAGGCAAGAAATAGGAAAACACGAGGACTCTTGAATAGTGAGAATTTGCACAGGGAATCAAAGAGGTTTCAAGTTCACTTAGTGCAGATGTTTCTATAATTGAGACACACTAGAAAAATGCATTAATGCACAAATCAGTCTTGCCTACAGTTATCTGAACCATAAAAAAAGTCCATAGTCAGGATATAATTCCCTATTAAATCCTATAGGATACTTTAAAAAAATAACATAGGTTCTTTTTTTCCTATTAAACTCTTCAGGACTTTTTCAGTAGGGGAGTCCACAGGGAGCACAAACAAACCTAAAAATCTGTTGACCAATTCACCCCATAACCCCTTTTCATACACTTGCCCATAGATACTAAGGACCTGAATTTTAATGAGGCCAGCTAAGTGCAGCTGGTGACCTGAAAGATTTATTACTCCCATTTAAACCAGTAAGACTTCCTTTGGAACTGGCTCAAGCTCCCTTTACTGTATGTGCTCAGCCATCCATCCAACCCAAGCACAGACTCACGCATGCAAAGGCAGGAACTTGCACCTACACTTTCGCTCATGATGCAAAACACGCAACCTCACAGGTGGAGGAAGAACATGGAGTCTCACAGGCTTTTGACTTCTTAAAACTGTAATGCTTGAAGCATTCAAAGGAAAGAAAATGTCTAGGACAGCTCCAAGGCAACCTGAAAAGAATATTTTTTTCTGATCTTTCTAAGCATGACATAATTGTCTACTTTTAGCGTCCAACACATATAAACAGAGCTGGCCTGTTCTCCTCAGCAATAAACTGTAGCTCCCTATCCAAAATCGACAGGGACCATCTGCACCCTGCTGTACCATCCTTCAGGAAAGTTGCCTTTGATGGAAGTCTAAGCTTCCAGGAGTGACTCCTACCTGCAGGTTGCACATCTGTTTGCTCCTCGAGAACCCCTCGGGCACAGAGCCTCCTGCTGTTATGCTAAATTTTAACAGGGATCTCCCAACCTCAAATCCAGAGGTCAATTAAGATTGTCAGGTGCTGGTTTCCAAACATACCTGTTTGCCCTGCAATGCTCCTCTAAAAGAACAGCAAACACTACCTTTTTTTTTTTCTTTCCATCCAGACTTGCCTTGATTGCCCAGATGGACAAAAATAATGATACAAACAAGAAGGAAACTGTGTATCTCTTTATCTCAGCCCAGCAGGACGCAGATGGATAAGTATGAATAACAAATTACTTTGCAGTGGATTCCGCTAATCAGCCTCAGGGCTGGGCTGGTTTAGCGTGAAACAATTCTTAGCCTTTTTTGACAGTGCTGGTTCAGGCGTTGGGCGGAGGACCCTACCCCCTAATTAAGAACCTGAAACGAATTGAAAACAGCTGTGAATAATTAGACAATTTAAGTGCTGTTAAGAAGGAATAATTTTTGTAGCCATCGTAATAAATCTTATGCTGTCCGAACCCATAGGTTTTACTTGAACTTTTTTCTGCTGGTGGGTTAGTGCATTACTCATAAAAGAAACAGTATCCCTTTTGTTTTGATTGGGCCTGCTTAATAACAAAAGAGCATATCACTATAAGTGGAAGTGTGATGACAAAGAGAATAGCCTTTACTTTCCTTAATTTTCAATCGTTGTGGTTCAGATCCTATGTCAGATTCCTGGCATATGAGTTTGGTGAAAAAAAAAAGAATTCTTGATTTGCACTGTAAATAATACCTGAACCCAAGCTACTTAACATTTTTTAGATTTCTCTGGAAAAATACATGTCAGGAAAATACTTAAAAATTCAGCAACCGGCCTACTGGCTTTATATAGCAGATAAGTTCTTGAAGTATTAACTAAGACCTAGGGAAATCTATTTTTCTCTGAAATTTTCCAACTTTTTTTTTTAATCTCCTGACTTGTCTGGAATTCGGTTAAAGTGTTTCACAGTAAGTAATTTACAGATGGGGAGCTTTCACCAGGCACTGCCAAACTATTCAGGGCCTGATTCAGCAACACATAACTGGCTTTATTATACAATAGTTCTGTGAACACCTAAATTTATATTTAATATTATGTTGTGTATAGCTTTCCTGAAGGCAACGTATCTACTCACTCACTTAATGGTAAGGCCATTCATAAGTCTGTGGGATCCATCCTTTGCTTGAATAATGGCATTGCTTGTAAACAGGATATGGACAGAACTTGATTATTTAGAAGCATGCTTTGGCTTTATTGCTATCTTAGAATAGCATACATTCCTCTGTCATTTTGATAGACTTACATCACATAATTCCAATCTGGACACAGGTTCTGAACACCCAGTTTTCTGAGGTGCTGTTTTGTTTTCCTTACGTTTCCAGAGAGAAGAAAACAGAGCTCACTGTGCCAGCCATATGTTCACAGTATTGCAAACCAGCCAGCAGAAATGATGCTGTGAGGAAATACCTGATGCAAAATACTTGGTTCTGCACTCTGATGGCCTAGATTTAAGTACAAAGAAAGGAAACAAAGCATTGTGCAAAGCCTCAGAAAATGAACCTTATGAAGGTGGTGGGAGTGAGGGTTGAGATCTATCTTCTTCCTAGCTCATAAGGTGGTAGGCAGCACAACCCTTGCTGCACACCTTCCTGCGTTAGGTCCTTGGACACCTCTCGCTGTTCTGCATCTGCCTGCACATGAGATCTGTGGCAGTGGCTCCTGTATTTGAAGCTCTCCTCATCCTTCACACTATTTTGCCAAGGCCCTGGGGGGCATTTCCTCAACTCTGAATTACCCTTTTAATGGTTTATGCCCAAAGCAGTATGACTTCATCAGGATGCTGTTATGGGATGATTCCTTACCAAGATTTCCGTGACCCTATTTCTGTTCTTACATTGGCATTTGGATATTCTGCATATGGAAACAGTGGCCCCGCTGGGTATGAGGAGCTGAGATTTAAATTTCAGATGTTGTATCACCTGACTACATGTAAGAATTATGAACCTGCTTTGTACTAAAATGCATTTCTGGAAGTTGTTTTGAAAAATCCAGGATGCCACAAAAGCAGGGCAACTGTGCTGAACCAGGGCAAATATTTCCATCACTGAAGGTATTTACAATATTCAAATTCCTTTAGGAAAAAAAGAGAAATAATGACTTATGTCCTAAAGATACTTTAGAAATAGTAGCACTATAAATATACTATTCCTAATTTTCCACCCTTCACTTTTCATTCATCTATTTGCAAGCGCATGTATGAATTTCATTTTTCAAGAACGAAGACCGAATGTCTTCCCCAGAAAAGAGATGCAGTGCTGACGAGGAGGGAATTAATAGATTGCCTCTGCATCCAGTGGGAGCAGAGGAAATATCAGCAGAGACATACCTATCTATTCATAGGTGCTTCTCCTCTTTCCTCCCTGACTGCTGCTCTCTTTGGAGAACTAGTGACTAATGAAGATCTCCAGAGGTTTCCTAATTTTGGCCTAGGGTGCAGCAGGAGTTCACAGTGGCCAAAAGAACAATTTGGTGTTTCAACAATACAACCTTTGGCAACACTGAGTTCAAGAAGCATTTGAACAATGCCCTCAGGCTCATGGTGGGACTCTTGGGGAGTCCTGTGCAGGGCCAGGGGTCGGACTTGATGATCCTGATGTGTCCTCTCAAAGTCGGCATATTCTATGATTCTATGATAATCAGTTTAGGCAGGAGTCATCAGTCACAGCCATGCTTGGGGCTTGCTGTTAACCCCATGGAGGACTTCTGGATGGGTCAGTGCAAGTCTTTGGGGGAGAACAGTCACATATACAGGGAAGCAGATGCAAATTAAAACCAGCTCCTTTGGTTCCTGTTGGCCTTGATGGAGTCACAGTAGGGAAGGAGCGGTTTTGGTCGCCAAAGGAAACTTGTGTGTGTCTCCCAGCAGCAGCACCTCCGTCCCTCAGCTTCTCGTTCCATAAAATGGGGCCAATAGCTCCTTACCCTGTACATGGCTGCAAGGCTTAATCGGCTGAGGTTTATAAGGTGCTTTAGGAGCCTTGACTGCAAGTTGCTGCAGACTTGCTAACTACATTATTTCAAAATAAAATAAACACATTTTATACAATCAAAAGGAAAAAGGAAAAAAATTCACCACTCTTTTCTCCCCTCCAAGTCAGCTTCTCAGAACTCCTTCGGCACAAGTTACACTGCACTCCTCGCTCAAGGTTTCACAAATAGACATAGCTGGTTGGCCAAGAGATTTTTTTACCCTGGTGTTTATAATTCCAATTGGTGTAAAATTTCCTGATGGTTAACACATCCCGTTACAGACACTTTTGAATGAATGACTCATTCCCAAATAATTGACTAGCTTTGTAATTTGGGAAGTAAAAATCACATTTATGAGTCCCTGGGGGGAAGGCCTATAATGTTGTGCATAAAAAGTAGATAAATCATAAAACCTGATTTTTTTTTCATTTGTAAAAGCTTCCATTAGCCTTTGTGTGCACATTAAAGCATTGCCCTCTAAATGTGTGCAGCTGCTTTAAATCACTGGTGCACTTTAAAATCAAGTCTTTTTATATTGTGATGTTAAAATTACATGTTGGTTACTGTAATTCTGTCTTGTTTTTTGTGGGACATCCTTGGATCAGATCTGCTTCTGGGAAAACCTCTCCCTTTGCACTAAGTTTTCTAATCCCTGTAAGCAGAAGCCTAAGCATTTTCCTGCCAGTGGAAAAGTTGTTTATCAGGTAAACAAGGGAGACAAACTGAAAGGACCAACCACTGCCAGTGCAAATAGGGCCCCATCCTCACTTAGCAGATGCATGAATTTTAGACTAAGGTTTCAAATAAATGTGCAGTGTGATTCTAATGGGATTTGACAAGGGTATTTGATGGCTGCAAGGCAAATCTATTATTATCTACAGAATATCTAGTTACAAATGTAACCCCCCAAAGGTGGTACTGAGACTACGTGATATTTAAACTCCTGAATGAAATGGCCATGCCACTTGTCTTGCCTTTGCAGTCTAAAAGTCCCATAGTCCTTTATGCTAGCAAGGCCTTTTCCCACATTTTCAGAGTACTGTAAATTAGTTTAGTATGCTTGAAAGAACCTGTAATTGTAACTGCTCTTGTTGACACATCAGCTTGATGCCACACAGAGCATGACTGGGACCATATCCTTTGGTTTTGCAGCTACAGTGCATTTCAAGTACTTGACAGGTCCAGCGCTAAGATGTTCTGAATTAGATTTGAATTACAACCGCTAAATGCCCTTGTCAAAGCTTGTTATGCCTGAAACTAGCCATATACATTTAACTGACTATTCCTATGGAAGATATACTGCTTAAACAAAGACATACTCCAAAGTTTCATACAGAATTGTCAAAATATAATTGAGTTAAAAAAACAACTAAAGCATAAGAAGAGCAATCTTTACTGCCTTCTCCCCCCACCCTCCCCTTTTCCTTCTTTGAAATAAATCCAAAGGACAATTTAGTGGAATCGCAGTACAAAATAAAAAGAATATATGCAGTTCCCGTGGAGACATTGAAATTTATACAAACAGCAGATTCATCCATACATTGATCCTCGTGTCAGGAAAGGCCATAACAGAACTTTAGGATCTCACCCTGTGAAAAACATTTCACATCACGTTGCTGGCATCAGAGAGCATCTGGTGCTTCAGGAAGAAAATTAACTAAAGCTAGCACATCGCTGAGAATCAGGATCAAGCCTTGAATTCTAGAGGACTCCAAATTCATGCTTCTTCAAATAAGGGAAGCACACATATAGACATGTGTGGAAGCACACAATGCCCATATGCAGTATGAAATGCACGTATGCAGTGTTTATACAATTTAATAGAAACATAATAGAAACTTGTTTCTAACTTGCAGATGCATTCATGATCACATACTGGTTGTACCAGGCCATAATCATACCTTTTTAGGCTAGGAAATAGCAACCAAAGAGCACAAAGCTGATTTTGACAGTGTTTGAAACTCAGTCTGTGCAATGGAGATGTCAGTAGCTCTCAGGGCCTGCATTGTGCTGCTGCTTGTTAACCCCTGGGCTGCTGACACCAGCTGTGTGACTGCTGGAGTGGTCTGCTTAGGCTGACCTGGCTGGAAAAAAAGAGTGCTGGTTGTAAGCACCGCAGTGGGCAAAGGAGATGGTCTAAACCTTAAGGCTGAGAGAAAAGAGTGAGGACCTATTGCATCTGTCAAAGACAAGACCACCGCAGGCCTGCTTGTGCATATGAGTTAACATCATCAGCTTCTCTTCCAAATTCTCCTGCATGAATGAAACAAAATATCTTGGGAGAATATCTGTTGCTTCATCACAGATTTCCTGATTGAATTTGAAAGTCGCATAATTCTGGAAGTTTTCTAGACTGGAGGGCAGGTCTCCACTATGATGTGCTCCCAGGTTTGCATTTGCTGACCTGGCTGCAGACACAGCCCGTAGTGCCCTCACTTACAGCTTCTCCCTTTCTTCAATGGGGTCTGTGAGCACAGAACATTTCAGACGGGGTTTGCTGGCATTCTGCAGTAGGGAGCCAGCACATGGCAGAGGCATATGTTTTGAAAGACGCCATGCCGGTCCAGCCACAGTAGATGTAGATGTAGACTCAGCATCAGTTCTTTGTTTCCAAAATAAGGATAAAGGTCCTTCCTCTGTGTGCCTTGGCCTGTAGATTGTAGCTTCTCTGAGAAAGAGACTCTCCATCCCTGGGAAGTGCAGGAAGCATCCAGCACAACGGCGTGCCATTTCACCCGGGGCCTCTAGAAGGTACTGTAAGACAAACAGAGAATAATCCTGCTTTACAACGGATAAGGGCTAGACAAAGACCAGGGCACTGCTGCAGGGCCATGTTCCCATCTCTGGTGGAGCCGTGGTGCAAACAGATTGGGAACACACAACCAAGATTTCTCCCATCTGAAGCTGCCCTAGGCATTACCTCAAAAGTTGAATTCTCCAGCAGCATCAACTACAAAAAGATTTCTAACCCCATTCCAAGAGCAAAATGTGGCTTGAACTGGTCAAAACCTGCTGACAGCCTTAAGCAGCATGAGAAACCTGTTTCATGATGGCAGTTGGTTATTTTAAAACTGAGCTGAAAGATTAATGGTGAGATTTTCAAAAAATGTAGGCTCTCAATGACAGGAACTGACAATTTGCTCATGCAATTTCCCATCGCTGTGTGTGCAGCAGGGAGAAACGGGTGGGCAAAATGACACATGGCCGTTCTGTGCCTATGCTTTTTCTGGAAACCCTAGCCCTGAAAAGGCAATAAGCAAAGCTTTTGTATGAGAGGCAGAAGGACTTAAGCTGAGAGATACATTGATATTCTTTGTTAATTTTTTTATTCAATTAAAAGGCACATGCTGATTATTTTTAGCAGTGTCCCCCTGATACAATTCAGATGTAAATCACATTTCTGTAGTCAGCTGCTGCTGTTTAAGCAGAAATATTTTGACACTATAATTACAGGGTTAAAACTATGCTTTACATTAGTGTATAAAACACTCATTAAATTAAAATTCTTCCATGAAATCATGAAAATAAACAGTCTGTCTGAACTAGCATCAACAAATTCACAGGATGCTTCTGCGTTTTCTCAGGGCTGGCCTTCAAGTGACTGTGTTACAAGGCCCTTATTTAACCATGAAGTGTTAAAGGTTCACATTCTTTTGAAGGTCCCATTCTGCTTATTTTTAAAATTATTGCTTTAATTGTTTTTACAACTTGTAAGATTTTAAAGCTATTAAGCCTCAAAGTTGTGGGAAAAATTAGAATGGTGATTATTATAACTTGCATAAGTCTGTGAGATGACTGTGGCACTGCATTTTTTTTCAAGGTGGATTAAATAAAAGGTGTCCGTGGCACCATATGTGACGTCACATTGGTCTATTATGGCTGAGAAGCAGGATACACAATGTATACACAGCACCTTGGGGGATGGAAAAGAAACCAAAAACTCAGGGTGGTAATGTGTTAGGGGATCCTTCTTGTCCTCTCCTTTGTTCCCCACCATCTCCTTGCCTTTCATTTCCCTCCAGTCCATCACGAAGCTGATAGTCCTGCAGACAGCAGGTTCTACTGTCCGTGCCTTGAAGCAGGCAGAAGTTTCTGGCAGGAGATATCAGAACAAGAGCATCCCAGTGAGGTCCATCCACAATGCAGGAGTGGGAGCGAGGGAAAGAGTGCCTTAGCCCTGCCCTACTAACACAGGAATTCATTTATTAGGTCTGTTTCCACTTGCTTTGCTCCCCAAGGATAAGAAGTCACAAAGAGAGGTCGCTGACCATGGGAAGAGGCAGTGTCCCCTGGCCTGATGGTCTTACTAGAGGGACCCACTGATGGGCAATTGCATCAGTCCAGGCTCCTCCACCACCCACCGTGGGCAAAGCTTCCTGGGTGGGACCACGGTCAAGACCCCTGAGCCTCACAGGCATTCCCCAAGAATGTTGGAAAATCTGCATATGTTGGCACGCTAATCCCTATAAGCCCTGACTGGGTTTTGTTTGTTTCCTCTTCATCTGTACAGTATCACTGGTCTTTACAGTGCACCAAGCAAGCTGTGGCTGTGCTGGGTTTGGGAGTGAATGGCACGGGATCGTCAGGATGCAGATGATGTAATCACAGTGGTCTGAAACATTTTTGCTACATCCATATTCCACTGAAATCCACAATTATGGTTGACTTTTCTTTGATTGAAGATATTCCAGAAAGATGGACTGCAATGGTAATTGCACGATTTTATCTTAAGATACGAATCTGAGACTGATCCCTCTGGTCTTACGAAATTACAGTCAACATGTTATTTTCTCCATTTGTGCATGAAACGTATATGCAACAGTGGTTGCTGCAATGTATATTTAGCCTTAACTTGTCAGAGCCATCAGTTAGAAAATATTCAAACCCTTCAACCATTTTATTAATCGGGATTATGCACAAGAAAGTCTGTTTCAGAGTGTAAGTTTTAGTACACACTGTAATTCAATAGTAAAGATTTTTTTTTTTTTAATGCTACAGTTGTTTTCTTTCAGCAGCCACATGGATGGTTGTTTTTTCTGTCCAGTATTACTAGCATTATGGTTAGCCTTTCTCTACCACAGGATGACATTTTCCATGCCAGATAGGAATAACCGTCTTTTCTGAGCCTAGATACTATAGCCCAGTGAATTAAATTAAAGAAAGTAAAACATTTTATCACTGGAAAACATTAATATTTTATTCTGACTCCACATTATCATGATACCTGTGGAGTATCTTCAGTAGGATTTTGAGAAGTCCTACTAATAACAGTTGAAGTTACCCTTTCATTTTTGTTCCAGATCATTCCACAAAATACATTGTTCTTAAGTTAGATAACTAACAAATGTAATTTTTTTACTTAATATGTTTATTCAGATTAATTATTGTAACTGTTGGTCACTGAATTTTCAGGTTCTAAACAGAATCTCATGAGGATTCCTTCAGATTTTTAAACTTTATGCAGTTTAGTTGTTGAATAAGGAAAGAAAGCCCAGAATGAAAGCCCAAAGAACTATTTCTTGGTTAGTACAGGCTTCTTCAAAGGAGAAAAAATTTTTAAAAATCTAAATTTTTTCTCAAAAAAACCGAAAAACAGGTCAAAAAGTATTTCTAGTAAGCTATTAAAAATATCCAACATTAAATTTCTTGAACACATTATTTTTACTGCCTCTGTTTGGATTACCACAGGATAGGTGTTAATGAACTCTTCTACACAGTTATAGCTTGCTTTCTGTTGATATTTTCTAGGGTCTGCTCACCCCTCTTTTTTCCTAAAAACATCACTGTTAGCAAAGTTCCTCTCTACAATAGTCACAGAAGACAAACACAGCTGAACTCAGAACTTGTTTTAAGAAAAATATTTTTCTAGAAATTCTTTGCTGGGGCTATCTCTTATTAAAGACATTACACACATAAAATTTAGTGAGAAGGAAACGATGACAAATTGGTGTAAGGGTGAGTGTAAACTCTGAGGGCAGAGTGACTTAAAACAGTACCAAGTGATGGCAGCATAAAACAGACATTAGTAAACACTTGCCATGACCAATGCCCAAATAAATCAGATTACTCTGCAGTATAGATGTTTATAGAAATAGCCATTTTGGTGAATTTAAGGCACTTCAGATATTAACCTTACGTTTCGGAGCTGTGTGACTGCCCATTGATGTCAGAGAACTTAAGTGCCTGGTCCTACCTCTTCTGGCACAACTTTTGGAATATTTTTGAGTAACTCCACGAACACAACTCCATAGTCTTCGTTTTCCAACAGCTATTTTACCTTCCCATTTCCCACCTGTGACTGGAGCAGCTCTAGGGATACTCAGGAAACACAGAGCTACTTGTGGTTGAAGAAGACCTCTCACTGACCACCAGAACTAAATAAATATATAACTAAAAAAATATCCAGTCCTACATGTTTCAAGAAAGGCAGTTTGACACCATTTTGCATTTGGTTTCATCTACTTCTTGTAGCTTCCTCTCCCTCAGGAACAGCTCCACTTCTCCTACACTATGGTAGGGTAGTCCATTTGTGGCCCCTTACTTAACTGGTGATGATGGAGACATCTGAATTCCTCTGTGTCCAAGATAACAGCTGACACAAACATCACTACAGACATAATCTTCTTGCCCATACCTACCCCACCTATGGAAGTCCAGGAGCTTGCGGCTTCCTCGGCTTTCCCATGGCCAGAAAACAGCAATATAATCCAAACCACTGGGAAATATTAGCTCTTCCCCTACCTTCTACACACCCGTCCACATTTTCTTACATTCTCCAGGAAGAAGTTGTCTCTCCTCTACCTTCTCACATGCAAGAGTTGAAAGAGTAAAGTAGGGACTAGATCCCTGTCTTTCTTAACTTCCCAAATGATGACCCCTGCGCTAGGGTGGCTAGACAGTCACTCCTGGGCATGAAGGATAAAACCTCCTGGGCAGCACCCACTAAAGGGCATCTGACTGCCATTCTGCCAGCAGGCTGTTGGCAACTGGGTGTTAATGGCCATCATCACCTCAGCTGACTGTCCAATGATGAGGTTAGGGCATTAACACTGACACAGAAAAAATCAGATGGAAACATTACTTGGCCTTGCAGGCAGCTAGAACTCCTCTCCACCACTTCCACCTCCCTCACCCTCTCACTCACATCCCCAGGCACACTTGCAGCCTCTGATTGCTTTATTGGTTCCAGGGGAAGAACATTGCTTGTTCTTTGCACAGATCTCTCTTCCTTCCCCTACCTCTCTCTTTCTTCCCATCCCCAGTTCCCAAATACGTTACTGGTGCTAAATAAGCAGCACATCAAATGGTTTTGAAGCTTCCTCTGGCAAAACCATAAAATCTGCACTGGTAAATACATATATATTTCTGCCTCAGATTCCCAATCTGTTTCCTTTAAATCCAATAAAATTTATATCATAGGGCTTAAGGGCAGAGAGCTTCATACAATTGAAACTGATTCAGTAAATGCAAAACATAAAAACAAAGTATTGGTGTTCGGTATTCCTATGTTTCAATATTGCTTTGATATTTCACTATGAAACTTAAACTGGGTTGGGGTTTTATGCATTCTTTTTCCCCCTCTTTTGTTCCCCCACTTTTTGCTTTGAATTTCATCTCTTTAATCACTGGACCATGGACCAGAAATTCTTGCAACTTGTTTGTGGATGGGCAGAGACTAAAGCAACAGCTTGTTTAGGAGTTGTTTCACCATCTGTTCTTGCTTTTTCCATTAGATGGCTGGTTTTACACAGAGATTCATTTTATCGTTCTCTCTGTAGTGCATCATCTTGTTTCATTCACATACTCACACAATTGCTCACTTATCTTCCTGTTTGTTCACAGTACCTATTTGTACAGGGAGTGCACATTCCTCAACAGGCAATATCCTCCACTGACTTCCACCAGGACCACATGTAACTCCTGGAGCCAGGGCTGGGATTTCCTTAAATTGTATAATAGATCCAAAGTTCTGGTGGCTGAAAGGGGCTGTTATGATTATCTAGTCTGACTTTCAATATAACAAAGGCCGTAAAACAACAAAGACCAAGAAGCAATTTCTGAACTGAACAAAAACCCTTTGGCTGAGCTGGAAAATGTTAACAGAGACCTCCAGTTTGGGTAATCCCCTACAGCTTTGGAGAAGTTGTTCCAGCAGTCAGAGGTAGCTGGCCTCTTTTTGTGAAGAAAACGTGGCTGCCTTCTAAAGTTTCCCTTTGCAGACACTGATTTGTATTCCCTTTGCACTGAAAAAATCAAGACCTATCTGATAGCCAAAATCTTCTCCCCCTAATGGATTCTGAGTATGCAGCTGGCCCCCAGAGGAGAGGGCAGGCACCCAGGCTATCCTTCTGAGCAGCAGTGAGCTGCTGTTCCTCTTTCATCTGCAACCATGCCCAGTTTCTGTCTGACAAAATAAATAGGTTACACTGCTTTCCATTTTTGCTATAAAGCAGGTTTTGAAGACCTTATCAGCTCATACAATTTTGAATATTTCTCAGTCATAGTCCAGTAAAAGACCTGCAAGAAATGGTGTTGCAAAGTACTCTCAGTGCTGGGCTGAGGAAGCTTTTTCAGCATCAAGGTGAATCACTTGATTCCTGCCTGTATCACAGCAACACGTGAGATCTGCTGTCTGAAAGCGAGGACAGATGACCACGTGCATAGGTCACACACTTCCGATCACTTCAAACCCTTCACCTAGATAGGAAGATGCAGATTAGACTCCACACAGCACAAGAAGTTGCTCCCACCTCAGCAGAAAAAGTTGGAATAACTAACTTTTTGAATTTGTTCCCAGCCCTGTTTCCCATGAGTCTAAAACACATTAATTCACAAGGCTGTGTAATTAATGTTTATTTTCCTGCCATCACCTGCGTTCAGTGAGTTAAACATCTCCCTATGGCTTCCCCAGGCAATTTCAAATGGCCATTTTAATTACATATATAAATATACTAGAAAAATCTTTTCTTTCCTCCAAAACCTGGGATTCTATACCAAAATGATAATTTCTTGATGTCTTCTCCTTTCAACATTTAATGCGATATAGTGACACCATTTCCATAAGTAAAACTACCATAAGCTGAGGGGCTGACAACTCACAGCCTGAAAAGTGAGATATTGGAACCTTGCACTGCTGGGAGGGTGAATGGAGCTGGAGCATGGTAGGGTCAGCCAATACTTGCCCCAGTCCTGGACTAACCAAGGGATTAGACATAGAAATCTGAATGGTTTTAGCTTTAGAAAAACTATTTTTTATACCACTGTTTATTTATTACTTAGGAAAATTTTCCACCCAAAAAGCGGTATTTATCAGTGAGCTTTTTTCAGAGCTTTTTTTCTCTAGCTTCTCAAGAAGGTCTTTGTAAGGGGAAGATTTGTGCTGTTCAGTGAGGAAAGAGAAAAAAATCAGGAAACTTTATAATTTCTTTTTCTTTATAATCCCTTTACATTCCTGGCTTATTTAATCTTATGAACTATTCTTGAAGTTACCAAGAACAGCACCTGGACTATGATTTCCTCTCCTGTGAAGGTGAATGGATGTGTGTCACCTTTCTTGTCATTCTTGGTGGCTGATAGAATTTTTCAGGGTTTTTTCTAATGTACAGTTAATCTCAGAAATTCATTTTTTCATTTATATGCAGTCATTTTGCAATGGGGGCCTGAATTCAACTGTATCCCAAATTCTGAAGCATCCTTTTAATGGCCAAATAGCTGACATCTGATTATTGGGAAGGAACCCTGGATAATTCAGCCTGTTCTGTAGGGTGACTGCCATTTTAAGTTACACCATGTCTGTTTGCTAGTGAAAATTGCTTAACACATCCAGCTTATTTAAGACAGCAAGAAATCAGTTTGACAAGCACTCATTATTCTGAAATCACATATTAAAGAGAGTAACATTTGCAAAGTACCACAGCTATTCAGGGAGAAGAACTTATGTGAGGTATAACCTGATTGTGCAGCGGGTAACAGAAGCATTAATACGAAAAACCTAAGTGGAAACACTTGACAAAATAAATTAAAGCACAGCTCTCCCCTGAAAAGTGACTAAAAATGGCATCCTAGGGTCCCATGTTTATTATGTGTTACCAAGTCCAGATCAGATTTGCTCAGTGTACAAATAAGGGGTGAAATTCTATCTGGGTTGAATTCAACTAGAGCTTTGCAGATTACTTCAATGAGGCCAGGATTTCATTTTAGGAAACTTTTTTTTCCTTTCTGGGCAGTCTGTGGAGACTTGACTTGGAAGATCACAAGACTGGTTGAAATGTGAAACAGAAAAATCCTAAAAAATTTCAAAATTGTTTCCATTTAGTAGGGCTGAAAGCAGGCCAGTATTTCGCTCCTGTGTTTTATAGCTGAAGATTTTGCATATGGGGTTTTTAATCAATCTTCTTATCAAGGATATCACTGACATGTTTATTAGCATTCTTTTCTTCCAGAAACACATAATTTGGAAAAATGAAAAATCTAAATGATCATGCTGGCATTGATCTTGATACGCTTGTCAGTAAAAATGTCAAGAAAAAAAAGAAGCCAAATCATGATGTGAAAAAGTCCACTTTTCTCCAATGATCTTTGTCTTGAAAAAAAGTCAGCTTTTGAAAGAGAGGAGGAGAGAATTACTTTCCCAAAACACAGACTCGCTGTCCCCGGTGGTTTGTGTATGTGGACTGGTTTTATGGGTGCCTTGGGTGATTTCTCAACCTGCAGCCCATGAAGGCAGATGGCTGCTTGCCCTGAGTGCTTTAAGACATTGGAGAAGCCTATGGAGAAGGACAGCCCACTGTGCTTCCCTCCTCTTTGGCACTGATGGGATGTGGATCGCGCTGGGGAAGGAAGTTTGTTTTGCCATTTCCCGTGCTGTACTCCTGTGGTTAAAAAGAGGCTCCAGACTCCGGAGCTGTCAATCTGGCACTTTTCACTAGCACTTAAAAACAATTTCAAAATTGACTAGAAAAATGAGATCCCAAACCTGCTGTATGTGAACAGACAACAGCAAGAGCCATATCAAGGGCTTTGCTTGCAGGCAAGGCTGGCTGGAAAGAGGCAGTGCTGTGCGGATATTGCATTTTATTCTTGATAGCACAGGACCTCGCCGTGCTTCTGTCATGTTTAAGCTGTCTGTTTCCATCAGGGAAAGGTCTTAGAAGCACAAAACACATGGGCAGCCTTTCAGCCCTGTTTCAAATTTCTGCAACACAATAAATCCGTTTGTTTTTATTTCTTCTTTCTGTAAACATTTCTCCATCTAACATAGTAACTGCTGTTTATACAGTGCAGTAAAAGCACAGGTCAGAGCACAATAAGATTATAGTCTTACTTCAATATGTCCAATCCACAATAAAATAAAACCTTACAAAATATCCAGAGGAACAGTTTGGGGTTCTCTTCATATTAATGTGTGTCGTATGGGAGGGTTGTATTGGGGCATAATATTTTCCACAGCTGTCAGGACTTATTTAAAAGGCAATATACTTTTTCTGGGATTTTATTTAGGTTCTGTTTATACCATATGTAGGATTGTTAATCCCATGATGTATGACTCAGTGGTGTATGATTACTTGAAGGTAATATGTACAAAATGAGCTAAATATTTTGGGATACATCCTTGGGATTAAACATACTGGGCTCACAACAGAGGGGTGGTATGGTAAGGAGGGGACAAAAAAGGTAACTGCAATCTGCTTTTGTGTCAAGTGCTTGGCCAAAGGCAGACGATATCACTCTATAATATAAGTTGTCGTCAGTCCTGCTCCAGTGCATTCCCCATTCTCTGTGGCCCCTGTGCTCCCTTCCACAGGGAGGCACAGGGTGGAGGCTCAGATGCTTTGAAGGTTTTGAATCCTTTTCCACAAAGGATTCAATTCCTTCCCCTCTGGGAAGGAAGGTGCATTTATTCCCCTGCCCTGGCTCGATTCCTTTCACTGGGACATGCCTGAAGAGGCAGAAATCCTAAAGGCCAGCTACCTCGACTTTCATGGGTGAGTTAACCATGAGGGTTGATAGAGCATTCTGGGGGCTCTTTGACAAGAAATACAAAACATGTCTTCAGGTTTAAACAACATGAAACATGGGTTCATTTCATGGATGGTGTGAATGTATTGAGACGTGTTTTCTATCAGCTTTGACATGGAAAACAGAGGCATACCTAAATCCACAGAGCTAAACTTGTCCCGAGTGTAACTTCATTGGCCTTACATCAGGAATGTGTTTGGCCCAGTGACTCCACAGGTACTTATTTTTGCCATTTAGTCAGGTTCTTTCCAAATGATTGGAAATGAAAGGACACATTAAAAGGCCATAAAGGAGCTGTACTGTTAGATTGCTAATTTTCTCGTAGTTATTCAGTGTATTTGGTAACCAGCCTGTTTGGTTAGAGAATTTGCAGAGACACCAACTTCAGTTCTCCCAAACTCTGTGTGCCCCTGGAAAGAGATGAAATATGAAGAGATACACCTTGTTAAGGTGCCAACAGGCCAGAGTCTCATAAGTGTTCAAGCGCCTGAAAAAGCAGACAGACTCCCAGGGGAATTGTTTTATAGTGCCCATATGCCTGACTCCTCCAGGTCATGCAAGGGTGGTTGAGAAGGGAAGGAAGAGTTCAAACATCTGAGTAAGATGCCAGGCCAAGAAGATTTAGCAGCTGAGATCCAGGTAAGTGTTTTTTCCATTTTAATGCAAAATGTAGTCAGCTTTTGAAGGGTATAAAGCAGTACGAGTCTCTTAAAGGACAGTCCCTGAAAAGGACAACTTAGTTGCTGGGTGCATCACCAGGAAGTATCAATGAAATCTCTGAGACCTTGGCTCATCCCAGCCCTGCAGTTACCTCAAATGATGTTTTTGAGCTCTGGGCACTCCTCTAGCCTTACACAGCTCATAGCTGCATGAAACTACCAGGAACACCATGCACTGCTGTACATGGTCTCCCACCATAAACACACCAAGAGAGGTGCCCCACCAATGCAAGGCTGCTCAGGAGGCTGGCAGGAGGCTCCAGCCCCAGCCATGGGCAGACAAGAGACAAAGAGGCAACAGGAAAGTAGGAGGAGAGAAGATGACCCCCATCGCAGAATGGTCCTGCTTTACTTGAGATTTAGGCGACCACCTGGAGAGATGCTGTGTGGGGGGCTGGAGGGTTCAGTCCCCTGCACTGCTGCTTGTCCTCACTGCTGGTGATGCACGGAGCAACACAGAGGCAGAGGGAGAGAGTGCAGCTGGCAAGGGCTCATGAAATACTGGAAGAGCGCCTTCATGGGACAGCATGGGAGCTTCAGCATGAGGGAGTTGGGAAGAATATAGCCTGTTTCAGAGAAAATACATGGGTTTGAGGCACTTTCATCACTTAAAGCCAGAATCAGAAGTATTTACTTATCCCTAGGTAGAGATCTGAAACCTGATTAGAGGGAAAGGCTGCAAGGCATTCAGTGCAGCACAGCTGTGCTAGGCTGTATTTGTACACTCCCCAGGTGGAAACTCGTGTTCAAACTTTGCTCTTATCATGGAGTCATGTATTAGTTTGGGTTGGAAGGGACCTTTGAGATCATCTAGTTCCAACCTCCCTGTCATGGGCAGGGACAGTTTCCACTATCCCAGGTTGCTCCAAGCCCTGTACAACCTGACCTTGAATACTCCCAGGGATGGGGCATCCATAGCTTCTCTGGGTGACCTGTGCCAGTGTCTCACCACTCTCACAGTGAAGAATTTCTTCCTAATATCTGATTTAAGTCTACTCTCTTTCAGTTTTCTGCAACAATTAACTCTGTTCAAGATCAAAGTAGACATACAGGCAGCCTTGGCACCACAGTTGAGGGCAGGAACTGAGAGAAAATTGGGGAGAAGTGGGGAGATGCCTAGGACAGCAGGAAGGGTGGTGAAAGTACTCCCCAGGCTGAACTAGGTGATCCAGTCAGTCATTTCACTGCCACCCCACTGCATACACTTACAGGCAGCATTCCACCAGCAGTGCAAACAGCAGCCTTGGTTACAGCTGAGCAATGACTGCTGTGATGGAAAACAGCTCTTAATGGGATGAATTGGGTAACTACAATTTTCCTCCAAACTGTCAGTACGAGACTTACTCGGCAGGGAAATGGCTCTTAAGGAGAGTGGCAGAGCTTTTCTCACACAGGATGTTGAACACAGCAAGATGCTACATGGGATGCTACTGAGGCATCTGTAGGTGAGATTCCAACCAGTATACACTGTGCTGGCCACTGGCAAACCGGGGGGCATCTGCTGGCTCGTGACACAACCCCTTCTCCCCTCTTATTCCCAGAAGCTAAACTGCATTAAAAAAAAAAAAAAAAAAAAAAAGATGAAGTGAAATGGGGAGTAAAATTACTTCCCTCATGTCACAGTGTTTGCTGAAAAATTACAGGGAAACAATGTGATTCCAGAGAGAGGGGAATAGGCAGGGGGATGCATCCTTCCTGTGCAGGAACAGCAATGAATCCTCACAAAATTGGGACAGTGACTTAAAAATAATCCATGTGTTTGATTTGCTTAAAAATGCAAGGCAAATGCTGCCTGCTCTCCTGCTCTTCAACCCTGAATAATGAGCTTGCTTCCAGTTCTAAAGTTTTCTGTGTCACCATGACATCTAAAAATTTACATTTCTTCATTCAGAGGTTAAGGAATATTGATTGTTTAGGCTTTCTTTTTTTTTTGCCTACCAACAAAGTGGGGCATTATGCAATATACTGGATATCACGATATGGGGTAGTTTCTGACATCGTGTCTCCATTAACGTACAGCCGCAGTTAGAAAAAAAATGTGAAATCTTATGTATACTTCATAATCTGACAGACCTATCCTATTTATCATTTCTATGGCCAAATCCTGAAGATATTTATTAGCTATGGGTAAGATTCTTGTTTATTTTTCAGTGTAGATAAAAGACCTTGTCTCAGAGCAGTACCTTCTGCTGGATGCTGGACAAGCCTTCCTTTTAGTTTAGGGAAAAGAACATTTACACAGCTTTTTCCAGGCAAACATTGCCTTGCTTTGGTCATGCTCAGAGCAGGCTAAAAGCAATGGGGTTGTGTTAGCACAGTGTGGTATCTGTACTAATCTACATTTCAAATAATTAATAGAGCTGCACTAACCATAGCTTCTGGTCAAGACAGGTCATAGCAGAGAAAGATTGTGTTTGTTCAGAGAGAGGTTAAACCACTTCAGGAAATGGACAGAGCAGGCTCAGATATAGACAAGCTCGACAGGTGGCTTGTAGAAGCTGTTAGTTTAAGTTGGTGAAAGATGCAGGATTTTGTGCTGCAATTTAATATTTTTTACACATAAAAGAGGAGGGAGACCTTCTGAAGCCATAAATGTGTCTGGTGAGAACCTTGGAAATCAATGGAAGTTTTGTCTAACCTTCCCGTAAGCACTATTTGGTGATGAAGGCAAGGCTGGAGCAGTACCTGGTGTTGCTAACTCTTGTAGTCAGCTCTTTGGAGTTCTCTCACCTCCCAAAACACATGGCTTCTACAAAAAAACCCAACACTTCCTCATGCTCCATATTGCCCTTCCCACTTTACTCTGGAGCTGACTGACCTCTGAAGAGGAACTTGCCTGGAGAGCTGATATTTGGAAGCTGACACTGTGATCATGTTTTAGGCCCAGTCAGAAGATGCAGTTTCCAGTTTTCTGTGTTGTGTAGCACAGAAAGAAAATTAAGCTTCTATGTTGGCATTCTTGAGGCAAAGAGGTTCCATGGCATGCATGGCATCCAAGAGCAGGGACTTTCTTCTAATTCTCATTACTTGTGACAAGCTCTGGTTGCATGTAAATAACTCCTGCACACAATAATGCTATTATCCACTAGTGTCTTTTTCTTGCCTTTCAATATCATTGTAAAGTTTATTTACATGGCCCCTTGCTCTTCAGTTAACACCCTTCCAGATGTACAATTTTCTTGCTCTATAATTATCTAGCCATTGTAAAGCTGAATTGGCAGACACTATATTGTAATTCTGGCACTTTTAGCCTAATTGGGGATAACCACATCAAGAGAAGATGGTCACTGACAAATGAGCACTTTTTTCCCCTGAAAAATAATAGTTAGCTGCTGCTTCAATCACTTTTTTTGACAGCTCAACATTTTTATATTTTTTGAATATACATTTTTACAAGGAGAAAGCTATTACCAATGCACCATACAAGCATGTCCTGTCCATAAATTTTTTATTATGGTAGAGCTTCACAGCTCAAAACAGTGTGGGTGACTTTCTGCATTAATGTCAGTAGGCATGTCCAGCAAGACCTACAGCCTCTCCACGCGGTGAAGCAGGACCAAGAACTGCTAGACAGGTTGTGGGCCACTAAAGGGGTCATGGAACGGCTTAATGGATAAACCAGAGAAATCATAGACTTTTTTGGGCTCAAGAGAAACATATGATAGCAGCAATGTGAAAATCCAGGGCTGCTGTCCCTGGGATTAAAGGGGTTTTTTAAAACTTTGAAAAGTATTTCATCTCACTCATGACATATGGGCCTTGGAAGTCATACAAGTCTTGTGAGATATTAAATATGCGATGCTTTGCAGTGACAAATGTACACTGCTGAACAGAGGGTTACAGGGGCCATGTCCCCTGCCAGATCTCTCCAGGCACACGTGCGGCACCCCAGGGGTGAGCTGTCACCATGCAGCCTGCCCACACCACACTGGACATTCGGCCTTCCTTCTCTGTGTCTTTCTTATTAATTCCCTTAGCCAAAGAGCAAAGCTTTGGTGAGAAGCAGCTTGTTTTGTCATCTCTTTGTGGGGGTTGATGTGAACACAGAGCTCAGTGCTGGGACATGCCAATGCAAACATTCTCCATGACCTATCCAGCATCCCAGCCAACACAGATCCCCACGGGTTGTCAGAAGAGACTGCAGATCCTCCAGAAACTCCTCATGACACCACAAGGCTCACGGGGATGCGAGGGACCTCCTGCCCCTCCAAAGTCTCCCTTCTCACCTCAGGTCAGCTTCAAAATCCCTTTGGTCTCTGTGAAACCAAAGTGCTCTCAATGAAACACTCTTTCATTTCACTCTTGTGTTGGTATCGAGGACAGGACAGAAATAAAATCACTCAAATCTTTCATAGGCCTTTAATCTAAGTGTTTCAGCCTACACATTTGTACCTCTCTTAAATACATTGTTTATTCCACCTCCAAATTTCTGCACAATCCATCCATCCAATACACCCTATACCAAATATTTTGCCTTGTCATCTCCTTGTAAATAGAGGGTGTCAAATACATGGCCAGCTCACTGGACACAGCTAGGGAAATAGTTTAGTCTTCCCAGTGGAGTAATTAAAGAAATCATCCCAACTAGCTGGTCGGCTCTAGCCACACACCTAATCAGCCAGGCTGCAAGCAGGAGACTTGTGATACACATGCACTGGGAGGGGAAGGACATGCAGCACATGCAGTCATACATGGAGAATTCATGTTTCTGATGCCTGTGTTCCCAAGGATCCAAGAGTGGGACTCAGTCTGAGAAAAGTGGCTCTAAACACTGGAGAGCTGTTAAAAGGCCTGTGATGGACTCTCCTGGTAACTCCTCCAGGGAAGGCAAATCTGTGAGCTCAGCTGTGATTGAGTACATTGTGTCCCCAGTTGATAAAATTGCTATCATACTTTGGGCAGCAACACTCCAGCTGGAGTCACAAACAAGGAGTCTTGCCCACCCAAACAAGAAGAAAGTTATCCACAAAACTTCTTTTGGGCCAATATTTGTATTGCATTGTTCAAAAATGTACTGCACTGCATTGTATCCCACCACATGCCTGCTACAAACTCTGAGCAAAAAGGATCTGATAACCCAAAGACTGAAGATTCCTCCTTTTCTCATTTTCCTGACGTTTCTTTTTGCCCTACTTAGATTTGTGCTGTATGTTAAAAAACCCAAATTCTCCAAAACAAAATAGTTTGTTGTGACAATACTCTAACTCAATAACAAGTCTGGAATTTAATTAAAATCTCTTATTTCAGTCCTTCTATGTACAAGCTACTAATCCTTGAAAATTTGTGAATTAAAAGTCTTTTTCAAAGAGCCAAGCTGTTTGGCAGAGAAAAGAATGGAGATGAGTAAACTTGAGAAGTAAATTGGCATCGTGGTTCTTGCTGTGTCTTCAGTTCCTGAAGGGGAGACAAGAAAAGGAACTTGACCAGCATTGGCTGACAACACTCATTTTTGCTGTGTCCCGTGGTGGCAGTGCAGGGATTGTTTCTTGTCTTTTTTATTTAGTACTAGGATTCTAATGGGCTTATTTTTCTTCTTCATCTCCACAGGGAAGAATATTTCTTTTCCTTTCCATTTTATTTCCATTTGCCTCACCAAAGGAACTCTTCATAGAAAAAAGTGGAAACTACAACAGAACTGTTCATCTTAATGTGTTTCTAGCATGGTTCCACGTTTACAGATGAGACTTAGCTGTGCTTCTGTTATGTGCTTTAATTAAGTCAAAGTGCAAAATCCCACCATGCCCAATAGAAACCTTTGGCTTGGAAGTGTGACTGGAGCCATCGAGGGAAACAAGGAATTCAGTGGAACAAGGTAGTCAGTGCACTAATTAGTGTCCAACATCTGCATCAGAAGTCTGAAAAATGTGATTTTGAGCCTGCATCTGAAAGGGCATGAACTGTTCTTTCCTTTGTGCTCAGCCACATGTACCTGTCTGTCTCTGTGTTCACAGCAGGACTCAAGGGGGTGAGGCCATTGGATGAGGGAACTGATCTGACTAACCTAAGGAAACCCTAAGGAAAAGGACAGGAAAATCCAATACAACCAGTATGTCTCTAGGATGATGAGGAGGTGACAGCTGGCTGTAACACTACACCCAGGTATATGGAAAATAACATTTAAAACATATGATCTATGATTTTTTAATTCTGTGCATCAGCAGAATATCTTGTTAGCATAGAATAAATTCACTCCAGAGTTCCCCTGCCTCAGCTCACCAGAATTTTTGTATGTTTAAGTTCTTAAACTGAAACACAAACATGTTTCTTTGAAGAGTGAAGTCTGCTTGGAATTCATAAAAAAAAGTTCCTGTATTATGGGTTTTAATATTTATTTGAACTTTCTGAAGAATCAGAAGAAAAGGTTCATTTTTCAAATGATTTCGTGCATTTCAGCAGGAGAAAGCTGCTTCTGTAGGGGTGTCTGTCTGCTGCTGTTAGTAGGAGAAAGGCAGCAGGTTTCCAAAACCTTGCCTCTGTACCAGAGGTCTCAATCATGTCAGTGTACCTTTTTTGCCAAAACAGGCTGCAGTGAGATTTCCTGGCTGACATTACTAAAATGCTGTAACAGAAAGAGAAACTATCTGACTTGTGAACTGAAATGAGGCTTTTGATAACTGCAGAACTAAAATACATCCTATTCATCAGTGATGTTCAGATGGGTCACAGTGTAAAATACATTTCAGCATCACTGATTAGACACCTGCCAGAGAAAGGCAAGCAAACCTCATAGGAGAAGACATTTTTCAATCAGTAGGGCTCGTAACACTTGCCATGGAAGCTGTTCCATTACAAACAGCTCTGTTTCCTCTGCTGAAGGTGTAGTGGAAACATCTCATTTTTATTTAGCTGATCAGACAACCATTTCTTTGCAAAGTGGAGTGTGGCATAAAACATGCAAAATGAGGTCTTTAAGAAGTTATACATTTTCTTGGGTAGTTTTTAATTTTAGATCTCTGAGTCTTATTACTGTCCAGTCAGAGCTTGCTAGCACTTCGGGAGTGCCAGCTTCCTCAG
Organism: Corvus kubaryi; assembly: GCF_017639235.1. NCBI lineage: Eukaryota > Metazoa > Chordata > Aves > Passeriformes > Corvidae > Corvus > Corvus kubaryi. The sequence continues at coordinate 21,919,188 of NW_024582054.1, forward strand.
TGTTTGAAGTGACAACTACATGAGCTGTGACATTTTAAAAGCATGATGTCTGCTAGGCATGTCTCAAAAGTTGTATGTGTTTGTTAAGTCCATAAATCTTCAAGCCCACTTGTCGCATTAGAGTTTTAAATTCAAATTTCAACTTTTGCTTCTTTTTGCCAAAAAAAATGTATATGCCAGTGTTTAATATTTCACTGCAAATTTATTAAAACTGGAAGAACTCATGTAGTGTAACACTCCCAGACAGAGGGGGTGTCTATACTGCAGCCTAGAGGTGTGACTGTGATTTGAGCAGACAGCAGAAGTAGCTTTTGTCTGGCTTGCTGGGTACTGATAACAGTCCAGCCATGGCAGCAGAAGGCTGAGTAACCCAGGGAGATCTGTGCACCTTCCCATCATTTCCAAGTGCTCTGAGGCTGCTAGTTTCAGGCTGGGTTGGAGAGTTTTCATGAGCTGCAATCCCCTTTGGGTTTCTACACATGGACAGACAAAAGGAAAAGGAGACTATATTAGAAAAAGATATGTTTCAAAGTACATGAAAAGATAATTTTTATAATAGCCAATGGCTATTATGGCTATCAGATGAACAAGTTTGGAGTTAGGAAAAAAGGTCAAAACCCAAGAATTCTTACCTGCTTTTCCTTACACCAAGGGTATTCGAGGATATGGATGAGTTCCTCTTGCAGATTAAAAAATGGCTGGAATAAAAGGTAAAAAATCCATGTGCATGTGAACAAAGGAAAGGTCTCCTAAGGGCTGTGAGAACAAAAACAAATGCAACCTCCTGGCCAAGAAGTTCCCCAGCCACAGACATGGAAAATATGTACAGAAAATATCACAGTATAACACCTGGTTCTCTCCCTAAGCCCCCGCAAGCCACTATCAGAGAGACAGGGCTGTGGCCAAGATGCATTTCTGGTCTGACTCAAAATGGCCATAGTTTCATTCTTATGAAAAATTTAGAATAACTGCTTTTCCTTTGTGCAGTGGAGAGAAAATACCCACAAGGAGTTGTCTCAAGGAGTTGTTCCTGGAGTTGTGCTCCTTAAGCAGGCTCAAAAACTGCTTAGGAAATAGAACTGGGACTCATTGTGGTTTGTCCTCTGAAAGTATCAGCTCTGGGTTTCACAGTGGTCTAAAGAGCAAACGTGAACTTGGGGTCATGAGAACACAACCACAGTGCTCACTGTCCCACTGTGCAAATGCACAGTGTCCCTATTCACAGTGTTGTGAATCCCTGATGCTGTTTTGGCTACCCAGTCTCTAGGAGGATGCATCAGAATTCAAAAGGGAAAGGCAAAAAAATATTGGAGAAAAGTGCATGGAGGGCAGGGAAAGACAAGGAAATTTGGAACTTTCATACATGGAAGCACTCAGCGGAAATGGGACTTTGAAAAGAAATTACTTAACTTTATTGGGGTGGCAAAGATGAGCAGATACAATAGAAGTGTGTAAAGTCACAAATGCTACAGAGAAAGTAGATAGCAAAAACTCAGATTTCTTGCAAAGTCAAGGAGAAAAGGAAGTCAAACCTATTGCCTATTTGCAGGATGCAAAACAACAATTTGCAAGCTTTCCACCTTTACTCAGCCCTGGTGAGGTGCATCTGGAGTGCTGCGTCCAATTCTGGGCTCCTCAGTACAAGAGGGACATGGAGCTCCTGGAACAGGTCCAGCAGAGACCACAAAGATGATGAAGGGACAGGAGCATCTCTCAGAGGAAAGGCTGAGAGACTTGGGCCTGCTCAGCCTTGAGACAGCTGAGAGAGGACCTTATCAGTGTATATAAATATCTGAAGGGGCCCTGTTGAGAGGATGGATCCAGGCTCTGCTCAGTGGTGCTGAGAAATGGGACAAGGAGCAATGGGCAGAAACTGATGCACATGAAAGCTGCAAGGGCAGGAAGAAGAAGGTACAGGAGATGGTAACTTGTGGGAATGACTGCTCCCTCTTGCCCATCCTATGGGACTGGGCCAAGCAAGCTCAGAACAACCAAGAGGAGGCACCTTCTCACCCAGAAGGTGAGACAACATGGGATGATACTGCCTACAGCATGTAGTGAAGGCCAAAATATTAAAAAGATTCAAGAAGCAATAAAAATTTAAGTGTCTATTAAGCCCTGTGGTGAAGCTCCACAGGGAATCCACAAGTGAAGCTCCACAAGGAATCCACAAGATATGAAGTGGCACAATTAAATGGTTTACCATGAAGGATGATTCTTCACTTTCTCCATTGATTACATTCTTTCTTCAGACACCTGCAGACCACTGCAAAGGTCCATCCTGGGCAGGTCAGCCTTCCAGTCTGATCTGTTCTGACAGTTCTGTGTAGTTCACAGTAAACAGACTGTCCTCCTCCATATATATGTTTTCATTTTTAATGAACAACTTTCCAGTGAGATGAAGTGACAATGAACCAGTCAAATAATGGCAGTCTACAAGAGTGACAGGTCTGGGATACAATAAGATATGGTTTTTCACATTGTTTGAACAAGCAGTTATTTTCCAGAGCACAATAAGAACCAGGGTGAGTGCTGCTCTAGTAGCTCTAGAGTACATCTGCAATACTGTATTTTAATAGGAAAGGTGCTTGACAGAGTGGATCAGACCAGTGTTCTACTGTCTTCATCATTAGTTATTCCCAGAGGGTTCACAGGAATGTGAGAGACATCCCACAATAGACCACTAGAAAATAATTTATTCATAAGAAAACCATCTCCTTAACTCACTTTGGTTATTGATGTCCGCCCTACTTTGAGGGCTGAAACCTTTTCCACTTTGGACCTCTTATTATTCATATAAATTCCTAACCCTGCAGAGCGGTTGGCCTCAGTAATACTTCCTGGCAGAAAGTTCCACAGGTTAATTATGTGTTAATTATTTCCCATGTTCCCTTTAAAATACCTGCATCCAAGTCAAAGAAAATGCTCACCTCCCTTTGGTTTCAGTAGACTCAGGGGCTCTCAGGCCTTGGCAGTTGGGGGTGGCACTGACAAGGTGGTAAGGAATCCAGCTATACGTGCAGTTTACATTAAATGGAGCGTACGCCAGCCGCCCTCATTTTTGATAGAGATCTGAGCGCTGCAGAGATTTAAGCTTCCCCACAGTGATCCATCACGGCTCTAGACGCAAACAGAGCTGCATTCTGGGGTGTGCAGCTCCCCGTGGAGCATTTTTCCACACCAACAAAGAAGTCATTGTGTGTGTGTGTTTGTGTGTGCATGTGTGTGTAGCGGATGGGGAGCAGGGAGCCAGCCACAGCACACAGATTGATACCTGCAGAAGTATTAAGTAAATTGTTTCTGTCCCATCCTCAAGCTAAATCATTAAATGCTTGCTTGTGTCTGACATGAGGACCCTGAGCTGGTACATTGATTCATACCTTCGTGCAGGTCCAGTTTCACACCACACCTGTTGTGACCCACTGTCAACCTGAGAGAAATGGCCCAGCTCTCCCTCGCCTGTCCACTGTCAATCATTTCCAATGAGTTCCTTGTGCTGGACCACAGGGCTCTGTACAGACACATCAGCTCAGCTGAGTAACCTGAGCACCAGGTCAGCAGCTGGTCCTGGTGACACTACCATGGCTGGTGTGATGGGAGACACAGGCTGGGAGCACATGGACAGAGGTCTCACAGAAGCCCACAACCAAGGACAGGGGAGATTGGTGTCGGCTCATGCTTCCCTTGCCTCCAGCAGCCCTGCCTTCTCCCTCTTGTTGATACTGGTGCTTCTGAAACTATGCAGTAGGTCAGATGAGGAACCTGATCCAGCTTAAAGCTAACATGACCTTAAAACAGAAAAATACCTAAAGACAGGCCATGATGAGAATTGTTCCCTTGCCCAGTGTGCAGGCTGCAAACACTGCTGCTGGGACAGCAGGGACATGAACACAGTGCTGGGAGGGCATGGAAGTAAGGTTGGATGTCAATCTACACAGTGATTAAATTACAGGGATTGAAAAATGATAATGTTTTTCCCCTTTTAGTCCTTACATTTGGGAAACTCTAAACATGCTACCAACACAGCCAGCAGCCTTGGGTTCGCACAGCATGCTGTGCACAGATGCTGGCCCGTCAGTGAGGCTGAGTGCTCCCAGCACAGACTGCTCTGATCCCATGTGCCCTCCTCAGCACAGGGGCAGGATGTGAGCGGGAACATGAGATCCAGCAGGAGTCCAGATAAGGGCAGCCTTGCAAAGAAAATGAAAACAAGCAGCACAAGAGAGTCCAGGGACATGAAATCAGAAGAGAATGAGGCGAGTGAGAAGCATATTTGCTTTCCAGGGTACTCAAGCTTTATCACAAGAGCTCTGAAACATCATACGTTCACTTGTTCTCTCCCTCTGGGGACAGTAGCTGCTCGGACATGGTGGGAGGTGACATCTGATAGACTGGAACCTCTTACCCAGGTCTGAGAGACCATACCAACACAATGGCCCTGCTAGACAGGATAGGCATTTTTTTGCAGACCAGAACACCAAAGCTGTTATAGCTGTGCTTAATGTCACCAGAGTTTCAGTCTTATCTTAATGGATAGGAAGGCCCTATTTTTACAATCAGTCAAGAGTCTAAGATCAGCTCAAATAACATTTTCCTCCAGCACCCAGGTTACATTGCTCTGACTCTGAGGAAAGGGAATAAACACGGAGACCAAAATTTCAAAATAGAAACACATGAACAGGGATATTGTAGGATATAATTTTCACAGGTCATAGAGTGCTTGATGGATGTGCCTGAATGTGCGCTAGCATCAGAACTGCTGGCTCCTGATCCAGTAGCCATTTCCTTCCGTATTTCCAGACGCAGAATATTTTTTTCCATAGTCTTAATGATCCATTAACAATGGCAGCAAAGGGACAAGGACCGTTGGCTCTGCACCTACTGGAGCTTTCCTAGGGAAAGACACAATGACACATTTACACATTCCAGCCTTAAAGACAAAATCTGAAAACCAGGCCTTCCTTCCTTTCCTCTGTAAATGTTGGGCTTTCCCAGCAAGTCAAAAATTACGGCATCTAAATACTTGGGAGAGAACAGTCATCAAAAACAGTATAAGCACTTCTGCTACACCTTGGCATTAGCAGTGACTGCAGTTTTCTTTAGAAGCTTCTGAGTGACGGGAAAGTGGATATAAAAAAGAAGAAATAGTTAGAAATTGTACAATATTCAAGCAGACTGTAATAATGTTAAATACCATTTTAAAGCCCCTAAACTACTTTAAAAACAACAAAAAAGGGACTGATTTACAACCTGCTTCACAGCTGAAGGGTGGAGTCCAGTAGGAATATTTGCCTTTGGATATGCTAGTAAAATAACAAACCTATATTAATCCAGTCTTGAACATAACTGCCAACATTTTGAGTGTATCCATCTGTTAACAGTATAGCAAAACAGTCAAAACAGACTTTATTTTAAAAAGGAATAAAAAGATGAAGGCACCGCTAAGACAGAAGTCAGTTATTCATTATAATACTTTTTGCAGCAGCGCTTCACTTCAGAAGCTGGAGAGCTAGTGGTTTTCTTTGCTTTGTCATGAGATGTTTGACATGCAGGTCACAGATGAATAAGTCACGTACACACCCACTTACGGTGTGTATGTATATGTATGTGTATATACATATATATGTACTCAAGATTGAATTAGTAAACTTTTTTACTTGGGAAAGAAGTATGAGGTATAGGCACAAGTTCCAATGCACAGAAAAAAATCATATTTTGATTGTGGTTCATGGGCACCCTGGTAGAATGAGGTCACTAATCATGTACCCTCTTGTTGACCAGCTTATCCCAATATCAACAGCTAATGGGCATGAAGCAAGCGAGCAATTACCTTTGAAGCCATTGAACTGGAGTGTTAGAATTGAAATATTACATGGTGGGGCACAGTCATGACTGGCAAGCAAAAGGGGGAAGAGTTACCTAATACCAGCAGCTCCCCCATTACACTGCCCTGGAGGAAGAGGTGAACTGCCAGAGGAAGGTGACTGTGAGAGACAGAACAGCTCAGTGACGTCTCTGCAAAGCTCAGCTGATCAGCTCATGGTGCTAACAGGCTTGCTCATAATTGCTAACAGATTGATGATTACTCACACCACACAGACTATTACAGGGAATGAGCTGAGATGTCTCTTATGGAAACCATTACAGAGAAAACCATTGGGCCCTATCTTCTCTGCATAAATGAACAGAGCTTGACTGAGTCAGCAGAGGTTCCCCTTTTAACATGAACAAAGAATGTGGCCCCCCTGCTTCAAGCCCTCAAACCATGCCAAAACTGTCACCTTTAAGGTCTGAGTGATCAAGGTTTGCTCTTTGTCTCCCAAACAATTCTTTGACCAAGTCCCTCAACATAGGTAAAGCAAAGTAAATTGAAATATTCCAACCCATACTTGAACAGAAATTAAATAACAAAAAAGACAGACTTACAGCATGAGAACAGGTTGTGCTTGACTCTTGGTACCAAACTCTTCCTCAGTGAGAAGTTTGACTTTTGTATATTTGGTAGGTAGTTGCAGACAACATGGTGGAGACATAGGCCTGCCCCAGCACCAGTACCTGGCAGGTGACACAAGACACGTGACAGGAGGGAAACACCTTTCTGTGGGATCTTGAAGAACCACACCGCTTATTGCCCTCACCACTGCCAGTAGTTTGTGACTAAATAATAGCACCCAAAGATGTCAATAATAGCTTTTCACTGTGGAGGTTACTCCAAACATGAGTGAAGAAACCCTGCCTTCACCATGTTAACTTCAAACATAAAAAGCAGAAGTCTAAGAGCAAAAGCACAGGCAGCTCTAAAATAAAACAATTGTTTATAACAAACAGCTGACCTACACACCTGTCCCAAAAAGTACTTGTTGGGCATCCCTCACTGTCCATGGCAGAATAGGACCATTTTGGGTTGAAGACAAGTGCTACCACCATGTTTTTTTTTTTTGCTTCATTGTTCAGAAAAGCAGACCTCCACCTCAGCACCATTCTCCAGCTAGTTTTCTTCTGGTAGGTACACGTTAAATTCAGGATGACACTGACACACCAGCCATCTTGGTCAGTCAGCTCCAAAATGACAGCTCTCATTTTAATGACGAAAGTTTATAATTATGTGATAATTAACTGTGTCTTGGGCTTCTGGGTACTATCCTCATGGAAAGCAAAAGAAAATGCTGGTGAGCTCCTGAGTACACTGAAGCCAATGGGTCTGATGGATCAGTGGACTGAAGCTAACAGTATGAAGTTCAAGGCCAATTGCTGCATTTGGTCACAACAACCCCAAATAACACTACAGGCTGGGGGCAGAGTGGCTGGAAAGGTGCCCAGCGAAAAGGACCTGGGGCTGCTGGCCAAAAGTGGTTGAACATGAGCCAGTGTGTGCCCAGGTGGCCAGAAAGGCCAAGGGCATCCTGGCCTGGATCAGGAATAGTGTGGCCAGCAGGACCAGGGCAGGGATTGTACTCCTGTACTCAGCACTGGTGAGGCCACACCTTGAGCTCTGTGTTCAGTTCTGGGGCTGATGCCTGAAGAGGCCACCTAAAAACAGAGACTAGACAGGAGTAAGGGAGTAAGGTAGGTATTTATTTGAAGGGCCTTCAAAGGTACCCCCTGGGAAGCCAGAGGCTACTGCCAAGATAGACCCCAAGATGGACGACAGGTCACGAGTTCTTCCCACTTTTATAGGTTTGGTTCATTTGCATATCAGAGTTAATTCTCCAATTAAAGCTTCAGTTTAATGATGTAATTCCCCTCAGCTTGCCCCCCTCTCAAAGGCTTTTGGTTTATACTTTTTGGGCCTAGGATGGTCTGGATGTCCTTGAAGAGCAGGCCCGGAGTGACTTTGTTATGTCTACCTAGCACGAGAGAGCAGAAATTAACAGGCTACAAGAAGCTTCAGAGTTACACACTAGGCAGTACAGAATTTGAAAAAATATAGAAGTTAAAACCTAAGGCATCAGGGCCTTCATGACAAGAAAGACATTGAGGGGCTGGAGGGTGTCCAGAGAAGGGCAATGGAGCTGGGGAAGGCTCTGGAGCACAAGCCCTGTGAGGAGCAGCTGAGGGAGCTGGGGGTGTTTAGTCTGAAGGATCTTATCACTTCCTACTACATGAAAAGAGCTTCTCGCCAGGTGGGGATTGGTGTCTTCTCCCAGGCAATAAGTGATAGGACAAGAGTACATGGTCTCAAGCTGTGCCATGGGAGGTTTAGATATCAGGAAGAACTTGTTCTCTGAAGGAGTTGTTTATTATGCTGCCCAGGGAAGTGGTGGAATCACCATCCCTGGAGGTGTTCAAGAAATGACTGGACATGGCACTTAGTGCTGTGGTCTAGTTGACAAGGAAGTGATCAGTCCAAGATTGAACTTGATGATCTTGGAGGTCTTTTCCAACCTAAATCGTTTTGAGATTCTGCGATTCTGCAACTTTCACCACCAGTATCAAAGGATGAGGATATCAACCCATATTCTATATCAGTCTATAAACTGAGTTTGAGTCTTGGCTGCGCAAATTACTTAACAAACCATTTAACAACTTATTGCTTTTGGGAGACTTGCTTATTTTCCTATGCCTTTGTTTTCTCCTCTGACAGAACATTAAGAGCTTTATAAACCATAATTAGCAGATTTGGAAAGCACTTACAGGTCTTGAGATAACAGCATGCTACAGGTGCACAGTGTATTTATTCTTAAATAAGGACACTTCAGGCCAGTGGTCCTCAACCTAGAAGCTGCAAAGCCATAACTTACAGAGTTGGGTTGCAAGTTCATTGGAAGTAAAACCAGCTCACAAGTAGAAACTGTGACATGAACCTAGAAGTGGTACTGGGAGTGAGGTCACGAACCTGGTGGTGAAACCAGAAGAAATGTCTGTCAGTTTTGCTAGCTCCAGAAGAGCTTAAAATAGCAGGCTTTGTGCTGATAAATATGTTTCCACTCAAGGCTACAATGCAAAGTCCCACAGACGTGCTTTTCTGTTGAGCTCTCCCTCAAGAACAACAACAGAAAGTTCTGCCTATGCCAGTGATCTACTCAATTAGATTTTACTTCAATACGTGTTAAGAGATTGGAACAAGATTTTAAACAAACTTTTACCCCCAAAAAGAGCCTTAACAGACTCAAACCTATATTTCCCATGTGTATACATCATCTGAATAATAATAATAAAAAGTCTCTGGGACATACTGTGAATATCAGTTTGGCTACCAGCTTTACTGCATGGAAAACTTCCCAGCAGGTGGTTGTAATCCTTCTAGAAAGGAACAGGGCTGGATCAGCAGCGCCTTGGGGTGTTAGGTGCCCGTCTCTTATTGGATTTACACTGTGATAATCTAAGCACAAACCATTGCTTCTTGGGTTACTTCATTAAAAAGCTGACATTTTGGTTCATGAAGCCATGTCTAATCTAAGCACTTGGCTTGCATTTGGTTTATCAAAGGTAAACAACTGTTGTCTTCAGCTTTTACAAAGCTTACTGGTTTTTCCTGGGCATTGGACTCTCTCTTTGTCCTAAAAGTATATTTCATTTCTCAGAAACATTATGTCCTGGAAAACATTTTTCATACAGAAATAATAAATAAATAAAGAAATCTCCCTCCAACAGGTTTTCATTTGTCACATATAATTTATGCCCATGTAAGATTCGTTCCTTAAAATAAATACTGAAACCTCAGAGAAAGCCCTTGTTCAGGTCTGCAAGGAGAAGAAGTGCCGTGTAAATGGGAGTGGTGGTTCAGCGCAGCCTGAGCCCCACTGGTACCCTCAGAGAGCAGAGCAGCAGACCGGAGTTTTTACTGGCCTCTGTTGTGTCTGTTGAACTGTTGCTCCGTCTTTAGTGAAATCTCAAGCAACAGAAATCCTCTATTAAAACCACCTGCACAGCTTTCTCAGCCGAGCTCCGTGCTGTCAAATGGCTTAGCTTCTTAAGCCAATACAAGTCATTAAGAAGAAGGTGAATTAGAGATTTAGACGTTGCCGATAGTAACTATCTCTGATCAATTGATATCTTCCTCTGATAAAGCGGCGCTCCCCGGCCGACCCCCTTCTCTGCCTCATCTGTGCAGACCCCGACCACTGGATCTAATTATGGGTGAGGAACACCAGGCCCTCGTCAGCGCTGAAAGGCCATCAGTAGGCCTATCCATTAATAACTCTCCTGTGCGCTGTACATTGTAATTGTCAGACTGCAATTTACAGTAATCCTCCAATGCAAAAACTTAAATAGCTGCAGCTGATTTGAAATTCATACAACCAGTTGAAAGAGAGAAAAACAAGATGCACGGGTTAAAAGGCCAAATTGTGCAAGTGTGTGCGCTGAGTGACAGACATTTTAGTACTAGCCTGGGACCATATTTTAAAAGGTCACTGAAAACTTTTGGCTTGGGCCCTCTGACAAACAATGAACTTTCCATATATTTATTTGCCATCTCTTTGTTTTTACAGCAAGCAGAATAAATGAGTTAAATGACGTTGTGTGGGTCTGCACATTGTCAGCACAGGTTATAAGTCATTATTAAACTCCATCAAATCAGACCAAACCTGGTCTAGGCAATGAGACTAAAAGTTATTTGCATTCCTTCTGTCATAAAAAATCATATCCCCTTACCCAAGACTTTCGTTTCTTTATTAAATGCAGCCACAAGAGTATTTCAGGTCTGGCAATGTGAGCTCAGGAAAACCTATTCTGTATAACTCAGTGTAACAGCTTAGAACCGATTCCACTAAAATGTCCCAGTTGAGTGCATCTGGGCACTCAATCAAGACACACATATTACTTTTAAATAAGATTAGCCTTTATATTTTGCTGCTTAAGTTAAAACTTTTCATGTCATTCTCTCATTTTATGTAAACTCCAACATAATTCTGTTTTAGAGAATACTTCAAACAAATTAAAATCCTCAACTTGAATGTGTCTAGCAAAACTCGCCTAATGGCATAGCAAGCTGTTTGGTGACACTAAAACACTTTTAAATAAGATGAATTTTCCCTGCGTTGCCCTGGCTTTGTAATTACTGCTGCTGAACAGCAGACGCCTTTGGTTACAATGGCAAAAGCAGCGGCTTGTGCTCTGAAACTTATTTGACAAATAACTTACAAGTGACCTGCAACATCTGTTTAAAAAATCGTCCTTTCGTATCTGCCTCAAGTCGAGTTCAGCATCAATTTTGAAATGCAAACATATCATCTGGGGCCAAGGGCAGCTCTTACACATACACAAGGCATGGTGCAGGGAGGGGGCGGGCTGCAGGCGCCTTCCTTATGCCAGTCAAGGGGAAAGAAAATGTTTAAGTAAGCCTCCATCCGAGCTACCAGCTTGTAGTGTCACAGTAGTGAGATCCAGTGACACTCAGCGATGGGCCTGATACCAGTGGTGCTCAGATCCTGGGTACTCAGGAAGGCATGAGCCATGGTGGGATGGGACTTGGAGAGGTGGAGAGAGATGACCAGGGCTTTCAACCACCCTGGACATCAGCTGGAGCAGTGGGACCGCTTCGCTCATCTGGGAGGTGCCAGCAATGCCTATGGAGGTGTGTAAGTCACGCCAACCCCTCTGGAGCTGAAAACACCTACTTAGCAAGTAAAGGACTCCATACTCCAAAGAAAACCAGAAAAAGGATTTCATAAAACTAATGACAGCCTAGTTTACACTCACAGAATCCTATAGTGATGGACATGATGCTCTTCAGCCTCTAAACCTCTCCCCAACCCTACCTCTCAATAGTTTACTACCATGCTGCTTGGCGTAACATTGGCTCAGGCTGAGATGGTACAAAAGCAGATGGAAGAGTGAAATAGAGCACTTCTCTCTTCTTCAGAGATGGGAAAAATTTTTTCAAGGTCTTATAAGTCTTTTTATGTGGAAGTCGGTAAAAAATAAAAATAAGAAATTCTGACTGTATGTAATCCTGAATTACATTATTTTGGATCTGATTTAAAAGTAATACAACAAGGTTTGATTCAAATAACATGTGCAGTACAGATACCCCTTCACATCAATAAATATAAATAGTTTAACTATTGAATATAAACTTTTAGAGAACTATTTCATTATTGCAATCAAAATAGTCTGCTTCTAACTTATGTGGAAGCTCATGTAAAATACAGGTTGAACAATACTGAAAATACTGATTTTTGTAGCTTTAAAAGATATTTGCTTGTAAGAGATCAAAGGCAGATCTAAAAGTTTACTTGCGCAGGTCTCTTTTTCTCTCTGCTGCTTTTTTCATTTACTTTCTTATACATGAATTTAATCAGCAACCAAGCTCAACCATAAAGTGATAACATTTCTGCAGCTAATTGCAGCATATTGCAATCTAGTAAGGAATATTATTAAACTGTCCTATAATTCACATTTTGTGTGAAAAACTGGGACTTGAAAAACACCTGCCCAAACAATTCATAAACACACAGCACAGCAAATACCTATGGTAATTCACTGGATTTACAACCGTCATATTATATTAAACATACAGTATCAAAATTTATCACCTATTACACAGATTCCTGTTTTAATAATATCTTGTTCTTGTACAATTGCACCTTCTTTCCCAAAGGGTCCCAAAGCACTTTAAAATTATACATACAGGAATTGCTTCATTCACTGTGGAAATACAGCTGCCTCTGGGGTGGGGTGGGGTTCGGGGAGCAGAGGAATTGTGCACAGCCCTTATAAACACTGACACTTGAGAGGGATGTCTGGGGATGGGGAGCAGAGAAAATTATACCCAAGCCTCGGGAGCATTGTATAAAAAGCATAATCACAGTTGCAGGTGAGGGAGGTGCACAGGCAGCTGTGGCAGAACTTAGCACAATTCGGGGCATTCTTGCCCTAACCATCACTGGTAAGCAGTCCTACCACCACCGTAGGGCCAGCCTGCAGCCTTCAGCTCCAGCCCTCCGGCAGTGGGTCATGCAAAGGGATGAGCCTCCCCGTGGTGCAGCTCTGGCTGGTGAGGGAGTTGAGCTGAAGGCTCTTTGCACTGCCCGGATTCCCCAGAGATAACCCCAGTTGTGTTTCCAGGAAACCACAGGAAAATGGGAGCCCACTGATAGATATCTCTATGGTGGGCAACTGGGTGAAATTGGACAAAAAGAATGCAATACTAGAACAGATCAGGAAATGCATGGATTTTTGCTAGGCCGTTGACCTAGTTAGAACTTGGCTGTTGAAAACTGCTGTTACCTACACCAGTGAAAAATGTTTGTGCTCCTTAGCTGGCTCCAACTGCAGCTTCATCTCCTTCATACTTGCCATAATTGCCAAAGCAGTCTCCTTTGCCTTCATGTCGGCCCCAAATCTCTTCAGCCTGGTCTCGTTCAGGACTTTCTCTGACCCTCTTTGATCAAGGCAAGGAATCAACTTCCGAATTATTAGATTTTGCTTTACAAGGAAATCAAATGAGAAGCTTAAAACTGGCTCCTGAAAATCACTACTAATGGATTTACTCCTGCCTACCAGACTACTCTGGTTCTGCCTGTTTCCACCACTGCCCAGCTCTTCCCCACAACGCTCACCCCTTTCTGGGGGTGTTATTTATGTGCTGGGTTGCCCGGGTCTGTCTCCTTTCCTCTGTATATTTGAAGTGTCTCTGAATCTTGGCATTTCTTCCAACATATTTTCAGTCTACGGCTTTCTCTATTTGTTGATATGCTTCAGGTAGTTTATGCAGGTCCCCCATCACTCCTTGCCTCAGTCACTGTAGTTTCTGGGATTTCCTGACACACATCAACGCACCATATCCTATCGAAAAAGCAGCTGCTATATATCTACCATAGACTACATACTCTCATCTAGTTTAGTTCCTATAGCCTATGTGCCATAAGGCTCTGCTGCGATTTATTTAGCTGCTGCATTAAGTAACCCTTCACATTAGCTAATCTGCCAATAAACCACCATCACTTTACAAGAAACCTTCCACAGAGGTTGCTGTATGGTTGTTTTACACCATAATAAATGGTGTAAACAATAATTTAAATTCAACGGCTTGCAATTAAATGTTAAGTAAAATAAGGATTTCCCTCTCAATGTGCATGCACAAGGATGTGTGTTTGATTCAGCCCGGCAAAGTGGATGGGGAAGGTCTCACTTGCCTTGCTCTGCCTTGCTGTACCTGCTGAGAAGAGTGGCATTCTTTGGGAATTCAGCTCTCCGTGGCAGGCAGTACTCAGTGCTCCATGAAGGAACCCTTCTAGCTGACAGATTCCACAGAAAGAGCAACTTTTTTAAAGCCAAACAAAGGCATTTGGTCCAACAAAAAATGGTTAGTAAATCTTTCATAGATCCCTTCCCATCTCCACCACCAGCAATTTCAACACCGTTGTTGAGGCAGAGTCCCAGGAACTTTTGCCCTTGTTCTATGTGAGGCTTTTGCTGGCACAGCCCTGCACAGCAGCCAGTTGGCCAGACAGGGAGTACAGCTGCCTATGCCATGCTTGTTTGTATAATGAGATCTCTTTTGCCTAGAGCACATGTACTATGTAAAGCTGGGAAAAAGGTGATGAGTGTTGCTGGCAGGAATATAATGCCCTGCTATTCCAGCTAGAATCACCCTGAAAGCAATATTTTCTTAACTTGAAATTGGTGCTGCAAAATAGCATTAATTTCTATAGTTGTGTGAGAATAGGGCAGATCTTGTAATAGGCAGAGAAGTTGTGGATGTCCAGTACCTGGAAATGTTGAAGGCCAGCCTGGATGGGGCTTTCAGCAATCTGGTCTAGTGGAGGTGCCCCTGACCATCGTGGGGCAGGATGAAACTACACTTTAAAATCCCTTTCATTCCAAACCATTCTATGACTCTCTCATCTTAACTATCAAGCTCCTGAGGCTCTGCTGAATTCAGGGAGGGTTTCATTCAGACACCTGGGTCTTGTCTAAAGTCAGGCAGTGACTGGAGAATGAATACAGGAAAGTAAAAATAACTGATTTAAGTGGCTGTAATATAAGAACATGGAAGCAGATGTCTGTGCTTAACGAGATGTGTTTTCTGCTTTTTTACTAATGATAGTGAGACAGGCAACACTTACAAACATAGTGCTGTTCTTCTCTCTGTGTTGCTGTACAGATGAGAAACTAAGTAAAGTTAAAAGCCTTACCCTAAAAGTAATGTGAAAGTGCCACTCAAGTACTTCTGTGACAACTGCTTTTCCAAAGGAATATATAGTTGAGGACTGGACGGGTATACTGCCGTCTCTCATGGAACTCAGTGCTTCAGTTACATAAGTGATGTTTGCAGCTTTAGCACCAGTTTATTACAAATGCTGGAACAGCTGCAGCAATTCATCTTCCCCGCTTCAGGCCAAGTGGCAGTAAAGAAGAGAGGATCATCCTCACCCTGGCAAGAGATGAGAGTGACCCTGGAATAACGAGTGATTCCCTGGCCACGCTGCAGTCTGATGAAATCTTCTTTTCCCCTTGTTCCATCACTTTCCCTGGAAGAACATTTCCAGCTTCAGGCTACTGTGTGAGACCCATGTCATCAGCTCAGTGCCATCCCAAGGTTAGGGAGGAAGGGGCCTCTTTCTCATTCAACTCACCTCATTTTCAAAGGGTGATCTCAGGGCAGGACAACCAAATGGTGGCCTGCAGCTCCGCTGACAGCAGAGAAATGGGTGGGAGTTAGCCCCAATGCATTCTGCAGAGGGCACCTGTCTGCCTGAAGCAGAATCGTCATAGAATCATTGAGTTGTTTAGGGTAGAAAAGATCTCTAAGATCTCAAAGATCATCGAGTCCAACCATTAACCCAGCACCACTGTGTTCATCACAAAACCATGTCCCCAAGTGCTACATCCACATGCCTTTTGAACACTTCCAGGGATGGTAATTCTACCACTTCCCTGAGCAGCCTGTTCCAGTGCCTGACCACTCTTTCAGTAAAGAAATTTTTCCTAATATCCAACAACTTACCCAACTCAAGGCCATATCCTCTAGTCCTGTCACATGTTACTTGGGAGAAGGTTATCTCAGAAATCGGCAGCTAGTGAACGTGCTACATTTTATTAAAAAGCCTGAAAAAATAGAAGCAGAACCGCAGAGGCTGCCTCTGCACATCACTGTGTTTCTCACCTTCTGCTTGCCATCTGGAATTTACACTTCTCATATCTGAAGAACTTGAGCTCAAATGCACCCAAGTTACAGAGCCCAAGTCAATGTCTTCCCAGTGACTTCAGTGAGAGCCAGACAGGAACTCAGAACTACATGAAATTTTCAAGCTAACAGAAGAAAATTACTTCAATTTAAAAGCTAGCATGAGACTTCGAATAAAATGCACATAAAAGGTAACGTTAAAAATATAGTATAAGCCAGGTAAGTGGAGATGGTTAAGCAGCAAAGTACATGATACCGTTTCCATAAAACTGGGAAGGTTCTTGGTTATTGTGCTCACCAAAATGAAATTATTGTTCACATTCTACAATAAGGAAAGACCTAATCACAGCTATGAGGAAAATAAAACCTGCTTACATGTCAGTACTTACACAGTACACAGTGCCGGTGTCCACTGACATGGAGATTTCCTCCTGCACCTGGACTCTAGAAGCAGTGTTAAGGGAAGCCCATACGAGCACCAAACCTTCTCCTCTGTGTTTCTGGATTTGAAGTTATGATTAGCTTTTTTACTACTTCTTTTCAGAACAAGCATTACCCAAAACTTATTCCCCTCAGTTTTCCAACTCCTTTTATTGTATGATTTTACTTGAGAGTAATAACAGCTAAGCACATACACCTTAGTTCAACTGATGCAATTATGAAACACATTTTTTCTTGTAATAAGGAAATAAGAAACCAGTACTTGTACAGTCTTCCTCAGATGTACTCTCTCTTCAATTCCTTTAGGGTGAGCACTGAGGATTGTCAGAAGGACAAACAGCAGAGCTTTAAACTAGCATCTAAGGGGGGAAGGGGCAAAACCAGGCTCACTAGTGATGAGTGATGGGATGGTGTGCCAGAACTTGACAAAATGTGCACTGATGGGATCCCTCAATCTGCTTCACCAGGCATTGGCTAAAATGTACCACACCTGAAATGTTTCTACACTAATGCACACATCAGGAGGAGCAAACAAGAGGAGCTCCAGGCTTTGGCCCAGTCCCAGAGATCCGACATCACTGACGTAAGTGAAAACTGGTGCAACAAGTCCTGTGACTGGAGTGCCCTGTTGGAGGGTTCCAGGCTCTTCAGGAGGGACACGCAGGTCAGAAGAGGCAGGGGGTGGCAATGTAGGTAATAGAAGGGGTAGAATGTATGGAGATCACACTTGGCAACGGCACAGTTGAGAGCCTCTGGGTAAGAATCAAGAAGCAAACAAATAATGTGGATGTCATTGTGCAAGTCTGCTATGGACCTCCCAGCCAGGACGATGGCAATGACTAACTATTCTTTGAGGAATGAAGGATCACTTCCATGTTAATTGCCCTTGTCCTTATGGGGCCTCAACTTGTCAGAAATCAATTGGGAGCATCACACAGCTGGTACAACCCAGGCCAGAAGATTCCTAAAAAGCCTGGATGACAACTTTATGAAACAATTCCTAAGGGAGCTGACTCAGAAAGACGCCCTCCTTGATTTGCTCCTTGTCAGCAGAGTGGATCCCATAAACCAAGTGCAGATTGGCAACCACAAAGTGATCAAGTTTAAAATCTCTGGTGACAGGAGGAAAAGTGCCAGCAAAATCTCAGCTATGGACACAAGGAGAGCAGACTTCAGGATGCTCATGGAATTAGTAAGTAAAGTCCCCTGAGCTGGCAGACCATGACTGTGAGAATGATCAAACGCCAGTCAACCCTGAACTTGTGTGGGATCTGCTGCTCCAGCTGTCTCCCTATAAATCTATGGGGCCTGATGAGATTCACCTAAGAGTCCTCAAAGAGCTGGCTGATGTCATCACAAAACCTCTCTTTGATAATTTTTGAGCAGTCTTGGAAATCTGGAGAACTCCCAGCTGACTGAAAGCTGGTAAACCTTGTCCTGATTTTCAAGAGGGGCAAAGAGGACCCTGGAAACTACAGGCCTGTCAGTCTCACTTCAGTGCCTGGTAAAGTTACGGAGATACTCAGGGAGGTACTGAAAAACACCTGAAAGACAATGCAGTCATTGGTCACGGCTTCATGAGAGGAAAGTTCTGCTTATCAAACCTGACCTCCTCTTATGGCAAGGTAACTCACCTAGCTGATACAGGAAACGCAGTAGATGTAATTGTTTTGGATTTCATAAAGCTTTCAATACCGTCTCTCACAGCATCCTCCTTGACAAAATGTCCAGCCCCCACCTGGATAAACACATCATGGGATGGGTGAACAACTGGCTCACGGGTCAGGCACAAAGGGTTACACAGTGAATGGGGTGACATCAGACTGGGGACCTGTCACTAGCGGGGTTCCACAGGGCTCCATCATCAGCTCTCTGCTCTTCAACGTCTTCATTAATGACTTGAACACAGGACTGGAACGGATACAAAGCGAGTTCACAGACAAAATACGTGGCCACCTGCCTTTGAAGCAGAACCTCTACTGATTTTATACCTTGACTTTCTGGAGAACTGAGTTTGTTTCACAGTGCTACCCAGCAAGGGATGGACCACTTTTTAATCAAGCTGAGGCAGCCATACCTCACCTCATTTTGCCACAATTAACAGGATATAATGGCATCTTCAACTAATTTTTATTACTATTATTTTCAGACCAATTTTCCTGTAGAAAATTTGGGGAAAGAAAGCTTTCTTATTTGACTCCCTTGCTAGAACTGGGGAGGTGGGGGCTGTGTTACCCTTATTAGCCTACACACTGGAGCTTAAAGGGCCTTACCCTTAAAGGCCACTCCTCCAAATCCCAGAAAAAGCTATCACCGTGCCTAACAGCAGCCCAGCAGGCTTTTCTCTATAACTTAAGGCAAAACGTGTAGTAAAAGTTGCCCACTGCAGATGCCAAACAAGCGACTGCTGCATTGTGAAGTCTTCAGAAAGGAATACTCCTGATCTTTGTCTGACAGGTCTGACTTGTCTCCATGAAAAATACATGACACTACTGTGCCAGTCAGAACTGTACAAGCACACTTTCAATATTCAGGATATGCAAAATACTAACAGAAAACAAAGAGAAAAATAATGAAATTCCTGTTATTAATGCCGAGACTATTAGCTTATATTAACATATTATTCTTAAAACATCTGCCAGTCATACAAACTTGTGTTACAGAACCCTTGTGCTCTGGGGCCTCCCACACCAACAGACATTTTGCAGGTATAATGGTCAACACAGAGATCAAATTGTACCACATACACCATCATTTTTAACTGAGTGTCCCTTAAGAGTCTTCACATAGCTATGAAGACAGTTCATTCATCAGAGGAAGGAGACAAGCAGACTTATCTTTAAACAAGGTCAAGAAATATTGTTTTCACAATTTTTTTAAAATTTAGACTGAACAGCAACTTTCTGGTAAACTCTAGAAGATTTATGGAGAGATAAACAGGAATTTTAAAAATATCAAAACAACAATACAAGGTGAACAGACCATAACTTTATTGGAGATATACTCAGCTACAATTATTACAAAAAACTATTAAAGGTAATTGTGATCCATAAGGTGCAGATTGCAAACTTCTGCAGCATGATTACAGTATGAATGAATTACATTTTATGTCCCTTAAAGACAGCTGCAGCATGTGATGGTAAATATTTTATTGTCCATCAAATTATATTGTTATTCTTTCTACTTGATTTTAACCATCTTTTCAGTCACACTATTTACAATAAAAAAGCCTGCAATTTCCAATTATTGTTCACAAACATTTTTCTCCCTAACTTGCTGCTGCAGTAAATTCTGAGTGCATCTACAAAGCAATTAAAGTAGTCTGTGGTTGCCATTCAAATAAAAGAGGGAAAACCCCAAGGACTTTATTGGATGAAATTTATTTTTAAGTAATGTAGTTAGCTTTGATAGAAGTTAATTTTAACTGCTAGTGGAGTATACTACAATGACCTCTAGATATTTGCTAACATAATTCATATTGAGTTACAGCTGATATTTAGATTACATTTGATGGTCATGAACTGTAGTGTTGAAAGTTTAAAATCTAATATGAAAGTAAAGAAATTGACTTCTTGAATATTAGAGCAACTGAAAAAGGATCAATGTCAGTAATTACGTACCAAAAATCAAAACGCTTCTTGCTTCACTCATGTAAAAAATACAGAGATTTCCATAAGAATGTGTTCACGGGGAACCCCATCCAAAACAAACTCAGAATACTGTCAGAGTCAAGTGCAATATCACAGCAGACCACGATGCTATTTGTCATTTTCGGATTGCATATGCTACTGTGACTGAGATACTAAGAATTCATTTTCTGTACAGATAAATGCATAGAATATGTAGCATATGTTATGTCATATGCAGTAACATAAACCTCCTGCATTTTCCAGTTGATGGTTCTGTATTTGCTCACAAGGAGGAAAAACAAAACTCTGCAACATACATGCAAGCACAAGATCTTCAGGTATGTAAATGAATGCAGTTCCATTACTAAAATGATACTACATCAATTTGCACTAGCTGAGGATCCAGCACCTCATCCCTGGGCCACCACTGTATTCCTCCCCAGCACCAAAACTGGTTCTTGTTCAAGGTCAGTACTTGGCAGTTGCAACATAACTACTGTGTAATGAGACTTAAAAATAGTAGGCTTTTTTTTGTATGGACTTTAGCAGCATCAAGCTGAACAAACACTTCAGAAGTCACTACTGGGCACTCAATATTCAGACTGAACAGAGATTTAGTTAAGGTTGACAAATTACTAGGGGCTGTCTTCTCCCAAAAACTACATTATATGCGTTAAATGTTGGTTTGTTCAGAGATAATTACTGGAGTGTCAGTCAGAGGTCATTCTAATGTTAATTACTTCACGTAACAGTAAAATGATGTAGTAGAAAAATAATAGCTTTAAAATACAATCAAGAGGTGTTACACATCTTTGTTGTATTTTTCCACGTACAGTAAAAATGCCACAGACGTTACAAATGACCTATTTAAGTTGTGCAAGTAAATGACACATTGCAGGCATTAAAAACTATCTTTTTCAAAGTCATTAAATCAGAACAGCAGCAAGGCCAAACCACATTTTTCCTCTCTGTTAAGCATTTTTTCCTTGAAATGAGGTAAAGCATGGTACCAAGTGCAATGCTTATTTGTGCTACATGAACAGAACAGCGCAAAAAAAAAAGCCATAAAAATTAAAACACAGCATAGTTAGGAGGACTGTTTAAAAGTACAGTATAACAGGACTTAGATAAAAAACCCCAAGGTTCATGCCAATTAACCCCCACACTATTTATGATGAGCCTGTGTGGCTGCTTTTGAAGATGGGCTGCAACAGTCCGCTTACACTTGTGCTTACAGCATGTCAAGTGATTTCTATCCCAACCTTCAAATGATCAGATTTAGGTCTTTAATAGCATACACTGTCCAGTATCAAAATCATATCAACTGTAGGGTAAAACACACAGATGTATAACATGGAAACTAATAAGGATTTTCTGTCTCAAAGGATAAAAAGTATTTCAATGAGGTCACACTGGAAAAAATTGTGGCATTTAAAATGCATTTAAAAACGCATCAGCAGCAGAAACTACTTTATAGTCAGCCACTACACATTTCAGATGTCCAATTCATACGCTTTATCTAGTAACAAAGTGATCATTAAACTGTTCTGAAACACAGAGTAAGTTCAGCTGATTTTCTCTGCACCCAAACACTCCATAACCACTTCACTGCTAACAATTACCTGAAACCCCTGAGAATCTATAACCTTATAACAATCAGTAAGAATTTTAGGCATTCAAAGAATAACTGAAATTTTAGTTTTTCCTAATGCAATTAAACTACTTAAGACTTTCGAGATGATCTGATTTAATCTGCTGATTGATGTCTGGCCAGAATTGTTGCCATCAGTAATCATGCATTTTCACTAAGAAACTTCAGTCCTACCACAAAGAGCGAGCTATAGCTTAAATCAGTGACTTTTTTTTTTTTAGTTTTGTAAGCAGCTAATGCAAAGCAATTTACATTTAAGAATCTGGACTGCATGTTTTTATTGTTCTGTATCACCATATCATTTACACTTGCAGTTCTTATACCTCCTTGTTATATTTTCATGACTGAAGTACCAAACAAATACTAGACTTTTTTATAAGCTAGTATTTTAATTCTTGGTCTGACTCCTATAACGAGCAGCTTTCAATTCAAGAATGGTCCTTTTCACAGACTGAAAAGTGACTGAGATAGCAAATATATGAACTTTTGAAAACTGTATTTCAGAAAAGCTTAATATCTGTCCCTTGTCACTAAGGCATTTACTTTATTTTTTTGTTAAGAAAGCAAGAGCTGACAGTTTTTGTTTTGTTTTAGTGTGCATTTGTGAGGAAAGGAATAGGGTTTAAAAGCAGGAAATACAGTATTTGTTTGTAATTTAATTCATAAGACACAGCATCAAGTTCAAACTATTGTGCTGGAAAACATTAAAACACCTTGCTCTGCTTTCTCAAACTTCAAGCATAATTAACAGGGCAAAATTGCAGCAAACCTCTACTGATACTGGTGGGAATACAAGACCCACAGCTTTTTTTAAAAGGTAAATTAAGAGGTATTATAGTTACAGTGCAAAAAATTAAAATTTCAAGCATAATACATAAACATAGCACCAAAACAGAAAAAAACCCAATGCATGCAAAAATAAAAAAGGAAAAGAAGAGAAAAAAAGAACTGAGGTATTTAAGTGAAGAGTGCCTACAAAAATCTAATTAAAGAATTATAGGCAAAGCCTAAAAAATAAAAGTATGATTTCCCCCCACGCTCCCAGTAGACCAATGAGCTAGTTTCTCTAAATTAAGGACCTAAATCACAGATGTATCAAAAGTACGGCAGTTATATCTCAAACATCAACTTTCATGTTATTTAACAGCACAGCTTTGGTAGATGAAATATGCACGCAACTCTGAAAAACAGTAAGAAATTTACGTGGAAATATCTCTAAGTGTAAAGGTGCTTTGTTTGTTAAATACGTAACCAATTGACTATAAAATCTGCAGCATATCTTAGGTGTGATATGTCTAAGGTTATTTTGTTAGTGACAGTTTGCACTGTGCAATTATTTGTTGCTGTTTCCAGTATTGGAACTATCTAGCTTGCAGGTTTGTGTAAAATTGGAATTTTAGCCAAAGACCATATTTCATTTATGGTATAAAAAAAACTGTAGACCAACCACCTCCTCAGAATTGTTAAAAATAACCTAATTACATATATATGAATATAATTTCTATTATAATCCTGTAATAAGTCACAGCTATAGTAATGAGTTGTACTGTAAATATAGAGCTGTATCATTGTAAAATGCATAACAAAATGAAGGGAATGTAAAACAGTTTGTTCCAAAAAAGATCAGAAATTAAAGATTATTAATGAGGGTTTATTTATTTTTAAGGCAAGAACCTTTTTTTATGCAAGACTGTGTGGCAAAAGGAAACCGAAGTTTCACTCTACCAGTATGCCAGCCATTTCAATTAATATCTGTCCCTAACAAATAAGTGCAATAATGATTGGGAATGCCATCTTAATGTAAGAAGATGACATGGAGAGAAAAAAAAGGAAAATAAAAAGGAGAATACTGGCACACTTAATCTTTCTTATACCCAATCATCCAGTACAGTTTATCAACTGCTTTATGACTGGCACTAGTGCACAGATTGAAGAATTTCAAGATTACTATATATAAATCTAGCAACTGCATTAGGCATAAGCTCCCTGGCCTTCTAATACTAAGCAAAGCTGTACTGACAAGAAAAGTAAACCAAAAAGACCTGACAACAATTATTCTGAACACTTGCTAAATGTCATCATTAAAGCACTCTCGTGATTAAACAAAGCAGAAGTGAGGAAAGAAGACAAGATTGTGTTTGCGCAAAAAACTATAACTACAATTAGTTCCAAAATTTTATACATGTTAAATGTTTTGTTACCTATTCCGTTATCAAACAAACTTTAAATTCTGTCTTCCAATTTGTTCCTCTCAACATCAACTTTTTTTTTTTTTAATTTGCTTTATTTGTATGGGGTTTTTTTTTTTCCCCATTTCATTTGTTTTTAAGAGGAGTCTCAGCTGTTTGGGACCTGAGGTTGATTTGCTTTGAGGCTTCGTAGTGCTCTTCTTGCAGCTGCAGATTTGGCAATCCTGTAGCTTCTGCCAACACCTTTAAACTTTCCCTTTCCTACAACTTCCACTGTAACTCTGACCTTTCCATCGTAAGTTCTTTCTGCAGGACTGCAAAAATATACACAAGAATTACTTACTGCCTAGGCAAGTTAATATGAAATAAGAGACCTACATTCTTTTTTATACAGAAGTTAAAGCAGTAACATTAAACAGAAATCATTACATTTCTCAGGAAGCTGTGCAAGCAAAAATAATAAAGAACAGTGGATGATGTTAGCTGCTTAGTGCAAAAGAAATTACAAGTACTTTGTGACATTTAAAAATTCTCAGTAGTTCATGAAGCACAGCTTAGAAACATTTTCTGTCAGTGTGTATGGAAGAAAGCACATCCTTACCTAAATTTGGCTGTCTCTGGCTCCATCTCCAGCAGCTCTCGCACTGGGGAACGGGGCACATTAGCAGAAAATTTTTCTATTTGGAAAAAAAAGTGAAAAACAAAAATTAGCTTTGTTCTTTTTATAGCAGATGGCACTTAATTATTAATAATTTTCTGAAAGCTGGCAATACCTATTAGTGGCCTCATCATTGGATAGTACACTTGCCAAACCATTTCCAAAGACATTCCACTATCCATATAAATGGCACCAGCAAGGGACTCAAATATATCCCCCATGGCCTTTGGTACTTCAATGTCTTCCTCTTTTTCTTCATCTTCTTCAGATCTTCTGAGCTGTTTGCAATTAAAAAAAAAAGAAGAAGGGTGGGAGGGAGAGACAAGGGGATGGGGAAAGAGAGAAACGATTGCTTCACTTACAGTAAAACAAAGATCTTCAGAAATGTAAGCTCTTTTATATCCTATATCCTGTGCTGCTTCCTCTAAGTTTTTAATTGACAGCTTTCCACAGCAAAATTGTTGTTTTATTCCCCAGTGAAACCAAGCTGCTGGTTACATCATTTTTCAAATATGGAAAAAAAATTCCAAACACCACTGTGTACAAGGAACTTTTATGCTTTGTGAATTCTTTCTGTGATAATTCTGTAGGATTTCACCGTGGGTCTGTTTTTTCCAATCAGAACCAGGCTTCTATCAGTTAATACTAGAAAGCTACCCATAACAAAGGAAGAGTTCACACATGATGTATCTCCCAAAAAGAGACACCTAAAATCTTTAAGTCCAGTCTCTGGATGAAAGTTGCATGTACCTCTCCTTACCTTATTTACCCCTGAAGACAAGCACAAAACAAGCACTAGTAACATAAGACATTAATAACTGAAAAATGATACCACCAGACTGAGCTAACGGGCACATTTAGGTATTTAGGTGCAGCAGGCAGTGTTTTCTTCTATGCTACCAATTTAAGACAATAGCCTATTTTCATTATCATAAATGAACTTTCAGTGTATGTCTTAAAGGTCTTGAGCTAATCTAATCCTTTTACTAAAATACTTTAAACACATGTAATATACATTGCCCTAACTACAAACAAAGTAACTTGGAAACAAAGTTTTTGACTGTTATGCTACTCTGCCTAAAGAGAAATAAGTTTCTGTCAGTCTTCTCCCCCAGCAGCTACTCTCTCACTCCATTTGGGGTTTAAAATCCAATTCAGTCCTCTTAAGAGTGACCATAATACTTCATAAACGTGTTCCACCCAATATTTCTACCTGAAATAAATCAAACAAGTAGTCAGACCTGATGTATACAGCAATCCAAATGGGAATTTTGACGTTAAAAACCAAGTTCAACTGTTTTGAATAGTGTACTTCACACCAAGTGTAAACTGAAGCACTTTTGCATTATACTGAAATAATAGAAGAGGAGAGAAACTACGAGCTATAAGGTAAGGGACAGATGTTTCATGAGTGAGATTTGAAAAAACAGAAGAGCAGATGACGTGGAGACACACATGGAAACCGGTCCAGCTGGCATGAACTGCAGAAACAAAGACTCTCACATTAAGTGATGAAATAAGAGTTTCAGTAATTCAGTGCCAGACCAAGATAGGGAGCAGGCGTAGGGAGAGTGAAACAAGGATTTTATTTGAAACAGCTATCACACAATTTGGTTTCAACTTTGGTAAAAGTTTCTTTTTGCATACTAGGAAAAACTGAACAAAGTAAAAAATACCACTAAAAGCTCTTAAAGTAAGTTCCCAGTCTTTTCACTCATATTGTAGAGAAAACAAGAGAGATAAGAGCTTGATCCTCTAATGTAAAGTAATTTATATTATCTCAATTTCAGTGACAAATTTCTTTTTCGATCTTTACGGAATTTTTCCCATAAAACATGGTTTTCACTCTGCAACAGAGTGCAAGGGCTGTAAGCACATATATATGACTGAAGTATTTTGATTCCTAAAGTTTTAAATTGTCTACTGGAAAGAAAGATTACTAAATACAAAAATAACATGCTTATTTAGTGCTGGCATATTGTCAGACAGAATATTTTTTAAGAGACTGGTCAGTTTTTCAGAAGACAAATTATTACGGACATCTGTTGGGTAACACTTTTAAAGAAGGAAAATGAGAAGTCTATCTCTTCCAGATCCTGACTAGAATTTTACTCACAAGGCCCTTGGTCCCAGAGATGTCCTAACCAGCTTATGTAAATGAATTACTTTTACCACATTCTCCAGAAAATAGAGGTTCATTATCATCAGCTTTCCTGCACAGCACAAGAGATGACCTGTGTTTGCAGGTCTTCAGTGAAACTATTTTTCAAGTGGCTTACTTGAAAGATGCATACAATGTTTCCGTGGCTAGCAGACATAAAGCCTTTAGGAGAATGTCAGACATACTTGATTAAAGAGCAGTAACATCTCCTCCAGTAAAAATTGTAATAAAGAAAGCAGAAATCTCTTGTCAGTGTACTACATTTAATCGTCCCAGCATTGTGCCAAGGTAGCTTTGTTCACGGTGTTGTATGGATACCTTACCCTGAGTCAGCACTATGTGATTTGGCAACTTTTCATCACAATTTTATGTTGCAATAGTGCTTCCTATCAGCTGGTGAAAGCAGCAAGCTAAATGTGTATGTCTGTGTCCCACATTGTTCTAACATCACAAGAGCAAGACAACTACTAAAATCAAGGGCCACAGGGAAACCTAGAGGCAAATTGCTTTCAAATTAATTAATTTCTGTAAGTTCTAATTGATTTTATACTTCCTGAAGGCTGTATTTTACTTTGCATATTGCATCCTTCATTACTGGGAGCCTGCTCCTTTGGCTGCTGTGTGCATAAAACATTACAAAAATGCTAAGAAATCCAGTGACATGCTTCAAATCATATACTGAACACATTTCTTCTACTTCCACTAACCTCAGAATCCATTCCTTGCATTTCATTCTTTTCCATTTGAAACTGCACAAAGTCATCAATAACATGAAACAGTTCAGGAGAGACAGCTTTGAAGTACTTGTGGTAGTCATACTTTACAGCTAATGATGCAAAAATGGTATTATTGACTAGAGCAGATCGTAGGTCAGTAAGAACTCCTGGAGAGTGTTGCCGTGGGTCTTCATAAAGGTGCTTGGTTATGAGGTAGTCCAAAATTGCATCTCCCAGGAATTCTAAGCGCTGGTAACAATCTTAAAGCATTGGAAATAAAAGAATGTACAACAACACAATTAAGTTTAACACACACATTCTTTCCAGGCTTTCTGGATAAGAAGTTTGGTACACTGCCATGTAAATTCCACAAACTAACCAATGCTCAGGGAAGACAATCTGTTTTTTAAAAGAAGTATCCTTGTGTTTAAAGAAACTGCTGATGAGTTACTAAAAAAAAAAGAAATCAAGAAAAACAAGACCTGTATCTAGTAATAAAGCCAACATTGAACAAAATGTTAATTTGCCAGGCTAGAAAAACAGCTGTGTTTATAATCAATTAATACTTTTACTCAAGATCTTCACGTGCTGAGAAACACCAAAAAGTAAAATTAAGAGATTCTGCCAGCAGGCTGATCTGAAAACTGTAACAATTAAAACTAAAAAAAAAAAAAAAAAAAAAAAAAAGAAAAAGAAAAAAAGTAAAAACAATACAAAAATCAATGTATTAAGATCAGGGGAACACAAAATCTGAGTTTTTTTGTCTGATTTGCCACATGTTAAGACACCTTTAACAAAGACCCCTATTTAGAATATGTCTTTTAAACTGGAAACTAAAATTGTCAAGCCTTTGCTTTTTTTGACAATTGACAGGGGCCACAGGAAGAGAGAGCTAAGAACATCTATTTTTAGAACACAAACAAAAGCAAAAACTCTCCTGAATACAAATAGGGGTAGGTAGGTTGAGAAGGAAGAAGACAAACTACTACAGAAGTTACCATGAGAGTGAAATGACTAGCACTAAGTTGCTTTTATAGCAGCCGAACCTAAGACACTGCCAGATCTCAACTGCTAGCTACTCCTTAAAAAGTTACAGGTAACAGCTGTTCACAGTTGTCTCACTTGGTATAAAAAAAATGAAATCAAAAGTTTTCCTACAGTTTCAACAATGTAATTTCAACCAGACACTATGCCTCAAGGTTTCTGGTAGTGTATACAGATATTTATGTATGTATAAAAATGAAGGAATCATCTACCTTCAATACATTTTGTGAAATATTTGTAAAAAGTAAATACACATGTGGGTAATATCACCTACAATGAAAAACCAAAGGAGTGCTTCTGTGTTTTGTCAGAACTGTTTCCCAATGTAGCAGCATTTCAGAATTACTTATTTCTTTAATGAAAGTAGAGCTTTCTCACTCCTTGGAATAAGGGACCAATTCACTATGGGGAAAAATTCAGACTGCTGACTGCAAAGAAATTTGCCAATCACTACAAATAGGGTTGGAATTTTACCATGGCTTGCTTCTGATTGCGTATTATTGTAGGAAAATATGCAAAGTTTTAGAATGAACAAGTATTACATTAATTAGTATAAGCAAGAGCAATTTAAAGATCACAGAAACACAAATGTCTACTGCCGTAAAATCTTTTATGAGATCATGTACAGAAACATTAAACGTTAATCTGAAACTAATATTTAGTCTGATTTAGTCAATTACTTCAAACTCTGACTTCAAATATTTACTCAATAAAATGCCTAGACTTAAATTAAGACTTTGAATTCACAGCTTCAAAGGGAAGTCTCCCCATTCTGCAATCCTATAGATTATTCAACTAATAAAAGCTGTAGTCTACAGTTCATCCTGAGAAGTACAAAGTGTAACATTCTTGGGATTCAATTACAGAACAAATTTGCTAAATATATTTGCAAAATACGACTGCTATTTCCTGAAGTATATGGCAATTTTCCAAAGTTCTACAAGAACTCATTTCCATTAAATGAGGCTCCAATGTCAGTCATATACAGCTGGTGATAGGACATTTATCATAGATGCTGTTTCTTGAAACTTGGTGAGGCCTCAGTAAATATATTCGATCTGCATGAAGTCAAAATATGAATAACCACCGAGATACAAATTGAGCAAGTATCCCCCTCTAAATAGCAAGCAAAATACTGTTTTTTAAGATATTGTATGCCAAGACTATTCTAACATGCAATGTCTAAAAAAAGTCTATATATATATGGGAACACAAGATACTACTTCTCTTGCTTTTGCAATATGGGGAAAAAACTATAGAGCTTTTTGAAAACAACTTACCAGTAATGGTATTATAATGGTAAGAGGCATGAGTAAATGCCTGAAGAAGATAAGCCTTGTTCTTAAAACTGTAATTTATTTTCTTCTCAAAGTTTTCAAAACCAGAAATAAGGTGATTTAGGGTTTTTTCAGCATCTGGGTGATCAAACATACACCTTGGTGGAATCTTCAAACAGCCATACTCCAGGTCTTTACACAGAGAAGGCTCTGAATTAGCTACAGAAGCAGAAACAGAATTTGGTGAAAGGTTTTTCTGCTCACTGTTAGAGTTCTCTCCGGTAGCACACGAAGTGCCTTCCCAATCAGTCTTTTTAATTACAGGGAGCACCTTCAGCCCCAATGAACACAGGAAAAGCTGAGCAGCTCTTTCACCACAGCTGGTCAGATAGCAGCCCAACAGGGCTTCCACACAGTCTGCAATGCTCTTGTCAGCAATACACTGCTCCGTATGCAAGTCATAGGAGATTGACTGTTTTCCTGCATCAACACCACAGTTTTCTTCTGATGGATTCCAGAAGCCCACTACAAAATCATCTTCTTCAACAGCCTTGCTAGGATCCAGATAGCACATAGCATCCCAAGAGCTATAGTCAAAATCATCAAAATCTGATGAACACTGAACATTACCCATGGATGACTTTTTGGGTGCTTTCCATTCATAGTTTGAATCAGTGGTTGAAAAGTGTGAGAGTGAAATTTTCTTCACAAAAGCCCCTGATCCCATTAACATATTATCAATGAATTTGATATGCTCCTGATCATACTCCAGAAAATCATCTTCAAAGTCTGTTTCTTCCTTGGGCAACCTCCACATTAGGTCTTCATTCTCTTCATCATCATTATAATCATCAAGTTTACCATTAGCCAACATGTTTTCCTTTGTCTATGAAAGAACACAAAAAAATGGTGCTGAAGAGGGAAATGAGACACTTTTACTTCAGAAAGATTAGAAAAGCAGGATTTGAGAAGTGTCTGCTAATAATAAGACTGATTTTTTTATGTTCCTAAATAATTACATTGTCCGATCACATGCACAGTACAACCTCAACTTACACTAGCGTTCCAAGACTAGAATAATTGTCCTGGAATACAAACTCTCTGTTACTAACCTACAATAGCATGTGTTCTACACATAACACATGCTGCATTTCATAGGAACCTGTGCTTGTGCTTGAATGTGATGCACACACAATGAACTTTATATCCACTGAACATTATATACTTGCACAGCGAAGTAAACAATAGAAAATTCTAAATTTACAAATTTTAGAGAAGTACAAGAAAGTTCCAGGTCCATCCTTCTCTCTAGCTGCTAAATAAGACTATTACAAATGTTGAATAAATGCAATTTTGAAGATTCTTTCTACACCTTTCTACATGGAAAACTCATTAGGTGGGGGTTTTTTTCAGTCTTTTTTTTTTTTTTTTAACAGGCTATGCCTCTAGCCCTAACTAATAAAAGGCAAAATTGTCACCAATTTTCTAATACTTACATACACATCCACAACAGCAAAATTAACGATGTCTCATGTCTTTTCCCTGCTCATATTGAACAAATTGGTACGGACTGACATAAATTACAAAGTGAACACAAATATTCCCAAATTATATAATGCTTTACAATTTGCCATGGCTCCTATCCAGGAAAGCACTTAAACATATTAGCTAAATGCACTAGTAGTCTTCCTAACATCAAAAGGACTATTAACAGGCTCAACACAGCAACACTGATGTCAGCGGGAATTCTGCCACTGAATTTGATAGGAGCAAGATCAGATTCAAAGCACTTTCCTGGACTGGGTCCTGAAAGCCAACAACATTTTGAATCGAGTGAAATAGCCTTTATCTGCCCTGAACCTATGTATGTCATATTGTAGGGCTCAGTCACTAAATCTTGCAAATCTGTGAACCAGATGCTACCATGGGGGACTCTTCCCTTTGGGCAAAATGCACACCCATCCAGAGGTGTGGATGGGGGGCAGCCATAAGGGGCTCTAGGCAGCACTTAAAAACTCTCTAAGGATCAAACAGATCTCAGTGTTCCTCATCAGGATGGACCAGGCTTAGTCAAGTTTAGTAACGAGAGGAGAGGAAAAAAAAGTGGCTATGGAAGTTCTTAGTTTAGACAATCTACTGAAAGAATTTCTACTGCTGTAATTACCCATCTCACTCACACACAGAAGGGACTTCTGTAACTTAAATTAATCAGAAAGAGATATCAAAACTGGATTTAAGGCAGTTATTTTGTATACCTGTAGTAATATAATACTTAAGATTAATTTAATCAGTCCCAACAAAGGCAAGTACTGCTTTTTTTCTTGATACATACCACCTGTCACATTTACAACTGAAAAAAACTGTCTGAATGAGGCATGTCTATATGAATGCTCCAAAACAGATTTTGGCATCTGTTTTTACAAAGATGTAACAAAATATAAATTTTTACTGTAATTTCATTCACAAGTTTCTTAAAAAAAATTTTAAGTAGCAGGACAGCTACATGAACTCTTCTAATATTGTCTGTACATTACTTCTTGTACACTAGAAAAAAACCTCTAAGGGATACGGATGAGCAGTGGCTAAAGAAGACAGCCATTCTGACAACTGATTTTTTTGTCATTAGAATTTAAAAAATTAATCAACGATGAACCCCAGAAGAAAGAATTTTTCTTAAATAATACCCGACTAATTTTCAGGAAGTTATTGCAAAGAAATAATAAAAGGCGAAGAAAAATACACGTTAAGTGCTTTTTTTCATGCTTTCTTGAAGATTAGCCATTTGATAAAATGAACGAAGAAAGATTCTTCCCTTAACAAAGCTTAATAAATAATAACATTTGACTAAAATCTTTTAGCAATTATTTGTCATAATGAGATTTCTATTTTCAGTTATAGACCATCAGCCCATGGATGGAGAATGAAATTTACATCCAAGGAAACAAAATATCTACTTGGCATGTGACCTACTATTTAGTTGCATTACTCTCAGCATTTTGGTCTGAAACTGTGTTTTATTTACAAATAAACAGTGACTATCAAAGAGGAAGAGGCCACTGAAAAGTTGTGGAAAACTGAAACATCTTAAAAACCAACAATTAGCTCCAGTCCCAAACATACTATCTCATTTGCCAGAAAGGTATAGCAGGAGTCTTTTTTAAATGAAATCTTGGCACAATACAGAACCACAATAATCAGGTTGTTTTATTCTGCAATAAACATTTACTTGCACAGTACATCCACCTAAGAGTCCTCTCATGTGCCCTCTGGTGGTTCTACAGTCTGAGTGTGGTCTCCAGAACGGAAAAAAGAAAGATGTCCCTCCACCTCCTTCCCCTGAACTCCAAACCAGTCTGAAACACTTCAAGGTCATGTTACTGACTGCTGTGATCGCTGGTATTTCTGAACATGCCCTTCTACTCCCAGCATGTCAGAAAATAGTGTGAACCTTTCCTCACTAAGATATGTCATTGTGAAGCATTTGGTGGTAAGACTGAGGGTGTCAGACAGCGAGAGCGCCTAAGCCAGCACTGTATTTTACATGAGGAGCAGCTCTCAGTCATACCCATGGTGTAGCTACCAGCCATCAATATCAAACATTTTCTCAAGCCAGTTCTACTCTTCAATCTGCCTCAGCACTATGAAAAACATAAACTCTTTTTCATATATTCCATAAAGGCGAACTCGTTCTTTATTTATATATATATATGTTATTTATATATATATATTTATATATACATATATATATATGTATATAATATAAATATATTATTAATATATTTATATTATATACAAAGCAGAGAGAGTGTTCTGCCTGAACATATTACAGCTAAAGCAGTGATGATAATACCATTTAAAACTTCCAACAGAAACTTCTGAAAAACTCCTGGGAGCAGGCTAACTGTCAGCAGAAAAGCTTTTCTTCTCTGCTTCTCCATTAATATCTACACTCATTACTGGATGATATGCAAACAATTTCCTCACTTCAGGTTCTGGTTAGAATCAGTCTTCTTCTCATTTTCTTACAGAGAAGTTTTAGAAAGAAAAAAAATATACAGATTTACCTTTTTTTTTTTCCTGAAAACAGCAAAATAACTGGGGTAGTGGGATGAGGTAGGGGTGAAAGAATACAGACACACAAGTAACTACTTGTCAACACAGTTAAATAAATTCATACCATTTCATCTTTCTCCCACTTGTCAGTGTTGCTCTTGTCCTGATTTACTATGTAACCAGGAGGAAGCCAATTGACTGGGGGATCAAAAATCGACACCACCATGCGACTCGGCAGTCCTTTCTTTTTTCCAAGGCGATACAAGTTACAGTTGCTGACCTTGAAGAAGAATATTCTGATAAACCTCTGGACATACATTTACACAAATAGGCTAAAATGCAAAAGGAGCAAAAAATGTTATGTGTCAAGCTGGATCTTGTTCTATTATGCATTTTCTCCAGTTCTCAAAAGGGAGTTCAGCTTTTGTAATACAGTAGAACCAACTCAAAGCAAGATACCCATCTTCCCTTTTTTTATTTTGAGGCCAAGCATATTAGGTGTGACTGTTTCAGTTAAAGAAATCTAATACATTACATTCTCCTCGCAAAACAAACGGATTGCTACTCTTAAAATTACTATTGTAAATAGAACCTGTACAAGTGTCATTTATTACCAGTATAAATAATCATCATTCAGACTACATTTGGAATGAAAAGTTCTTATTTATAGGTAGACTGACCTAAACCTCGGCAGTAGACAGTGTTAAAACAGTTCCGTATAACACCTACTAAGTCATAATCCAGATGTTATTTTGATAGCCTCTAAAATCACTTTAAGTATTTTAAAGGGAAGGGAAAAAAGCATTCTCAGATACAAATGTATTTCCTTTTCAACTATCAACTACTGATCTTTTTTTCTCCTTTTAAACGCATTTCACGTTTTAAAGTCTTGAAATTTGAACTTGAATATTCAATCACTTCTTTTATTTGAACAGTGCAACTTATTTAGCCCTCCTTGTTTTCCAAGATTAAACTATACAATCATTTCATTTTCAGAGTGATGCATTTTATTAGAGGTAGACAATGAATGCCTTGGCACTTAATTGAAGTTATCACATCATGTGGAAGAAAAAAACAAAACAAACGTTTTCACATGACTGATTATTCTAGCAGCAGCAGAACTGAAGACTCTGCTCCCTACTGTTAACATTTACTGTAAAATACTTTCACAAGTTTTGTTGCAACAGTTCTGTAAGATTTTTTTGTTGTTTCATTTTTAAGTAAGATGCTAAAAATTACAAGGGAAGTATCTTCTTGAGGAAACAAAGGAAAGATCAAGTAAAGGTGCAACCTAAAGCTCTGTGCTGAGAACTCAATCTGTCCTTCATTCAAGCATTCCCGTTAAAGAGCTTCTACTCAATACAGCTCTAGAGTTCAGTGCACCAAATGTTCTCACCAGCCCAGAACTTTTAGTTCTATTCCATCTCATCTTTTCTTAGGTTCGTAATCAGCTGG
Organism: Corvus kubaryi; assembly: GCF_017639235.1. Taxonomy (NCBI): domain Eukaryota; kingdom Metazoa; phylum Chordata; class Aves; order Passeriformes; family Corvidae; genus Corvus; species Corvus kubaryi. The sequence goes on from NW_024582054.1 coordinate 21,954,537, forward strand.
TTTAGATGTCAAATTGAACTGCAGAAAACAGTTTTAATCAATCACAGTTATGGCAACATTAAGCCCACAGTCCCGTATTTTTATTACTAATATGCATGATACTCAATGTATAATGAACAAAGCTGTGGAATTAAATCAACCTGTTTCCATTCAACCTTCCAGCAAAAAATTCATATATATGGCTTGTTACAGCATGCTTTTTACACAGTATGACTAGATTGTTAGTACTCACTTTTTTGCTTCTCATGTATGATAGGCGTCCCTCGTGAGCATCAGGGTAAGTGCAAAACAAGTATGTAGTGATGGCATGCTTTAAAAATGAATCGCCAAGCATTTCTAGCCGCTCCAGGTTAAACCCATCACTAGCATTTGAAAGAGTCAAAGCTTGAAGAATGAGACCAGGATTAGGACCGAGAGTTTTTGAGGAGTACCCACTGCAAGGGCTCTTTTCAGAATCTGCTCTGTCTTTTGAAAGATTAATAGCTTTTGAAGTACTGGTGGTCACTGCCATCTTGGGGCATCCATCTGAGGTAGATCTGTTAGCATTTCCATCAAGGTATTTATTACTCGGTAGAGTACATTCATTGCTGGGCTTGGGCTGGTTCTCACTGTTGTATAAATTCTGAATGGGATATGAGGTAGTTGGTTGTACAGGTATTTCCTGCCTGCAGTAATTCAGCTGATTTCCTTGGCAAATGTCTCTGTTAACTAAATCACAATTGCCATTGGCAAGATTTTTATTATAGGAAACACCATTAATTGCTGCAAGTTCTACCGAGACATCAATTTGGAGTTTACTGGGTGACTCATTGAGCAATGTTCTGTAACTCACAGACATTTGGTCATGGTTTTCTGCAGAAGAGGTTCTATTAGCACCTTGATGTGCAGCATTTTCAGGGACTACAATTGTGCTGTGCTTACAGTAATTTTCATTCTCTACTACAGAGGAGTTAGGAAGAGAGATGAAGGACTTGCTGTCAATAGACTTCTTCCATCCAAAGTCCAAGTTAGGATATCTGTCGAGATACACATGAGGTTTGTTACCAAAAAATATTAGCACAGAACGAGAAGACTCTACGTGCACATACACGTTTTAAAAGAGCCACAGCTTTCTGAAAAGTACAGTGACTGCAACATGTAAGTTCACCACTCACAATCAAGTATTTTTAAACTGTGTTTCCCTGAGAAGTGACATGAGTTAAACAAGAGTTACCAGTTTTGTAATTCATGCAGTAATAGTTAAGTTTCCACCTTTTAAGTCAGATATCATATTGAAAAATACCTATTGAAAAAAATACATGCCTGAAATCTGCAGGAAGTGATTTAACCCCTACACCAGCATCAGTGGCTGTTTGAGCTCTTAGTTCCTCTGCTGTCAAAAGGCAGTGCAGGCGGTAAAGTATGCTGGGAAGGCAAACTGCTTTTCTCCACAATGATGCTGGAATAGGATGTATAGCACAGAGCTCAGGAACCAGTATCTGGGAGAGGAGGGGGAAAGAAAAGAATTTTCCTTGTAAAGGTAGCCACCAAATCACTATTAAGAGAGTCCACTTGAACTAGATGCTTCTGTTTTACCTGTTTATTCTGCAAACTTTCCCACTTTGCTTTCCTCTTCTCAGCACTGCTTAGTGGAAGTGCTTTTCCCTTCTGATTCAAATGGCGAGGAGTCAAAAGATTAAGTCTAAAAACCATGTGAAAATACTGTGATGTAAGTACATAATTAATGAATAGAACTTGCTACCCTCAGCTTTCTACAGTTTCTTAGTATTCAATGCACTGTGAAGTGGCAGCACCATTACCTCTAGGAAAAAATGGACACAATTTATAGTTCTTGTTACACAAGCACCTCTCTAGAAAAAAACCAGTAATTATTTTTGGAAGATACAAGCCCTCAGCTTTACCCCATATTTTAAAGAAAAAAAAGGCACTTTAATGTCAAACTACAAACATCAGACACAACTATGACTGTTGTTACCTTGAAGATGTGTGGTCCACATCCAGCAGTGGCTGGTTAAGATTGGTAAGGTCAAGATTGTACTTTGTTTTATAATATTCTGCAAAAGTTTCATATTCAGGGGAAGGGAATTTACTGAGTGGAGTAAGATCAGTGTATACATCAGCTACGTAGAATCGATGAGGCTGATCAAAATTTCGATATCTAAAAAAAAAATAATATTTTGGCATTACAGTAAAGCTTTTGTTAAGTTCTTCATGTTCTAACATGGTCAGGAGATAAACAGTTAAATAGTGCACTTGAGATTTTTGGTTTATGAGGGTTTTTTTTTGTTGTAGAAATCATTTATCTAGCTAACTCAAATGCTGAATGAGAAACGTGCTTTAAGACAAAGATGAATAAAGTCAATCTACAATCTGTGAAATTCCCTCTACAAGATAAACATTTAAATTAAATGGAGGACTTAGGGTCTTCCGTATGTAATAGAAAATAAAGCTCTGTACAACAGTAGTGCTACAAATGACAATTTCTTAATTCAAAACACCTAACAATTAAGTTTGATAATTTGGCTTTTTAGCATCCAGTCTCCTACGTGGTATTCTACATCAGTAGAAACTGAGTTCCTCTGTATACAAAGATTGTACTACCTCATGTCTAGACTGGCATTTTAACCAAGTCATCCTCCAGATCAAGTTAAAATACAAAACCTCAAATATACAGCAAGATGAATTCACAAGCCTTTCAAGGACAGTGACATTCTTGTATTACAGGCAGAATATTAAATTTGAAACCAGACTGCTACAACATCTTTATTGTGGCTACCGAGGCTCATTGGAAACTATGGTGATAAACATGCCCAGAAGATAATAATAATGATAAAAAAAATCATGAAATCAATATTCAACAATTAGATTTGCATATTATTTCATATTTGGATATGCTGCATCATTTTAGTTTCTACTGAAATATCTAAATAGAAACTCTAAACAAGTAGTATCTCTAAACAAAATTTAAACATAATTAATGAGACTTTTCAGCTTCTTTAAAAAAAAAATAAAGTCTGAGGCCAAAAAACAAAGTTTAAACCTACACTTATTCTCACTATATATTCAGCAAGTACCATTGTTTACAATATACTAGGTATAACACAAGCCAGTTAATCCATAGGGAATTAAGCCTCCACAAAGCCCAACAGTTCTGGAGAACTTTTGCATATCCAGTACCTAAAATGCATACCACTCAATATAAAGATTCTATTAAATGGTCTTTATCACTTGTAATTTTCCCATCTACCAACATGATACCTTCCTTTAGAGGCCCTTGGTGTGTATAAGCAGTAACCAGAGAACAGGACTCCCGTGCAATCTTCCAAACTAAAACTGGTTTTAGTAGGCCACTTCTTGATGAAGTTGCAGTGTTTAATCAGAATACTACGTAAGTTTTCTGGTGAGCTCTACTATTCCCTATAAAAAGGTAATGAATCTTGGGATACCTAAATACTTAAATCCTATTAATATAAGATTACCTATTGATTAAAAAAAATCCTTGAATTATTTGAAACACAACCAGATACCTTCAGACTAACAGCATACAGTTCTTAAAAAGCAATTCTGCTGCAGATACTAACATGCCCTTATTCAAGTTTGTATAAATACAATAGGTACATACCTAAACTATGTAGAGTACTCACCGTGGAATGATAACTGCATCCTGGTAATCTTCTAACTTGAAAATAAAAGGCATTTCTTTTGTATACTGTGTACTGGGAATGCCTGTACGTGCCTCAGATTTCTCAATGTCTTCCATAAACTTAAAGTCAATGTCCAAAGTGCTGGAGTCATCAACTTAAAAAGGAAAATGCATAACTCAGTTTTCTAGGCTGAACTTTTCTGAGAAGTTGTAAATTACAAAAGTTTTGTTCTTACCAACATTAAGAGGTAGAACACAATAGGCTGAATCAGCTTCTGTAGGCTTGAACTCTAGTGCAGGTTTCTCAAGACGAAGAATATGTGAAAAAATGTACTGGTGGAGTCGTGTTATCAGCTCAAGCATTTGCAGAGACAGAGTAAAACCAGATTTCTTAAGCTCAATAGATATTGTAACCTCTCCCGAGCGAGTATACACAGGAAAGTGAGGAATCTAAGCAAGAACAAAACCAAAAGAAATCACAAAAGAAAATCCAAAGTGGGATTCCTCTACAGAGTACTGTCTGTTTAGTTCAGATATTGAGGTAATGCTTGCCTAGCCCTACAGCAAATTGGATCAAATAGGACCAGAATTTTGAACTGTGATGGCATTCAATTACAAATGAGACTCTGAAAGTTAAAGAATGACTGATCTGGCTTTTTTAATAGTTCTCCTTGTGTTTTACAGCTCTTGTCTTTATAAAAACTAAGTAGAAAATGAAGTGTTTTCTCTTATGAAGGAAGAAATGTGAAAACCAGCAATATTCCTGAAATGTTTTCTTATGTGGACAACAGAAAATACAATTTGAAAAAAATCTTCCTCAGCTGAGTCTCACCAACAGAAAATGCCTATTAAAAATTTTCCGAGGCAAGAGGTGCCAATTTCAATTAACATGGTCTACTTTTCCTGCTGCTGCTGCAGACTAGGAATGCTGAGAGGACTTGTTACCCTAGCTTTTGTATAGATAAGGTAGTGCAGTGCAGGCCACCTCTGTAGCTGGTATGTCTACTCCTATCATACCTCATACAAGGAGGAGGGACATCTTGAATTTGCCAGCGCAAAATACTAAATTTCTAAACCAAAAGTTTGGCAAAAATAGAATAGATTGTCCCATCCCTGAAGACAGAAAATGAAGTGGTGACTTGACTGGATGGATAGTGTTGCTTATTTTCTGGAGGTTACTTGATATAAGTATCATTTATAGTCACTTCCAACTGTTCAGTCTGGGGGTGGGGAGTAAGTGGATAACAGGTTGTAAGGCATGCAGAATAAGGAAAGGAAATAGATTCCTTACTTGAGGTATAGGTTTGGCTGTCAATATGCCAAAACATCTTGTTGTATCCTCAGGAGGATATAGCTTTCGTCTTCTGAAGTTGAGCTCGTCAGGTAGAGGAGTCGTTAATACCATTCCTATTACATACAAGTAACAGGGCTGATCAGGTTTGGGATAACTATCCCTCAAACACTCTGGAATCTGAAAAAAATCAAAAAAAGAAAAAACATTTACATGATAAACATCAGCAAAATTCACCTAATTATTATTCTTTGAACAAGTCCTCTTACGTTTATTTGGAAACACATTGCTAAAAACAAGGAACAAAAAAAAAATTAATTCAGGCTCAAGTAGTGTTTTCTTTTTCAAGCAAAAATATTTGACCAGTAGCCTGGCATGAGATTTCCTTCATCTTCAGTAGGTGAGCTGGGGGACGGAGGGTGGCTTTTCATAAGAAGATTTACCAAAATTCTAAAGTAGACTTACTAATAACCTGTCCTATGGGTCCACATAAAGTTCCTGTAACTTTTCCAGTACATTCTGGAGCTCAAATGTCTGCCCTCAAAGTTGAAGATGCCTCTTCACGCAGAATCATTCCCTCAAATAAAGGTGTATTTGTGGTGGGTGCTTTTGGATATGCCCAGCCTCAAAAGATTGCTAAGGTAAGGTGCTGGTTGCTGGGGAAGGAGAAAGCAATTGGAACTCTAATAGTTTTGGGACACTTCCCTACAAATCTATTAGGACTGGACCTCCCAAAGGGAAAGGTGTGGACTGATGAAGAAGGTAAAATATGGACTTTTGGGAAAGAAACTCACCATCTATGCCTACTAGGTGCTGCCTCAAATCTTCCTCCCTCCCCTCCCTTCTAACCAATATCAAGCCTTATCCCTTACCCTTGGGAGCAAGTACAGATCACCCCAGTTACTGACTACTTGAAGAAAAGGGTAGTGATTCCAGCACATTCTCCCTATAACACTCCAGGCATGGCCAGTTCACCAAACAAATGGCAATTGGAGACTGACTGTGGACTACTGAGGCCTTAATGCAAACATAGGAGCCCCGAGTGTCACAGTCCTAAACACAGCTGAACTGACAGCCATCATAGAAGAACATGCACACAAAATTGTGGCTACCACTGGTACCAAAGACATGATTTTCATGGTTCCCCTACAGGAATCAGACTAGGAACGTTTTGTATTTACATGGGAAGGCCAGCAGTATACTTGTACCTGCCTCCCACAAGGACTCAAACACCCACCCACAATGGCACACCATGCTTTGGCACAAGAATGGTCACTTATTCCTCCCACAGCAGGGGTATATAAATAGTATATAAATATATAGCATATAGAAGTATACAATATAGAAGTAGACAATATACTGGTGGCAAGAGATGAAACTGAACCAGTTCAAATGACACAAAAGGGCATTACTGAACACCTAAAATCTCAATAATTGCAAGACCTCAGTACACTTTTCTATGGAAAAGAGTGAAATGAAATTTGACCTCCTTTCACAATGAGGCCTTACAATTCTTAATTTTTGAAGCCAACACCCATCAGTCACTAGGCCTTCTAAATCCTACTGATCCCCTACAGACTAGGGACTTGCCATTCCAGGACTGTCCATACATTAATGGCAGCAAGGGCCAGATGATCGTCCCTGGCCCATTGGATTTTACTCCCAAAGTTTTAAGGGACTCGTGTATTTGTTGGGGACATCCCTCCATAAGACTGGAAAAATCAAGACGAGCACTGTAATACTACCAGATCATGCCTTGCTAGCTGATGTGGGATCCTCATTTCCATTTCCCAGTTCAAGGTATCCCATTAGATACTAAGCCAAAAATCCCTGCTCTGATTTTAGAGAGAAAACCAATTGTAAAAACACCAAGTATTTAGCTCCCTGAGGAATGGCCTGGGGCTGATCCAACGGGAAATTTTATTCACACTTGTCACTGCAACAGCATGCTGGACTAAGGTATGGAGTCAGAATCCCTTCCCTTTGCCCCAAGTGTATCTTCAGTTTTACTAAAATGTCCAAAACGCACCAATACCGTAGCATCCCCATCTCCGAAGCAACACAAAGACCGGAATGGCAAATTAGTGGGATTAAAGTTCCAAATTATTATACCACCAGACACACAGTATCACTGACACTCAAAAACGTCTTCACCCTTTATGTTACTTTAAAAAGGCATCAGTTTGTACTTGAAAATATCACTTGGCAATTGAATTTATTGAGTAATTGGACACAACATGCATTTGGAGAACTTAACACACAAGTCCAGTAGGCTTGCAAAATGACTACAAAACAGATCAGCCCTAGACATGCTATTGTTGAAATAAAAAGGAGTATGCAGAACGTTGAATTTATCTGAAACTCAGTGTTGCATCACAATCTGTGATGCCTCATTCTCCATTGAGGAGGCATGAGCCAAGATGAAAGTAATAAGTGATCAAGCTGCAGAACTATTTCAATCTATGCAAACATGAAACTGGTTTGATGGATCAGAATCCAGGTCATGGGTTACTACCCTCCTAAAACTTTTAGAGCTTACAGGATGGGGAAAATAGCACAAATTAAGAGCTGCAATTGTGTCACTGGATTTGTATTTTTAATTGCTGGCATTAGCCTGGTTAAGTGCATGACAACACACTTACGCATCTCGCGTTCCCCTTCTGTTCACTATACTTCTATCAGCACCATGAGAGAAGAACACTACGTCCACGTTCCTCAAGGCAATCTAGAACCATGGGGTGGAATGTTGTGAACGAGTAAAAACTAAGGAATGTTTTTCCACTGCCTCTTCGAAGATCAAGGTTTGAAAATTCAAGTTTTAAATTGCTCCTAACAAAAGCTTTAGAAACTGCTTTGTTTTAGAAAATGAGGCACCCTCTTTGAAAATTATTAAAATAGCTTGTAGTTGATACATCTAGCAAGCAAGCAGCAGACTTTTGATACATCGTGAGAGCCAGCCAATGAACTTTATGAGGTGGACGTGTTGTTGCCACTCTCAAAACCCTCTATAAGCAAGTGCCCAACCTGCCACAGGTGCAGCCAAATCTACATAGTGCTAGAATCTTTGCTGTCTGTGCTGTCCCACACTGTCCTGTGAGGCTGCTCGTGCCCCCCATTACCCCCTGCTGCCATGGCTCTTCTCCCTCACTGGCAAGCTTGACTGTTCTGGGAGGGACTTCACCAGACAAAGACACATCTCACCCGATGCAGATCTCCCCCAGTGCAGCGCTGGACCTGTGGTCGTGGTAGCCTCTTTTCTGTGCTTCCCATAATTATTATGGGCAGTTGCCTACTTTCTGATTTTCTCTCTTTCCTTCCTCTTTTATAAAATACAAAGTTGTATTATCGCTTTGGATCACACCATTTAACCTCATTTGTGTTTTAATCTTGCTTTTGGGTATGCTTAGAACCTTCCTTTCCGCAGTAGTGGATGGAGGCAAAACATGCCTCTCCTCACTTCAAGCAGATCGAAACTAGCTTTGATGCAAATTTCTGCATTTATCCAGTAAGTCTGGAGCATGTGTTATGTCCAACCTCTTTGGAACTTAACAGCAGAACAGGGAAAAAAAAAATAGGTAAAAAGGAAAATGTGTGTACTCAGAAAAAAAAGCTCAACTGAACTTACGGCTTCATTAACACAGATTCTTTTTCCAGCAGAATTGTTTAAAAGTATCAAAAATGTTTTTATACACTTGGGACAAACACATAAACAATATTCAGTACACTGCCCCTTTGCCCAGGCACTACACTATATGAGTTTCCTCATTACAATTCTAGCTCGCAGATGTGAATACTCACAACAGCCACAAGCACTTTTAATTCTGATGCTCATATTTGTCACAGACGTTAAGAAACCATGCTTTATGTTTGGTAGAAGTTCATTACTTTGCAGGTCTCAAAAATAATCCTCCTGTTTATCTAAAACTAAATGGCAATACATGTAGTCCTGGATTTTAAAGTTACACTGTAGTAAAACTATGGCCCTGGCTTAATGGAAAATTACTCATAAATTTAATAACTACATTAAACCCAAGAGGATCTTGCAGACCTTAAACATTTGTCAAAACTTATTTTCCAGATGTGAAAAGTTGGGACAAAGGCAAGGGAAAGTATACTTAGATTCCCTATTAAGAAAAAAAATAACTGAGAAAGAATGATGCATCACTTGACAAATCAACTCCTCTGAATGAGATACCATAATCTTGCATTTTATGAATCACCCCTTTCCAACAACCGTTAGTGAGGTAAGAGGACAGAGAAAAGCACTTGTAGCAAGCAACACTGTGCAAAGATGCAAACTGTGCATCTTTGTGAAATGCAAAGATTATCAGATTCTGAATGAGTTCCCTGTCCCAAAGGCCCTTAGACAGAACCTGTAACAACTGCAGAGGAAAAAGGAAGGTTCCAGAGTAGTTGCAAAATACTCCACAAAGCCTAAGCCTCTTTGCTCCATTTGCTCTTAAAGCATTTGCAATTCCCCCAAAAATACCATTCAAGAAGTCCAATTTTACAAGCTGGTGCAGTTGAAACCTGTTGTAGCAGACTGTGAATACATTGCTTAACACAGAGCTATAGCTTCTTGTGTGATCCTTTTAATAGATCAAGTATAATATTAAGTATAATATTTAGAACAACTTTAAAAGTAAAAAAAACCATAGAAGTACACTTATTTGATATTGGAAGATTTAAACCAGGAATTATGAAATTCTGTATTCAATCAGTAAACTAAACCAAGCATCCAAAAAAAACTCCCAAACATACTTCTGTGTTTAGCCTGGGGTACATCCTTCAGTGTTCAATTATTTATCAAGAAAGTCAATTGGGTAAAGATTTTACAGATTATTAATGCAGGACTATTTTCCTCAGTTATCTTCATACTAGGCAAATACAGCCAACAAGCCCTACAGAAAGAGTATTCTCTCTGAGCTTACAGGCATGCTTCCGAAGCATGTGGTACCATAAACTCAGGTAGCACTGCAGGCTTCCACAGAATTAGAACAGCAAAGTATTTCCACTGTAAATACAAGACTTCTAAAAAATTCTTAGCTGCTAATATTAAGAGTTGGCAATTCTGTCTTATCAGGACATAAAGCATTAGATAGAGATCTAGACAGCAGTAAGTGATACTAACAGCTTTAGGATAGCACTGTCTTCGTTTTGTAGAGCCTGGCCTTCCTGGAACACTGGTTTCTTCTTCATCGTGTAAATCAAGTTCCTCCTCATATTTAACCGTTTCTTTACCAACTGGCATCAAATGATCATCCAGTTCACCTGAATGAAAAAGTACAAAGAAATAGCATTACGAACAATCAAATCTTGGTTCCTTCATATCCTACACAGTAGAGGAGATTCCTTGTGAAAACACCTCACATGTAAGGTTTTAAAATACATGGACTACTGCAAGGCTCCAAAAGTGCAACTTTGGGGAATGAGTGATAAAGACTGAATTTTGGGCAAAAATGCTAACTTCTAGTAAAAAATCTCTTAAATTTAATTTAAAAATTCAATTCTATAATGAAAATATCCAAGACTTCTTTTTGCCCATAAAAAACAATCTTTGACTGAAACACTTATTTTAAAATCACTCACATGGAGTTATACCAAGGAAGAAGGAACATTTATATTTCTCTATCATTCTAAAAAAGCAAATTACTGCTGTTGAATGTGCACTTTCAACACTGACTTGAGCCACCATCAGGGTGCCATTCTTGGATACATTTGTTGATATGAATTCATTGTTCAAAAGGTTTAACTCAAAAAAAAAAATGCAAACCCCAGACCTACAATTTTTTTTTGCTTAAAAAATACATAAATACTTCTGTACTTCATCAAAAAACCTGTACCACGGAATTATCTTTAAAATGTTCCTCAGTGAAGAACATGCTCCATTATACTTACTACAAACAAGAGCTGAAGTAGTCTTGCAATATCCTATTTTTGGAACATGACTTATGACACAGTACAGAAAGGAATAAATTTAGGGTTGCATATTTTATATTTTGTCACAATTCACTTTAAAAACCATGTTCTTTTGGCTGTAGGATGTAGTCCCTGACCTATAATCACTTCTAGAGAACAAGACTCTTTTCCTCTATTAAGTATATTCAATGCCAAAATCTTTGTCTCTTGTACTAATGTTGCTTTTGCTGTTTAATACAAAATATGTTAAATAACAAGACTTCCCTGTAAAATTTAACTTCAGTTTACAAGGTGTAAGCTAAATTATTAAGTCCATGACCACATCACAAAACAAGGCAAGTGAAAGAAAGCTGCAATAGATGGCTACAACAGAAGGGCATGTACATCCATACCATATGCAATTTCTCAACTATAAAATATACTTTAACAAAGAGGTTGTTTTTCCAGTTCTTACCAATTTTGTGCAGTTTTTCACAGCAAATAAGAGCTACAACTCTCTCAGCCAGTCTTGCACAACTCATTGGAGGGCCCTATAAACATTTAAATACCTCGTAAAAACTTTGGGTGATTAGCAAGTTACTTACTATATATGTTTAATTCAACACAACAAAGAATTTGAAGCTAGGAAAATTTTTGTAAAAAACACACTGATGACAGTTTTGTGAAGATATTCAGGCTTGCTTTTCTATGAAAACCAAAATTACAAGAACTCAACTATACTATTAATCAAAACCAATAAAGGACAAGTGCATGAAACAACATACAAGGAAGAATATCTAAATATTTTTGCCTTTGGCATAAACAGTAACTGATGGAAAATGGATTATAACAAAATCAGATAGTAATCTAAAAACAGAGTACAAAAAAACCCTCTGATTTTCATTAACAACAATGAAACTAATTCTAAAAATGGCACAGACCAATTCTTAGCTCAACGTACTAATGTATTTCCATGCTTTTCCTTCCCCAAATACCTACAACAATTGAAGCTCGAAGAGGTGAGTTGATTGGCAGGTAGAGAGTAGAGTAAAATGTATGGTCAGGCAGTTCCCGGGTTTTACACTTGGGAGCCAGGTGTGTAAATGGATCACTTGGTAATCTAGCGCAGTACCTAAGTTGACAAAACATTTTATACATCATCAAAACCTGCAAATTGAAACCTAAACACTTTCCAGTGCAACCTTGCCCTACTGGTATGACTGCTACAGAAGATGATTTCAGGCATACTGAGCACTGCAAAGGTATACTGCTGACTCATATTCAACTAACTTCTGAGCAGAAGACCTCCAAGTCCTTTCTTTATTATAAACCTGGTCTCCAGCAAAGTCACTCCAGCTTGTAATGATGCGTAAGACTATTTCCTGCCAGGTCCCAGGGTTCACATTTTGTCTCCTGAGCTTACTGCTCTCTTATTCCTCCTGTTTATCATTCCCCCTCCTGCCTTTCCTCCCTTGTACTGACCTTCCTCTCTCCCAACTTAGTATTAAATGCAAACATGCTGATGTTAAACTGTGCTGGACCTCCTAACAGTCCAGAAGTAATGCTACATATAACCAGTTGCCAAATAGCCATTTACCGCCTGTCATTCATCCTTCAGATCTGACTGCTTTGAGAGGCTTTATTTACCACTCCATCAAAATGCTCTGCATCTCAAGAATTTAGCTATTAAAGTAGTACTTTGGCAATTGCATCTAAATCTTTTCTTAAGTAAATGACATTCACTGCTTTTCATAGTCAACCACTTCATGATACTGGAGATAAACAGCCCTCAGTAAAACCTGGTTGGTTTCTGCCAACCCCCTTTTCTTTATGGGCCTAAAACCTGCTGCCATGAGGACTTGGTCCATAGGATTCCATATGACTATAGTTAAATTGACTGGTCCACAGCTCCCTGGATCCTCTTCCTTGTCTTTTTTGTCCTCCTATCTCAGAGAACCTCCTCTAACTGCCATCGCTTCACAGAGCTGATATTTGACTAGCTCCCTTGGAAGCATACCATCCCATCTTGTGGACTTTTATTACTGTGGTTTTGTTTTTAAAGATGACAACAGATTGCTATTACAAACATGAATACTAGAATTGGAAGATTTAACTACAGTTTTAACAGTTCTTTATTTATTTTTAAAACTAGATTGACAAGAGCAAAAATGCAAATCTACTACATATTTTGAAGCTGAACATTTTCAGGGAAGCTTTTAATTGAACAGGAATCAACATAACTACAGTTATTACCAGAGCTAGAACCTCTGGTAGGATAAATATGAAGAAAACAAATAATCCCTTCAAACCTTTGTGACCACTTTCTTTAGGAGAGAAAATTCTGTCACAATGCCTAAGAGGAAATGTGTAAAATGCCCCAGCCCATGCTTCCATGTTGTGAGACTGACTAAGAAACATTTTATTCAATTACAGGAAATAAGAAGTGAATATGCCTCCTACCTGTTTATGTGCCCAATAGCAGTGTTAATAGTAACCCTTGGACTGTTCTCATCTGGCCTCAATACATAGGGTGGAAAGACATCGTCATCATCAACAATGGGTTCAGTTTCAGTTTCATTGGCATCAACAGACTTTGAGCATTTGTTTCGGAGGATCTTAACATTTCAAGAACAGAACATGATGAGATATTTTTCCCTTAAAACATACTACGATACACTTAAAAAAACCAGGCCCATTCCTTTGACCTCATACCTTCTCAATTGCTTTGTATGTCTTAAGATCTTCTTCAAAACTTTTGATTTTGTCTGTATCTGCTAACATAATGTAGTTGGAAATTGGTGCTCTAGCTCTTCCTTTTGACTGCACATAGGAACGGTACTCTGTGGGCAAATCAAAACGCACCACCAAGTTGCATTTTGGTATGTCAACACCCTCTTCTACAATACTAGTAGCAATAAGTAGGTTGGTCTCATGTGCTCGAAATTTTCTAAGAACCTGCAAAAGTAATGAAGACAAATTTGACATATTAGTCCAAGATCTGTTACCATCATGAGATTCAACAAAAGGCAGTAAAAACCAAGATGACTGGCTCAGACGCCCCCAAAGCATGTCCAGACATGAAAATACAAAACTATTACAAAGAATCTTTTCAGAAACATAACAAGACTATTTATCAGAACCAGCAGATTTCTAGGAATAACATCTGATATATGGAACCACATGTGTCTAAGAAGCTACTATAATCCCTAGAAATGGAGAGGATCCCCCCTATCTACTTACAAGTTTTCAGCTGTGGTATTAAAGAAAAAAAACCCGCTGCTTTCAGGACACCATCTTTTCCCAAACATTTCTGAGGCTGAAGCATCCTCAGGGTAGAGCACATTCTAGAGCTGGCACTTCTGGTATTTATACTATATAAGAAACAATACTAAGGAAAGGTGTGGTGTCAGGACCACAACCCAGACAGGATGAACTTTAAACGATGTAAAATCAGGTGGGTTTTTTTAGTATTTATAACATTTAATGATTAACCAAACTCACATTTAGAAAAGATAAATATTAAAATCAGCTTAACTACTGAAAATGTCAGTAAGCCTGACATTCTTTACAGTAGTATTATATTACCACTAACACAATGCAGAAAAATTAGATAATGATCTGATTAAATATAAACATGATTTTACATGAAGTTTTAATTTCTATTTGTGTAATGTAACATAGCAGTATCTCCAAACGTACTTTTATTGTTTTACAAACAACATCTGAATCTCCAATAAGTATGCGTATTTGTTAAAACAAAGCTGTTCCCTGGACTTCTCATGACTGTGCCCCAGACTCTGCCTGTTGGTTTGTTTTGTTTTCAAAGACACACACACACAAAAGGTTCTGAAGGTACCACCAGTTTAAATTTTTTTTTCTTGAAGTTACCTCTTCCTGTTTTCTAAATTCTACTTCCATCTGCTTGTTACGAGGCTGGTTCTTGCCAATGCCATGTCCAGTTATAAAATTGCTACTGATATAAGCCAGTTCTGGATCTTGCTTGCCAGCTTCTTTTATCAACCTAAAAATATTACACGTGTTTTAGAAGTTACACAACCCACAAAATGGAAGAAAATCTTTTGTTTGTAAGACCTATATTAAAAGGAAAAGTGGAAGCATGACAATTAAGTCATGCTAACATATAAATTGACTGCAGTCTTCTCGAAAACCTCTGTAAGGTTACCACAAGACAGACTGCATACAGAAACACAAGGAGTGCTCATGCATCAGACACATTTCAGACCTATCATGGTGAAACTAGGTATTCTGAAACCAATCTATTACTCTAAGGCTCTCTGTTGTTAAAGCACCCTACTCAAAATTACTTTGTTAATCTCTTTTTCTGTAAGCTATAGCTGATCTTAGAAGAAAGACCTGTAACTGCTTCCTCAACAAAAGTATATTTCCTCAGTATAAAATGTTAACTTTTAGGTTAAAATTTAAGATTGTAATTCTACTTAATATTAGAACATACATTCTGTTCAAGTACACTGGTGACAAAATATTGACCTGATCTCAAGAGTCATGCTCAGCCTACCCAATGAGATGTTCACTACTTGTGAAATTAACCCAAGTAGAGGACAAAATACAATTCTTTAAAAGGAATACTCAACAGGGATGTGAGGAGCATTCATGCTCTCACTTCATTTCCACTCAGTTTATTCTTTGTGTTACAGAAGCAGAAAACGCTGGCTTCTGCAGTGTTCTGATTTCACAGATAAGGTAGAAGATTGCTCACCTATATAATGCCCTAAATCTAAGAATGAGGCATGTGTGGATTTAAAACCACAATTACAGTGCACAATCAAAGGAAGTATCAGTTTCCAGGATGAACAGAATTTGGAACTTCTCAGCTGTAACAGGCTAATTTTAAGCAGCAGAGCCAATAAAAACCAAGGGATTATATACAACAAATAATCCCTTGCATTTGTCACTACAGCCATCCCAGCACTACTCTGCTCAAAGCATATCCATCCTGTCCATGGCCAGGTGCTCCTCACAGCCAAAGAACAGCCTACCTCTCTACACCTCCAGCAGCAACTCCAACCTTTCCCAAAAAGACCTCTAGCATTTCTGCCACTCATATAAGTAGATGGGTGTGGTGCCAGTCCCCGGCTACAAGCCTACCATCTGCCCAGCAAGCTGCTGCCAAACCAGATGGAAAATGACAAAGTTCTCCCTGCTCCTTCTAACCTCAGAAAACTACTGAAGTCTTGCCCCCTTTCCTAGTCCCTGTTTTAAACAAAATTTATGGGAACATAAAACACCTTGAAGGCTTTCCTCCTTATAGATCTGTTAAAACTGGAATGAACAGGGAGATAGGCAAGAGGACAGAAGAGGCATACAACTTGCCACCCTTAGGGGAATAGACTAGAAGGATCCTCCTGTGCCAAAATGCAAATGTGGTTTGTTAGTTCAAGGCCAAATGGAGTTACGTTTCTGTATGCAGTCTAGGCTCTCAAGACAGACACTCTAAGAAAGCATGAGTTAATAACTGGACAGAAATATTTTTTTAATATTTCTTTTTCAACATGGCATTTCTGTGAGGTCATACAGATTGAGTACCTACTAAATATCTTAAACACTCTTACTTTAGTTCACTTGTATAGAAACGGACAATTAAAAGCATCTGAATAAATACTTCATTGCAAATCTTCAACAAGTTCCTGAGAAATATTCACTACTTCAACCTTGTGACTAAAAAAAAGTATTTGTGGTAGGTAACAGGTGGTGTTTTTCAAACAGATACAGGAACTTCTGCTTTCAAACCCTTCTCTTAAGAGAGCTGAGAGGGACTGCAACACAAATGGAAGGAAACTGGGCTTCGGAAAATCTCTTCTGTTCTGAAAAAAGGCTTATAGGCACCAGAACTCAACTGTATACACCAAATTAAACAGTGAGCGAGCCTCTCCATCGACTGAGTGTAATAATAATTAAAGACCCAGAAAGTACAACTCATGCCATGAATTTTGCCCTTCTTCCGTCATACTGGATTTCATAAAATGGTATTCCAAATACTACCGTAATAAATATATTTTAAGAAAAATTATACTTCTGTTTTAACTCAGTTCCTTTTAATGATCCATACTGGATTACTGGAAGCTCAAGTAGCTGTGATATACTAATTCAATCACTCATGACTCTCCCATTCAGGAGAAAGTCTTCCCCCTATATATAGCCTAATTATAGCTATCATCAGGAGAGGCCCTTGAACTAAATCCACTCTGCTGAAGAGGGCCTACAATGAGCTTCTCCACTAAAGGCTTCCGGTCTTAATTCCAACAGCTCAAGTCTGATGGTCAATACAACATCGGGTATTCTGAAATCAGGTGCTACATGAGGTAAAGGAGCATTTTGAGAATCTGGCAGCTAGCTTTCCGAAGGGGATAAAAAGTTACATTCAGTTTTATATTTTGCCACCAATAACCTCTGCTCAAGGTGCCTAAAGCTCAAAGATGGCAGAATTTGATCACCTATTTCATCTAGAGACCATATTCTGTCAGGTTCAACAGCAGATAGGACACTGTATAGTGCATAAATCACAGAATACAAGAATGCACAGTGGAAAACCAGTATTATTTAAATCACATTCATAATGGAACAGAGAAGAAAAAAGTTTTCAGAATTCTGTGCATTCCCTGCCGGGTAATGAAATACTCATTTCAGCTCAGCAAAAGACTGTTAATGTTATTTCTTCAGGACTTACTAACAGAATATGTTCATTTTGCTGAACAGCTTGGTTTGCCTCATACTGCAGATTTATGTAAACATATTTAAAATGCAAAAAAGAAAAGAGAAAAGACAAAAGTTGACAAAAAACACATAGGCAAGTCTGCAGATCAAAGGATATGTTATGCACTTATTGACTCAAGCAAAAATGTACCAACAGAGGGGTCAGATTTAGAGGTATCCAGGATGCAATGAACACCTTGCATAAGACGTTTGCTACACTATCAGAGAAACCTATCAAAAAACCAAAACCAGGATAGGTGAATCAATCATGTCATTCACAGTTTGTGGAAAACAGCTTTTAACAATTAAGTGTTATACATAACTAACATGTATCACATTCGAGAATACAAACTGACAAGGAACTACAATATTGCAAGCTGGCAAACACTCCCAGGGTTCATATTTTTCTTGGTGGAGACTTTAAGAAAGCACTTAGTGTTTGACTAAATAGGTGCTTTATAAACATCAACTGTGAAAGTAGTACTGGTAAATATTGAGAGATATTTGTGCAAGAGTAAGTTTGATTTTCTCTAGACTTGGATCATATAATACTGTCATTTAGTAGGGTAATGGTGAGATTTCCAGAAGTATTGCACTCAGTAGGCTAGAGAAGTTTCCAACATCCATTGCAAATATAAATTTAAAGACTGATTAAAATAAATCAGTATATGCTTATTTTATAGGTTTAGTACAGTATTTCACATTTTGCCTTCTAAAGGAATCAAATTAAAAAACTCAGGACCGAAACAAGTCCTCCAGTACAACTTTCAAAGATATATGCTCTTCCCTATGCTTTAGAATATTCCATATCATCTCCTACACCAACTTTATAAATAGACTTCTGAAAATACATGGCAATCCCCTATATATTCATGATATTAACATCCTGGCAGCTGAGTCTGCCTTTTTTCTTCAGAATATTTATTTTAAATAAAATGCTTTACCTATTTAGAACAACTGCTGTGTATCTTCTTTCCACAAAAATAATTCCACATAAAATATTAGTAAAGGGAGATGGGAAATTAGTCTCTGGCTTCTCTTTCTCCTCAATTTCTTCATCCTCATCATCATCTTCAGAATCACTCCAAGATACGTAATTATCCTGATTCCTATTGTTATACCATTCAACACTTTCAAACTGCTGCCGTTCATATGGTTTGTATTTGCGCAAGATTTCAAGCAGCTTTATTACTTTTGGGGTCACAAATTTCAGGTCAAGTGAGGCAGGCGAGAAGTGCTCTTCACAGAGTGCATGTATTTTCCTTAGGAAAGTGTCTGTAAACAATAAAAATTTCCTGTGCAGCTCCTCTTGTTCATGTTTGATATACTTCTGCAGCTCTCTCACCATCATCCCAGCTACCTTATCTGCACACCACGGTCCCAGAACAACCAACACAGCTCGACAGTCTGACAATATCTACAACAAATGAATTCAAGTATCAGTTCAAAGAGTACATTCATGAACTATTCATTTAAGACTAGGGGCTTTTTTCTCTTACAGCACAGTCTATGTAAGGATTATGACAATTTTTCTATTAAAAAAAAATGCAGAAGTCTGTTTTTCTTATTTAGATGACCTTGGGAAATTTGGTGTTTCTAATGGACCAAGTTCCCCCCTCCCCCTTAAATTACTACCAATCAACTTCAAACTGTACATTTGTAAATCTCCAAAATACCCCAAGCTTAATCAAAATTTTGCTATTTTGTAGAACTGTAATTTGAAAATTATACTACAAAGAAGAGTATTTTTTGAAGCAGCTAGATAAACAAAGCAAAAATTCTTATCTTTATTATATAACATAGAACTAATAGAATAAACACTTTACTGGGCATTTTTACTTTATTTACTACTGACAGCTGGCAGGGTTTCAAAAGCATATAACCAGAAAGTTGCACAGTGGCCTTAGGGTAGCCTTAGGAAGTCTATCCTTTCAAAGGAAAAACAGAACACAGTGCTTTGTATGTGTGGGTGGAATACTAAAACAAGAGAACTATATCCTATTCAGAGAAAACAGAATAGGCATTAGAGTACCATCATAATCTTATCTGATGAGAAGTTGTTCCCTCCTGAAGAGTGAAGTTGTCAGGCAATAAACTAGCAATTCAGAAATGGGGTACACTGGTAAAAGGACTTATCATTTGGATGCCCTTTATTGCACCAGAAGAACTACAACTGAACTGTAACAGTCAGGATGCTGGTTTTCAGCTGCTACTTTAATTTCTCTTCCTTCTTCCCTTCTGTGAGGAAATAAAGAACAGGCTATCATCCTCTTGATGCTATCCTCTGAGAAGTTTATTAGCTCTAACACTTAAGGGCAAAATTATCTAGAGTAATTGTAACTTCATACAGAGGCTTGATACTCCTACATTGCCAAGACATAAAACACCTCAGTCTGAAACTCATTTACTTTCTTAATTTGGGTGCCTCCATCTTCTCTGAGATGCTTTAGATGTATAGCAGTTAATCCACTCTTCTGGACTCTGCAAGTCATGAAGATTGCCTCCAACCAGCATTCCTTATGTATTTTAGCCTATTATTGTTTAAGTTTAGCACAAAAGTAACCAGGACTTCCAATTCCCATGCACTATGATAGGCTGCCTTACGTACCATCTTTCCCTCTGGCACAAACAGTATTTTATGGACAGAGTCAGAGTCCTCAGTTTCTAAGAATGCTAAAGGAAACCAAAATATTTTGGGCTGAAGAAAGAAATACAGTCTATGACAAATTTGGAGAATATCACAGGAATAGTCACAGTAGTGACTCACTACTGACTTCTTGTTCAAAGACTTACATCTATGTAAGTTCAAAGACTTACAACTACATTAGGAGGTAATTCCAAACCGGGAAGCCCAAGCAGGGTTAAAAAAGGCGTCTGGACCCTCTGTGTGAGAGGTCCCTGCTAAACACTCCACACCTTCTGGGCCAAAAGTCAGGACAACACAGGGGCAAACACAGAGAAAGTCAGGGGCAAGCTTGAGATTCAAATTCCATTCCAGCAAGGTGTGTCACTAGTCCAATACTGTTCTAAGATAAACTGCAGACACCATACATCTCTGGCTGGAATTTTTCCCTAAATTCTTCCTTTATCAACTTTTAATGCAACTGGGTACAGTCCAAATTCTTCCTGAAGCATTATTTCCTCTTCTGCACTGAATTTATTCAAAGGTCATAGGAGATTGTGAAAATGTAGTATTCTTGACTTCAGAGATAAGGACCAACTACATCAGGGTGCAGAACTGTTTTAGTGTTTTAAGCAAGTCTGAATCTCAAACTAAATGAAATTCTAATCAATGCCTGCCATTGAAGCCCCACTCATTTACGAACATAACTGCATGTTAATGAACACAAAAATCAGAAGTCTTTTTGCTTCAGATAATCAAGGATGGCTAGCTTAGGAAGTTTCAGTTATGTAACATATGTGGCAAAGAAAAACAGTAACAAGATTTCTGCTCCCCAGGTTTCTCACATTTCTTGATATTCTTACCTGCTTAGAAATTAAGGTAGAATCTCTTTCTTTTGAATGCACAGATATGTTGCAGTCATTTAGAAAAGCCAGTGCTTCATCCAATTCCTTTAATAATCTTCCATACAGCCCACTTTTGTCAGTATATGGTCCACAGTCTACAACAATCTCACATGGCTGAGAAGTATATCTTAATGAGGGCAAAGATCAAATTAAACACAGTTCTGAAAGCCAGGGCTATTTCAGCTCTAAATGTTATACAGCAAACACAACAGCAACATGATGTGTATTCAAGAACATTTCTTTCCCCACCATGAATTAAGAATTATTAAAAGTTATACAGTTAAACACTTTAGAAAAACCTCCACCACCCCAAATACTGAACTACTTAATTCTAGATACTGTTCTAATACACTTCTAAAAAGGAGGTTAATATATTGCTATCTTCACTTTAAATATTGGAAAATTTAAGGAAATTCAATTTATTTCATCAACATCTTCACTCATTTTTCCATAGTGCACTCTCTTGATATACAAAAGAAAACC
Organism: Corvus kubaryi; assembly: GCF_017639235.1. Taxonomy (NCBI): domain Eukaryota; kingdom Metazoa; phylum Chordata; class Aves; order Passeriformes; family Corvidae; genus Corvus; species Corvus kubaryi. Next base: position 21,976,112 of record NW_024582054.1, read on the forward strand.
AATCCACATAATGTAAATTTATGTCTATATATCCATTTACACAAGTAAAATAATTACTATTCTTGAATGGCAGTAAGAAATTCTTAAAAGCAAATTGTTCAGATGAGTTCAAAAAAATGCATTTAAAACATTTACACACAGACTAAACACCTGCTCCATAACATGAAAAAAACCCACTTTTAACTTTGTCTGAAACACAACAGTACAGTAGAGGTGGAAGAAGAAAACATTCTACGTGGCAATCATTTCACCTTAATTATTCCCTACACCAAGTCATCGCATTATCACCACCTTTAGTTTAACAACATTAATAGGATTCTAGATTCTGTAACTCACTTGCCCTGCTATTTAAATATTTACTACCTCCTCTCATCTCCCTCTATCTTTCATCAGCCTTTAAGACCCAGGCTATGCATTTGGGGGAAAAAAAAAAAAGGCAACTTCTCTGGCATTAAGAACACATTGTACTGTGGACATTGCAACACATTCCTAAATAGTGACATTATGGCATCCACTGGACATGAGATAGTTACACTTCAAACAAAAGAGTTCATTTTAAAAGTTCAGGAATATTTTGTGAAATGTCAATTTTTTAGCTTGGTGGTGTGTTGAGGGTTTTTTGGTTGTTTTGGGTTGGGTTTGTTTGTTTGAGGATCTTTTGTTGTGTCTTTGCTGTTTTATTTTTTAACTACAGAAAATCTCTCCATACCAAGGCCAATCAGCCTTTGTATTCATAAGCCATTTAACATTCCATCTCTGCCCTAACGGAATAGCAGCATCATATACACACAATTCTAAAATTTAGAAGATGAAATATTGCTACTGGTTTATTCCTCTATCCAAAAAGGAAATGCAGGCATCAATTTACCAACAATCATTATAAAACACACCTGTCTAAGACCACCAAATCAGTTGCAGTTTCAGCATTGCTCTTTAAAATTTTCTCCAGTTTCTGGATCTTCTCCTCTAACTCAGCAGGATCACATTTCCCATTTAAAATGGAAGCTGTTAATCCCAAAATTCGAGGACATGATGGATAATCCTCACAGATCTGTGAAATCAAATCAAATTAAATTATTTGCAAAAGGTATCCTGTTAATCTACCTGCAAACTTACGATGCTTAGGCTGGAAACTTTTATTTCAATATCAGGTGTTGCAAAAGGAACCAAACACTGAATTAATATTTTCTGTTCTACTGACAGGAAGCTAAACAGCCATCATATTTAAAGGTAAATACTTACAACATGGAAAAATAGAAACAGTTAGCATTAAACAGAATATCCTTGTCACACTTACAATACATGTCATAATACTTCCACACCATATAAAAAGGCACATGCACTTGAGAAGAGATTTGGAAAGAGATTTATTATGCAGGTATCTCTCACTTATAAGCCAAATATGACATGGAGCCAATAATATTCTGGAAAGAGCCCTAAACACACCTTTAGAAATCAGCATTTTTAAAAATAACAAAATTCCCCTAATGCAATAAATTTAGCTTCTCTGTTAATGACAGATTTTTCTTTAATCCCCACTACAAAATACAGTAAATACATTATTCTTCTACCTCATAGTATCACTGAAGTCTTAACTCAATCCAGTAATTTCACAGTCCCAGGAACATGCTAACATTGGTTCCACTAATATTTTTTTCTTGGTAGTAAAAGTTGCCTGAAATGGTTCCCAATTCTCCAGCCCTCCCACTGAATTCTTCTCCTCAGCCAAGCATATTAAACATTCATGCAATAAATGCACCTTCATAATTTCACGGTATGGATGATCCTGGATGGCGAGATGGCACTCATCAAACACCAGAAGATTAATATCTGACAGGGATAAATACTCATGTCTCAAAACAGTCAAAGCAACATGACATGTCATAACCAGAACCTAGGTTGAAAGGAAAGAAACAAATGTCAGTACAAGAGAAGTACAAGCTGTCTGAGGTCAAGGTGAAGGAGGAAAAGCCTTCAGCACATCTTGTGAGACAGCATTAACAAATATCAACCCCTATTCATCTACCTACACCAGGTAAGGACGAAAGAGAATCAAACACTCTCTACTGGAGAAAGTTATCTATCTGAAGGGGGGTGTTCATATATATATGTATACGAATTTGTGTGCGTTTGTATATCTCCAGTCACATGCCTAGTTAAAAAATGAATACAACAATCTCAACACCAATCAGACTACACAGAACAAGCATCATTAAATCCTAATAAGTTAAGTTAGTGTCCTTATGTGTCCCAGCATCATGTCTCTGGCAAGAAGGATAGTTTTTTCATAAGCTCTTAACTATTTGCAGCTATAACATAAGCAAGATGTTATCAGAATTCTTTTTAAAGAAAAACTTATTTCTTGTACACATAAAAATGGAGCTCTTTAATAAAATTATGTACTATTTTTACACTCACTTTGAACTTCACTAAGTATAGTAACACTTTCTGTTATCGGAGTTCCTCAGATGTGCTCCACAGACCATTACTAATCACTAGAAAGAAAACCCCAAAACCCTAACATTTAATAGGATTTTAATAGCATTTAAAGTATAGTATGCACACTCAAAATTTCTTCTGCAATCAACATCATGAACAAGTCAGGGAGATTTAAAACAAAGGACTTAGAGGATGGCTTTTTAAAAACAACCTGACAATGCCTATATATATTTGCCTCAAAATTAACATATAAATATTACCAATATGCTGGATTTCTTTTTTAAAAAGACTGAATGTATATTCGGAAGAAACCACTTCTGATCCAACCTCTCTGTCTGTATGCTTTGCTTATAGTTTTTACTTAATACATTACCTGATGCTTGGAGAATTCCTGACTCCACTTCTCTTTTGTCCATGATTCAGTTATCTCTAAACTTGAATATTCTCCCACTTTAAGGTCTGAATGTGTCCTGACAGCTGACACTTGTTGAGCAACTTGATTTGCTTAAGAAAAAAAAACCTCATTACATAAAGGTCTTCTCATACTTTAATTTGTGTGTCATATGACCTAGCACCATATTTTATAACATGATCTTTAGTGTAGGCTAACATTAAACCACGGGTACCTGGCAACTGTCTTTACGCAAAACCACATCAAGGAAACAGATCGGTAACTAAATTGCACTTCACATTCAATGTCTTAACTTCAAACTAGAAAACAGAACATGTTATATATATAAACAGGTTACGTTAAACGCATGATGAAACAACAGATGAAAGGCACTGCACCCTTGCTGTTGAAGACTTTATGCAAAAGTTTCTCCCAGCTTTACTTTCAGAGAACTACTGTTACAGAATATTCCATGGAAATATTAGCAGTGTGTTTGGGAACATTTCCTCTTACCCGAGTTGACCAAGAACACAGTTCTTTTTCCGTTTTTGTTGAAATCTCCCCTGATCTGATAGGACAGCTCTTTAGTGAGTAGTACTGCAATAAAAGTCTTCCCTGAGCCAGTGTTTAAGCAGACTATTGTATTATGATCCAAAGCTGCTTCAAGCAGTTCAACCTAGGTTTAAAAAATAATAATGCCCTTACTTGCAGCAATGCATGAAAAAGCTGACAAAAAAATAACAAAAGTGATAAACTATAGACAAGTCAGTAGTATCGACTGAGATCTTTCCAGTGCCATATAATTAACAGATCTTTTTCATAACAATGTATTCTCACAATCTCTCAAAAACATTAACACACTATGTATAGTCCAGCTTTAAAATCCTTCAGTACCACAGTTTGCTCTCAGGTAGCTTTCTAAATATATCTTTTTAATAGATCATTCTGTTGCTAGATACATTGTGAAAAAAAAGAAGCTACAGCTTTTACATCTAACTGCACACCTCAATTCAACCAAACAAGCAAGAAGGCTAGCTCAAGGCGATCCAAGTTTCTCAGTAATACTAACAAAACACTTCTGGGCACCTCTGTAGTGCAAAGAGAACTGATATTCTAGAACTCAGAAACAGTTTTCCATAACAAAGTGAAAATCAGAGTACCCTGATTGGGTTTCTGACTTTAGAGGGCTGCTTCGACCAGTGTGTGAACCAAAAATCAGAACTAGTATACAATGCGGAAGACAAAGTGAGAGGTGGAAGGAGACATGATGTCTGCATACAATTGAGAGGCACAGTTTATTTGTCCCTTGCAGCATTCTGCAGAGAGTGGCAGGAGAAACACCCAGCTTAAAAGCTGTTCTGACTGTTAGAGCAAACTGAGAAGAGGGAATGGGGATATAACAAACGTAAAAAACCAGCCAAACTACAGAATTAGCTCCCAACAGGTGGTGCTGAGAGAGACATGTCTTGATAGTGTGCATCACTGCATGTTCTCCACCTGCTCTTGTTCTTTTTCCATTAATTAATGGATTTAATTGTACTTTTTTTGATGTTACTGTATTAGTACTATCACTAGTACCTGATATTTTCTTGGCGTGTAAATGTTATCATGAATTGCTTCTTGTTGCCATGGTAGTCCAAAAAATGGACCCATTGGGGAGGAAGCAGGGGTCATGAGCTGCAGTCCCGCCATGCTGAGGGATTGCAAAGCAGGGCTTTTCATTCATTCATCCAGTATTTCTTTCATTGCATTTTTGTTCCAGCACAGCCTACTATGAGAAGAAAATGAACAGTATTAGATATAGTTGCAATCTCAAGCAAGAAGAGAAAATTTATATTAAGAAAAGGACATTACTTCATTTTACTTACAGAAGTGTTCTTCTTACACTATTTTCAGCAGAAATTGTTAATTTTAAATTTACAGGCGCTTCTCCACTTGAAGATATGTGCTAATCAAAGTACCCCCGAAATTCAAAAGGAGCTGTACTTTACAGGACAATGCTCATTCTATGCAATTGGATTTACACACATACATTTTAATATGAAGTTCCATTTATGGTCTGACAGAATCTCATTTTATATCTTTACAACAAACTTTAAAAAGTAAAGCTGTTTAACCTTTACTGCAGGAAAGAAAAACACTGATTTTCTACAGCATAGGCAAAGTATCATTTTCCATTTTTCCTTCCAACCAAAAAGGCCTTTGACCAGTTAAAGCTCTAAATACATGCAAACAGGAATTTTATTCTAATAGCTAGGAGAAGAACAGGAACTACCCAAGAACTTCAGTATTTTCAAATCATCAGATTCTGATAAGATTATCTTTTTAAGAACTGTTAGAAGCATTATAAATAATTGCTGATGACTCTGGTAAGGACTAATACAGAATGGGACCCTTATCAGGTTAACCATCAATTTCCATAAAGACACTATAATTCATAAACAAACAAGGCATTCAGAACTTCATGACAATTATGCACTGGAGAATACTTTCCCACTGAGGCTATGAAGTTCTCATCACAGGGTGGGGAGAGGGTCCTGTGCGTGTCTGAGTGAGTTAAAAACATTTGCTATTTGTCAGGAATGATCAAAATGAAAACAAACAAAAACTAAACAAAAAAACTTACCAACTAGAAAAAACAAACAAACCCCACAACAAAAAACCTTTAGCCTGGGAAAGTGATCATGGCCTGATGACATAGAAGAATATTGCTGACGTATACAGGAACATGCTACATGAATTCTAAGGAATTTTGAATACTCCCCTCTTTAAACTGGATACATACCCTATCCAAAACCCAGTATTTTCAAAAGTTAGTTTTCCTCAAAATTCCTACAAGCTCTATATTAATTTTAGCATCAATATGGGTTGAGAAATGCGTAAAATTGACGATGCATTCATATTTAATCATTCTTTAAAAAGACATGAGGAAAAGCTAATTAACATTTTATTGCACTGAAATGTTCCTGCTTTTCTACACAACAGGAAAGCAACAAAACTTGCTTAAGTTTTGCAAATGTGCAGTAAGGAATAAAAAAAAAAAAAAAAAAAGAGAAAAGTATAATATGCTAAGAGAAAACCAGTAATGGTTATCAGAAATAACTGAAGAGAGATACTAAAAATAAAGCAGTACAAATAAATCACCAAAAATGGGGCATCGACTAGATTTCCAGAGGTCCCTTCCAACCCTAGTAATTATGTGATTCTGTAATTAAATAAAAATATTAATTTAGATTTGTTCCATAGTCTCCAACTAATAACACTGTTGCTCTCTGTTATATATTACTATTTTTTAATTAAATATTATAATCTGGACCACGTCTAGACACTGATATTGAACTAGTATTAAATAATTATAGGAAGCTGTGAAAAAAGAGATGAAACCAATTATCTCACTTTCCATCTCAGGCATATTTTGTAAAATAAAGGGAAGGCAATATATTGAAGTACGTGATCACCCCTCTTACAAAGTCAGAAGTAATTTCACTTTACAGTAAGTGGTCAGATAAAGCTTTGTCTCAATTCATTTCAAAGTGGCAGGGGAAGCCCTGAAGGACAGGGTGGTTAAGCTGAAGTAGCATTACACATGCAGTTCCTTTGTAAAGAATTATTTATCTTTTGTAGACAAACGTTCAGTAGTAAATGCTACTTAGTGAACAAGGCCAAATGTAACGTCTTGGGTTTAGGCTCAGCAATAAACGTACTTCCCCCTCCATCAAAAAAGTTCCTCTTTAATGTAAGTGTTGATACTGCTGGAATACTGTCTGATATTTCCATTTGAGCATCACAAAAACTGTCATAGTGAGAAGATTCCAAAAAGAAAAGATGTATTAAAATCTTAAAAAAACTCAAAAGGAATGGATGTGCATTTTCACAGGACATAGTAAAGAATATGTTTGACATTTTATGTTTTTTCAGTTGCTTTAGGACAATCTCCAAACTCATGCAAACCTTCTCATTTATTTTTCACTCCTCTAATGTAAGCTAGTATTTGAGCCCAAGTATTTCAGATTAACTGAATAGATAAAATGGATCAATATTGCTTTATTTAGCTGTAAATAAAGAACAACACAGTCTACACAAATCAAAAAATCATGCTATGTTATTATTCGTTTCAGTAGTAATACAAAAAAAGACTCCTGTAGACTCTTAAATTGTTTCTATACATTTCAAAGAATGCATACAAGCAAATGCAGGTTCTAACAATGCACCTATAGTAATTTTATAGTGTGTTCTAATCTGGCACAACCAAAGATGTTTTGGTTCATTTCCTCCTCAGAACTAGTGGTTTCATGGCTGTTCCTCCACTGGCAGTCCAGAGCTTTGGGTCATAGGAGACAGCTGGCAGGAAAGATACAGTCACCATAGAATGGTTTAGGTGTTACACAGCTGCATGTAGCAATCTGATCATTCTTGACATTCTAAACTACTGAGCATTCGCACATCAGATGTACTTGATGTTTATCAGTATGTGACTGATAGATTAAATCAGTCTCGTGGCAAGGACAGTAGCATGACACACAATCCCCAGCCACCAGCAGAAAGCATCAGGAAACTTAGGGCACTACTAACCTTAGTGAAGCTTTTCTGACAGCTTCTAACTGACAGCTTAGGTGCAGGAGAACTAGGAAGAAGGGAGAAAAAGTAGGGAAAAGTGTCATCCCCAACACCTCCTCCTCCAAACTTAGAGATGAAGCTCTCCTTTAATATATCTAGCTTCTCTTTTTGTATTCCAGTGAGGGGAAACACTAGTTGGTAACACATACAAAAAATCCTTAGAATCATAGAATAGTTTGGGCTGGAATGGACCTTAAAGATTGGATAGTTCAAACCCCCAGTAGTGTCTGAAGAACACAAAGGTCTTTTGCCTGATTACAGTATTTCATTGAAATGGTTTCAATCATGCTTCTCTACTGACATAGAGCAACTGGTGAAATAACAACTAATGTTTGCTTTGTTTAAAATGAGACTTCACTGTCATAATAGAAAAACCCCAAATATTTTCCATAGTAAAAGTTGAAGCTGATTCCTCAATCATTCTTGTACATAAGCCCAGACACTTCAGTTTTATAAATCACTTTAGATGAGCAGCGCCTCCTCTTTGTTTACTATTCCATCTGTGTTGTGTTTCTTTTTCAAATGATAAATACAACTTTGGGAACATATATAAAATAGCTATATTGCATCACCAGGAGGGAATTAAGGAGAGAAAACCAACCTTATTTTAAAAGGCTGCTAATAAAAAACAAGTACAGGATCAAATATTACAAGTAATTAATCTCTTCTGCTACGCACCTAATAACAGTGATACCAGTTTAGTTACCCTGCTGTTAAGAAGCAAGAGGATTTATGCTTATGTATGGCTCCAGGCTGTGAAACAACATATACTCTAAACTACAGCTTTGGTTTCTGTGTACCTTCATGAAAGACCTGCTCTTAAGTACAATCATGTCACTGAGATCAAAAAGCATTCTCAAAAAAATCCCTTTGAAGTGCAAAGGAAGAAATATATGCACATTTGTAACTTGAAAAGCACACACAACCAAAACAGCATTGTGTGCCACTACAATCATACCTGGGTTGAGCTGGCATGGGACATAACACATTTGAAAGAACATACAGGGGGAGGGAATTTAAGCTAGAGTCAGTAAAAAGAAAAAGTTATCCTCCCAAATCAATGTTACTTTCTGCTATACTAAGGTTTCATAGTACTGGTCTTCATTTCTATGATTTGTATTGGAAGTATGTAAGATCTGACAAGATCAATGTCAACATTATTACGGGAGTAAGCCAGATAATGCAGTAATTGTATCATTCTAGAGTCTCTATTTCAATAGCAAGGAAAAATATCAAGTTCTTCAATAAAAGAAAAGCAGTACAGGATCATCTAGGAATAAAAAGGGAAAGAACACATCTACTTGAAGAACAGACTTTAAATTGAAAACATTTGAGATGTAAGCACATATGTTCAGAATCTGTGGACAGAAAACTGAACATGAGCTAACTGAAACTAGCTAACAGTAAAGCAAAAAAAAAAAGCCAAACTAGTCCTGCTCAGCCAGTGTTGAGTAATAAAGATACTTGCTAAGATGTTCCATCTTTGTCCACTACATTATTTTGAAAACTGATAGAAAAGAAACTGTAAGAACTTGATGAAGCTGAATTTGGAGCAAGAAACACCTGAAACAAATCCTGCCTCCTGTGACTTTAGACTAGTTTTGGAAGCTGGATAAGGCAGCACAGTGCTCAAGCTTATTTGTTCTACTAAAATAATAGTGAAAGTTCCAGTTTCATGGCCATCAATCTTGAGAGTTTTAAAAGAAGAATTTACAACCTAGTGTCCTTATTTCACATTTATGTGAACAGATAGTGAACTGCAGAGCTAAAACTAACCCCTTATTCCATCATTTAAAGAACTGTTTTTCACAAGAACATACAATGTTGGAAATGAAGTCAACAACATGCAATAGCAATTTTTTCTAGTCTGCAATAATTCTGGAACTGTGGTGTAGGTTTTTCAGTCACATGACTATATCCAGTTTGAAGCCATCCCTTGGCGCACAAAAAATTCAATGTTTACTGCACTAAAGAATACAAGCCAAACTGACCAGAGCATTCACCTGGAATGAGACATCCTGGATCTAGTCCTGCTTGGAGGACAGTTTAAAACATTTATGGACTGGCACTGAGGTACACGGAGAAGAGACTTGCACGCTGGGGATGCAACTTTCAAGTTCTTACCACCATTTGCGAGCACAGTTTATGTTATATTCACAAGTTTATGAAAACTATAACCATCTCCCATTAACAACAAAAATTTCTTACTGCCATTTGCAATGCATTTAATTTGCTTTCTGGACTGATTTTTAAAATTGTACTTAATATAATCCTTGTGATACAAACATTATTTCTAATGCTTTAGGATTTCATCTTTGTCCAGGAATGTGAACAGATAGTGTTCTAATTTATCCTCTAAAAACACTCTCAGCACCAGCCAAAACAAGTTAGCCTCAAGAGGTAAAAATAATCCACTTACTCTAAAGGAAATAAACCACAGTCTATAAAAAAACATTAATAGAACCTTGCTGCTTGAATATTCTCTTACATGAACACTTCAAGAGTCTGAATGCAGTTTCTTTATAGCAATTTCTATGTTCAATTGCTATATGAAACATTAACTTGCTGAGTGGTCTAACACAGAAAATTCTTACTTGGGTAAAGGGGGTCCAAATAAAAAGAAAAAAATGTAAAATACTACAAATATGAAATACAGAGTAGAAAATGAATGTAAATGTTAATATACAAAATGTAAAATGTCACTGAGAATGTTCCATACCAACTTACACTGTATGCATTCAGTGGCAAGAATTGGTTTTGCCTCAGTGAAGGGGAATTTGCAAGAATTCTACTTTGTCTGGTTTCTAAACCTCCTTTTAGAAGAAGTGTACTTTTTAAAAGGATTTTACTTTTTCTGTGATAGTCCAAAAGAATATACTACTTCTTCCAGAAAAAGAAGCATATTTTGTTAATATTACTCCTGCAACTTCAGTTCTCTTAAAAGAACTTAAAAATCCCAAATCAAAACCCCCCAGTTTAATCTGGAAAAAGAAAAGCCCAAAATTTAACCATCAAACAACTGTCAAACAGTATTATTGAGCAAGATGAATCAGAAATCTCTTTTATATTGTGCTCTCTTTAACACAGAACACAGCTTATGAGACATTCTTTCTCTCCCATCTTTCAAAGATCTTTATCACATGCATTGCCTAACAGCAATTTTTACATTTGGTCTTAAAATGTTCTCAAATATAAGCATTTCTATAAAGACCACATTCCCTGGTTTCCCTAGCACAATCATCAGTATTGATTGTGAATGTCATTTTAAACAACAAGAATTTTATTAGTTCTATTTTTCTGATACACAATCAGTGTAACAGCACAAGCAGAACACTGGTCTTTAATAGCCTACTAAGGCATACCAGAACAACAAAGGCTGCTTTCTGTTGTTCAGGAAAAGTTTCATTAAAGTGCTTATCAAATCAAAGTTAAATTGATGCTCTATATTTGGATGAGCTGATTTGGAAACACTTCTACAAGCAGTACAACAGTTAACAGCTGAAATTCCTGGCAGATTCCTTCTAAATGTCTGTTTGTAGGAGAGAAACGGAATACAACATGACACTTAGCAGACTCAGAAAAACCCTGAAGTCCTTCATGTAGTGTTCAGTATGACCAAACCTGGACATGGGGCAAAAGCCTAATAAACACTTCATGTTGCAATCAGTCCAGCTTGACCAACAGAGCCAGCAAGACACTGCTCCCACAGGAGTTGTGCGGCTGCACACTGCAACAGTCGAATGCAAAAGGATTATACCACTATTTATCAGTGTAACACACACAGGCTGTAGGGCATTTACAAGTAAAGTAATACAACGTGAAAACAAAGATCAGTTTTGTAGCACATCTCTAGTGATACCACTGCATGAGGCATTCAGAATAAACATGTAGAAAGGGGCTGTTTCACCTTTAAGGAATACAGACAAGCAGCCAGATTCTGAAACAAACATTCATTTTTTTTCAAATGATGTGTATAAGGCCTGTGGAACAACCCTAACTATGTAGTTGCTTAATCAGCAGTGTAGAACTGGTGCTATGCAGACTCCTTTTACCTTCTAAACACAAAGGACAAAAGACAAAGCATGAAGTATATGGATCTAAGATGCAAGGCAAGGTGATCAACAGCGGAACTAAACACATTTCTCTCTTCCCTACGTTATCAACCCACATTTTTCTGCTACGTAGTTTTAATCAGATAGCCTCTTTCCCTATTTTTGCAGAACTCGTATTTCAAACTGAAGCATAGTCTTGAAACTAAGACCTTAATTTACCTGTCATTTCTTTTCCTTACCATTTATTTTGTATCTCCTATCAGGAACAACATATGAATTCAATTCTAATTCTAACCCCTTGTGTCAACTCTTTTTTTTTTTTTTTTTTAACTGATTGTATTTCACCAACACAACTACATTTGAATATAAAATCCACAAGAAAAATACACACATTCTTTTAAAAAACTGAATAGATTTCTAATCATATTCAGCTTCATAAGAAATAGCAGGGCATGTGTTTCATGATAAACATTTAAACTTCTATGAATAAAATGAAGTAGCTACTTTCATTTTTCTATCCAAAGAAATTCACAGTCAATTTCTATAAATTCACATGTGGAAGTTACTTTACTCTATAGTTCTGAAGCAGCTTTAAATATAAAATAGAAGAACACAGTGCAGTGATACATCAAAAACTGTTTCTCCCATACTACAAAGCACAGTCTTACCGTTTTAATTTCCACAATCTCTGTGTTTATGCTTCCCAAACTGCATTTTGACATCATGATATCAGCTTGTAGATTAATCACATAATTTGCAAGCCTTGGCTCTTAAAAAAAACAAGAACAAAAACCTATGAACTACAATAGCAAGATAAATTGTGGTAATTCAGTTGCTTATAAACACTTATATGTGTTGAGCCTACACCACAACTTGCTGACAGAAATGAACTACCTAAGTTCACTCTGAACACAAATTATTTTAATTTACTATTAGAAACTAAAATTTAAAAGAGTTATTTAAAAGATAATTTAGTTTAAATGTGCACATACTTCCCTAGTCCTATTTCCAGGTTATTATCATTAATTACTGGTTCACGTGAGAAATACAGGAGTAGAGTGTTTGATATAATTTTACTATGGTTCGTATAATTGTATTGCTTTTTCCATGCACATATATTTTCAATTTGAGTTCGACATTAAAAAAAAATCAGAATTCAAACTTCCGTATACTGTTTCAATTTGAAACTGCAAATAATAGTCGACTCATGAAAAAGCAACAACCATTTCTCTCAAAGTACACATCAGTCTTTTTAGTAAAAGAGAAAATCCTGTGCATTTAAGATGGTAATTCAACCACAAAAGTAAAATTTGGGAAAATAATAATTCATGACAGTGAATTTCTAGATATATTAGCCAAATATATGTATTATATATGTATAAAAAACTACAACTCAAAGCAAAAATACCGTATTTAAGCAGATCTAGTGCTCTTAAAGCTATAAAATAAAATATTTGCACAATATATACACCTAAAAGTGTGAGGTTTTCCAGACCTAAAAAGACAGATAGTGAAGTCCAATTTTTTAAAATCAATACTGAAAACTTAAACACAAAATGAATCTTGATGAAAATTTCTCCTCCAATCAATTCCATAAAGTTAACAAAGAGGACACCCCCAAGATTAGTTCAGTATGTTCATTTTTACCTCAAATGCTGATGCTGAGCTTTTCCAGAGTCTCCAAGCCTGTAATTTTGTTTCACCCTAGGTAACCTAAAAGGCAACATAAAGAGAGAGCATTTTAACATGAACTGCCATTAAAATCAACTGTGCCATGTGGTAGTCTGCTTTCTTGCATTTTAATATTTAGCTCTGTAGCAAGAGCACATGGTCTTTCAAAATCTAATTATCATATGCCCCTTTTTGGCTAGGGATACAGAGAGTCAGTGTCTGGAAGATCAGCCTTAAGTGCTCAGGAGATATTTGCATATTTTGTTTTATCTGCTAAAGTAATTGCTAGCTGAGGCCAATTAGATTTACAGCTTTTCTCCCCTGTGCTCCCTCCACGTATGTTTCACCTAACACAGTAAGGAAATCTGGAAGAAAATTATTATTCAACACATTTAAGAGAGAGATCTGAAAGAATGTATGTTTTCCAGAAAACAAAGTAAACAGGTACCGTTCAATTTTACAAGAATACAAAAAGAACGCAGCACAGAAAATCTAATGAATACTGCATTCATGTACAAAATAGACCCACAAAACATTTACTCCCTAGGCTACATTTTAAATTTGTGTTTGCAGCATACATAAACACATCTTTTATTTTCAGCACAAAATACAGCAAATTGCTTCTAAGATGTAGTAAGTAGGACTTAGATTTATTATAGCATGTTCCTACTATGTCTAGGTTATTCATTTATTCACTGCCTCTAAACATGAACCAGAATATATATTCCATTGAACCAGAAAATAACCTACCCACAGAAAACTGCCGCATCCACGGCAAAAATATAGAAATATACTCCACTCTATACATTTACAAGAAAAGTTGAAGAGAACAACGCAGCATTTGGATACCCTGGCATAAAGCAAGCATGAACAGAAAGAAACGTTCAACCCTTGTCAATAAAGCTAATGCCATGTGCGGCTTAACAGAGCAAATTTACTTTACTGCCTAATCGCAGATGGCAAACACAAAGCACAGAGACCAGTAGGTAAGAACCAAAAAAGTATGTAATTCTAATTCTCCACCAGCACAACCGCTTCCTTTGGCACATCGAAGTCAGAAGACCGAGGCTTTAATCAATCGATTGGAAGGCAGGAATTACAGTAGGCCCTTTGAATGCCAACCTAAAACCAGACAGGCCACATTCCGGAGATGCAGTCAAGGTCTAGTACAAAACAGCAGCGTATAACACATTAGCATCTAAATGGTGCTGGTGCACCCACTCAGACAAAGCCGGGTTCGATCCTTCTGCGGCGGCCACGGGCACCTGCTGCTGGCGACGGCCCTCAGGACAGCGGCACCGCCCGGGCAGCCCAGCACCGAACATCCCCCATGCTGCAGTCGCAGCCGGCAAAATATTTTCTACCACACCAAAAATAAAGAAAATATATATATATATGTTTAATTTTGCTCTATAGTGTCAGAGGACCTCGTAAACAAGCAAAAGAAACAAAGAGGAAAAATTATTGACATTTTAGAAACCTAATTTTTAGGAAAGCCAATGTCTTCTATCAAACAGCAAGGTTTCCCCTTTTCTTAAATGTCACCTTTTCTTTTAAGAGCTCAACATTCACATATTTTATCAACAGATAGAAGGCAAGAGTTCTAAGATAATCAATCACTTAAAACGTATAACTCCAAAACATACCACAAACACAATAAATACTCAAAGCACTAACATGAAAAAATCCCCAGTTCCTATAAAGACATCAAGAGAAGTATCCAAGAAGTGTCACAGCAGGCACTTCTGCAAATCTCCAGCACTCTAGAAATCTGCAAGCAACCACAAGTTACTTCTGCAAATCTCAGCCAAGATCTTGAAGTATCTTGGCTATTTGCTACTGAAACACTACTAATGCAAAACCCAAGTATCCAAATATATCAGAGAATACAGACTATATAAACAGGTTTTATTTTTATTTCATGGGTTTATAATTCAGTCCTTGAAAATAATCACATTCATACGATACCTAACCTGCTATTAAAAAAGGACGGTCAGAAAAATGGTAACTGAAATTTACAGTAAAAGACCTGCTGTCACACTATAAACAGGCTGAATCTGAAAGGCTATCAACGTTCTTGCTCTTCAGCATCTTCAATTTGAAATTATACAACTATTCCTTCCAGCAGTTAAACCATTACTCAAATTGTTAACAACATGAAAATGAAGTTATCTTGCAGTAAGTTCTATGCAACTGAACTCTTAAACTCACATGAAAGCTGTGATGAAGTGAATTATCTTTATGCAAATACAACGGGATTCCAGCATGAACAAAAGTCCTGCATGATCTTTAGGGGATAAGGTAAAAACTGCCATTATGATTGGGAAGAAAAAGTACACCTGGGCTGGCATCCTGTCTCTATAATTACAGCTGGCCACGTATGCTGAGGGCTGGGGGGAAGGGGTGACTATAAAAGAGGATTTATCCTTTTCTTCCATTTGTTATTCCAGAAACTTCATATTTCAACTACTTTTCTTCAGTTTATTACAGTACAAACAATAAAATTATGTCAGAAACCATAGTACAAACTCCCTACCACCTCAGATTAATTTGAAAGCAATATACTCTTTGACACCCAAGGACCTAAGCCTTCTTCAGGGAAGTCAGGAAAGAATTACACTCAGGACACACACCTCTCTAAATATACAAACACTCTGAAACACATTATTAGTTTTAACAGCAATTAGAATTAAATTATGCCACTTATTTGAGAGGTTTTTTTGCTGCATAGAAAAACTGTAGCTCAATGTGTAGATTCTAATCTATGGGTAACTATACTATCATATCAGTATCGTAAGTAGGGATAACTGACCATATCTGTGAATTTATTTATCATTTGGTTGTTTACTTGGGTACCATATTATTTACTTGTGATGATTTAGTTAATTTAAAGGTTATGTTCAAGCTTTTCAGGTACTTATGTCTTTCCACAGGAAAGCAATTAAGCAGACATTAGAGCAGGGATTTCTCTCTTCCTCAATTTGGGGGCAAGCTGTGAGGCAAGTACAGTTCCAAAGGATTAATTATTCTTGCTTTGGATAAGTAAAAGCAGCAGCTGCCCCCTGAATATAACCCCATGTGGAGACTTCAATCCCATTATTTGCATAAACATAAACCCTTTCTCTGCATGTGGCTAGAAGTCAAGCTCCTCAAAACATGGGCACTCAACAGTTCACTGTTAACACTGTGCCGCAACATCCAAAATTACTAAGTGCCCCACAGTACAAAAGACTTTCTCTGAAGTCAGTAATTGTATGATGCAAGGCCAGCAGACATTTGGAGTGTAAATCAAGCTCTGAAACTTCTACCAATTCTAAAATGAGAGTTCAAATCTACTGCAGTTGGCCATATCAATTTATGTACCACTCAAGAACCACTGTTCAAATTCTAGCCTTAGATCCAAAAAACCCCAAACAAAACAAAACAAAAAAAACCAAATCAACCAAACAAAAAGTATTCATCATTAACGGTGCATCAAACTAACTTTTCCTAGTGCAACCTTAAAATGCATAAGTATTACATGGTGGTTAGCATATTATTTAGTCCACATTTACGCTTTGTTGTTTTAAATGTCATCCCAAAAAAGAAAGACTTATCACCAGTTACACTACTTGTCTTCACATGGCCTTTCCCTGCAACGAACTTGTGGGCACACTACTGGAATTTTCTTTTATGTGAAACTGGGATGAAGTCAGTATTGAATTCATAAAAATAAGTAGTACAAAGAAACTTATTTCTCCCAAATTCTGAGGACATTCAAAGCTCCTCAGCTGACATAGAATTCAATCTCCAGAGAAAGAACACCAGAGAGGAGAAAAAAAAAAACCCGCAACAAACAAAAACCATACTTGATTATTTTATTTTATTGAAGGAAAATATGTGAATAACTTCCAAGACATTTCCATAGGTCCACACGGTTGTTATTTTTTGGTTTGGTTTTTTTGCTTGCT
Source organism: Corvus kubaryi (assembly GCF_017639235.1). Lineage (NCBI taxonomy): Eukaryota > Metazoa > Chordata > Aves > Passeriformes > Corvidae > Corvus > Corvus kubaryi. The sequence goes on from NW_024582054.1 coordinate 21,993,232, forward strand.
TGTTGCTGGGTTTGTCTTTGTTTTTCTTTTGGAACATGTAAGAATATCTAAAGGTGAAGATGTTGCTCAGGTTGAGTCAACACCCCTGAAGGTATTTAACAAAATGTGTAGACATGGCACTTAGGGACATGGTTTTGTTTGGGCTGGGCAGTCTTACATTGATAGTTGGATTTTAGGCATCTTTTCCCTAAATCATATGGAATTCTGCAATTCTATGAAAATGCTGTGGCAAACCAACAGTGTTGCAAGGGCTCTCACACAAGATGAAGAGCAGAATAAATGTGCATGATTGTAAAATGATCTGAATTAATTCCGAAGTGGAAAAGATGTAATTATTTCCCTCTATGTAAATAGATGCACTTAGACTAGAACATCAGCATTCCTTTACATTCTTTACAGTTAAACTAATAATAAGACTTCAGCAGCTCATCTCAATTAACTTCTATTTTTTTTAATGCATCGATCTTTATTTTCAATATTGTCCAAAAAAAGCAAATATTTGCATGGTGTCTGGGGTTCAAAAGTGGTGAGAAGCCATAAATATTACATTTCACCAGTATAATGCTTCAAGCCGCATGTAGCATTTCCGTATCACAGGTTATCTGTACCACTGTTGACCTTCCAGAACAACTGACATAATACCGAAACTGAATCGAAAATATTCAACAATTTACTTGGCAAAAATGATCAACCATGAAAGCTGGAACAGGGGCAAACATAAACCACCTCCACTGTTAGCAGTGAGGTAAGTGGCTCATAAAGGTCCTTTAGCTCCAATACTGTTGCAAGTTAGCACCACTAAACCTTGCAGTGCAGAGATCCAAACCAGAAAACAGACCCATTCCTGATTCATCCATCAATCTTCCCACAGTAGCAGAACAAATGCAAGATGAAAAAGAATAAATTGAGATAAAATACATATCCTTGAGAGAGTTCTCTGCATGTATATTAATAGGTATCTTTCCCTAATGCCAAGTGTAGATTGCAGTTAAGAATCCTTTCAGTCCAGTGCAGCATTAGTCCAATTTTCCACATTAGATCTGCTCATAATATATACAGTGATAGATACTCTTAACCATGTGGGTGAAAAGAAGTATCCAAGTTGTTACTCCTCCTTGAATGACAGCAGAAGCTTCAAAAACTGAAACAAGCTGTTTTGCTAAAACCATCATTAAAAAATAGGGGGCGAGGCATGAATGGGGAGAACTTTTTACCCTTCATTTTTCACAATGGAGTGAGAGCTATTCCTGCATATATGCAAAAGCATTCCCAGATATGCAAATGACAGGATTGCTCCAGACATTAAAGCAGTTGTGGTTTACTGGATACAGCATTCACTGAATACTCATTTAATTATTAAAGAGGCAAGTTAGAAGAGAAATGAAATTATTGTTAAACAATTCCACTGTTTTATGTTATTATCTAAAACTACTCAGGCCTGAGAAATAATGTTTTAAAGGAGTTAAATCCCTGTAAATGGTGCAACTGAGGGTTTCTGACACTACGTTGGGTTCTGCAAGCAATATAGCTAAGTTAATATAGTACTAAACGTGTCAATTAACTCTTCTGCTAAGCACAACTCAGAATTAATATATTCCTATATTTGTTTCAATTCCAGACCCTGTTTGCATTATGGACACAATACTGCATTAAAAATGACACATATATGTACACAACCCTAGTCTACAGCCATCAGTTGAAGAGTTCCTTTCTTCTGTAACATTAAAATAGATAGTCCTGTAATTCAGTCAGTTGTGAACTGCATTTTCAGAGCAGAACACACACATACAAGTTTGAGTAGAGACTCTTGTCTAAAAACAACACAGCAGATTTTGCTATATCAGAGATTACCAGCTCCACTAATCTTGGTTATTAAAAGATAAAAAATACAAAGCAAAAGAAAGAATTGTCATGTTCTTACCACGTTAGTTGTAGTTTGCACCAACATTGCCAAACCACCAATTATTATGCCTGTTATCATCTAATTACAAAAAGTATAGTAGCTTGATTGCAGCAACATTAAGTAGCCAACATCAAGCAACTATGAGCAAAAACTCTGAGGTGTTTTCTTAATTCAATAGTTCTCAATTTTCAGAAAAAAAATGCAGCCAAATTCTGTGAGGCTGACTGGCAGCTGCATTGGCAGAGTCTGGACTACCTCCCCTTTCTGCGGTGCTCAGCTTCCACTTTGGATACATTAAGACTTACCAAAAGAAAACAGTAACAGCCTGGCAGGTACATTCCTGGTGACTGACAAGGGACGACTTGGCAGTAACAGGAGAATGAGATAAGCAGCAGAACACACCTCCACCATTCTGAATGTGGGAAACAAAACTCGAACTCACATACAATCTCTCGCAGTTATTACTGTATCATTCCTCCAGAGTCTGGGCAGCGCTACACACACTTCAATTCTTTCACTTAATGATGAGCACTGGATTTAGAGTACTTTCTTACCCTCATTTATTCTCACAGTACCGTGCAGATGACCAATGCCAGTAGGTCAGACTATGTTTCTCCAGAGGTCAATCAAACCCAGACTCTCTGAAGACATCCATGAAGCAGCACAGAAGTGAAGGGCAGCTGTAATGAACATCCAGTCAGACAGGCTGGATCAGAAGAGACACTGCGAGCATCACTGGGAACTCAATCTAGTTATGAGACAATTAAAGGGAAGAAGCAAGTTTCTAGCAGCAAACCAGAAAAGACATGAATGCAATCAAAGATTTGGAAAAGCAGAGATATTTCAGATTAAAAAAAAAAAAATACAAAAATACAAAAAAACCCCCAAACCTTACTAAAAGTCTTTAGATACCAAATAATTTTGTTTATGAACAGGGTAATAATCAAGCATTTTAAAGTAAATTATTCCACCATTAACATGCCAATACAGCAAGTCAAATTAAACCAGAGGCATTAACATCCCTAATTTTGATTTCTACCGGTAAACATCCCAGATTTATACTGGGAAGGCTTACATCTAAGGTTCCTACATAACTACCCTATTAGTTAGGAAGTTACATTGTTTTTATAGTTTTCCTTAGAAACTAGTGCATCCACATCAGTATCATTTAGGTTGATTCACAACCTAGGCATCTGACTAATTAGGAGAATAGCATCGCAGCCATTAACATTCAAGTAATCACACTATTTACCTTATTAATTATTGTACTGAATTATGTAGAACAACTTTCCCCCTGCATACTATGGCGTATTTGAAAAGAATGCATAACTCAATTAATGCAAACATATATTACATTTATAGTAATAAATAAAACTTTAAATTACTCAGAATAAATATTTAAATACAACTGACTTTGAATTTCATTGACTAATCATTTGCTTTCATCAGCTAATGAGCAGCTTATTTGAGTAGGCATACACAGATGCATTAAGATGCCTAAAGAGGCAGATAATTGATGACTTCCAGAATGATTTAAGCAGATTAGATGCCTAACTTTCAATGGAGATTTCCCTCTTCTTCCTCAGCACTGCTTTCTCAACCCTGAACAGAAAATCTCTTACTTCTCTTCAGCTAATGATTTTAAGAAAATTACCATTTTCATAATTTCTTAATTTGCAATTCAAGCTACTTGAAATACATACTAAAACCAGTAAAAAAACCCCAAAGCACTAAACAACAAAAAAAACCCCTCTAGGTCTCTAACACTTGTAATAGAAAAGTAGTTTTGAAATGAAATTTTAAAGGTATATAATTTTTAAGTTAATAAGTTTGACCTTGTTGCACAGACAAGACGTTAGAGAAACTGAGACTAATCAACTAAAGCAATGAAGTGCATTGAAAAGCAAAAGTGCGTTAAACCCTTGTGAGCAAGCTGTCACTGAGAAGAGTGACCTTATTACTCCTCTTTTAGTAGGATTAAGCACATGGCATATGCAGAGGTTTTACATCCCATCATTTTACCAGATCAGTATTTCACTTCAGCTTTCTAAAACATGTTTATAAAAATCTGTAGCTGGTTGTACAGTCAAATTTTTCTAAAACAATCAGAGAAGAAATACATTTCTGATGTAAACAAAGCACAGGAGAGATTTTTTTCATTTTATCACTTTTCTTTCATTTTCACTCAGCAGCAAGACAAAACACTGTATAATAAAGGCTTCCTGATCACAGCTTACCACGCATTTAATATGGCACAGCTGTACACACAAGAATTAACGGTTATATTGTCCTGAACTATTTTTCTCCCAGAGTCAGACAAGTGTCAAAGCTGTTAGAGAACAGAAGGAGCAGTGACAGTGGGGTTGCTTCACTGAACACTAGGTTGTCATCAGATTGGATCTATAGTCTCATGAAAACTAATCCCAAAACACTACTTCTCACCTGTTAATTGAAATAACTGCATCATGTTTTTCTCGATTTTGTACTTGCTTGCTTTTTGTTAATAGCTGCTGTTATAAACAGGTGTGTTGTGACAGTAGTTTTGTGGGTTTGTGTACAAAAATCATCTGTGGTAAACCCAGGACAGGAACCAAAGTCAGGGGAACATCATGCTACAAAAATTAAATTAAAAAACAGTTGGATTTACCAACACTTCTTCAGTAAGTATTTCTGAGATGTGAACAACTTTTTAATAAAAGTAACTGCAGTCAGTGCAGTAATCACGATGGAACACTTAGACTAGCTATTAGCTTGGAAAATTCAGATCTGAAGTTACGCCTAGTTTAAAACCTTTCATTTTTACCCAGTGGTAATTTGTAGTTGTGACTCCATAATTAGGAATCTGTAAAAGAAACTGCTTAAAATTCTGGGACTTATTTTCCATTTTGCCTCAAACGTAGTGATTATATGTTCCAAGACACTAATACAATTAGATACAAATCAATGACTTAATAACTTTAAGCTATTAAATTTTATTAAAAGAGTGTTTTCCTCTATCCAGCTTTCCATTCTTATGAAAATGGTGGGATGAGGTTTTTTTGTAATGATATGTTCAAGTTCTTGGGTATAATTTGATTAGCTTTAAAAGCTCTTCAAAGCTCAGTGTTTCCATTTTAGTGAAGGAAGGGGGGGAATCATTGTCCTGATTTAAAAAACCAAACAAAACCCCTAAAACCAACCACCATTGCCCCCAAACAAAACTAAACAACTCGCTAGTTTGTTTACCATGAACCTGGTAGAGATTTGTAATCGCTCATTTGAAATCACGGCTTCAGGACTCCACACTATCCAGAGCAGAATTTGCTATATAATTATGTGGGAAGTTCAAAAGTAACAAGCTGGAGTAGTTGACAAAGGTAGGTTACTTTTGCAGATCAGGAGAACTTTCTTGTTTGGTTTTTTCCCCCCCAACTTGAGTAAGAAGTTTCTCTCCACCCCAAAAATTGCCTTGAGAGTAGAACTAGGGGTAGGCTTAGGCTATACAAGTTTTCCAACTTGGTTTTGGTTTTTGTTTTTTGCTTTTTTTTTTCATAGACTAAACTCAATTTTATGGTTAAAATTGACTGCAGTTTTTGTAAAAATATGTAATTGAATGGTGATTCCATGCAACTATGGTACATGTATCATACATGCATATATTGGATTTTTAAGCAAAAATATCCAAAACTTAAACAATGTTCTTTTCAATGTTACGAGCTGAGCAGTTCCCAGTGTGAGCTAAACTGTTGTATCCTGTTGGACTTAAAGGGTAAACAGTGTTTACAAATTTCAGTTTACAGGCATACTTTAGGAATATTGTGTAATATTGAGGGTATGTGTAATTTTCATATGAAGTAGTAGCCAATACTTAAGGCCAGGTGTATTTTTAATTAACATTATGATACTGTCAAAAGAGTTAATTAAAAAGACAAAAATCAGAAGACTTTAGATTATTTAAAATTTTGCATTCTAATTAGGGGGCACATGATCATAGAGGTGCTCTCGAAACAGTAAAACTTTTTTCCTGTTTGGCAGCTGAGGAGCTTAGGCTGTATCTTGGGCTCTAGTTTGACAGGCATTTTAGATGGCATTCAAGTGGCTGTCAAAGTGGAGGACAACCATCTCCTCATGGCAGCTCTAATACTCCCCTGATCCATATGAACTACTTTGCTGAACCAATAGAAAACTTGCCTAGGTCAAGGAAATTGGATTCAACAGGTTTTTGACTGTGACATTTAAAATCAGACACCAGCTTCTCTTCTCTATTGCCAACTGTTGCTGAACTGTGTTACACTAAGAACAATAAATCTAAAAATTCCAAACCCAAAACTTCTTGCTGTGCAGCACAAGCCTATTTGAAAGGTGCCAGAGGAAACACCTAGAGGTACCAGACAGCAGTAACCGGATGAACCGATATAAGGTTTTAACAACTCTTAATAGCTGACAATGTATACATTAGTAGCATTACTGGCATACTACTCACTATGCCTGCCAGAAATCAGCACCTGCTTCATCATTATGCAAGTCACTACATGCCCTAAAATCATCCAATAATTCCTTGCAGACCCTCATCAGCTGCAACTATAACTGGTCAGCAGAGAGTTTTAACAAATCATGGATTTTATCACTAAAAACTCATCCTGTGTTCAGTTTAGGCAACACATAGTCTTTAGAAGACCATTTTCCAGACAATTTACTATTAATCAAGGCAGGTTTAACTTCTCGACTTCAACACAGCAAAGCATTAACTATGCAAGGATTACAATAGGGAAAATTGCTCATCTCCTGGAAGTTGATCATGTCTTTCAAAAACCCAGGGAGCTCATAGATGTTTTTGGCATTCTTCCAATCCTTTTTTCAATTAAATACTTGAAGATAAAAATGCATTACCTTCCTAAAACCTACACACTTCCTCCTCCAGAGCTTCATCACCCATCATGCCTCAAACTCATTGCTCTCAAATCACTCAGTAGGTGGTATAGCCACACTTCTGTAGTTGAAGATTTCATTAACTCATAGCCCTTGTGATTACACAGTAAACAAATCAACTGATCTATTCAGCATATAAACCTATGGACATACTGGGTATACATTTCCAGAAATACTTGGATATATGTTTCTTTATTTTTTGATTTATAATCTCTGAAAGTATATAGACAGCTTCTTGTTTCCGTATCATTTACAGCTTGCTATCTTTCTTTAGCATCAGTGAACTCTCGAGGCCAATGCTGATAGAGTTCAATATTCTTTAGAAATAACAAAGAAAGGAGAAACTTTCCCCACACACTTTTTTTACAAGTTGTAAAAAATTGTAAGGCAGTCCATGAGACCTTGCTGACAGTAACTGTAAAAATAATGAAAAAGATACAAGGATAATCCCATGGCTCTCAATAACGTGCTTCTGTCACTTCCCCTTACAGTCTCTGCCATTCATGCTGACTCTGTTCATTACACTGGTAGAAAATATTAATATTCCAATTTTCCTCTTATTTTGTCTCACAGAAACAGGAAAGCATAAGTAGCAAGAAAAATAAATGACAAAAACACACACATCTTCCTGGGGACTCAAAGAACATGCAGCAGAGGTATAAATGTGTGTTTGTTTGCTTTTTTTGTTTGTTTTAAGAAGGAGTGTACTTTTTATGCTCATTATCCATCTCCAACAGTAATTTGGTTTCTGCAGTCTTGGAGGTCATTGAGATAGGACTATGTTAGACAGCAAAAACCATGAAAAATTATCTTCAGTAGCTGGGGGAGAAGGGAGGAGCATTGATTCTTTTTTCCCCCCCAAAAAATTTTAACAGAGCTCATATCCCTTCTTAACAACTTTACATAGCAAGCTGACAATATAGGCATTTAACTTAAGTTGAAAGATGGCCAAAGGTTGCAGGTCACTAAAAAAAACTGACTGACCAGAGCTTTTGCTTGTATTGTAAGCACTCTCATTTTATGTCTTCTTCCAAAAACAAAAAGCCTAGTAGCCATTGATCATGAAGGTACAGCAAAGCACAGGTTTGCCTGCTCAGAAATACACAGCTTCAGTGAGGAATTAAAAGCCTTGCTTGAGATTGATCCCAGACACTAATATCCTGAATAAAGAAGAAATACTATCAATTAATATTATGAATTCATAAAATCCCAGTTAATAAATCAGATTAAATACATTTAAATGTTTTAAGGTATGCAGAATACAAACATCAAAAAAATTTCTTTTATTTATGCACTTGACAGTTAAACTCAAAAGAGGGGGTGAAAACGAAAATACCTAAATTAACTTGCCAAAACTCAGTGGGAGAAGTTAGGTCTTCTATGGTTTGAATGTTGTCTACAATTCAGATCACCACTAGAAGTTTTTACTACGAACAACAAGGCAACTTCACCTTTAGATAGCTAAGCCTTTTTCATTTCTGCTTGAACAAAAATTATAGAGCAAAAACATCGAAAAAGGCCAGTAACAGTTCAAGGAAAGCTGTAAGAAACTTGATCTAGATCAGAAACAAAGCAGACTTCACAAACAAAAGAGAAACATGAATTGCAAAGGTAGCCAGCCCAGACATGCTTGCATAGCCAAATCACCTCAATGGAGTCAAACAAATTAACTTTAAAAAGCAAAATGTATTTACCTCACTTCCTAAGGAAAGGAGATTTATGCAATCAGTAGGCAGGTCTAAAACTCCAATTCAGTTTTCAAAAATAAAAGATTAAAAAAATAATTCCTAAATTCCTATTTTCAAGACCAATTTCTTCACTACTACCCAGCTACTTATTAACATCTCAGCTGAGGAAAAGGCTGCTACATGGCTTGACAAATTATCAAGAATCAGAGTCCAAAAGAGGAGACACACACTGGAAACCAGATTTTAATAACTAGCAATAAGGGTCTGGTTCAAACATGGGTTTGGGGCCAGGGGTTTTTTTGTGCGTATGTATATTTGCACAAATGAAAAAACACAAGGATATTGATATTTAAAACAAACAAAAAAATGCCAAGGCCACATAAAACAGTCTGAAACTGACCACCTCTGTTTCCAGGTCAACCTGTCCTTCAAGTCAGTAGCCACCCTGCTGCTTCTCAGATCTCTCATGCTCATTCAATGAGCCCAAAGGAATTGATCCTTTATGAAGAATAACAGACTATTTAAAACATGGGCGGAAACTGATCATGCCAGCTTACATCACAGAAGTACTGAGCCACTGAGTGACATAAAGAGAAGAAAGCACAGTAAATCAAGGTTTTCTACTATCATTAGTAAAGATCAAGAGAGAATACTTTTGATTTTTTTGCCTTGGTAAGAAGAGGCACAGTAGTAACAGCTGTGCCAACCACAACACAGATCTCAGACTGGCAAGTGTACTGCACTTAAAGGAAGGGCCACAACAAGCAGTACTGAAGTCTCTTGGATCTAGGTGTATTTATGACAGAAGGTGGACAATATTGCTCTTTCTTCTCTTTCCCACCAGAGAAGGACCTTTCAACACCTGCAGCTATGCAACCCTGCAAGTAAATTCCTTGACATAAGTTTCAGTTCTCCGCTTCTTGACTGTATGATTTTGAAGGCGACAAATATAATGGAAAACTGATTTAACTAATGTAGTCCACAAACAGAGCAGAAATAACAAGGGAATTCCAGATATATTGCTCAGCACACAAACTTGTAAAATTATGATGTCACTAAATAAGGCATGCAAGAACTATCAAAACCAAGAGCTGACCTAATATAATATCATGGCGCACACTAAAGTGGGCTCTGCTTTGTTCTCTAGATTAAGTCTTCTATAATGTTTATTTTAGTAACAGTCCTAATGCCACCATACCCCAATTAACACAGTTTGAACACCAAAACTTGAAATGCCAACGAAGACTAACTTCAGCTAAAAAATTAACTTTTAGTTTTTGCTATATATCAGGTTTCTTCTCTTCTGGTTTATCACAATACATATGGTAGTCACAAAAGGCTAAAGGATGAAAAAAAGATGTCTGGAAAGTGTAAAGCAAAATCATGCTTTCTGACCTACTCCAGCTATTCTTAGCCTTCAGGATATAGCATTCTAAAAGCACATTGCACACATTTTATAGAAGCTCCTGTTATACACAACAGGATAATTATGCTTTTACTTTCTTTAAAAGTAGCACTTCCTAAAAAAATATATAAATGAAATCAAAATTCTGCTATCAGTCTGAAGAAATTACTTGAACACATGAAGGTGATGGGATAGAGATGGCCAGTGGTTACACAGTCAGGCATTAGGACTGTTCCATCAATGATCTATCAGGCTCAGTATACTCCCTAGTTTGTATTACCTACATGAGAGGGGAAAAAAGGTCAGAGAGAATTATGGAACAACAGAACAACCCATCTCAGAATGTTCTGAAGTTCTACCTGCTGCCTGATAGTGATGCCTTTTTACTGGCCCTAAAATCACGAGCCAGACACAGTAAGTTGATAAAAAGGGGTTACCTTTACTAGGATCCTTATGGTGCACAACATGCTGAAAAGACATGAAGATGCACATGTAATATAAAGCAGATACAATTTTTATATATTTAGCAAATTAGCATAACTGACAAGAATCCCCAATTAGATACATAGGGGATAAGGTAATTCCCCCCAGTACTACCCTTTTCTGGAAACCCTCCCTTAGACAGGAACTAAACTTTGTCTATGAAAATGTGTCTCACGAAGTCATTTTAACCTCAGTTCCTGGAGAACCTAACCTTGGAGCCCAACACCTTAGAGCTGCTGGGGAATTTATTTTGTCTTTCTGTCTAATAGAGTAGGTAAAATGCTAGCTACAAATACAGTAATAGGCTACAGTGCTACAAATATAGATGTAAAGAATATAGAGAATATATAAAAGCAAAAAGGCAAAAACCAATTCAGTATCAACAGACTAATCTACACCCCAAAATAAAAATCCTGTCTGTAGTCTTAGCACTTACTGTAACGCTCATCATCCCTAAAGCCCTAGAATCCTTTTCAAAATCTTCCTGAACTCTTGCTCTCACTTACATTCTCGAGCTTATCTAAAGAGAAATCAGACTATTTCAGCTCCTTTATCCATTTTAATAAGTAACTCCTTGCTCTTTTAAGAATGTATGTGTTTTCGTTTAGTTTTGCCAGTAGTTTGCATTCAGTACAGATCAATGCACATTTAGTCAGTTCATACTGAAAGCCAACATGGGTCAAGCAGTGACACTCAGACTCTGAGCACCTGTGCTGAAGCAATTCCATACACTTTGCTGAAAAAGTGGCAAAGTACTAAACACATTTTTGAGGTGGGAAAGGAGAAACATTTGTGGACTACATAAAAAGCCCCATGAAAATACACTCTTTTTTTGAACTGCAGGTTTTGCTTTTTTCTTCTTGTATGCTACAGATGATCAAGGTATTTCTAAAGAAAAAGGAAAAAAAAGTGTATCTTCTAGAAAAACATTAGTGTAATATAACAGACAAAATAGTTTGGTTGGCTTCCCCCTACCAGCAACCAGTGGAGAACATGTATGGAGCTGTAAAATTGCAGGGCAGGCAGGAGCACCTTCCACAGACCAGCCACCTTGATGTTTGCCAAGACTGAAAAGACACTTTTGTTTTTATAGCCTCGGATGATTTTCACTACAAATTAATTGTTTCAACCTTCCTGCAAACTTCTGGCATTGCCAATAGGCTGGTACACCATGTCTTTGAGTTACACACAGTGTAAAGGGGTACCGCATTTGTTTTCAGTCTGTAAGATACAGAAATCTTTCAAAAACAGGAGAACCAAGCAAACAATCAACACTTCCCTCTTCTACTTTCTTCATGACTCTCTTTGTGATGTTTGTTATCCCTTCACTGGCATGTCCTTCCTCATGTGAAAAGCCCCAGCCAGTTTTCAATCTACATCTCCCTTAGCCTAATACAACCTTTCAAAAGTAGAAGAGAGATAAAGGGAAAATACCCAAACTGCATTTAGTATTAAACATATAGACTGAGAACGGATTTATACAATGACATATTGATGCCATTTCCTTCTCAAGTAATTATTAATTCTTGTATTAATAATTTTGTGTCTGCCAAGTACTGACCTGCCACTTTCACAGAACTGTATCATCAGGATGCTTTGAAGAACAGCAGTAGCTAATTCAGGGTCAGCATTTCTGATAACTATTTTTTAATCCTATCAATTAAGAAAGTAACAATCCAATTATTAAACACATAAAAAAAGCACTTCCAGCTGAAAACTTCTAGTAGCATCTTCAAAGCTCACAGACCACAATGTGGAGATAGACAACAGGAAAAACTCTCTTAACAGAGGCACTTAGGAGAATAACTATCAAATTAATTTCAGTTAGTGTCTGTATGAACTTGCTAGAACAAGCACCACCCCACCTACGGAACATATATGTGCAGTCAGCATTTCAACAGAGCACCCAGAGTGGCTTATTTAAAGAAAACACATAAAACACAGTAAAACAGGCCAAACTAAGTGTCTACAAAGTTAACTGCAGATTACCACGTTCACGGAAAGAAAATGAAAAACAATCTTCTAGCCTACACTTTCACCACCTGAGCCCACCACATAACCTGAAGACCAAAATCTTAACATCAAAAATACTCAAAGCTGATCTGAAGTGCCAAACATCCTCCGGACTGTTAGCAGTTAACTGAGATTCACAACTCACTTTGAGAGTCACTTTTTTTAAACACTAAATTTCTGATTAAGCAGAATACACCCCAAAAAAACCCACCCATTTTTTTTGGTCAGATGTCAGTATCATTCCCCATTTTCTACTCATGCGGGCTTTTTCTATATTACCTAACACAGCAACAAAATCCTGTGCAAAAACATATGTCTTTTTCGTTTTTCAACGCACATTCACACACCACAAGGTCTGCCTTAATCACACTGCCTTCATTTACCCTGGGAAAGGATGGAAAGGAAGCAAAGAGGAGAGCCAACACATTCTTATATCGCCCTTAACATCAGCACTGCTGTGTATAAACTCCTTTACTACCCGCCACTGCTTTTCCCGGGCCCCTGAGGACACAGCGGGAGGGCCCCAGAGCTCCCGGGAGGCTCCGGCGCGGCTGCCCGGGGGGCGCCGCTCACAGACAAAGCCGAGCGGGCCCGCAGCGCGGCCCAGCCGTGCGGGCCCCGCCGGCGCCGGGAGAGCTGCTCAGGCCGATCCCAGGGCCCGGGCGTCGGTGCTGGGAGCCGCTGGGGTGGAGGCGGGGCAGCGCTGCCCGGGCCCCGAGAGGGAGGAACGGACCGCCGCCATCCCACCCCGCTGGCGGCGGCGCCGGGGCCGCGGGAGCTGCGGCCGGCGGGCGCGACACACCCGCGCTCGGCCGCTATGCAGCTCCCGGGGCGCCATGTCCTACCTGCTCGGACCGGACCCAGCCCGGCGCTTCCCCCCACTACAGGCCGCGTCTCATTGTGCTCCCGCCGCCGCCGCCGCCATTTCCCCGCCGCCGCCGCCTCAGTCCCCGCAGCTGTCAGGACCCTCCATTCACCTGGGCCCGGGACGGCCTCCCCCTCCCTCCCTTGCCCCTGCGCTACGGCCGGCGCTACGCAAACAGAGCGCCGCCCCCGCCCCTCCCGCCCGTACCAACGGGGGCCGCCCAGCGCCCACGGCGCAACCCGGCTCCGAGAATTCCGCCCTGCGCAGTCCGCACGCTTCGCATCCCCCACGCTATGAGAGGAAGCAGGCGATTGGCGGCCGGAGCCGGGTAAAAGGTGAAAGGTCGCGAGGCAGCCAATGGGACGGCGGGATACAGCGACTGCCGGCGAGCCGCCGGGCGCTCCGGGCGCTCACGTGCGTGCGCGCGCGCTCCCCTCCCCCCCCCCGCCAGAGCGCTGCTGAGCGCTCGGCCGTGCCCCGCGGGCGGGTCTCGCGCGCTGAGGCGGGGGGCGCGCGGCGGCGCTGAGGCGGGGGCGGCGGCCGCCATCTTGGGACGGGGGCCGAGGCCCGGGCGTTCGCTTCTTGTGCCACTGAGGCAGGGCTGGTCGTGGAGAGACGGATCTGAGGGAATGCGGTTATTCTATCGCACGGCATGCCCTCGGGGAAAAAGGTGATCCCTTTTGGCCATGTCTGGATAGAGCAGCAGTGAGCTGTCTCATGACTGTGTAACAAGATCTCACCTTTTCACACACACAGGTAGCCATTTCCATCAGAAGTCACCTTCCTGACACAGGCAAAGTGGTCCTTTTCCACCGGGGAGCCTCCAGCCCTTACTGCTGCAGGGCCCAGAAAGTGGAAGAAGAAAAGAGAGCTGCAGGTGCTTGGGTTATGTAGGCTCCCAAAGCAGCATCTCTTTCTGTCATTGCATGAGGCAGATTGTTGACTGGTTGGACCACTGGTCTCACTCCAGTATCTTGACAACACTCCATTGATTGAGTAGATGTTACTAGTTGAGGGTTTTTTAGCAGCTGAGAGAAAGCTGAAGGGGGTTTACCCCTCACGTGCCGACAAAAGGAAGCCTGGAGGTCACAGCTACAATGCCTCTAGAAGGCGGCAATCCCCACCGCAACACACAAAACGAAGGGGTAGAGCTCCTCACCCAAAGGAGCTTTCCTCTTGTTGCTGGAATGAAGGCACAAAAGCAAAGATGAAAGGAGACTCTCCATCTGTGTTCCACACAACAACATCCCAAAGAAAGAGAAGGACAAAGAGCCAAGTATGTAAGAGGGTCCAGGGGTTTTATACTGGGTACGGAATAGGCGGGGAAAGGGATCTCAGCCAATGGGATAGGGACAAGCAGGTGGGGTTGACAGCAAGGGAACCAATGGGAACAACACATAGGAGTGACTTAAGGAAGGATCCAATGGGGCGTCAAGGAACAAAGAACTTTCTAGAACTGATACATATTAAACAAGGAATATGAATATACATAACTTCATACATAAACAGGGTGGGGAAACATTAACCAATCAGGGGAAAACATGCAAACATCAGAACAAAGGACTCATGGGTTCTCACCGTGACTGAAGTTATGTACTAAACTTGGGTTGCTGACCACCACAGCTGGCTGCTTGAGTTTTCCTCACGAGACGGAGTGGCTGGAACCACCTGCAGCACCAAAACTAAGAAGTACCAAGTCTTTTCAAAAGTGCTTTGAAATGTCTGGGATTAAGCAGTGGGTATAGCGTAAGGTTTTGCCACCGCCAAAACTCTTAAACCAGAGGTGAACAATGAGTTATGTTTGTGTTAAGTCAGGGGACCCAGTGAGAGTCTCCTATGAGCGCATGTGGTTGCAACAAGGACTGGATGGTGATCGGCCTTGTTGCGTAATAAAGATGACCATGAATGCAATGTCACTTCTGGCCACCCACTGCCATTGCAAGTTGTGCTGAAGGCAGTGTGTTTTCAATGGAAGATCTGTCACTGGAGGTGCAACCTCCCTCATTCCATCTGCTCTCTACCAGGGACTTACCATGGTAACACAGCTGTGCCTACAAAACCAGTATGAAAAGATAAAGCTCACTGGAGCACTCCTAAGGTTCATTTAAAACAACCTGAGTAAAATTACTTCAGATTCAAAGTGATACAGAGGCCTGGGGTATTACCAAATTAATTATTTTCTTGGCACAAACCACTGTTCCTGTTTAGAGCACATCTTCTGTAATGACTGCCATTATGCTGTTAAATGTTACAGTACTAGGTATTTTTATAGGATTGAAAGGGCATCCTTCTGGTTTGTTTTTTTTTTTTTTTTTATGGATAGAAGAATAATTATATCCCATGACAAAAGCTGAGGAAGAGGAGCAGCTGTTCAGTCTTATCCAGTGGGAACTGTCAGAGCATATGGATCTATTTTTCCAATTTTAGCTGAAGTACTGAAGGAAATTGGCATTCTTGATTCCTTCTAACATAAAATAGAGCAGAAAGAAACCCTCCCTAATGCAGGCCATGATTAAATAATGAATTTTATTCATTTCAAGTAGGTTCAAAGAGAAAGCAACCAGAATACTTAGAAAACAAAACAGACAAATGCCAGGAGAATTCTGGAAGTTATTTTCTTGTATAAACGGGTGTCTTTCTCCACAGCTACTTCCTCCTTGAGCCTGCCTGCTGACAGGAGTTTTTGATATAAAAGTACAGGATAAAATCTGTGCTGTTCCTTACAATCTTATTCCTAGTACCCTCTCTCCATTCTAAGAAACAGGTATTTGATGTCATATATTTGTGTAATCAGACCTAACCTTCACAGTTTAAGCCCAAATTAAAAATTTACTTTTAGGTTGATTTCACAAATTCCTTACAAAGATTTTTAAAGTAAAATGAACTCATCAATGCGAGATGCAACTCTGAAAAATTCCACGTATTTCAAACTGGTTGGCATTCAGAATTTGGTAAAAAAACATGCAACCAACTGTAAAAGCAAAACAAACAGGCTGTGGGATGAAGAGGATACACTGCCCAACTATTAAAATCTGGAAAAGAGTAAGTAACAATGTACCAAGTAACAGCCTTCCCCATATCTTTAGTACTAGAAATACTGATATTTGCTCTATGGGGTAACTTGTTAGACAACAAGAAAATAGAGGCATTTATCTCCCTTTAAAAAAATCAGTAATGGATGGGAGGCTTTTCTGTTTTTTTCTGTTGACTATGATTAAAAAAAGATTCTGTTTGGGTCAGAAAAGAGGAAAACTGACATTAAAAATCACTTTGTCACAATGAATTGTCTTTGTTCATGCTACAGAACGCTGTAATCACACCAGTGGAAACCAGGCTCCATCAGGTTCTAAAATGGACTCTGAAGAGATTCCTTCCTGCAAGACAATGGTGACCTCTGTTGTTCCCTGCTGTTGGTACCAGCCATGATGTCTTCTGGTCTTGTGTCACCCACTGGTTCAGTAAGGCACTTTGAAACAAGCTGGCAGTTACTGAGGAAATACGTGCCCAAGTGTTGCATTCTAGTTTCTGGCCAGGAAAAGATGTGTCTATTCTGTACTCCACTTGGGAAATTTTTCCTTGAGGCTTTCCTCTCAAGAAGCCCCTAGTCTGGCTACCAGGTTTTCCAGCTCATAGCTGGGAATCACTGCAGGAAAGAACAGTTGCAAACATTTTAGACCAGAGTGCTAATAATAACACCTGCAATGTGTTATGAGAAAAAGCTGCAGGTATGATTATAGAGAAGGAAGTTGGAAGAAAGAAAGAACCTATTTTGAACAGATTCCATTCTAAAACTGAAGCTTAGATTTTAACAAGGTGTTGGGTTGCATGAATCTTTGTCTCACCCTAAACTGCATAAATTGCTGGCATGAGGATATGAGCTGACATAGTTTGGAAACTGACTCCTTTCTCTCTTGGCAACATTTCCCAGGCAAAGTTCCCTGCTTTTTCCTTGGGTTTCTCCAGACTGATGATCTCCTCCATCATCTACTTACAGTCTCTAGAATGTCTCTATCATAGGTAGACACATCACTAAAGAAAGCACACAAATTCAAATCACTGGTAAGGAAGAAGGATGGAATAAAATAAATGTTCTGTTAGGAAATAAATCCCTTTTTGACCTACTATAGCTACCAGTGGATGAAAAAAAATGGGGAACAAAATTCAGCTCAGCCACAAGATTTGTATTCAGCTCTGAGCTTGTTAATTGTATTGGCTGTTCTGGAATGTCTCACAGAGAGAGAATATTTTGAAACCAAAATTGGCTTCCAACTCTTCTAGAAATAATTTTTGGCTTATTTTGATGCCATCAAACCTACAATGGTTTTGGATGCCGTGGTTACTTTTCCTATAAATTTAGAAATACATCAGAAGTAGAAAAAGGAGAGCATCACAAAAGCCTTCGGTGTGACTAAAAACATCTCCTGAATATGGGCGGCAAGAAGGAAGAATTTTGCCCAGGTTTACTGGTGATGTCAGCCCTTGAAGAACTGAGACTGCACTGTTTCCTTTCAGGTTTGTGCCAGTAGGGAACCAGGGAAAGGCTCTTCCTTTCTATCCTTTTCTAAAAATGGGTGCAAGGTTTCCCTTTTTCCAGTCACCTTGGACTTCACCGGATGGGGTTTTTTTACTGAAAGATGGGAGCAATTTCACAAGCAGCTGCAATGGCACAGTGAAAAAGATCTGTCATACAACAGTTAACAGAAGTTCATAATATCCTTGAGATATACCCTTTTTAATGCTCATTTTTTGCCTGAGAACCAAGAAATACCACTTGACAATGTATAAATCTATATTTATGTCAATTCTTGATAACAAGCAGAAAATACATATCAGCAGAGTGATAAATCAGTTCCCCAGGGTACAGAGCAGCCATAAAAAAGAAATGTAAAAATAATCAATTCAAAGTATTTACAGCAGATGGAGCTATACATTTTGCTTTGATCATATGCTATATGATATTCCAAGATAAAGTCTAGTTTGGCAAGGACTGTGGTAAGCCAGTGGTACTGTCTCACCAAGGAATGGATTTAGTCACAGAAAGCATCTCATAAATTGCTGCAATTAGCTCTCCTGGAAATCATCCTTGTAACATCAGTAGAAATAGCAACTCAAGAAAAGATTACTGCTGTATATTGGTGTCTTAATAAAGATCACAGCTCAAGTCTGAGGCTTTGCTATATCCACTCACCAGTTTGAAGGTTCTCCTGCCCCAGCTGGCTTTTGTTTACCAACCAGGTAAAATGAACACTGAGGAGAGGATGAAGGTTTCAGTTTACACTACCAACAAGAATATGTGTGATGGCCACAGGTTATCCTTAGGAGGTCCGGGCTCCTGCACAACCAAAGTGCATACTCAGTGTGTATACTTGTGTAGGGCTCCTTGTTTGAAATGAACCCTGTGCTTGTCTTTGCTGCTGCCAAGATCCAGATGGATCCAGCATCTTTCCTATGCTACATGTGCATCATCTTCAAGCTAAGAAATTGTGATTACACAGCAAGGATAAGGGAGATTACTTTTGAGTTTCTATCAGAATTACTTTTGTCCTAGAGTAGTTAAAAGAAAACCAACAGTTCCTGTCTTACTATGTTTGAATTTGAACTAAAGTTTGGATCTCATACTATTGTAAAAGTTTACTCTGCTTCCACACACTGAGATGACCTATCTTGCCTGTTTGAACTTTACACCTCCCCAGTGCACTTGCAAATTCCTAACCATAGTGTCAGTAGTCAAAAAAAAAAAAAAAAAAGAACCCAATTTAAAAAAAAAATCACCAAAGTGTATTTAGAGATTTTAAAGTTTTGGTAAGGAAAAGTGCTAGATGCCCTATCCTTGTAAACATTCGGTCAGACTGGACAGGGCTCCGAGCAATCTGATTTTGGTGGAGGTGCCCATTGCAGAGGAGTTAGACTGGATGACATTTAAAAGACTCTTCCAGCCCAAACCATTCTATGATTCTGGAAATTGCTTTGTTAACAGGACTGGACCCAAATATCCCAAATTCTCAACAGCACCATGAGTATTCTCTTGCTATGTATGCTTAGGTGTGGGGGAGGATGGTCCAATAGGCAGGTACAGCTACTCCAGGACTGGCTAGAAACACTATGAAAGCATGTGAGATAATTTGATTTTGTAGAAGGATTAGAGGAATATTTACAAGTCCTAAAGCGTGATACCTATGAAGCTTTTAGAGAAGAAGCATTCCTATGCCTTTCACATATGCCATTTTCTTTCTCTGTGTTTATCCAATTTAGATATATTTTTCAGGAGACTCCATCATAGGGCTGATTCTAAACCGTATTGCAACTCTATTGTACTTTATTTTCTTTTTCTCATATACTGCAAACGGAATTAAGGTGTAGGGAGAAGTACATAGTAAATATGAAATGGTACTGCAACTAGTAATTTGCTAATCCACAAGTCTAAACATGTACAGAGAAACAGCCCAGATAAACTAATTGTAAGAATAGTAAATAATTAAGCACAACTGTTTTTGTAAGCTTTCCCATGGCTTGCCTTTATAATGCCAATTTCTATGTGTTAATAAATTAGTAATTCTTCATCTTTATAAAAATTAAAAATCAGTTTGTTTATTGACCGGAAAAAAAGTTTAGATTCTTCCTCCAAAATGAAAAGTCACTTTCTGGGTAAGTGGGAAACTATGCACTTTATGAATTTGCAGTCTTTACTAAGGTCTTCTCTCCTAAAAAGTGCATTTAGTTTCTGGGCACGAAAATGTGTAAATAGAAAAAAATAATACATATATATATAAAATAGATAAAATATATAATAATAACAATTAAATTAAACAAAGAATCCACAAGGACGAACCCACAGGTAACAGATTAGATACAGGAAGCCTGTCCATTTATTTCAAAATTGGAGATTCTGTAAAATAAATTGGAGCTATTCACTAGTAAATACTACTCTTCTTACAGCATAACAGTTTCTAAAAACATTTTCTTCTGGTGTACCAGCTATACAGAAGAATGTAGTTTTTTCTCACAAAAATTAGCTATGAGCAACTAGTGCAAACATCCAATACAAGCCCCTCACTGAAAGTGTTCAGAAGAAATGTATTTAAAAGTACATGAAAATGCATTTCCTTCAGTTTATCTGGACACCACTCAAATCCTCCCAGCATTTGTTCTCATTTTAAAAAGTCATCATTCCTCACCACTTGCCAAAGAGAAACATGTATTTTAAATATTACATTCCTTACTTACAATGATTTATTTATGATGAAGTCCCTCATTAACTCTTTAGCCATCTAGTACTTTACATTTTAAACTAGAGAATTTTAACAAGAAAGGTAAAACAGTTTATTCAGCTTTTTACATAGCGGTATACAATAGCGCAAAGTGGTATGCCTACTAAAATGTTTTGTTCAAGACAAAAGTACAAGTTGAATTTTTTATTACAGTAAAAATACTTATTTGACTTGTGTAACGTATTTGGCATTAAAATGTGACTGCATTGTTTCTCTCAAGAACTGAGCAGCATATATGTTGAAATTTACTTGATTCACAGTAATTTTGAAATAAACAAGAGTGATTTTCTGTTACAGTCTTAATAATGGCCATGGACCAGGGACATCCCTGTACAAACTGGTCCTTGGACACAGCAAATCTGTTCTGTGAATCAAAGAGATTCCAGGAAGCCCCAGTGAAAATCATGAAAATAAATTACTTACTTGGGGAATAAGATATTACCTGGCCTGAAAATAGCAGTGATGGCCAGGAACTAGCCTTTCTTGGAATGGTAGGTTTTAGTATTTCTCACTAAGGTAAAATAATTTTTATTGGTCCTTCTAACATTTTCATGAAGAAAAAAATATATTAATCACTCAGGGGCCAATTTTATGTTCCAGATACATAAACTTAGACATTTCCCCCACTATGGGGAGAAAGTAAGATGGTTCTCATTTTCCAGTATCAGCAGTAGCAGCTGCTTGGAATGGAATTGTCAAAAGTGCCACTGATGTGGAAGGAGGTTTTCCATGTCTTACATTTAGTGGAGGAAAGAAATCCTTTGATGCTCCACAATTTCAGTTAAGATAACCCTGCAATGACTATGGCACTTGAAAAAATAAGGGTTAATTTTTCACCCTTTGTGAGCTTGAGTTGTGTGAAGCAATGGACAGAGTAAGTGAGCTACTCCGCAGAGAACATGACTTTTCTGTATCATTTAATGTGCGTGTATCCCATCCTCCTGCATGAATGGCTTCACGATCTTGGGCTGGTATGGGTGAGGACAAGCCATACTGTGTATCCTGTTTATATACAAACCTGGAAAGTGAACAATCCTAAATTGGGCAGCTGTAAATTAGTGTTATCAGTGGTGTGCCAGGGGACGTTATTTACCTGACAAAAACCTGCACAATGCAGAAATACAAAGGATTTAGTGGTTTTTACCTCCATTCAGATCTGTTGCCTATTAGCTCAAAGGAAACAGCAGGCAACCTATTGTCAGGGTATGAGCTTTCAGCTGTGGCAGTTTGGGAACTTCCATGGCCATATTCCAGCCTGGAACCTCACCTTTGTTTTCCAGTTATTTGTTCCCTACTGCTGTTCTCTTAATTCAAGATGGAAGTAGATGTTAACTTCCTCTCTTTGGAGGGTTGATTCTGCAGAATTTAGGCAAACAAATGCTCTGTGTAAAATGGAGGTAACTGAAGTGAGTGGTGTATGGTTGGTGTACATTGGATTTGCATGGGCATTGCATAGGCTTCAGTGACTTCCTGGCCTATGTGGTTGATGTTGATTTAAGTGCTCTCAGGGCCAGATCTGGTAGTGTGTGCTTAGCACACAGATGTGTTGCACCGACTTCCACAGAAGTAGAGGAACTGAACACATCACTGGATGCATTCATGTTTGTGCTTGGCAAGAAGGGACTCCCAAAGTATTTAAAGCTAGCATAAGTGATAAAGCACTTTTACAATTATTATCATGTTAGATGGCTGAATGTGATACCACATACACTGGCCAAATTAATCTCCTAAAGCTCAGGTTCTGTGAGGGTTAGTGTAGAGACCCCTAAAAACCCCCATTGGATATGGCATGGTACCCCTGTAAACTCAATGGAGCACTACTTGAATAAAGAAGTTACAGTCATACTGAGCAGGAGTAAACTGAGAGTGTCCAGAAAACGTAGGGGATTTAAGTGTGTTTAGATGCCAAATATCAACATGTAGAAATTTCAGCCTCAGGAAGTTTTAATGGAAGAAAGTAGCTCACTCACTCAGTATATTTTGCAACTTTAGCTGAAAGTTTAACATCACAAAATGACATATTGCTATGCAGCTTTAAGAATCACACAAATGTATTCAATCATTTCCCCCACTTTTCAAATCTCCTGTTCATTAAAAGCTCTTCTCCTGTTTGCAGTTTCCAGTTTTCAAATGGATGACACAACCGATGCATAGCTTAATGTTCATTCTCATGAGTCATAATTAATAAATAATTGTATCACATACATAGAATTTTACAGGTACTCTTAAAATGGTTTTACAGTTCTATTAAATATATAGATAAAATAATCACTGCTATATAAAAAAAAATCATTTTAAAACAGCTGAACTCTCAAGCTTTGCATAAAATTCTGTAGACACATTCATTACAATCTAGAAACTCAATAAAAATACGTTTTAGAGCTCAATCTCTCAAAAATATTCATGGCATTGAAAATTGATTGTCATTTTTTCTGTAGTCTGTGCTTGCCCTGCCTTTGCACTGATAATTTCCTACAGTTTGGCAAAAGCTATATTCCGGTCAGTTTGTAGATTATGTGACTGTTTAACTCATTTCCTCAACTCTAAGTCATCTGCCCCATAAATGTTTAGCGGGGTTCTGCCTTTAATAGTGTATCTTTCCTTGCACTTTCTATAAAATCACAATGAAACACTTTGCAGTTAAGTTACATGACTACGATGACATTGAACCATCCTATTACAGTTGCCACTCAGTCTTTAATGCTGCTTCTGTGAACACCAAACATCCTTTATCCAGTGATCCTCAAGGCACTTCCTGATGCTTACACTTCACAATGCTCTGCTACCCACGTTTGCTCAAAACCGGTAGGTTTTAGAAAGAGTCTTAACAGATCAGTACCCCTGTGTATCTGAATTCAGCCACTAAATCAATATACCAAATGTGGTCAGTTCAAGCTTAGCATTTTTCAAAAACCCAGGCAAAAAATCAGGAAAAATTTCCTGTATTCAGACAGTGCACAGATCTGTTGGAAAATGGGTAGACAATAGATTGCCCACCAGCCTTTAAACCCTCCACTACCGCCAGCCAGTCCCCTGGGCAGCAAATTAAAACAGGCTTTGCCATAGTGAGTATTTCAGAATCAGGCTTTTAGGCAGTAGCTCAGAGTAGGCCACAAACCCCAAAACGAAGCAGTGTTTTGAGAACAGGGCACTTGCATTAAGGGATTGGATCTTGCACTGTGGAAGAAGAGATGCAGACTCACGACTCAGTTTAACTGAGGGAAGCTGCTGCTTATGAGGATGTCACTCTTTACTGTTCAAGGTAAAGGCAAAACTCTGAAAGTTCAGTCTTTTTTTTAAGCAAAGTTGACAACATCAGTATTATCACTTTTAGTGCTTCACCCTGGATCTTCTCACCCATGGAATGGCTGGGTAAGGTACACTGCTTCTGTTACAGCACACCCACAATAAAACAAACCCAAAAAATTGAAAGCAATGTAATACCCACTATCATGGAATGACTTAGTATTTTTTTTATTTCATCTATTTTGGATGGAAGAAGCAATCTCTCAATGGGATAGGCTGGAAAGTGTACATCAACTGAAACACTGGTTGAGGATAGGCTGGAAAGTGTACATCAACTGAAACACTGGTTGAGATGACCACTACAATTGCTGGATGCTGTCTGACATTTAAACTGCTCATTTCAATGTTTCAGTTACTGTTCATCAGTGGGAGGTAACAAAGAAAACCTTGGGTTTTCTCCTTCTTGGACAAAAATAACAGTGTAATGACATTTCTGGCATCAGTGCATTCCTGTTCACCTTTCCATTCTTCATGGATGTCAGTTGTTTAGATAAGACATCCAAAGAGCTCCTCATCCTGATTAATTTTCTTAGGAGGAAGGAAAGAAGACAGAAGGGAGCATATTTTACTTGATTGAACTTTGATAGCTGTAAAGCCCTATAAAGAAACTGTAATCCAACTCCAAATAGCCTCTGCTGAAGATTAATAAACATGGAAGAACCAGAGTAAAGATACAAAGGGTCAGAAAAAGTTATCATAAACCAAAGAAGCCTATGAAGAGTGGAACATAATGAAAAGCTGTCAACAGTTTTGCTCCAAACTAGTGTAGTACACTGCTGCTTGCTGCTATTAGATAGATGCTGTACCCCAGCCTGGTATTCCCTGGTTTTCAGGATAAGCATAAAATGTTTCTTGTACTAAGTTTTATTCTTTCAGAGGAAAAAGCACTAACCCTTCAGCTTTCTATTTTAGCCTACTTCCAGAAAGCACCTTCAAAAATTCTAATATAGGTTTTCTTTTGGAAGAAAGTATCACTGTCTTCCACAACTAGCACAAAAAGGTTCATGAATCACAAAATCAGATGACTCAAAATGTTGATTGCTTTCATGAACAAGATGAAAGAAATGTCTTTTTTTTACTTACACTGATTTAAACCAAATTAAGTTGGGACATTTGGATCTCTTCCTCCCAAGAACAATGGATCTTATTTATAGGTTCATGGGGTGAATCCAGCTCTAGTCAACAGTGACAGGACAGAATAGGAAAGATTTCAGCTTTGTTGAAAGGTGTTCATAATTTTATCTTCAATGTTTAAGATCTCCTGACATTCCTTATTTCTATTGAATTCTAACTGCAGCTCAGGAGAAAAATCCCAAGGGAACAAAAAGCTTATGAAGAAGAATGAAGTGTGGTGGATGGTTACGATTACCCCAGCAGATAACATAACTACAGACAGGTTTCTAATACCTGCAAATAAATTGCTATATATTCTGATGTATCTTGATCCCAGGTACTATAAGTTCATCTGAAAACTTAGCCAGGGTAGGGATACATCTTATGCTACATAAAATACGTAAAACTTATAGCCACATGATTTAATTTTCACTCAGTGTAAAATTATGAAACCCTTCATTTAAGGAAGTACATTGCAGTCAACCTTCCAAATTTTCAGGTGGAAGCAGCAATGTGATGTAGTCTCATAAAGCATACTGTGAAACTAAAAATGTGCCAATGAGAAGTAGTGACTTCACTAAAAGTCGCATGGAGAAGTTACTGCTATTGAATTGAAGACTTCTCTTTTGTCCTACAAAGCATGGATTACACCTTCTCTGGCAAAAATCCTCTACCAAATATCCTAAAGTGATCATTGATGTGGACAAAAATTACAAGAGGGAGAAGTAGCTCAGCTGTGCCCATGGACAAGCCACAGGAGTCTCTTCAGTTGTGCTAGGACGTCAATACTGGTTGTCAGCATTTCTCTGTATTTAGTTTTACATCTGTCATTTCTTTCTCAATTGATTTAGACACTTAAAAGATATTTCTAATTCTTTTACCATGCCCTGGTGCCTTAAGAGTAGCCTCAGCAAAGAAGGCACCTATTATTTTTTGTATCTGCAAAACAGAGAAATCGTTATGCAATCTGTAAGTAAAAGCAGCAGAGAAACTAAAGCAGAAGCAGACTCAGAAGCACTGAGGTACCTTTAAAAAACTTTAGTTTCTGGCCTGAGATTTCCCATATAAACTCTCCTAAGAAGCAGCTAGCATGTATGTTCTTCGCATTTCTCCATACCCAATTTACTCCTGCAAATCAAACATACCAAAAGGTGCAGGAGAAAAACGACTTTAAATCCTAAAAAAATCAAACTTCCCTACCACAAAACCCTCAACCTGATCTTGTTGTCCACTGGATTTACTACTGGAACTGTAATCAAGTCTTGATGTGTGTTAGCTACCTGTAGCTCTGCTCTGCCTCCAACTCTTTCAAATAATTCCATGGAAAATGTGAAGAAGCATTTCTAGCCTTGCCCTTGCAGGTGGTCAGATCCAGAGGTAACTCAACACCATCCCTCTTCCGCAGCTGTCAGGCCCTACATAAGAAAATTAAGCCAGAAGAATAATTTTTGAAGACTAGAGCTCTGAATTGTTCATACTTCTACTGATAATTATCTGGTTTTATTTAGCATCTTATAAAGCAAGGCACAAATGTACAAAATTGCATCTACTAAATCGGATAATTTTTATATATATTTACACAATTACCATAATATAAAACGTGCTTTGACACTGTCATAGCACAACAGTAGTGGAATTGAGGACAACCTGATAATAAATACAAATACCAGGTCCTGGATTTCTGTTTGTGCTTCACCTGAAGGAACATATTCATATGCAGGTACACAAAGCAATCCAGCCACCATCTTTTATTTTCCACACCTCACACAGATCAAACTTTGTTGCTAAGAAGCTGTGGAAGGAGTAAAAGGCAGTAGACCAGCACCCAGAAGAAAATGACGAAGTAGAATAGCTCTGGCTGCTCAAAAATAGTAATCTCATGAGTTGGTGCTGGAGTCTCGCTTGCTTCCAAGTCCTTTTTCTTCCTGAAAATGGGAGAATTCAGTAAGAGGCAAGGAAAAGAAGAAAAAGCCTTCAGTGTTAATAATTACTGTGAAGATCACAGGGTGGACTAAAAGACAACAGTTTAATGAACCTTTTCAGTCTAGTCAGGTGGAGGGCCCCAGCTGGACTAGGAGGGGCATACTGGGTGTTAGCAGTGTGTTCCTTCCAGGGTCAACGTATGTAGGAATCCATATTCTGAAAACTCCAGACAAATTCTCAGATAGTTTAAGTACATGCCATTATATCACAGCCGTCTGATTTAAGATTTCCACCAGTCAAAAAGATACCCTTTTATTTTCAGAACAGTAAACAGAGTGCTGGGCAACATGTCACACTTCCACAATTTCGTTTATACACTGGATCTGAGTTGATATATTTTCCCCAAATCATCTACTTTCAGAGCTCCTCATGCTAGGCACTAGAATATTAAACAGAAAAAGCCCAAGACTTCCAACCAAGAAACCAGCTAGTAGTTGGGGGTTTGCAGGACAGCTCCAAAATTTCAACTTCCCAAATTTCCAGCTGTGGTTCATAAGAGCAAAGCCCAATGGATTCTGCCAGCACCACTGAGCTCTCACCATGACAAGGAAAGGTCTTATTTGAAAAGGCACAAGATGATACAATCATTTTATAATTTTATATTACTGTAAGAAAAACACTCTGGTAAACTGTTTTTAATCTACTTTTGGAGAAAATTTGTGTTTTTCTGGCTTGGGGCATCCGACTGGATATATACCTGAGTATTACACAAAATTAGCTTAATATCAGCAAATTGTACAACTGATACAACTGTAGCAGCTATTTGTGTGGGGTTTTTTTAACAGAAGCATAAGTGAGACCAGGCCAGTGGATCCTGATAATATTTTGTATGTTTTCTGCATCTAAATATAGCAACCATTTTACCTAGAAGTTCTGAGAGGTACTATTCATACCATGTATACTATTAGTATCAGCTAAGAGGCAAAACCTAAAGCGATCCTTGTTTCTTATAGATATTTAGACCCTAATACCAAAGGGATGCACACTCTGTGTTCATGACACGTCACCCTAAGTCTAAACTAAACACACATAAAAATTATCAAAACTCATAGATGCTCCAGCAGAGGCCAGACCTTCACTGAAGTAATTGACTTTCCCTGGCACTGATCTCACTAAACATTGTTTTGACAGTCTTCCAAACCTGGAAGGAGTCATCGCTGCCAGAGGGCCTAACATTTGAAGTTTGCCCACTCTTTTCTCAGCCTGAGATAACCACCACGTGGGGAAAACGCTCAGAATCTTGCTTAGACAGCTGAATCTTTCAGGTCAAGAAAAAGCAGTTTAGTCAAGGGACAGATTGAGCGATAGCGAAATTTTGTATCTTACACCTATGGGAAATGTGGACTCTGAGCCATTACAGAAGACAGTTGCTACCATTATAATTAATTTCCAGCTCCTTTTGAATCACTGCTAGTAGTACCTAGGAGTTATGGATTCCTTGAAAAAGTCTGTCTGAATAAGAACCACTCACCCAATGATTAATGGATTTTCACCCATATCTGTCATCTTCTGCTCGTTTACACCATAGGTTTCCTTAAACAGACCAGGAATAGATTAGATAACAAAAATAAAATTCAGCATCTCACAAAGGTGGTAACTGTGTATTTTATGCAAATTTTATCTAATGTTTGCTCAAATAAAATGAAAGTGTGCTTATAAAAATATTCCCCGTCAGAACATCCAGTACTGCAGTCTGGTGCACACACAGAAAAGGAAAAAAGTTGTGAAATAAGATTTTTTTGCTTTCAACTGCTTTCATCAGTTGAATAAAGCTCCCCTCATTCATATGTATTTCTACTAGCTCTGACAGCAGTGCAAAACTAAAGCATCTGTGTGAAACCTCCCTTTCATTGAACACTGGTGGCAGCATTTTTTTTTAAAACTCCTATATGGTCAGAATTTTATTTTTGTGTTGAAAAAAAGCCATATTCCTACCCTTGCTCAGCATGACCAGATTGCTGATGCTGTCCCTTCCTTCTGACTTTAAAAATAAAAATCCAGACCTCAGCTGTATAGAGTGCTCTCAAGAAACCAGTATGAATCGCATCTGTCGTTAGGGGCGCAGTTGCATGTTACAACTAAAATTCTTTTAGGGTTAGCTGCTGATAATGTAATATACACTGCTACTGTGAGGAAAAGGGACGGAGCCCAATTTTTCAAAAACAGTGCTCTTCAGGAGACACCCAGCATTTTTGCAGGGCTGAGACCAGGGCACCAACATCATACAAAGAATTGAAGACTAAAAGAAACTGGGGCAGCAAACAAAGGCAGCTTCAAACAAGCAAAATGTTGCAGCTATACAGTTATGATGAAGTAAGATTTAAAGTTACAATAGATTTAACTGTAGTATTAGGTACTCCTTTGTGAATTTGTTCAACGTTCAGTTTAGTATGTATTTAGGAGAGTTCAGTAAAACTTTGCAACTATGCCTGGTTTTAGCACTAAAATTATTAGAAGTCACAAGACTTTCATACTGTCACAGGCCTTTTTACAGTGTGTGAACTTCTGGAGTTTAAGAGAACCAGAGAAACAGCAATATATCCACACTCACCTCCTCAGAAGCATTATGAGAAAACCTTTTTCGGAGATGAATGTTGGCATCACTGTCACTGCTTCTGAAATGTATGTAAAAGCAAAGTTTTTAAATTCATAAAGCTAAGTTAAAAAGAGACACTGCAAATGGACATGACAGGTTTAAGCTACACAAAACCACAAATATGCATTGTTGTATGTATTAGAATATGGACTGGAATTTATCAGTAACATGATAAAAATGTCTTTGGGAAAATCCAACCCACAATAAAAAATTCATATGCTCAAAAAGAAATCTTTTCTGAAAAATTGTATCTGAGAGCATTTTTGCACCTTTGACATCATTAAGTGAGAGTATACCCAAGTTTTACAGCCATTGATATAAAAAAAATTTGGACTGACAGGGAACGGAAAGCTTGAAGGGGAGAACAAGTTTTTCTAAGCAAACTCTCAAATTCATTAGAGTGCTCCAGTGCTAAGCATCAACAAATTATGGTTCATGTCCCACTCAAATAGATTACCTAAGAATAAATTAGAACATAAGAAAAAACAGAAGTGAATGGTCCAAAATTAGCTGAGTGTCTCTGTACTGGGCCTGGCTGGGCTGCAGTTAAATTTTCCTAGAGCAGCCCCTCTAGTGCTGTGCTTTGTACTTGAACCTAGAACAGTGCCAGTCCCACCCCAGTGCGCCGGGGCTGGGCAAGAGGCTGGGAGGGGACACCACCAGGAGAGCTGACCCAAAGTGACCAAAGGGCAGTGACACACACACACGTTCTTATATCTGTCTTCTGAAGCAACCACTACACCCTGCTTCCCAGAAAGTGGCTGGACATTGCCCTGCTGATGAGAAGCAGAGAACAAATAAATTTTTTTTTGGTCTTCTTCTACTTAGCTTCCTTTTGCTTTGCCTTTTCATTGAAATGCCTTTACCTCAACCCATGAGTTCCTCGTCTTATTTTCTCTCTAACACCTCATTTACTTGTTCATAACCAGAAAAAACATCCAAAAAGTATCTACTGGAATCAATCAGTGTCATGCTTCCACATAGTGTCACAATGCACATAGACTGTTTCATCTCCATTACAAAATAATCTCTCTGTTGGAAAAGCAGTTATAACACTTCCATGCTTAAAATGCACTGGGCTTCCACTTGGGTTTTGTGTGGCAAAGTTTGTAGCACAGTCAAATCAAGTCCCACTGACTCACTCAACATGTTTAAGAGAAACACAGAAAGAAGCCAATGAATCCCAATACTTCTTCCTAAAACAAGACTACAAGACTACAAGAAACATCCAATGGACAGGGCACATTTCAAAAGACCTGTCAGGTGTATTTAAGACAAAATTAATGTAAAACACCTGGTAAAGTCCTGGAATTCAGCGTTTTGTTCCAGGTTATCTTGTGATAGAGTAGTAGTGGCAACTTCTGAGATCTGCAAATCTTCTTCAATCATATTTTTCCCTTCCTCCTCCTTATTACTATTTTCTTCTGGTGTCTTTATGGCTATTGGTAAATCCTCTAGATGTTCTTCTATGGCCTGTTGAAATTAAGAAATGTTTTGCGTTAGACAACAAGACTGATTCCCCACCCTTCCAAATATCTTAGTGGTACAGCCTACTCAGATGTTCAACTGCAGGTAGTATGAGACTGAAAGTCTCACTGAAGAGAATAAAAAAGCAATGCATTTCTTGAAAATCTTTTGGAATACACTGAGCTATAAAGTATCATCAGTCTGACATACATACATACATACATACATACAGTTGGAAAGTCAGATCTTTCTATTAAAAAGTCATGACATGACATGGCTCTTTGAGGCAATTCACGACTTTTTTAAATCTACCCCCAAACAGTCTTTCAAGTTAACAGCAAACTGACTTCATTACTGTAGTTAGTGTCAGGACCAAAACATGTTCAAGCAACGTGTCTAAGCAACATGTAGAGCAGCATTAAATGGACACTCATTACTGAAAAACACTGTCAAAAATTACTGCACTGGAAAACATGTAAGGCACTTCAAAGCTGGTGTCTGCAAGAGGACATGCAGGAGCAAACTGCCTAAACCAAATACTCCTCAAAGTGCCCACTTCTTTCTCCTCCTCTAGTGCAGACAAGCCTTCATTTTACTGACGTAACATATGGTACTCCAATTGGTTTTTCAAGTTTTTGTAGGCAAACTTACTTGGATTGAGACAAAAATTATCATTGCCTGTATCCTTTCTTTAGAAACCATACTAATTTCTGTTCATCTCATTATGGATTATTAAAAATACCCTCTCTGGTAATCTTTTATGCCTAGGGATTATACAGTAACCTCAAACTATTTCAAAACATAATAAAAATTCACACTTTTGCCATACTATTAGCTCATCTTTTATGCTTAGGGATTACAGAAGCCTCAAATTATTTTAAAACATAATATAAATTCACTTTTTTGCAGTGCCATTAGTACTAGGGTTTATTTTCTCTTTTAATGTCAGATCTTCTCAGGGATCTGCAATTCCATTCATACCAGTAGGGGGCTGTGGCAAACAGTGTAATGGAATGGGAAACCAAGTACATTTTAAATATTTCTTCCAAACACTGCAAAATGAAAGCAAATGAAAACCACTGGGATCTGATGCTAAGCCCACATATGTACACCAAGAAATGCTGGTAATAAAATAAAATAAAATAAAATAAAATAAAATAAAATAAAATAAAATACCTCAGGATCTTGTGGAGTAGTGGAATCTTGATGGTTGGTGGCCTTATTACCATCTTCTTCTATTTCTGACTCTTCTACTAGTAATGGCACTTCTTTTTCATCAGAAAAATTCACGTGACTGCTTGTTTTTGTAGTTTCCTCCTCGCTGTTCTCAGCATCTGTTTCTGATGGGGGGGTACCCAGCTTATTCTCCAAGTCTGGCTCTGGAGCGTCTTCCTTGTAGTCCTGTTCTGGTAAGTTCTCGTCATGTAAAACATCTGTTACGGCTTCAGAAGCAGCTTTTTCATTTCCTGTATCATAACCTTCAATACAAGGCTCGAGGTAAGCATTCAGAACTGCTGATATGGGAACATTATAATGTGGATAATAAAACAGATCATGGGGGATCACGGATACTTTTGAAGAACTGGGTAGCGCTTTAGCTGCAGACTCAACTTCATCACAGCTGTCCAGGTCCTCTGGAGTTTTAGGTACATCTGAGAGAGAGTCATCAGATGTTTCATGCTGTGCAGATAGTTCTTGGCTTTCGAGATTAGAACCATTCAGTGAACAAGGGTTCATTTCTATTGTCTCAAGGACAGGTGATTCCTTTATATGTTCATCTTGTGGAAGTGTCTGTATTTCCTCATCTAGAAGATGGAGAACATACTTCTGCGTATCTTCTTGTTTTGAGGTATCTTCTGGTAAAAGAATTGAAGACTGGGGTTTGCTCTCTTCTACTTTATTAATAGAATCATCTGTAAGTATACCTGAAGTCCAGGATAATGGACTCAAAGAAGAAGTATTGGCTGAAAGGCTCTTGGTTTCATTGTCATATTCAGTAGGGGTTTCCTTAGTTAATTCTTCAGAGTATTCTTCAAAAGAGTCAATGGAATTTTTCTGATCTGTCAGAACAGCTCGAGAAAGGTCATTGTTCTCTTTCAGTGGATCATCAGAGATGCTCCCTTCACCTGGCATGAATTTATCGTTTGGAACCTCCCAAGAGGAATTGGATTCAAAACTGACAGATCCTGTAATTTTCAGTGAGGTAGGCCTTTGAGGCTCCTCTTCAGACATTCCCTGTACATCACCAAACACTTGACTTGGTTTCCCATTACAATTTTCAGAAACGGTTTCTGATGGGCTTCTCTCAGGGATATCAGGAATATGGACCTTTGGCGGAGCTGGATGACTCCTTTCATGATTAACAGTATACATATTTTCTTCGCTTTCGCTTAAAATCAAGATTTTGCCTTCCTTTTCTGATGGTGTGTCTTTGATGTGGACATACGTGGACTCAATTGGAAGCTCCTTGTCAGGATCTGTAAAGTCTTCCTGTAAGTGATGATATACCATTAGAAGACAAATCCTAACTCAGGTACCATTTTACATTTCCCAAACACTATGGAAAGAATAAATACCTAGTCTTTCACTCCATTACCTTGTGAATGGCCAATTAATAACTCACTTATTTTGAAAGTAGGATTTTTTTTTTTTTTGGCAAGTCAAGTGCCTTGAACAAAGCTCAACGTCAACAACACACTTGAATAGGAAGATCAAAATGCAGACAAGCCTACTCTTCAGTTGTTAATATATTCATCTCTCCCTGCTGCACCTGTGAAGACAACTGACTTGGCTTTTTGACATCCCAAACCCTGGGAATAACATAAATCTAACAACTCCAATAAATCCATTGTGAAATATTTTGATATACCAGCTTATTTCCTTCCAACACTCTATTAAAAGAAAGTCAGTTTTTTACTTTGTCCATTAAAATGCCAACAAGTCCTAAAGTCAACCAATCTTATTGCTCATCTAATCTAATAATAATAATTAGATTATTAAAATAATTTTAATTCCAATTACTTTAGTAATGCCTACCAATTTTATCAGCTACAAAATATATCCCAACTGTAACTTTCAGTCAAGAAATGAGAGAAAATGCCTGATTCTCCAAAAGGCCTTTGCCAATTCTTGACACTGTCAGTCCTTGCTTAATCCTCAATTCTTTATTTTTGCATCAAAGTACTGGTCATTTCAGGTGCAGTTTATTTCATGCTTATAATGAGTGCTTTTTACTGTTGTATTGACAAGGTTCAGATTTTGGTATCTTGTGTCTCATACCTGCTAAATTCAGACTGATCATGGCCCTCAAACTTGAGAAGATAAAAGTAAAAATTGAATTTGAAGTCCAATGGATCACTATAGACAAAGGAATAAATTTCAGCCTTATTTAAAACCAATATAGCGAAACAGTAGAGTCCTATGAAACCAGTTCTAACCTCTGAAAGTTATAATTGGATGTAAATGTATAAAAGCACTGTTCTACCTAAAGCATTTTAGCAATCACCAATGAAAGCCCACTCCACTGGATTTAACAAAAACATGAAAAATTAAATCCAGGTTTGTTATTTTAGATAGCTTAGAAAGAAACCTAGAAAATAAATCTGACTTTATTACGTATACCAAAGCAAATTAAAGAAATGACAGGAGATAGGAGTAAACACATACCCCTTCCAGCTCTGGGAAGTGCTCCAGAAATTGTGCCACATATGTCACAATTGACTGTTCATCGGGTGACTCCACCATGATATCTGTGGAGACAGACGCAAGGGGCTTGAGCACACACAGCTTTGGAACGCTCTTGCAGAGGAACAGATTGTCAGACATTTATCCTGCCGCTATGGTCACAGAAATAACTTTTTTTCTGACAGATAAGAGAGATGCTCTTCACTGCTGATGGCACTTGACAAAGTTCTCAACATCCTATTCACATTCATTTTTTCCTATTTCCAAACACATACTGAACCCTGATCAGGGTTCCTTCTCATCCACTTTTATACTGCCATTTATGCTGTTGTCACTAGACAGTTGAGTGGTTTTGAGCAATAACACAGAGCTTTATTTTTATCAGGATGTCCCAGTCTTCTAAGAGGTGATGAAAGTGCAACTGTGCTTTCAATCATGCCATCAAGGCCTAACACTGGTCTAGTAGAGTTCAGTAAAAAGAACTACAAGAAGTCCATTTATACATACTTTATATACACATACACACTTAGGTTTACATGTATAAATATGTGTGTGTATATATATGCACTGTAAAGGGAAAACTGGGAGATGCAAATGCATTTGAATGGGTATCTCTCCATTTGCCTGGTATGGCAGCCTCGCACACTTCATCATGGAGTGACATTTAGTCTCTGCAGATTAGGTGCTACAGAACAGTGCTAATGCACTGAGACACCCCTCAGCACAACAATTAATGTCCTCTAGGAATGCAGATGTCAAAAAGCATCTAAGCATGAACCAGGACCAGTGTACATAGCTAAAAACATGGTAAGATCTCTGTCCCCAAAGAACTTACAAATATGACTGGAAGCATACAACGGCAAGCCACTGACCATTTTTATTTTTCTTATCAACAAGCTCAATACACTAATCACATCAGCAGCCTAATCACTGGGAGGTTTTTGGTAGGTATCACAATGCAATATTAATAAATTCATTATAGTCTGAGTGTTACCCAACAAAGCTGATATAAGCGTTTTACCTTCTGGTTCGAGGAGCCGAGGAACACCCAGTTTATTCTGTGCTATGCTGAAAGCATCCTCTAGGTTTTCTCGTGCTGATTTCTCTAGTGCATGTTTCATGTCTACCAAAGTACAATCTATGGCTTTTATGACGGCTAAGAAAGCAAGGCCACTCCTCCAACTACTTGTAAAGTCCTGGACTGCAACGCCATACCTAAATAGAAATACATACATTTTACATGGGTGGTTTGCTAGAAAATCCAAAGTAAAGGCATCATCATTTTCAGACTCCTGAAAGTTAAAACGTAAGGTTGCTGAGTAGCACCTGTCACATCTGAGATATTTTTGGATTTCAAAATCTAGAAATACATTCAGAAAACACATGGCTTCACAAACTGATGTGGCTAACAGCTGACATCAACCTGCTTGTAGGAAGTAGTTAGTGAAAACAAAGCCCTCAAGAATTCAGCAACCACATTTAACATTCACAAAACCAAATGTCTCTGTGATTCCTGTTTCTGTTGCTCTCCAGCATTTTAATGCCATAGCTTGGGAAAACTTCCAAGATTTAAACATTTAAACACACAAGCATATATTATTCACATTCCTGTGTACTTGGCCTTCTATAGCAGAAAATCTGCCAAATGAAAATGGTGTCAGCATATGCATAAACCACAAGAGTTTTAGATGCCCAAAGTTTTGGAGGAAAAAACAGCCATCAAACTTGCAATGGAATACAGCCCCAGAAGAGAAAATTCTGCACAGATCGTGGGGTAACAGGATTACAGTGATGCTATTATGTTTTTAATACTGCAGTTGCAACAACAATTTTCTGTTATTAGATCTTTTCAATTTTCACTCTTTGACTGGGCTGAAAAGTCTTCGGCCTTTACTTCTCAGGTCCTCACTTTTGTTGTACCACCTGTTAATGATGACTTCAGCCTTATTTTGGACTAAAATTGTGCTTCCTCTATGGTCTGTCCTGGCAGCAGTGAACTACAGATCTCAATGGAAGAAGTTTATCTGCTCAACAAGCACCCTTAGTTTCACTGGAGATAACCAAAGGATGATGTGGTCCACAGGACCAAGTATTTAAGATGTAAATTTTTGTCTTCAACACTAGACACAGAAAATTTGTGTTCAAAGGCAGATTTGGACATATAAATCAACAGACAAAAAAGCCAAATATTCAGCTAACCAACCTGTACAAGTAACTTTAACACATGCCCTCTTTAAAACTCTCTGCCAGCCACTACTTCAAATAACAATATATGTAAAATACACTCGAAGCATTTGCATGTGCATGAGACATCTTACACTGCAGTTTTTTAACCTGACAGTAATTCTGCCAGGATAAAGCATTACTACACAAAATGCTTTGGTGAAAGAACCACTTTTTTATTAAAGAGGAGAGAGATGTGTTGTGCAATGGAAATGCACTCATATGTTACAAGTTCAAGAGAAGTGACTTAAGTTTCACCCCCTTCCCCTCTTTAATTCTGAGGAAAGAGGAACTCTAGTAGGGGTTCTGTCCTTCAAGGCACTTTGCAGTACACAGAGAAGCTTCCTCAGGGCTGCTGCTTAATTTAAAAGGCTGCTGATAAAGTCTTTCAGTACATCTGTTTTTTTGGTTCATCCCTTGGTTATACCTAACCTTTAATTAGCAAAAGATGTCAAATAGACTGCATGAAAGCTGGGGTCTGGGGAGTAGAGAATGATCCTGTTTTAAACAGCACCAAGCAGGTTAGTGCAAGTTAACATTTAACACTCAAACCATGGAGCCAGCAGCGTCCTTCAAGGTCAGACGGCTGCTGTAAACACATGGCCATAGTGAAACACCCCCCTGCAGAGACCCTGTGCTCCCAAACTTCAAAAGCAGAAGAAGCCACAGCACATGGTAACATACCCATGGGGCAGGACAGAGAAAAGAGACTCAGCTTCAAAAGGGCAGGTGGCAAGACTCTTTTGTTCAAGGGTTTGTTAGCTTACTTTCTGGTTTTCCTCTGAACCCAGATTAGAAGGGCCCTGATGGCTTTCCGCTGATCCTTCACTGTAATGGACATGTTTCTCTCCACGCTGGGAGTGCTGGGGGATGTGTCTGATTCTGGACCACTGGGCCCAGAGGACAGGCTGGAGGAGGAGGAGTTCCTGTTGAGGTTGCCTGTCAGCTCCTTAATCTGTAATAAAAGATGAAATACACAGTGTTCTGCTTTATCACTGGCTGCATCGTGTCCTTGTTTTCATGCAAACTTTAGAGATCAGTGCCATAACTGAATTTTAAGTGATAATTATAAACCTGTTCATTTTAACTCTCAACTTGTATTTTTCAAGCATGGCAGCCAGCAGCAGCCCAGGCAACAGAAAGGGCAAGCAACCAGTTTGGGCCGAACTACGCAAATTAAACAAAAAGCAAAGAAACATGTCCTTGAAAGAAAAATTAGTTTAACTGAAATTGTTCTCTTCACAGGAGTTGCTTGAGTGAAATGTTTTTAGCAAAGAAATGGTGACCTGCAGCCGCACTCCTGTCCTTGATCAGTGCTGACATTTGAGACTCTGCTGCTTTTTGGGCCCCCTGTGCCCTCTGCTGCCAGGGTGACAGGTCCTGGTCACACCATCTTTGCCGGTGAGTCTGCCTGGCCAAACTGGTTCTGTGCAGCACTGTTCAGCCTGAGGAGCTCAGCCAGGGAGAAAAGCCCCAGTGCAACTTTGAGATCTTTTTTTTAACCTTATAGCCATTTTTTAAATCAGACCAAGAGAATGAAAGGGCCTCACAGTCTTACAAGAGTTGCAGAACCCTCCCTCCATCTCTCTCTGTCCATTAGAATTTGGATTGTCTAGAAGGTAATTTTCAAACTATGTGTAGGTTAGGGAGCAGTTTTAATCTAAGCCTGGGGATAAATAAACTTTCAGGCTCAAATACGTTTTATCAGTTCCAAGTCCTTTGAGATCTTTCATATGACCATGTACATCAGTTGCAAATTTTTGCCATGTTGAGTAAGTCTCCAGAGAACAGTGATTCTAAATGGAATTTCCCACCACACTGGACCAAATCCAGAAAAGGTAATTGAAAATACACTGTGACCTGGAACCAAACCCAGGACATTGGTTCAGATCCAGGGAATCTGGAACAGAACCCTGAGAAGGCACAGGAAAGAAGGGAAAGTAGTAATCTGAAGCTCTAATTCAGGTCCAAGTTAAATGAGGGCTTAAATTGTCTCCAATTTACATCAAAATAGGTCCAATGAAGTAAAATGAAAGCAGCTGCAAGTATAAAATTAGTGTATATTAGGAGGGAAAAGCTCAGGTTTAGCATGATTAATTATGTTCTTTAGGATTAAAAATCAATTTAAAAATCACTATTCAGCTGGAATAGATGGATACCATGAAGACCGATTACTTATGGTTAAAGTGTTCAAATTTTATTACCTGAAAAAACAAGATTATATTCCATATTAGTCCAAGTACCAGAGAGGAATTTCCATCTGCTATTTCTGCTGCATCAATGCTAACAAGCTTTACCTGTAGAAGAGATCATAAATTCAGAGCCAAATTCAAAGCAGCAAGCTATATGCAAAAAATGCACTGAGACTGCTGGATATGTCCATACCACTTCTGGCACTGACAGGCCAGCAAAAAAGCAATACTGAAATCTTGTATCAATGAAAATTTGCCCTGATCACAATCACCCTTCTCCTGGAACTCCTATCTGAAACCCCCAGCATAGTCTGCAGAACAGAAGTGGACTCAGCTCTGCATTTTTGGGACTACAAATGCATTTTCTCCATACAAAAATGGAAGAAGATGGGGCCTCCTCCAGTGGACCCCACTCATAAAAAGGAGAGTCATTTCTCATACAAAAATCTAAAATCCTAGTAAGTTCTGCTTACTTCTTTTCTCCTATGCATCTCCTTTCTCCTTCCTTATCCCACCTTACACAGCTTGTCACAGAGTTCTAATTAAATCAGTTAGCAATGGATAGGGTTGCCTAATCCAAGCAAACTCTAGGCTTTCCCACACTGAGGTTCTTTCCAGCTGATAACACCAGGATGTTATTCTCTTAGACAACACGGACTTGGTTTTGGCAAAGGTCACAGAGGAGGGAGGAAACAAGGAAGCTGTCAGTACTGCACATGGCACCCAGACCGAGTTAAAGCCCAGCAGCCCATTTATCACTGAGAAGTCCCAGACACGGTGAATCATTCAGCAGGGCTCTACCCTGCTGGCCCAGTTCCACAGGAACGGACACTGTCGGGTTCCACCCACTGTGGTTTAATATCTAACCCTGAAGCTCTTGGCAGCCAAGGCATTTTGCCAACACTTCCATCACCACCCTTCACTAACCGGTTTGGTTAAGCTGAAAAAAGGAAAGCAAAATAACTTTTTATCTAGTGGTTTGCACAACATTTTCAGTCTTAGCAAGAAGACACCTCTAGTTGTCATATTTCAAGGATCAGATTTCTTGCTAGCTCCAAGGTATTTGGCATGGGAAAACCTTTGAGACTTAGTACATTTGAATAGCAGTTTCTCCAAAATGGGGAGCAAGTCACATTTATCATTACACTGCTCAGTGTGAGCTCTGTCCTCTTACTGCTCCTTATGTTTGTCACCCAGCCTAGCAGAGATAGTCAGCTAGAAGATACTGGCTGCTTACTCTTGAGGTAACAGGAAATCCATAGGAAAGTACTTTTTAGCACCACTGATTTAAAAAGCCACTGGCATTCAAGGTTCCTCCTGCCTGGCCTTGCTGATTGAGGACCTAGTAAGATCCTGGCAACCAGATATGCTTCAGCTGCAGCTCTGCCAAGTGCTGGTACCAACAGAGAGAAATAATCTCATCTGCAAGTGGGCCTTAGCTGGATTTGGGTAAAAAGCATCAACTGGGAAACTGTTAAGAAATATATGAATATGTAAAATATTTCTTAGCAGTTCTACAGCAGGACGTGTAGACGTACACATTTAGGGCTAGATCAGCCCCTACTGATGGAGTTTCCATAGGGAGGCTGGAACACCTG
Source organism: Corvus kubaryi (assembly GCF_017639235.1). Lineage (NCBI taxonomy): Eukaryota > Metazoa > Chordata > Aves > Passeriformes > Corvidae > Corvus > Corvus kubaryi. The sequence continues at coordinate 22,033,927 of NW_024582054.1, forward strand.
GAAGTTACTGGACAACTTCTTGACCTTTCACATCCTCTCCTGGGGAAAAAGGCAAAGGATGTTAAACCTCCCGCATCTACAAAGTCATAAGAGATGTGCTAAGACCTCACATCATGCTCATTTCTGCACTGGGGTTTGCAACAACTCTCCTGCATGACAACCACTGCTGCTGGAGCAGGAGCTAAGCTCAGTGCAGGGAAGCAACAAAGTGACATCAGTTGCTGTTGTAGCATCCCATACAAGGCAGGGTTTTGCACACACTGATCCCTCCTCACCCATAAAGTTTAACCTTACTGAAGTCCTTTAGAGGAAATAGCCCAATACTTGTTTTTCTGGAAGTTCTAGGTATACCATGTATATGAGTTGTTACATGGCTGGGGCTTCTCTTGACCCTATTACTCTCAACATTTTTTAAAATCAGGGAGTTTTCAACACACAGGCCACTTCTACAGGGCTTTGGAATAAACCCATCACAGGAGAGACAAAAAAAAGAATGAACCATTTCCAGCTACAGGGTCTGATCACACTTGGTCACTTACAACTGTAGGCAGTGATGCTGTGGTAGTACAACACTGGCTATGAGGGAAGTTATATCCATGTAAGGCTTTGATTCCTGGAATTATGCATTTATATCATGTTCCTGGATTTCACTTTCTCTTACCTTTGACTCATGATCAGCTGCTGCAGCAATCAGTTTACCAGATAAATACATGATTTCTAATAGTGAAAGTATTTCTGAGAAAAGAAAGTCATCTACCATCAGTGTAACTGAAGTAATGCCACTAAGACCCAGATCATAAAAATTACTTGCATTTCTTTTTATTTTCTTTTAATATTGGGTTCCTGATCCTTTAATCCCATTGAACTTTAACATATAAAATGATCAAATAATCCTTGCTTTAGACTCCGTAGGTGTTCTTGCTGTGCATTTTTATGTGGCTTTTCAGCCTTGCTGCTAAGTTACAGCCTCTTTAAGCAGTACACTCCTCTTACATACATGCAGCACATCAGATTAGCAACAACTACAACTTGCAGCATACATCAAGAGAAAATATTAAGACCAGTCTTTGAAAATACTCACATTACTGTCCTCCAAGAACTTAAGTGCTTTGGCTATGTTGTTCAAACGAAAAATGCGATGGGTCGAAGATTTGTATTCGTGCATCTAGATAAAAGAAGTGCCACACTGTTTTTAAAACAGAAATCACTCACCACATTATACAAAGCTTAAAACACTACAAGCACTGAGGCAAAATAAAGCTAAGGAAATCTATCTATGAAAAATTATTGCCATCTTTTGTGAGCAGTAAAATGCTTCAACTACACGATAGTAGCAAACTGGGTTAGCACGCAGTTTTACTGCTCTCCAGATGTTACCACTCTCTTGGACCTGCCACATTGATTATTTATGTAATCACTCCCCAAGCATGTTCGGTCACAGGATCAGATTTGCCTGAAAATTCATAGTAATAGATTTTCTTTTGTCTTGAATTAAATGAAATTATCTTAATTAGGAAGCATGAGCAATTTTAATAGCAGGCACAGGCAGGTGGGAGGCAAAAACCTTCCCTTTGGCAGAAATGAAAGATTTTGCATGCCTGTCTCCCTGCAATTCTACTTCAGCACACTGTTTTTATCCCATGTGTGCAGAAACAGCTAACAAGAAATTCGGCCAGCTGACCTTACCCCCTTCTCTGACCTCCTCCCTGACCTCCCAGAGCATAGCCTAGGGTTTACCATGATGTATCTTCCCCTTCAATTCCTTCCAAGCCTGGCCCTCAATGCAATCTGTGCGAATGCACATAGAGACAGTGCTGCTTCTGCTGCAGCTCTGCCAGACTTTAAGAGTATTAAAAAATACTCTTGACTCTGAATGTGTGAGCACACATTCAGGGGCCATTCCTGCTGCAGGGGTATGCAGGTGGTCAGCTACTACAGAGCATCATCACCAGGTGCATCTGCAGTGGTGAGACAGCTGCTTCTCTTACCCAAGTGTGATAGCCACACACGGGAGAGTTCTTGATGACAAGATTGATGGAGAAAGAAAACATTAAAGTCAACTGTAACTGGGCATTTATATTTGCACTGGGTGTTCCATTTCTGGTACGTGGAACTTTACAGAGCTCTTACAAAGAAAGGAGGAGAGAAGTTTCTGATTAGTAAAGCTTTGCCCTGCTGATTTAGACCACCATATTCGTAAGACTAATGAAACCTGAGCCAGGATACCAGAATTAAACTCAGACCTACAGCAGGCATCAGAAGACCTATTGAGTGTCATAATGATCTTAAACAAAATAGAAACAGACCTTACGGATTTAAAAAATGATACAGCAAATATGTGTTTTCTTGGTAATGTGACTTGGGTAATCTCCAGATGGAATGTGTGAGCATTAAAGTATTAAAGCCTTAAAAACCCTGAGGGGTAGGAACATTAACACTGATCACACACCATTTACACCTCATTGTTATATATTTCCTTGAAATCTACATTACAGCTCAGGACACCTGCCTGTAAGGAAATGACAACAAAGTTGCTGGAATTCTTACTACTTTATGCAAGGCATGGGCCCAAATTCACCCTTATTCCTTGGATGACCGGGCACTGTTGCTTGTAAGATACTGAGCTCCTATGTGTGGAGGTTTCTCCCTGTCTGTACATACCAACTTTTGTCCTGAAAGGACTTCCAGGAGTGCCATCAGGATTTTGCCATCTTGTATATCAATAAACAAGTCTTTCACTTTCAAAGGGGGCTTGCACTGTGAAGAAAAGAAATCAGGTAATTTTTAAAGCAGTACTGTTTGATAAATCACCATGATTTCAGAGAGATGGAAGGAGAATTTTACAAGACAGAGATACAAGAAGTAAATCATAGCCTGCAGGGAGAAAGAGCTGACTGTTCTTCACATCTGTGGAATTCTGTCCTATGAATGTTGGAGCTAAAACTGAAATTATTCAAGGACTAATTCCAGATTTCCCATAACAGAACCTAACCCTAAATACTCTGCCTAAGAAATAATCACCCAAGAGTTGGGTGCTGATCCCTCAGACTAAGACATGTCCAGCAGAAGCAAATACCACTTTATGCCCGTGATCCAGCCAGCCACAATGTCCTTCTCATGTGAAAGGCTTCTGGTGGTTTCATTCTGTCTCCCAGCATTTTTTAAGTACTTTAAAAAGCAACTTCTTATATTGTGTCTCTCTTTTCTCAGCAAACTCCTCCAAAAGGAACCATCTCCTCCCTTCACCACGGTGTTGGTCGATGTGTGCACTTCAAGGCACACAGCCAAGTCAGCTCAGCCCTTAGGGGTATTCCCAACTGCAGCAATTACACTCTGCTCAGGTGTCACTCACTCAGGTATCCCTAAAGAGCCCAATCTTTTCATCTTTGGTTGGGAAACGCACTTCTGTTCGATTAAGCACTGCTCCTGGCAAATGGGGCCACACATTTTCATTACTGGTCTTCAATCTAGCCAAGAGTACTAAACAATGCTCCATGAAAGAAAGCAAAGTATCTTTCATTTCAAAATTAAATAACTTCTCTGAAAGACTAAAACACAAACACTTTCTATTCTTTCAGTACTTAAAGCAAGAACAAACAGAAATCAGAAATTCAGACTACTCCCAATTATCCCATGACCAGCAGAGCCAGAGCTTCTCAAAAGATGATCCAAGTGGGATCACACCAAAAGTTTCTTGAAGAAGTACAAGAAGACTTCATTGCTGCCTTTAAAAAAAACAAGCCACTCTGCAAGAAGTGCTTCTTTGAGGATAAAGGCAGAAGCCACCTTTCTCAGTGCGTGTCCTCAGGGAATCACCCATAATTAGAGACAGCTTTGGTGAAGCTCTCATTGTTTACATGGTTATGTTTATTATGCCACTTCCAGGAAAAACATTAATATAGCAGAAGGCTTTTGGTCATTCTCCAGAAAAGCATTTTTATTTGTTGAATCAGAGAGGAAAAAAATTTGTATGCACCCCAGAGAAAGCTGACCTGCCCACAAAGGTTCTAAGACTTCATATGCCTGGCACAGCAGAATTAACAGCACCCTACAGCCTTTTTCATGATATAATTCCTTCTGTAAATCAAAGACCTTCTTTACAGTCACATATTTGACAGCCCTTTCTGACAAGTTCCAAAACTGCAGTTAGTTCAAAGCCCTAGAGCCTGATTCATGCAGGCATCATGTAACACTGTCTTCATTCTGAGAGGCCTTTGGGAGCAATTGCTAGTCAAAACGTTTCCAACTAGCCTTATTCTGATTTTCCAGTGAGATTTAAGAGGATCCCTTTATGCCTTCAAAAACACTCACTGCAGAGTAGTGGACTTAAGCAACGATAGATGTGATGCCTTTCTTCTAAAACCCCTTTACTGCGTCTGAAATGCAATCACTTCTCAAGAACTACAGGAGCTAAACTGAGAGTGAGCCCAAACCTAGTCCCAATCTGTACTTTTTGAAATTTAGCCACACATACTAAGGCATTGTGAAGATTAAGCACCAGTCCAAGTTAGGGCTTCATCTAGATCAGGAAGCTGGTCTCATTCCTTGATCCTGCACTAAGCATTGCTGCTGTCTCAGTAATATTAGGATTTTTTTTTTGCTCTTTTCAACCTCAACAGCAAGAAAAATGTTCTCTGCCTGACACACTACTCAGGAGAGGTAGTCCTTATCTACTATCGATAAGAACAGTAAATTAGGTTTAAAAGCTATATTATGGTGTCATTAAGAAACAATTGCAACTTAAAGATATGATGTCCAAACATTAGTTCTCTGATGTAAGTGTATATGTGAAGATCCCATCATATTGCCCCCCATAACATGTCTGACAAGAAATTACTGTCTTCCATCTTCAAATCTGGGATGAAGACAAGTTCTGAAGAACACCTGTCTTTGGCCTTGATTCCTCAGATGCTCAAACTTCCAGTCCAGGGAAGAACACAGACATCGTCACCTCAGAACCTCAACCTATTTGATTTTATGTGGGTGCATTCTGTGGGAATATTCTACCCTTATGGTAACAGTCAGTAGCATTAAAGATTTAAATGGACCTGAGATGATAAATGCTGGTCAAGCATTCATTGTGCCCGAAAACAAATTTTAATTAATCCAGAAACAGGCTTTGAGCTTCCCCTCATTCTCCTCCAAATGTCCCTATGCACAGAAGTCAACTTTGTTTCCAAATTTTAACTGCTTGAAAGGGAGTTAACTGCAATCTGTCTATGGCTATGTCCTTGTATCCCAATATCAAGATTGTTTGTCAGTCTTACCTTTCCCAAATGCAGGTTTATCCATCTGGTAAAGGTCCTCTTCTGTACATTTTCGCGTTCGACTACAAATATCAAAAACAAAAAACAGCATTTAAGCTTCCAGGAGAGGGAGAGCTGGTAGGAAATTTCAGAAACTGTTGCACGAAATAGTTAGAATTCATGAGAACTCTGTGAATAAGACAAATACATTCTAAATCAGGAGATACAAGGTTGAATTTCAATGTTTTATTCAGTTTCTTTGCCCAGACATGAGCTATATATTTGTAGATGCATTTTAAAGGCAGGAGGAAGGAATTTCTCTTAGTTTTGAAGTCTTCAGTGTTCAGCTTCTGAGAGGTGAGCATTTATGTGCTGTGCACAGCTCTCCACTGTTGTCACCCTCTGAGCAGGCAGCTTGACCCTTTTATGTCAATTTAGAGGATTGTTGCTCTGACACCCTCTTGCAAATTGGGCTGGTGTGGATTCCAGTCTACTTACTTGCATGCACAAGGAAACAGGACCAACACAACAATTTTGTCTTCATATTTATAAATGAATGGAAAAGCTTCATGAAATCCCATCTTCCCAGTCTCCTAACTAGTGCATTTAAAATCAGAATTCCAAGTCCCTAGACTGAAGAATCATTTTATTTATATTGCAATAAGTCTAGGAGTGCTTGTTCTTTCCCAGAAGTGCTGTGCACTAGGTGCTGTACAAACAGCTCGTGGGCCAGCTGAAGAGTTTTTAATCACATCTGCCATTTCCTGAATCCATTTCCATAGTGAACTACGGCAAGAGTGTAAGGGGAATCATATTACTGACCAGCTTTCATTTACCTTCTAATATAAAAAAGTAAACCATATATTTAATATAAACGAAGTTGACTGTCAAAGTAATATTTCACTTTAAAGACAATTATTCTCAAGTGGTTCTCAAGTTTCACTTGAATTAAGGAAATCTGGCAATTTATGAACAGAACCCATTAAAACTAGTTATATGCTGTATTTCAATTTACTCATAGAGCGTATCAAATATATTTTAAAACCATTTTGTTTCTTCAGCCCTACAAAAACAGCTAACCTATCTACTGGGAAATCACATTCTGTAAAAGTCTGGGTTGTTTTCATTGGTCAGACTGATTATAGGCCAAGCAGTAGCTTCCGTAAATCAAATTTTAATATTGTTCTTTTTGATCATTTTAACCAAAGGGTCAGCAGCCTCCAATTATATGTATAATTGTTTTCCTTATTTTGATGCATTGGAATAGAGCTTTTCAGCATGAAGTACATCTGTCACTGATGGCCATTCAGGCCTTTTAAGTCGTCTTACTCCATAAAACCTGATTTTCTCCAAGATTGGTTAAAAAAAGTCATTACCCTTTAAGTGCTTTAGAAAACATAGAAAATGCCAAACTAATTATTGCTGTTGGCTTTTCTTTTAAAATGTCTTAGAAGAATGTGCAAAGATTTGAAACAGCTCTCTACAAATGAAACTGTAAATTATATTAGGATTCCAGAGTATCTGTAAAACACCCACAGCATTTACCACCTACAAATCCCAAAGTACAATAAACTGAGAGATGTGTCACATATTTCTTGGGCTTTGCTTCCTTCAGCACCTCAGCCCAGAACTGGCTTTCCATGCGCTCACTCCCACAGCCACGGCTGAGCAGCACAAGTGCTGTGTGTCACCCAGGGTGTAACTTCCACAATCGAGCTGTTAAAATTAACCTTTGACAGTGGGTGGAGGTTAAGCCAGAATCATTCCCAGATATACTTCTTTCTGTTCAAATACAGGTGCTGGTGCAAAGGGGAAGGCAGAACAGGCACAGGAGCTAGCAGCAGGTAGCAGGGCCACCTATTAAACTTGTCTGAAATGCTCAGGAATGCTTCAGTGGGCACCAGTGCCAGGCTTCAGAAAAGAAAAAGGAGACCTTATCCAATGGGCTGGATATACAGACTTGCAATGTCAACTAAAATCAAAAAGGAAACACAGAAAGTTCACAGAAGCAAATTTAATGTTTTCTGGTATCATCAGAGGCTTGGTTTCTTGTCATATTTTTCACTAGTCACTCTGGCAACCTTCATTTTCAGTGTAAATAAGGATGCAAAAGAGAGCTGTGTTTACTTACAGATCATCCATAAAACTGAGCACATGCTGGCTCCTAATTTTGCTGCAGAAATTCTGCCATGATGCAAATTAGGAGCTGCACATATGCCTCAAAGGATGGGTGAGCCGGCATTACTGCTTCGGGAAGCTCACACACCAAACATAAAAAAAAGGCGCATTCAGGAAAGCACTTGCATACATAGACAGTTTTCTGAGATGAATCTGTCTCTACGGCAAACAGCTTCTTTCCAGGAAGAGTGATGACCCCAGAATAGGCACTATTTGATTCTATAAAATTCTAAAGCAACAGTAACTGGAAGGGGAAGAGGAAAGGAGAGGAAATGTGTTTATAAAATCCCTAAGGCAGACAAACCCCTAATGCAGTCCATATGCTCGATGGCAGAGTTAACGTGAAAAGTTCAGCACAGGTATTTACTGATGTGTGCCTTTAACTGCTGTTCTGCTCCGACCTTGTGGACCTCCCAGTTTCAGTACAGCCCCTCTTCTCCACAATCTTTTCATTTAAGACGATTGTAGAGACTCTATAAACTTTATGCAGTTTCTATAAATTAAATCAAATCTTTTCTTCTCCTTCACACCTACTATTATATAAAAGTGAAGAAAATCATTCAAGTCCAAAGTTCCTATGCTTACGTATATAGTTTACTAAAACTGCACTGTGTTTACTGGGCAGCTAGAGAGCAATAACACTATTATAAAATAATAATTACACCCACCATATGGCTGGCCTGCACACAAATCCTACAGTGGAAAAGAAGGATGCCTGCTGTGAGGGTTGAATTGAAAGATGTAATACTGGAAGGTAGTAAAAAGTCAGGAATTGCCTTTTTGATTCAGCTCAGCTCAGACCTTGACATAAGAGAAAAATTATAGAGACAAATTCTGACCACACACAGAAGCTGGGTCTTCTGCACTCTTCCAGTAAGTCCACCTACAACATGCTTTCACAGGAGGGTGTAAGAGGCACAGCATTTTTATCAAAGTGCATGGGTATCAAAGTGCATGGGCTCTGACAGGCATCAACTGCAATAGTTTAGAGGGAAAGAAGGCACCGGAGAAGGAGAATGTGTACTGTTAGGATGAGGAGCCTATTGTATAACCCACACAGTTCTCTGCCCCACAACTGTGTCCTAGAGGACAGCAGAATTTGTCAGAATTTGGCTCAGCCCCAGTAACTGCACCCTAGTCAGTATTCAATATTCACAAAAATATACTGCTTTGTAAAATCTTATGGCAAAGGCAACTAATTCCTTAAAGAGTAAAATTAAGATAGTTCAAAAACCACTTAGGCAAAATTCAAGGTTAAACTGCTAATGCACAAGGGAGCTCAGCTGCTTTCCTGTGTGGCACTATTTCCTTCCCCACCAGTCTAGAAACTCCTCCGGCATTTACTAATGCCATTTCTCCCCCTCTCAAATCTCCTCAAAGGTCACCACTGTTTGCATCACTTGCAGGAAGCTGATCCCTAAGAGCCTCTACGTTCAACAGCAAATTTGAGACAGCAAATATTGATTTGCTTTTAAATACTATTTATTCTGTTGTTGTAGAACCAGTTATGAATAATCCTCTGAGGCACACCACCATGGGGCTGGGCACTTCAAGGAACTATGAAATATGGAAGCTGATTTGAGTAGAACACTTGTCAGTGTGTAATTACATAGCTTGAGGAAACTGCTTGATTTGCATGTATGGATATTACTCCCAAAACAAAGCAGAAGGTGACTTAAACTTGCTTCCAAACCTATTAGCATTTCATCTAGGATACATCATCAAGTGATGTTAAAACCTTCACAACAGGCCAAGCTGGCCTGTAGATCCACTTACAACTTACCTTCTGGACATCTTGCCAAGTTCCAGTTTTGTAATAAGCACAAAATCCAGCTTCCTTGTTTCTACCACAAGCTCAGCCTCTCTATAGATATGCTTGCTATTAACTAGAAGCAAGTCTTCAAGATGGAAAGCTGGTGTTGGCCACCTAACTGTGATAGAGGGTGCTTTAACCACCCTTGGCTTCAGAGGCAATAAGTTGCCAGGATAATCGCCCCATATTCACTTCGTAAGTACCCAGTGACCACCACAGAACCAGTTCATAATGTGCACAGCTCTGGATGTATCCCAACATTTACCAAAGTCTTTGATCTGGAGAAAATGACACTTCTTATTACACAACAAAAACATATGGGAAAATGTATGGTAATTAAATACTACAGCCTAACTCTAAAGTGCAACATGATTCAGACAACCAAGGTTTTGGGAAATGCAAACGCCTTTCCTTCTGCCTTCCTCACCCCCAAGCCCCCATTCACAGAGCTAAGCAATCAATCGGTCTCTAATGAACACATATTGAACAATCCACTTTTGAACTCCAGGGCACTAAACAAAATGAGAACTGGAATTTTAAACTGGGCTTCCTGGTGTTCCTGCACTGTGGCGCAGCCTAGGTATTTCTGATTACCAGGCATCATACTAACAAATCTGAATACTCCTTTCTCTGCAAACAGTGTTCACAAAGGAAGCCTGACTGACATCTTAAAACTTGGATTTTACCTAAAATTGCTCATTTGAGATGATGATAGATGCAAGCAGTTGCCTACAGGCAAATAAAGACCATTAGTTACAGTACATGGTCAGGCACATACAGGATGTTGATGACAGATACCGGATACTGACAACCCTAAGGAAGCTTGGATCCTTGTCTGGGAGACCTTCTACTGTTCAAACACGATAGGTGGGACAAAGTTCAGGTGCACAGCCCAAGGACAGAGCACATGCAAGCAACATGTCTGACATGGGAAGGATGATTAAAGGTGTACTGTAACAGAAGTAAAAAAGGAGTGAGCAAGGGAGACTGGGTGCAGGGTGCAACTGACAGCAAAAGAACTGGAGAGTTTAAGATAAAATGTGTAAAGTAGGGCAGGGGAAAGTGCAATTAAATTTTGTACTTTTGTCTCATCTCAACACAGAGTTACACTAAACACATTGAACTATGAATGCTCAGAGACATAATCTCTATTATATATTTTCACAAGAGAAAGAAAAAATAGTTCACAACATTCCTCTCATGTATATGGTGCAGTCCAGCAACACTGCTCTGTGAGCACTCAGTACTTGCACATAAAAATCTCCATATTTGTAGGAGTGTGAATTTTAAAGGCTTAATCAAAATATAAGGAATAATTTTAGCCAAATTGCCCACAAAATTAATTTTATAAGCTTATGAATTCCTCCAAATTCTCTATTTTCCTTATGCTTAAGAAGCCCCCAAACAGCTTAGAAGATTAATATAAATTTTCTGTTTGATCTATACAGGGGTTGAAGGCTTTGTTGTGTACCATATGCCAATTTGATGTAATCTGGAGCACATGAAATATTAAATCTTAAAAACTCTGGTTTTCTAAAGGAAACATTAACTACACTATATAACATGAGTATGCTCTCAAGTTACCTCTTATAAACAGGGCCTCTAAGCCCTCCAGATGAAGTTGTTAAGTTAATTGTTTGTTGAAACTGACCCATTTATTAGGGTCCTTATTAAATTTCTATGGCAGGTGTTGAAAGCTTGAGGCTTTTTCATTCCATCAAAGTTGCAGAGTCCAAGTCTTATTGGTTCAAAATTCTTTAAAACTCAGGTTGGTGCTGCAGAACACATTGTAAGATCCCAAGCGTTACGTTTTCATTAGCTGCAGCTAAACATGTTTCTTTTGGACTTCAGTGTCTGGTTATAGCAAAATATTTACTGCTGCAATTGGTATATTAAGATTACATGCACCAGACAAATATTACAGGATGAATATGAGATTTCTAAAAAACTCTTAGTGCTTCAATCCTCATAATGTCTGAGACAGATGTTTCTCTTACCAAAGAATTAGATGAATTTACTTGTAAATTCTACTGGGCTTTGGAAGAGAAATCCTACATAAAATATTACTATTAGAGCTGATCAAAATAGCTTCCAATAAGAGGGATTTATATTTTCCCTTGAAAACTAGTTTAGTTGTGGCAGATGGTAAAGATTCCCCTCCATGTACCCTTCAATCACAAAGCAAACATCTTTGTTCGCACGACTCTTTATAGACATGGGAAATGTTATTGAACAGATTAACAAAATTTCTCATTTACATACCAGGAATGTTATGAAACAAAATCTGACAAGGTTAAAAAAGAGAAATACAATCCTGTTCTGAACACAGAATGAAACAGACATCACTGTTTACTGTGAACATTGCTGGACCCAAATAAAGTGTTAATTAGGTTAAATTCAATGGGTTTGAAATTGATCTAACAAGTGACTTAAGTGTTGATCCAGCAAGGGATTTTCAGGCTGTGCAGAGTACCTCTTGTGGTTTATTACACACTGTTCAAGGATCATAATATCTCCTTCTGTCTATGAAAAGAAACAGGATTTGCTGTTACCAGAAATTGCCATTAGGAGAAACGCAACAACAACCAATACTGTTGCGGTTCAAGAGCCGTTCCTCATGCAGCTCATGATGTTCCAGTCCTGTTTGCTGCACTAGTACAGGTTTCTCCAAATGGTTCACCTCCTGCGACTGCTGATGTTTCCTGAAGGGACTGTGGTCCCCAGCTCTGCAGTGGGCAAAATATCCCATCCCTGTCATTGCTGGCATACTGAACTCCACTTGAAAGCATAATGCTTAACTTCAATTTCAACCTTTTGCACCTTGTCTACCTACTTGAGTATAGCCGGTCCAATTCTCTGCACTCTGCACACTCAAAAATAAAATCAGGAGCATCCTTCTGAAACTAACAAAATCATAGTTGCCACATTCAGCCAGGTTCCAGTTAGTCCTATCTTATCAGTCAGAGAAATGGCTCTTGAATCAAGTTCACATTGACATGGTTTTACTAGCACAGTTTTTTCCTCCCACATGGAGAAGAATGTCCCACAGCCATATCAGTATCTGCACCAGTATCTATGTATCACTTCTAAGTGGTTTCTGGCAAGATGTCCATTCTCATCCTGTGGCATCTAAAATGAAAAATACATCAGAAACCATCCTACATCCCGCAAATAAGGGCTAGTCACAGAGTCCAGTCCATTCCATCTCCACTTTGCATTTACCTTTACTTGTTACAGCAAACATAGAAAGCTTAAACTGTGAAGCATTCCTTATTCTTCACATTTTTTCATTTCCAGAGAGGAAAAAAACTCCTTTTGGCTGGTTAACTTTGTTGAGACATCACAATCTGAAATGCAGTGAGATATTCTGCTATACATCAGATCTGACAACAGTGCTAAAGCCTGAATAATTTGAGATGAGCAAAGAAGCCAAACAAAACCCACGTTATATGTCAGGGTTATTTCTTGACATTCAGAATCAGATGAGAACTAGCACGTGCCCAGAGTCCCACTGTTTCCTATATTTGTCAGTTAATAGGGTGGTGGTTAACTGTACTTTTACGTATTTGAAACCATTGTAATTGAATTTGCGAGTAGAATGAAGAAAATGCAGGTGCAGGGGACCAGCAACACATCCACTTTCCACAGAAGAGTCCCAGGCAGTTTCCTGGGCTTCTTTAGACAAACCAGTCTCTAACACAAAATTTGAACTTTCTCTAGTATTAACCAGGATCTTTAAACCACCACAGGATGGTACAGAAAGGCTGAGAAGACAACTGCCAGAGGCATATAATCTTCTTTGGAATTTGCCTTTACCCGTGGGAAACTTAGAAGACAGTTGTTTCATTTTCTCAAATCAGGTAAGGAAAGGCAACAACAAATGTGTCACAGAACTACCTTGCAGAAGCCCTGAAATCACAAGGGTGGGGTGCTGATGGCTTCTGGATTTCTCTTTTCTGCTTCCCCCACTATCCCCAAACGCCTTGAGATTACCCAGCCAGTACATTATTCAAACCAAGGAATGCTTATGAAGCCTTCTGGACACCATAGCACTAGAAGAGGTTCAGAAGTAAAACTTAATTATATGTGTGTAGTACTGTAAGAGCAGTAATAAAAGCCAGAAAGAGTAACCCAGTTCAGGGACCACCAAAACCTACTGGTGTGCTCAGGAAATGGAGCAGCCACGGATGGGTCTCCCAGGCAAGAAATACACAGAATCCAGAGTCACACTGCCTTTTGCCTCTCTCCCACTTATTCATCCTTTTAATGTCTCTTATCAAAGCCAATAAGAGCACAGAAGAAATAGAGTGAGTATCATGGTAATCAGGTGAATATTAGAAACATGCAGAGATACATGCAACTCTAAGAGCAAAAGATTGAAGAGATTTACGGAGATTAATATTAACTAGAAAAAAATCCTCTGGCTTTGGAGGAATAAGCAGATGCTTTGCTCATTGTGGGCCAGACACATGATCTGAAGTAGAGGGTACAAGACTCTTTTGGAGGGACAGAGAGGAAAACAAAACCAAAAGCAACACAAGAGGCAGGAGCTACACTATATAAGGTGCTGTATTGCAGGGCAAAGCAACCACCATTCAAAAATGGATGAAGGCAGACTGTAGGCTGCCACAGTTAGATTAAAATGGATAAAAAGCTGAACCACAGTAGAAATCCTTCTTAAGATGCATTTTACAAAATGCAACAGCCTAGCAGTGATCAGTGCATGCTCCTGAGGAGTTGCCATTTGACATAAATGACCTGTTGGGAGGTATTCCAGGAGGCTTCAAGAGAGATACTCCTTCTTTTCTATGAAAGGGTGGCTGCCACAGAAGAAATTATGGGCAGACCAAGGATGGCAAAATTCTGAGCGTTCAGTGAAGTCAATCACGCAGTCTCCCCCACAAGACCCCAAGCCTGGCCCCTCTAGCACTAACACAGGCTTTGTGGGCAGCACAGCAGAAAGCCTGGTCCCCTCTGCACCCAGGTGAACACTGCTTTAGCACAGGGAACTGTGAGCTGCAAGTCCTGGGCATTATTCTGGGTGATGCTATCCAGCTACCAAAACTGAGCAGAGAAATTATTTTTCTGAGATCAGTAGCAGTCTTTCTTTTGCTCTAGCAGGCTTTAAGACCAGGTTATAATGTATGAAGGTAGTTCAGAAATAGTATTGGCACAGCTTACCAACTAGTCAAAGCTAGAAAGTATCAGACAAAATCTTGGACTGGGTTTGGAGTAAGGCCTGCAGTAACACTCAGAATCCCAGTTTTTCCTGAGTCTCCCAGAATGCAGAAATGCAGCCCTCAAGTGACTGACTGATGCTCTTGATGGAGTTCCACATTTTTAGCTATATGCCTGAAGGCAGGTTTCAACAAATCTGCCAGGATGAAAATCCAAGGAAGAGCAATGTGTATATGAGCTCTCTTGTTCTGAGGATCCAACAGTAAAACAGTACCATTTTAGGGCATTAAACCAGTGAGCTGTAGACACTTCATGCATCTTCAACACCGACACTGACATGCCTCCTCCCTTTGTTATTAAATAGTTCACTGTAGCTTCCAGGACAACTATCACCTCTCTACCTCACTATTTTTTGCAACTCTTTTTCCAAATTTCAAATGAGAACATGGCAGGAACCATGAAAATTCACACTCTGTCCTTCATAGCCAACATGGAACATCCACTCAAAAGGAAAGGCAAACATAAAAGGATTTGGATTTAAGTGCCAAGCAAATATTTGTGTTGTTTATGGCCATTTCCAGAAACAAAATTTATCAGAGAGACATTCCTCATGTACAATATTACCCATAGCAAGAAAAACTGCTTTCAAGCAAAAACCTGTTATGACATAACTATACTCTGTGTTTGCACTGTACCTTCAACCTAATCGGCTCTGTCATCCTCCTTAACAGACTTTTCCATCCTTGGGGACAGGACACAGCAGTGTCTTCTGTTACAAAGAAGCAAATAGGAGCAGCAAGAACTTCAGGGACCAATTACCACGCAAGCAACAAGCCCTTCCTTTAATACACTCCACAGTGCTCATATGGCATCATCACATCTTTCCAAAAGCCCAATTAAAAAAAAAAAAAAAACCAAACAAAACAAACTTATGGAAAGAACATGTATTTTGTTGCTTTGAACTGTGCCCAACATGTGTAACAGTCCCTCCTGAGATGTGTTTAAGAGATACACTTCAAAACAGGACTCAAGCCTTTTATTTGCTACACTAGCTTGTAATCAGAAGTTAATCTGATATTCCAGAGAAAGGCAGACCTTCCAATATATGTCATAGTCCCTGGCGAGAGGAATAAAGGCATTTTGGCAAGAGAGGAGGGCTAGCATAAGGGAGGGTGTCAAGCCATGTTTTGGCAGCAGAGCTGGCCCAAGAGCACTGACACATACAAACACTATCACATGAGCTCACTCTTGCTCCCCATGTTGCACTGCCTTGCATCTCTCAACCCAAGCTCTAACAACAGGATTCTGGTTAGTGCATGTTCCTCCTGGCTTTTTATCCATTTGCCGAATCAAATCAGGAATGTTGGGCAATGGGAATAATGCAGAGCATGAGGGCTGACAGCATTCCTGCTGCTGTAGGAGTCAGAAGAGCTCTAATCAGTCAGCTTCTGTTCTGCCTCTTTTTCCTCTCTCTGACAGGCACACCTGCCAATTTCAGCCCAGAGGAATGCCAGTATGTGCTGGATATGGTTAACAGGTGATACCTCCACCTTGTTTAGGCCTCCAATTACCTTTAGAGCTGGAATGTGCGTGCTCTCCAACAGCAAAAAATCAGTACCTTAGCCTCCATTTTTCTTCATCCATAGGACATAAGATGGATGGATGAACAACAGAAGAGGACAGTGAGGACGCTGCCGCTGTCAGGACTACACACTCCAGTTCCTTATGGCAACTGAGCTGGACAATCCAGTAAAATAGGAAAAGACACCAAAAGCATAAGGAAGGCTTCACTGCACACAGACCCCGATGTCTGAACATCTTGTCACCAACACTGAGATCAGGTAAGCTAGTACAAGCACAGGCATTGCACTGCGGGTGACAGGATGACAAGATTTCCTCACTCAGGCCCTGTCTATGCTCAGGCCTAGAGACTTCAAAGCTGTTTTAGGACTGTTTGTACATGACTTGTATAAGATTCTTTTATAAGAAGCCCAGGTATCTCACAGAGCTGTGTTAGAGCCAGGACAGAGCCATTCTGCCTTTGCATGGTGCTTTCAGCTGAGAAGCCTCTGCAGGTGGTCATGGTCCTGTGCAGCAATCAGTGCCTTGCCTTGCTCATGCCATCCAGCAACTGCTTAGTTTTGAGAGCCTGGTTTTAAGTTGAGAAGTTTAACTCTTGTGAGGAGTTGCTACTCTTTACAGCTGTATGAAATTATTTAAGGCAAATGAAACATTTCAGAAATATGAGACATGATTCATGGATTTTGAGAGACAGAGTTCACATAAATCTAGTGTGTGTCATTTTGAGATTATGGAAAGACTTATATTAAGTATTCCAAGGACTCTGGCAGGCTTGAAGTGTGTATGGCAATGAGCACCATCAAAGCACTTGCAGCACCCCTAGTACAAGCCAAGTCAGACCAGAGAATTGAGTAATCATGACTAAAATATGATCATACAGTCAGTTCCCCTCAGGGTTAGAAACACAGTGGAATCTTCACAGAGAAAATAAATCAGGAATGCAACAACCTGATTGCAGCCTCTTGCATGGCAACAGGAAAACAAGAAGTCTTTAAGCAAAAGATGCTACTTTGAAACTGAGGTATCATTAAAAAAATAAAATTACTCTCAATGCAAAACAGCATTTAGACTCTGCTACAAAATCTTGCTAGGAAGGTCATGGATACCAGAGTACAACCTCTATCAAAAAATCCTATGTAAAGTACGTCAAGAAGGCTCAAAATCTTAAATGCCTGCAGGAATTCCTTTCAAACCTTGGGCAAATTTTAATGCTCTGTGCTTCTCATCTGTAACAGTGGAATCATTCACACTTTGAAGCCAACTTGAAATCGAACCCACAAACACTGACTGCAAAGTCAGGCCCTAATGTTCAGAAAATAAGGAATTCATAAGATGATTTTCATGATGCATCTATCCAACAATACCACAACTGCTGATCAATAACATCATTTGCACAGCCAACAAAGGAATGCCAACAGGACTTGACAAAACAGTGTGCCTCTCTTGTGCTAGTTTTGTTTGCATCTGGATAAAGACTGACCCCAGTGCAGTAAAGCTGTAAAGACAGAAACACGTTTTACCTACTAACCCTGGAAGTTACTGATACTGGAAGTAACAGAAGAGAAAATGTTACAACTGAACTTCATCAGCAGGCCATTCTTCCCTTGCTCACCAACATGACATTCATGAGAAAGTCACCAGAAAAGTCAGGATGGGAATTTTGTTTTAGTGTAATTTCACAGAGACTTTTCATGGTTACCCTTTAGTTTATTTTTTCCATTAGTAATTATGACTGCAATTTAGCTGTAAGAATGGCTTTGAAAATATACCTTCTCTATTTCGATTTTTTTCTACAGCTGCAGAATGACACTGTTTAACTTTTCTAAGTGGATTTCCTTTGGCTTTGGCTCCCATTTAATAAAGCGACGAGTTTGCTGAAAACAGCCTTTGCAGTTTCAGTGGATTAGTATGGTAAAGCCTAACTTGATTTTAAAATAACTTTGCTCCATGTTGCTTTACTGCCAGTCAGCTCATGCTGTTGCCTACAGCTGCGTCTGGCCGAGAGACTGGCAATTTCACTTTTTGTTTGTTTTCGAATGGTCAGCAACAGCAACACCAATAACATGCACACTCTTCATTTTCACGTTCTGTGGTGTGTGCAGAGTAGGTGGGAATCCTTGAAGTGGAGACGCATTGTCAGAAGAGAGTTTTCCTACTCTGCTGGAGATCAGCAGTTGATAAAAGCAAAGAAAGTGTGCATGGACCAAAGACAGCAATATAATTACTTACAATTCTATGCCAGATGAAACACGTGGGTGGCAATTAAGTACAAAAAGCTTGTCAGAAATCCCTAAGTACATAATTTAATCAGGATTTGATGCTATGACACCACTACATGCTGCACACCTCTTTAAGATCATGTCAGATCCTGCAGCATTCTGGGCACAGCTGTGTCTCACAGAGGCTCTTCCTTGACAGCACCCACAGATCAAGATAAGCATCAGGATTTAGCTTTCATTTGTCTGCTAAAACAAACAGATTTACTCTGTAGATCATGTCATTATAAATAAAATAATAAATAATAGTTACTTTGTTCTTTCAACACTGAAAAGGTTTAATTTTATAGCTGTTTTTCGTAGGATGGTCACATTAAACCTCACACGTGTAAGCAAACAAAGACTCTTTGACATTAACAGATGAGAAGAAAGGACCATGGGTCATTCAAATTCTCAAGACAAATCTTGTATGCCTTTCCTACCTTGGCCAGAAAATTAAAAATGGAGATAACTGTTGACTCTTACAAATGACAGTATTGGCTCATATGTCTCTGCTGGAAAAACAATAACCAATTGATTTACTTCTGTGACCACTGAACATAGGATTTCAAAACTTAATTATATAAATCCTTCCACTTATACACTTTCAGACAACTTTCTCCATTGAAAAAAAAATTTAAAAGATACCATCAGGTATAGAAGTACAATTATATAGCAAAGGACATATTTTTGTCACAGACAACATCCAGAGAAGTAAAAACTTCAAGTTTTTGAACAGATTAAAATTCACAAACTAATGACAAAAAGTACTTAGACAAGTTCATAGTATTTACAACTTCAACAGAGATCTCCTTGCATAAAGAACATAAACTTTGCTCACTGCGATACAGCAGTCTTCCAGAGAACTTCCCTGGTAAGGAAGCTGCCAAGGGGTTAAGAGATGAAGTCATCCAGTTTCAGAAGGAATTACCAGTCAAAGGAAAAACTTTCTGCTGGTATAAACTGACCATTTTCCCCTGCATTTTTAGACTCTTATAAAATTGATCCATGCAATTTCAGGGCCAAACATAAGAAATTATCACTATACTGATTTTACAAACAAGTTACATTTGATGGATTTGTCTGATGTCATACAAGAAGCCAAGTTACATCTCAGGCCTTGCTCTTTTAAATCACGTTTTGCATGGTATGCCAGGATATGCTTAGAAAGCTCTGATTTAATTTGATTTGACTTGAGTTGAGTTGCTGTGCAAGAGATGGATCTTTAAAATGCAGCTTGTGTGGGCCCTTTTCTTAATGAAATCCACTGAGATACTGAACTCCACAGTTAAAATAGGTTTTACCATATAGGTTTGAAGCAAACGAATTTGGAGCAGAATGTACTTGCTATAAAAAGTAAGGGGAAAAAAAAGTCTTCAAACTTAACATTTGTCCCAAGAGTCACATAAAATTTCAAGTCTCAGGGTTGTCTTCCAGGGAAACTAATGTTTCCCTGGAAACATGTTTCTAAATACAGCTGCTCACTCACATCTTGTATTAACAGTTTGTTCAAGTACAGAGATGGGCTAATCAATGCTGAGTTAGTATCCCTGAAACTTGCCCACTCTAGTCAAATCCTCCAATTTCTCAGGATCCACCTATTTTTAATAACATAACAACATTATGTAACAAACCTAACCTGTGGTTTAAGTTACTTCCAAAACTCAATGCATGCAAATCCTCAACTCGTATTTTTGCAGTAGCCCTAACACGTTTTTAACCTCTGGCATAAAAATAGAGATGCCCTACTGCTAATTACTCTTCAAGTCTGAGACAGCTGGTGCTCAGCCAGGTACCAGCATTCCAGGCATTCCAGGAAAGGGACTGTATCCTGACTTCATATCATGCCTGGCACACTGGAGCACCAATCACTTCTACAAGAAATATCCAGAGCTGTTCCAGCTAAGCTATGATGAATTAAACATTCTGAGGAGCTCCTGGGAACCAGTGGAGGAAATCTGTGAAGTCACCATGGTGTGTGGTTTCAGGAAGAGGAAATCTGTGAAGTCACCATGGTGTATGGTTTCCCTCCTTACCCAGGCACTAATATAAGTATTAGTCCCAGTTTCCTCATGGATAAAGCATAAATGCTGGTGAATATTTCACTTCTAGAGTGCAAGAAGAAGGAGCTGCATATTTCCAGCATTCCTTCTGGTTACCCTGCATTGAACTTCTTGCCAATATCCACCTACAACTAGGAGGCAATGCTGGTCCTGGCATGTTTCCTAACAAGATCTCCAAGTTGCAGTGGGTTTGGCAGAGTTTAATTGCTGTCTTGTGTCTCTGCCTAGGAAGAGCTGGCTCTGAAAATAAGTGGATGGGTGATACCAACCTTTGCCTTGTCATCTTTATGCTTTACCAGAACAGAGGCGCTAGAACACATCATGCTAATCTCTTGTGACTACTTACCTGGCAGATGGATATTTTGGATGACAAACAATTCTTTTATCTTTTGATGCAAGAGTGGTGGCAAGAGTAAGATTATTTGATCTGAAGAAATGAAGACTTAAGATTTGACAGAATAATTTTTTCTCTTTGTGTGAGGTGTCTCATGAGTGGCACTGAGAGACTAATTTGCTGCCTTTCCCAGCAAAAGAACTAAGGAACATCTGATGAAAACACCAGGACACAGGCTTAAAAACAAAACTAAGGGAATTGCCTCTTCACATAGTTGCACTTTCGAAGTCCTCACAGCCAGACGCTGAGGATTCAACACATTAAGTGAGAGCTTCAGGGGAGACACAGTCACAGAAGGAAAATTCTCCAACAAATTTCCTCCTGGCTCTGGAAGTCCCTGTTTTGCAAATGGTTGCAGACTAGATGAGATAACTAGGTACCCCTTTGACAATCCTCAGAGAGAGATACTTGGCTGAGCACACCTTTGCGTGAGTCCATGCCTCCAGCACATTCTCCTGTAAGGTACTGCAGTGGATGAGTCTCAGCTGTGGGACAGGTCAAAAGAGAACCTGGGCTGAAGGCACTCTGACATATTCTAGGCTGAAGCAAAAGACCACTTTGGATAAAAGGCCCTGGGAGGTAGAGAAAGAGTGAGAAACCTTTGCATTTTCATGCTCATATAGCAATGGGAAGGCAAGAGGCTTGGGTTTGGTTTTCCTCTTCACTATTGCCTGCTCTGTCCAGTCTAGAGTAGGACTTCCACTGCTGCAGATAAGTAGATGATTGTTACCATACTTGACACCTATTTGCAGTCTTCTTTGCATGACCTTGTACGGTCCCACCCTTAGATGGACTGAAACATTAAAAAAAAAAAAATCAGGGAGAAGGAAGGACCTGGATAAAACACCCCTTTTGGCTACCTGCTCCAAGAGCCTTTCACTCACTTTTACTGATAAAATGTAACACGCCTTGCTAAAGTCAACTGCTTTAACAAATTACTTTATTAATTTAAAATGTACTAACCTACTTATAAAACAGCTGGCCTTGTTAAATCCGCTGTCTGTTAATAAAACAGCCCTGAAAAATTTCTGCAGTGTATGTCTTAGAGGGTCTGTCTAGCTATCACAGAGCCCATGGGCGGGAGAGAAGTATTGTCATCTCAAGCTGGACACACAGAAAAACCCCTACAGTAAGCATAAGAACCAAAGTAAATAAACAGATCTCCTATCACACCCTGAAGGTTGCCACCACCCAGTGCTTGCCAAGGAAAGCACATTCCAGATACAGGGCCCTTCCTGACTGCCACAATTACTCCCAGAAACAGGTCTAATGCATCAGACTCCAGATCTCTATGGGAAATCAGAAGCCAGAAATAAAGTCAGGAAAGTAACACAAAATTATTCTCAGACAGGTCACCACAGAGAATATTTTTAAACCAGAAACAGTCTGCTCAATGTGGACTAGAAGCAAAGAGCAGTTACTTTCTCTTACCCTCATAGTGAGCACTATTTCACTGATGCCAACATCCTCTGGAGATTCATTTCTCCATCTCCTTGCAGATCTGTTTATCTTAGCCTGACCCCTAATTGCTTCCTGGAGATCAGAAAATGCCACTTCTGCCTGCTTTGCCTGGGGCTGTCCCTGCTTTCCCTTGGGCTGACTAGGTTGTATGAACACCCCTCTTCTTTCCCTCCCTTCATCAGGAGAGCTTTTTGTAGTGAAGTGCAGGTTTGCTGAGCATCTAGGGATATGGAAAATGCTGCTATTAAAGGTTTTCCTAACAATGTAATTGCTTGACAGACAAGGTCACTTGCTTTACACATCAAATGAGTGTTTCGAAAGAAACCTGCTGCTTGCAGGGATGTCAGCACCTACTGTCCGATGTTCTTGCCTTTGGCCTGTAAAAGCATCCTGGGTCTTTTGGAATAAGCTCTGGGCAGAGAAGTTATCAGTCAAAGACAAGAAGAAAGAATTTTAAGCAAAGAATTTGACTCATAAAGTCAGTGGGTGTGGTGATATATGAGAATGTTCTTTAAATTCAAAGCATCTCATTGCTGCCTCTGTTCTGTTCTGAGAGGGAAAAACGTGGTGTTTCTTAACTGGTATTTTTTTCAGGAATTGCACCTGGAGCAAAAGAGAATACCACAGTTATCCAAAAGGACTCTGTGTTCTTACTGAGGAAGCAGCTCAGTCCCCAAGCACTACAACTACTCATGACCTACACACAAGGTGCATATCCAAGCACTTTTCCCACAAAGCCACCTGTGCTGCACTCCCAAGGACACAATCCCTTCAGTCTGTCTGCCACCCCTTGCAGTTCCTGGGCAGGAACTTCTCATGCTGTAGTCCTTAAACCTCAAACGATCTCCACTGGTCTCGGCACACTCATCAGCAGTTTCTTATGGCTTGGAGACTTGGTATTCACTTCAGACATAGAGGTGAGAAGGTAGAATTGTTTTGCACTAAGGAATGCTGTCAGCAATCCATTTTGGAGAAGACCTTTCTTTAAAAAGTTTATAGTTTCTCAAGTTGTAACACAGATCAATGAGAAGTTGTGCCAATTATGGCACACCTGAATTTTTGCCTTCAGTTTGGAAGCACTAACTCATGCTTTACCTTTAAATGCCCTTCTGGTTCTTGCTTGAAATTGTACAAAAACGTTCCTGAAATCAAATTAGACTGTCTGCAGTTGTCTTTACTGAAGAGCTTCACAGGTGTCTAGCCAGCTCTGCACACCAGTATGCTCATTCTGGGTAAATGCTCATTCCAGTGAAACCTGCTCTGAATAGAGCTGGTGGTATTAGTAGTATCAGACATATCAGTCCTTGGAAAGGATCCATTTTGTCTTCTACACTGTTGCTTTAGAGAAAAAAGGAATCTCCTTCCTCATTATGAAGTTACAGGCCCAGTGAGGCCTAATTCAAACCCACACATCTTCTGGATGCCTGTTTGCAGATGCACGTCCTTGTGCTCCACATGGCCCCTGCCAGCGTCCCACATCACCGTCCCAGATTTGTACCCTCCTGCCAATTCTTCTCAAAACTCAGAGGTGCTCACAGGTAACCCAGTTCTGTCTAAATGATCCCCATTTGCTGAATCACCTGTGCAGCCACAGCAGCCAAGCCATGGCAGAGGTCCCGGGGTGCAGCAGCAAAGCGGCTCCCGGAGCAGCAATGGAGAACCAGCCTGCCCCGAGCCCAGCATCCCGGAGCCTGCAGGCACCAGGGCTGTCCCACGGGACTCCTGCCAGCCTCTTCCTTCCTTCCCCTTTGCCCCAGCTTGCAAGGAGTTTGACTCAATACTTCGTGTGCCACTGTTTAACATATGCACACTGGATAAGATGCTACTTTTTCTGTCTTTTTTAATCCCTTCAAGCTCCTTTAATTGCAGCCTGGAAGCTTTTTCCAGACTAGTGGCTGGCATTATTTTATCCTTTCCCTGAAGAGTTCAGCTGCCTTTGCAATTTACAGGCACTTCTCTAGGGCTGAATCTCAATATTTCCTGGGATATGGAGTCACATGTTCCAGAGATTATCCCACCATCCATCCTCCTTCTGCTTCTTGAGTCAAGTCAGAAAAGAAAAAACAATACGCATACTTCTCTCTCCCCAAAAAGTATATTCTATCCTATTAAAAATTTATGCAGCATGTACTTCGAACAGCAGAAATAAGTCCTGCAGATTCACCAGCTTGTCATTTGCTCCCCCATTCTACCACTAGACAATAATATTAAGTGAGGTTTTCTAATTATTTTCTTTGCCATGGTCCTCTCTGCAATCAGGCTCTGTACTTTCTCCGCATGCAAGCAAGGATTATTTGCCAAGGAGCATCTTTTTCCACATAGTTTCTTCTGGATGCACAGCCCTTCTAGCTATTGTTACTTTGCTTTCCTATTCTATTCCTTACTTGTTAAATTGATTATTTGATTCTGTTACACATATCAATTACCAGAAAATATAATGTTGCAGAAAAGATCAGAAAAAGCTGGTTTCAGAAACACCTCAGCTAATCCCAAGACCATCTTGTCTTGTGTCTCACTAGGTGCACACAGACTTGTGGGGCTCTCCAAATTCCTCCCCTCTGAAACCTGAGTTTCTTCCTCAAAGATGAACGCAAGCTGCTCCATGTTGCTTTTGAGGAGTTCTTGTGTTTCCTCATAAACACACTACAACTCTGTCTCTTTTCCAGGTTTGATTATTTGACATTCTGTAGGAATGTAACTTCACACCATTGTATCAAAAATTCACCTCCTTTTATTTGAAGGGCAAGGAAAAAGCGTGGGTGGAAATCACAGGCACTTTTATTTTTTTCTTCATGCGTATGAAAGGCAGATGGAACATCAAGCACAGCAGACCAATATTGTAAATAATTCAGGGACATGAAAGGTTCCTCTACAGAAGCATCATTATGTTTTAAACTGCTTTCAGTTTAAATGTTTTCAACAATTAGGAAACAGCTGTGCAGGCCACTTCCTTTAAAAGCATCACCCTCATCAATAAGCACAGTATCCCTCAGCTGATTAAATGCTGTTTGTTAGGATTTCCAAGAGGACCACTGACTCCTGTTGTATAATTTTGGTATGACTCCTTAACAAGATTAATCAGCAGCTCAGAGCTTGTGGGAAGTGTGCAAGTGTGATACATCAAAAAGAACCATGCAACTGCAATGTGATAGCCACTTTCCATGCCAAAAGGATTCTGGGTGAAAGGAAGGAAGGAAAAAAGAGAAGGATTCATGTACATTATTAAGCAAATATCAGGCTGTAGATTTTATCTTTGGAGTAATGTCAGCATCTCAGGTATTTTTGTAGCTCCAAAGACATAGCATCCAATTCAATTCACTGAAGCATTAAGCTTCTGTAAGTTTTGGTTAAAGTCACACTGAGCTGTCAACTGTTTTTTGAAAATGCAGAATGTACTGAGTTTTACTGAATCATAATCCATTAGATCTGTTGAATTTTTAAACTAGTTCATTCTCTCTACCTATCAGAATGAATGTTTTTATTACAAACCCCCAAATCTAATACTATTACGTGCAACTGTGACTAGGATATAAGACCTGCAGCCACATGTGCAGAGAGACACCTGAGACTCCTCTCCTGGCACAGAAGCAGGAACAGGATAAGGAGGTGCCACAGGGAGACTCGTGGTGTTCACAGGAAAAGACAGATATCCTGATGCACCTCTGGAGCATTATTTGAAGATTTCGGGTCACCTACATGTTAGGAGCCCAAGCAATATACCTGTTGCCTAGCAAACCATTGACATTACTCACTGGGTATTTCTTTAGTAAGCTGCCAGTGTTTTCTGGATGTGTTTGTTTAATTTTTTTAAATAGGATTACTTTGATCATCTTCTATTCCTTTGTCAGTGTAGCTTTTATGCTGCATTCTGAAACATCTGAAGTACTTGCTTAAAGCTTTCAGAAAAATGCACTCCTACTCTTTCAAAAAATGTCATTTTTAAACATTTATTGATGTTCCAAGACACATGACAAGAAATGCAGTTAGAGACACTGTGATTTTCCCCCTATGCATTCAATTTCTCTATTCCCCACCATAACTTGCGTCCCAAGTGTAGGTTATGTAATTTTCCCAGAAAATCATTCAAAAAGATACTCTTAATGCTGGGTTGAGGCTGTTTTCCCCTGCCAAGAGTTAGCCTCCTAAAACCTTTTCAAAGCAAAGTCAATTTTTAGTTCATTATCTTCAGAGATAACCATAATAACTTAGTAACATAAGCAGCAAAGAACACCAGTGTATTTCAACAGTACAGTAAATCCATCCTAAAGCTTGTTGGAACCAAATTTTTTTTAAAACCCACATCATACAAAATGCCAAACTAATACAATATTAACCTAGCAGCTTTATTATGTAAAAAAAGTTGCAAGTTAATTTCGTATCTCCAAGTTTTAGATCACATCAGTCATTGTCTGGTGTTCTGCAGCCAGCAGGTCAGTGCAGAGTTGTCAAACTCTTCACTGCACATTCTGGCAAATGCAGCAAAGTAAATGTGATCCCACATGTGATCTCGATTACTTCTGCATTGTTTTATTGCACAGTAAATTATTGTACAGTATTGTGTTTCCTCATAAACACACTACATCTCTGTCTCTTTTCCAGGTTTGATAATGTGACATTCAGTAGGAACGTAACTTAACACCATTGTGTCAAAAATTCACCTCCTTTTACTTGAAGGACAAGGAAAAAACGTGGGTGCAAATCACAAGCACTTTCATTTTTTCTTCATGCATATGAAAGACATATGACAACATATAATCAATATTAACAGCAATGGGCTAGGTAGTGTTAAAATAACTCCTGGTTTTAATGAGCTGGGACAGTAGGATACACTTCCCTCATGAGTTAGGCCGCCACCCGTCAGCCTGTGCATCACATCTGGGCACCCACCAAAAGGAGGGGAACACTTAATAACAAGTCTGCTCTTGGCTCATCATGTGTTTTAGCACAGACAGTTGCAATCCAACCCAGGAGAGCCTCAGATTTACTTTTACACACACGGAGGGGACCTGAATGCACAGCAAGAAGAGCAGATTCTGCTTGTCCCATTTTGCCCTTAATTCCTTCCCAATGAGGGTCTGTAAGCAAACTAAAGCCCTTATGCCTGTAAATGGAGTGGCTGTGGAATGCCTGGATCAGTGCTTATTTGCAAGGGAAGGGATATTCTCACAGTCTTCAAAAGCAAAAAATGTTTTGTTTGCTACTTTTAATGTGAATATCGTATTTGAATATGTTTATAACTCAATCACATAATTTATTATAGCCTATTCTTGGAAACAGAGGTTGTAACTAAAATACTACTACTTCTTTAACTTAGAAGCATTCATGTAGATGGATTCAAATCTCCATCCTACAAAGCACTCAAAAGCAGAAATGCAGAAATGGAGAAATGCCTGCCGACAGCAGGCTTTATCAGCCGCATAACATGTATCTCATGACAGAGCTGCAAGTTTGCAACACCCCATCAGGTAGGAAAGACCCAGAATGACAATTTGCTTTCTTCTTCATCCTTTAGTGCTACATGACTAAACATGACGTGTAGTGCCATACCTATTTTTCCTTACCTTTATCATGGATTCACAGTTTACACACCCAGTGAGAGCATGCAGATAGCTCTTCTGCAAAGATTTGCTTAATGTTCTCCATCAGCTCACAGACTCAAATGGCCGGGAGTTGGGGATAGGGAAAAGCTGTCTAAATCCTTCTGTAATTCTATGGGAAACCAGATGCAGGATCTGATGCCAGCTAAAGTTAACCTGATGGACAAAAGGGTTCATTTTAACTTGGTCACTCAATCCAATTCACTGCACAGTGACACAAACACTTGCGCCTGTATGAGGCAAGGGGGAAAAGGGTGTGTTATAGCTCTGCCTGTCTTGGCAGCAGCACTGGCTTATTTCTATTTAAACTGTATGTTAAAGTATGTCTTAAGAGCCCTTGAGCCATTTTATTTAGTCTCTTGAGTCACACATACATCACACAGATTTTTGCTGCTGTCCAGACTGGAGACACTTCATAAACAAAGCATGAGTCCTCAATACAGGAGGGAAAATTATGGCATGTCTAACAAAATAGTGATCCAATGGCTGCATACAATGGTTGTATTTTCAGAAATAGCTGCAGTTTGGTAGTTAAAGCAAAGGATTGCTGAGGTATGCCACCATCATGAGAGAAGCAAACAAATGAATTTGTTTTCATGTCTCAGTCTCCCTACCTTCCAGAAGCACTTTGTAAGGTTTCAGGATGAGAACTAACATTTTGATTGTGCGTCTATGAAAAAAACAGCTGACAAAACCTTTCGATTCTCGAGATTTTTAAAAGCATTTTAAAATGTAACATAGGGCTGTGATAAAAAAGAGGTATGTCTGTCAAAAGGTTGACTGTCCATTCTCTCCTGTGTATTTGCAGGGCCTGCACTACAAGAAAAGTCCTTATCTTAAGAGTTTGTTCATTTTCTCTCTCCCTACTACATACCTTTACCTATACAGTGATAAGCCACAGAAAAAAGCACATGTACTGTTGATTTATAACATTTAAATTTTGCATTTTGTTAGCTGCTCATCCCAGTCCTACTCCCAATGATGTAAATGAATGAATTTGTTTTGCACAAGTGGCTGGAGACATAAGGATCAATAACCACCTTCCTCCTTGCCTGCTTTGCATTTATCATTCCTACCTCTCTGTTTTGCTGGTGCTGATTTCCCCATTCAGTCTTTGATCTTGGCTGTAATCTTGGCACACAGTTATTTGTTCCTCTTCCCTTCTCTGTTCATTCTTTCCATCTCACAGCTGATAAGTGGCGCAGCTCTATAGAGGTAGTTCCCTTCCTTACCAGACAACAATTTGGAAAACCAGAGCAATCACAACCCATTCCTGATGCTGCTCTGCGATAGCTGCGGTTAGGGAAGCATTACATACACCTAGTCACTCCAGCTATAACATTTCAGGCCAGCACAAGATGAACACAACACCCCTCAGGCATCTCTGCATTATGCTGCCCAAAGGCAGCAGCTGATGCACCATCTCAGGAGGCCTGATAGCAGCATTCAGTCCTCGCTCATGCATTAAATATCAGAATCACAAGGGGCTGCTACCTTTTAAATCCAGCTCACCATAAAAGGATCCTCTCTGTTGGTTATTTCATAGCTGAAGGAATGAATAATTAGAAGGCAGTAGGTATTCTTCACCAGAACTAAATCTTTAGTTAGGAGCAGAACAACATCCAGCAGATCCAGACTTTCATTTATAAGAACTTAGAGGAGTCAAAGGTCCCTTGGACATATGCAGAGCAGGCTGGCAGCAAAGGTCTGATGTGCAGAGTGCACACCAACTGATCCTGAGACACTCTGGCTCTCAGCTGGGGAATGTGTTTGTCACACAGGCATCCCTGTCTTCTGCAGGACTTGCACAACTGTCCTGTTTACACCATGCTGGTGGCAAATTACAAGCAAATGAAGATTCCCTCCTTTTCAGTTTAATTTTACAAGCTGCTCCAGGATGAAATGTGCCACATGGTTAAACAAGAGCTGGGCTCGGGGTGTGGGATTTGACTGGCATTAGCTGCAAGATGCCATACCAGTGGAAATGAAACAAACTCATCTTGTTCCAGTGACTTAATGCTGCACAAACAGAAGCTAGTTAAATATAGACCATGGCTGAAAAATCATTTTCCATAGGTGAAGCCTACTAAAATCCGTGCTCTCAGCAAAGCTGCAAAGCTTGCTGCTAGCTGATGTCCCTGGTAGCTTCTCCAAGGGACCTTGGTGCTGCCAGCTATGCTGGAGCACACTGGGATGGACTGGGCACGCATGGCATGATCCACACCTACCCAGGTAGGATGGGAGGTGCAAAAATGCTTCTCCAGTCCAGAAATCTCTGTGTTACAGCCCCACGATGGAGGCTGACTCTGCTGCCCACAGACACGTGTGAGGTCTGTAGTAGAGCTGGCAGCTGCACTTTCCTCCTTAACAGCCTAATGGCCCTGAAGTGCCAGTGGCACAGTCAGGAGTCCTCTTACCCTTATTAGTGCAGGAAAAGTACTATGGATATATCTCAGGCTAAGAGGTGGATATATCTTTTGAGGTAAGGATGTAAAAACAAGAAAAATAAGAGAATAGCTTTTGATGACAGGGTCCCTTTGAATACTCAGCTTGCTAAACAGAACTAAAACACCTGAAGGCTTGGATCATGGAAGAGTCCTGTCTGCCTCCACTTGGGAGTCCTTGCTACTGTAGGATGAAGTGTTGCAGCATCAGTCACAACCAATATTCTCCAAGGAGCGACCACATTGCAGCTGGCATTTGCAGACTGTGGAAGGGCAGCCCAAAGGGCAGTGGGCACGGGGCTCAGCTGCAGGTCTTGGGCTCTAAAAAGAAATTCCTGAACACTTGCAGTACTGTATATCTTCCAAAGAGGGCAGGAAGTTCTGTAACACTAAGAATAGCATAAAAATCACTTTTATTTTCTCCTTCAGTTCTTTTTATAAGCTGGGCTATTTTAGACAGAGAAAAGCCATTGTTTTAATGATTGGTCAATACCCAGGCATTTTTCCTGCCTTAGCATATTCATCGTTTTTCAGGTCTCCAATGGAACTGCAAACAGGCACACCTCAAGTAAAACTTCAAGGTAAAAACAGACAAATGCAAGTGCTCAGAGAAATGCAAGTGTTCTGGAATGCACCATCTCTCAGGGAAGTGCCCTTCCACAGCCAGTAAACGTCAACTGCAGTATGATCGCTCTTTGGAGAAGATTGGCTGGAACTAACACTGAAACACAGAAGGCAATGACCTTCCCAATGTAACCTAGAAGAGGGCTTCACTTACTTGCAGTCAGGGTGCATTGTTGGGTTGTTTTCAACTTTCAGATCTACTGGCATCTTTTGGCATTCATGGTAACACCCACATCCATATCAGCTGGACTACAAGTCACACAGTTGCTTCCCAGCCTCTACCACTGCGAGGGGTTGGTCTGGCCAAGGTGCAGACCGTTTTGCTTCCTGAACTTCACAAGCTTTCTGTTGGCCTAGTGACCAAGTTTATCCCTGTGGATTTAGGTTCTCTCATTTGATGTTGCTACCCCTAATTTAGTGTTGTTCACACATCTGAATAAGACACATTCTGTGCTGATCAAAATGTTGAGCAACGTGGACTCCAGCAGAGTACCCTGCTCACTACTTGGTGCCAGCTGGATGTGAGCTCTTTGATCTCCTGAAGTCCAGCAGAAGGTGGTCCCAGCAGATTTCAACCCACCTAACAATCTGTTCCACCAGATTGTAACTGAAGTACCAGAAAGGCCATTTCCCACTGGCAGAATTTGGCAGCTTCGAATCTTTCCTACACTGGCAAGGATGAAAATATGCAGATGGAAAGAGAAGCCATGGTATCTCTGAATTAAATTTTTAAAGTCCATCTGAGACCTGGGATTGCAAAGGTCAGCATTGAACTGTACCACAAATTTATCAGCACAAGAACAGCCGCCTTTGTGGCGTTTAGCTTACTGAAAAAAGATGGTAATGTTCACAGATGAAACTGAGATCCAGCACAAATTCAAGTGCATGTGAGGCACAACTTGCAAGAACTGATTAATTCCCAATGTCAGTGACTGTGATTTAAGCATTCTTCCAAAACCAAAGAACATCTCTTTAGTGGGGCCTCCTTAACAGTTAACAAGATCACGCTTTCCAGAAGATCACAGAACCTGTGCGAAGAGATTTTATAGCTTTCAGTGAAGCCATTAAAAAGAAGGACTATCATGCAATCCAAAACTGAAGTAAAAAATGGAAGCAAAAACACACTGACTGACTCCAGTGAGAACTGGTTGTTCAGATGAAGAGATTACCATTTTGGTGTACATACACAAATTAGCAATTAAGGGTAATTGCTTTCAGCTGCATTTTCTGTTTAAAAAAGTATTAATAACTTGTAATTAACATTAATTTAAGGACAGATGAAATCCCATGTTGGTGCTGAGAGTAGACACGCCTGACAGAAAACAGCTACTTCATATGCAGTGCCGGTGGTTGTCAGCTAGAATATTTCTTGTGTGTTCCCAAACCAAAATTACAACAGCTTTAATCTCTCTGTCTTCTCAGGCACTTCCTGCCCACTAATCTCTCCCTTTAACCATGGTCAGATCTTCAACAAAAGTACCACAGAGGAAGAAACTCATTGTGTGCAGGCTGCCAGGTATCAGCCAGACACTGCTCCTCGATACCCACCCAGACCTCGTGCCATGGCACCAGACCTGCCGTGCCCGTGTGAGCTGCACCACTGAACTCCAAGGGGAGGCCTGTGAGCCACACTGCCCTGCCACACGTGCTCTTCTACCGCCACGTGAAGAGATAAATGTAGCCAAGATTTAAGACTAAAAAGAGTCTGCTGGAAGATTTCCTCATAATTTGCCCTGACAGTGTTTCCTGCCTGGAAATAAAATCTGTCCAGCCCCAGGCAGCCCTGGCTGTGTTCCTCTGCACATCGCCACGGGAGG
Source organism: Corvus kubaryi (assembly GCF_017639235.1). Classification (NCBI taxonomy): domain Eukaryota; kingdom Metazoa; phylum Chordata; class Aves; order Passeriformes; family Corvidae; genus Corvus; species Corvus kubaryi. The sequence goes on from NW_024582054.1 coordinate 22,066,578, forward strand.
CAAGCCCATCCACAGGCAGTACGACAGGCAGGGCAGCCCCTTGGCTGGCTGTACTAGTTTGAAAACAAACCAGTGGGAGGCACTAAGTCAGAATAA
>NW_024582054.1:22076673-22105458 GCF_017639235.1 Corvus kubaryi
TCAACGGCTCCTGAGGATGGTAATAGAATACACTGCAACCCAGGACATTATCCACCCCTTATTCTATTACCATCTACATTATCCCAAACCAATACCTTCTTAAACTCTAAAACACACATATATATATATATATATATACACAGTGAAACCTACACACCGTTCTCACCTAAGATTAGGTCTCCTTGTGGTACACAAAGGGTTTCCCCATCTTTCTGCATTACCCACCAAGTGCAACCAGGTCCTTGAGCAAAGACAATCCCACGGATGGGTTTGTCTTTGCCTGAGGTGGGATTAATCCAAACAGTCTTTCCTAAAATACCTCTCAGGTGTACCACAGGGACTCTATCTCCATCCACTGTGTGCAAGGGTTCAGACTCGGCAGGACCAGCTCGATTGATGGACCCTCGGGTATTGACCATCCAGGTGGCCTTTGCTAAGTTCACTTCCCAATTTTTGAAGGTCCCCCCACCAAGTGCCTTTAGGGTAGTTTTAAGTAGTCCATTGCAACGTTCAACTTTTCCAGCAGCTGGTGCATGATAAGGAATATGATATATCCATTCGATACCGTGTTCTCTGGCCCAGGTGTTGATGAGGCTATTCTTAAAATGAGTCCCGTTGTCTGATTCGATCCTATCAGGGGTGCCATGTCTCCACAGGACTTGCTTTTCCAGGCCCAGGATGGTGTTCCGGGCTGTAGCATGAGGCACAGGGTAGGTCTCCAGCCATCCAGTGGTTGCTTCAACCATGGTCAACACGTAGTGCTTGCCTTGGCGGGTTTGGGGAAGGGTGATGTAGTCAACTTGCCAGGCTTCACCATACCTGTACTTTGACCATCGTCCACCATACCACAGAGGCTTCACCCGCTTGGCCTGTTTGATTGCAGCACAGGTCTCACAACTGTGGATGACCTGTGAGATGCTGTCCATGGAAAGGTCCACCCCTCGGTCACGGGCCCATCGGTATGTTGCATCTCTCCCCTGATGACCAGAGGCATCATGGGCCCAACGAGCTAGGAATAATTCTCCCTTGTGCTGCCAGTCCAGATCCACCTGTGATACTTTCACCTTGGCAGCTCGGTCCACCTGCTCGTTGTTGCGATGCTCTTCATTAGCCCGACTCTTGGGTACGTGCGCATCCACGTGTCGAACCTTCACGGTCAGCTTCTCTACTCGGGCGGCAATGTCCTGCCAAATCTCAGCAGCCCAGATGGGTTTCCCTCTGCGCTGCCAGTTGGCCTTTCTCCAGCGATCCAGCCATCCCCACAGAGCATTGGCTACCATCCATGAGTCGGTGTAGAGATAGAGCCTCGGCCACTTCTCTCGTTCAGCAATATCCAAGGCCAGCTGGACGGCTTTAAGCTCTGCAACCTGACTCGATCCACCTTGTCCCTCGGTAGCTTGTGCAACTCGTCGTGTGGGGCTCCATACTGCAGCTTTCCACTTTCGATTAGCGCCTACAATTCGGCAGGAACCATCAGTGAAGAGGGCATAACGTCTTTCAGTCTCCGGTAGCTCATTATATGGTGGGGCTTCCTCAGCACGAGTCACTTGCTCTTCCTCTTCTTCAGAGGATAATCCAAAAGTCTCACCTTCAGGCCAGTTTGTTATAATTTCTAGAATCCCAGGGCGATTCGGGTTTCCAATACGGGCACGCTGTGTGATGAGGGCGATCCACTTGCTCCATGTGGTGTCGGTGGCATGATGCGTGGAAGGAACCTTTCCCTTGAACATCCACCCCAGCACCGGTAGTCGGGGTGCCAGAAGCAACTGTGCTTCAGTGCCAATTACCTCTGAGGCAGCCTGGACTCCTTCATAGGCTGCCAAGATTTCCTTCTCTGTGGGAGTGTAGTTGGCCTCAGACCCTCTGTAGCTTCGGCTCCAAAATCCCAGTGGTCGGCCACGAGTCTCACCAGGCACCTTCTGCCAGAGGCTCCAGGACAGACCATTGTTCCCGGCTGCAGAGTAGAGCACATTCTTCACCTCTGGTCCTGTCCTGACTGGGCCAAGGGCTACCGCATGAGCGATTTCCTGCTTGATCTGGGCAAAGGCTTGCTGCTGTTCGGGGCCCCAGTGGAAATCATTCTTCTTGCGGGTAACCAGGTAGAGAGGGCTCACGATCTGGCTGTACTCGGGAATGTGCATCCTCCAGAAACCTATGGCGCCTAGGAAAGCTTGTGTTTCCTTCTTGCTGGTCGGTGGAGACATCGCAGTGATCTTATTGATGACCTCGGTGGGAATCTGACGTCGTCCATCTTGCCACTTTACTCCCAGGAACTGGATCTCTTGGGCAGGTCCCTTGACTTTGCTCCTTTTGATGGCAAAGCCAGCTTCCAGGAGAATCTGGATGATTTTCTCTCCTTTCTCAAACACTTCCTTTGCTGTGTTTCCCCACACGATGATGTCATCGATGTATTGCAGATGTTCTGGAGCCTCACCCTTTTCCAATGCAGTCTGGATCAGTCCGTGGCAAATGGTGGGACTGTGCTTCCACCCCTGGGGCAGTCGGTTCCAGGTGTATTGCACACCCTTCCAGGTAAAAGCAAACTGGGGCCTGCATTCTGCTGCCAAAGGAATGGAGAAGAAGGCATTGGCAATGTCAATAGTGGCGTACCACTTCGCTGCTTTGGACTCCAGCTCGTACTGAAGTTCCAACATGTCCAGCACAGCGGCGCTCAATGGTGGCGTGACCTCATTCAGGCCACGGTAGTCCACCGTCAGCCTCCATTCTCCACTGGACTTACGCACTGGCCATATAGGGCTGTTGAAAGGTGAATGGGCCTTGCTGACCACCCCTTGGCTCTCCAGTTTGCGAATCATCTCATGGATGGGAACCACAGAGTCTCTGTCGGTGCGGTATTGCCGGCGGTGCACTGTTGCTGTGGCGATTGGCACCTGTTGTTCTGCAACTCTTAGCAGTCCCACGGCAGAGGGGTCATCTGAGAGGCCAGGCAATGTACTCAGTTGTCTGATATCTTCTGTCTCCACAGCAGCTATCCCAAAAGCCCAACGATGTCCTTTTGGGTCCTTGAAATATCCATTTCTGAGATAGTCTATGCCGAGAATGCACGGGGCCTCCGGGCCAGTCACGATGGGGTGTTTCTGCCACTCGTTCCCAGTTAAACTCACTTCAGCTTCCAGTACAGTCAGCTGCTGGGATCCTCCTGTCACCCCAGAAATAGAAATGGGTTCTGCTCCCACATACCTTGATGGCATCAGAGTACATTGAGCACCGGTGTCAACCAAAGCCGTGTATCTTTGTGGGTCAGATGTGCCAGGCCATCGGACCCACACAGTCCAAAAGACCCGATTCTCCCTTTCCTCTACCTGGCTAGAGGCAGGGCCCCTCTATTCCTGGTCATGTTGCATGTTGCTCCCTTCCGGTGAATACGTTCCTGAGGTCCCTTCAAGAGGATCGGTCATATTATCATTCTGGTACCGTCTGGAGTTCTGTGTGCGGGAGACTGGAGCAATGTTGACTCTAGATGCGCTTCTTGTGGTAGTTGTCCCTCTTTTTAGTTCACGTACCCGAGCTGCTAAGGAGGAGGTGGGTTTTCCATGCCACTTACTCATGTCTTCTCCCTGTTCCTGAAGGAAAAACCAGAGGTTACCTCGTGGGGTGTATCCTCTCTCCCTGGTTGGGGGTCGCCGGCTCCTAATGGCAGAGACTCTTGTTGGTTCTGGTGAGATCTGGTAAATCTCTTCCTTAAGTTCCTTTTTCAATTTCTGATGGCCTTCTTCAATCAAGCTCCGGACTTGCTCAGCCGAAAGACTTGTTTCCACGGATGAGACGTGGGTGCGAAACGGGGCTGTGACGGTGTCCTCGTAAATCCTCAGTTTGTTCACCAAGACGCCCACCCTGTCCTCGCCTTCCCTCCATTGCAGCGTTGCCAGGTAACGGGAGTATAGCTCTGGTCCAAGGCGTGCGAACCTCAACCACATCTGTGATGTGCACTGGACACCATCTGGGCTCTTAGGAAATCTCTCATCTTCTGAGAAAATGATCTCCAGCACAGCCAATTCCCTCAGGCACCGGATACCTTGTTCCATTGTGCTCCATTTTCCTTGGTGCACCTGGAGGTCTTCTTTACAAAGGTACCTGTCCCTTACACTTGTCAGCAGTCGCCGCCAGAGGCTGAGGGTTTCTTGGGTTCTCCCGATCCCCTGGTCAATGACCACATCCCGGGACAGAGATCCCAGTTGCCTGGCCTCACTTCCATCCAGAATGGTGTCATTGGCTGCAGCGTCCCAGATGCGGAGCAGCCAGGTCAGGATAGACTCGTTCGTCTGGCGGGTGAATTCCCTCCGCAGGTCTCGCAGCTCACCCAGGGATAGCGACCGAGTGATGATCTCTGGCTCTGCCTCTTCTGCTGGGTGCGAAGGTCCTGCTGCATCCTCGTCAGTCACTATGCGGACTGATTTGCTTTTTGATTTCTTCTTCTGCACGGGGGCAACTGCAATCGGTTTAGGCTGTTCTGGTTCAGTGATGGTTTGCATGGGGACGCTGACAGTGCTTTTGGTTCCTTTCTCCTCTGAGTCAGTCTGCGTAGACATGGACGCTGTTGTTTTACATTTGGTTCCTTTCTCCTCTGTGACAGTCTGTGTAGAGATGGACACTGTTGCTTTTTGTTTGGTTCCTTTCTCCTCTGTGTCAGTCTGCGTAGAGATGGATGCGGTTGCTTTGCTCTTGGTTCCTTTCTCCTCTGTGACGGTCTGCGTGGAAATGGATGCGGTTGCTTTGCTCTTGGTTCCTTTCTCCTCTGTGATGGTCTGCGTGGAAATAGATGCGGTTGCTTTGCTCTTGGTTCCTTTCTCCTCTGTGACGGTCTGCGTAGAAATGGATGCGGTTGCTTTGCTTTTGGCTCCTTTCTGTGTGACAGTCTGTGTAGACATGGTATTTGCTGCTTTGCTCCTTTTTACCTCCTCCTCAAGCAGACGTTGCACCACACTAAGTAGTGTTTTGTTTCTAAGCATGGTGTACACAATGCAGGCCATAGAGAAAAAAGAGAAGAGAACTGACAAGAAGATTATACCATCCTTAACATCCAGAGGGAACTCAATTTTTTCAAAAACTGCTGTGCCTGGCCTGAAAGGCTGGAAGAAACCACTCTCTACTCCTCCCACCAGGGGCTGGCTGTGATTGTTGAAGAGGTCCCAGACATAGGAGCCCAGACTAGGACAGCCAAACAAAATTGAGTATATATTCCGAATGGTATTCATCGCCTCGCAGGTTATTATGCTATAGACATAATAAACCAATAAAGCAATTCTCATACCATTCCCTGGTTTTAACAGGAGTAATACAACAGGCAGGTAGTTCCCCATGTGAGGAAAAATATAGAGAGCAAGATACAGTACCCATGCAGACCAGCTGAGCACCATGGTGAATAGATTTCTGTTTATACGAAATTGTAATTCTGACTTTTTCTCAGAGCAAGCCCCACATTGGGCGCCCCTTGGCTGGCTGTACTAGTTTGAAAACAAACCAGTGGGAGGCACTAAGTCAGAATAACAATTTAATGGAAATTAAAGAAAAGGGGAAAAAAAAAAGGTAAAAGAAAACACTGTCAAACTGACAGAGTCAAGGTACAACCTGACACCCTGTTAGGCAGGGTGGTGGTAGCAGTCTGGTAGAATGGTGGCTGCAGTCCTCTGAAGCGGTGATCCTGTAGTAAAACAGTCTGCTCTTCCTCAGGAAGTCCAATGGTGGCTGTGTAGCTCCTGTCCTCTGGAAATCCAGTGGGAAGCCCGTGTCTCTGGTGTTCAGCCTCAGATTATATCCACGATGGGATGCTTGGTTCCTCCCTCTGGGCGGAGCATCTCACAATGGGGTAACGAGTCATGAGGCCAAGTGTTGATTAGGCTCATTAACAGGAGAATAGTCCGGAGGGAGTTATCTCTGAGTCAGGCGGCAGGACAATGATGGGCAATTAACAGAAAGATAGTCTGGGGGGAGGAGGCAAGGAAACACTGCCCCACCTGGTTTCAACGGCTCCTGAGGATGGTAATAGAATACACTGCAACCCAGGACACTGGCCATCCCCAGGTGAACCTTCCCTTGTGCTTCCAGGGCAAACTAGTGAAGGGCCAAGGTGATGCTAAGGAAGAAGTTACTGGGCCATTACAGAGGTGTGGTTCTGTGGCTCCCCTGAGGTCAGTGAGGAGGTACAGGGCACAAGGCACCCTGCCTGGTCAGCACTTCAGCCAAAGGCAAGTTCATCTCATGAGTGCCCCTCCCATAAGTTACAACTTTGAAGTTATATTTCCAAAAGTTTACCTATTTGTGCACTTCACTCTGTAAAAGTACATTCCTGTTACAGGCTTTAATGCATCAGGCTTGTAGATTTGTTCTAAAGATTTGTGCTCCCAGCACCTGGTTACCCAAGCGATAAAACCCTTTTGCAGAGTGGTTTAGTATGCACTTTTCTGGACAGAATGCTGGATCACACCTAAATCTCATCTGGGTCAAATGGAAGTGGACTTGGTCTCGTCAACCATAGCCAATAGCACATATTTGTCAATACACAGGACAAAGGCCAACAGGGACAGTTTCTCAGCTGAGCTCCAGATTATAAAACACTAGGCAAGGAAAAAAACCTCAAACCTCAAGATAGTGCTGCACCTGTCCTATATGGCATGCCCATTTCTATCACCTATATTCCCTCCTGTTGACTACTGTTGAATTTCTTGGGGTTTTTTCCCCCACTCTAATCAGTATTTATATTTGGTCAAATGGGTAGCCTTCAGCCCACAGGAGCATTTTTCAAGTTATCCAGCCCTGCTTCCTGAGCGGAATCACAGAATATTCTGAGTTGGAAGGGACCGATGAGGATCATCGAGTCCAGCTCTTAAGTGAATGGCCTGTACAGGCATCAAAACTGTGACCAGGCCATTATTTGCACCGTGCTCCAACCAACATGGCTAATTCCAGGGTCAGGTACTGACCTTCACCACTGGGGCTGGAGCTGTGACTAGAGTTCATTGCCCCATTTCCTTCACCATTCCAGTACACCACTGGGTTCACCATACATCACCTTCAGTGGTGGAGCTGGGCAGATTGAGGTCCCTGCCATATAACTGCTTGTGTAAGCGTCATGTGACTTCTTAAAAAAAAAAAAGCCCTAAAAATAATAATTATTGTTATGAAGCCCCAGCCAGGCATCCATTCTTCCAACAGTGGAGAAGCTCAGAGATCTCATTTCATCTCAATTTCCTGCAAATCTATTTCTATAGTCTGAGGTTCAGGAACTTTTTATCAATAAAAGGCTAGTTCTTTATAGTCACTCCAAAGGGCTCAAACAGACTCAGAATAGAATTCAGTCAGTTCTATCACGAAAACTTAACAGCAAACAGGTTTCACTGTAAACAGGATTGGCAACACACTATTTAGACATTTTTCAGCTTTTTGGAGCACAGGAACCCTCCCCACTTCTGATTGTGATTTTCAGTTTAGTTCTGGGAAAAACATTTAAACTTTCCACACTCCCTCTATTCTACTGATTGTGCAAGGAACACCCCCTTACCTGTTACAGACCATTAACAAAGTGCCCTTTTTGTGCTTCCTCGCCCTCCCCCACGGCATTTGGAGAAATGCTGCAAAGCTGTGACCCTCCTCAGACTCCACTGCCTGTTGTCCAGGAGCTGGAGAAGGCAAAGAGGAAAGTGTCCTCTGAGCAGGGGTGCAGGAAAACAGGAATTTCCCTTTAGGGATTGGCTGCAGAGAATTACCTGGTTGCTTAGAAACATGAGATTAACTACAGTTCATTTTCCCCTTCCTTCACACATCCACTTAAACAGAGGCCATAAATCAGCTTGATGGGAGACTCAGGATGGCTAGTCTGTGAGGTGAGACGCAGGGTCACCACGCAGGGTCACCACGCAGGGTCACCGCACGGGGCAGGTGGCAGACGGGGGGAGGGCATGTTTTCTGCTCCCCAGGCTGTGTGAGCTCCCTTTGGTTTGCAGAGAAAAGTTTCTCATTGCTGAGTTTCAGCCGCCAGCATGAGAGTTAATCATGGAGCTCCCGCAGCCACATCACCTGTGCCAGGATTTCAGCTTTAATGACAATCAGTTGAGGGAATGCAGTCAGGGCAAAGCATCTGACAAGAAGAAGGAGATGATATTTAAAGCAAATGATATTTTAAGCATAAACAAAAGTTACGTTAATTCCTGCACCTCTTAGTAATATTTTCTATGTGAGCTGCCAACGCATCAGTGATTGGCAGCAATAAACATGCTCGCTGCCTGTTTGCATCTTTCATATCTCAAGGAATTGGACAGAGAGGGTGATTAGCAACACAGAGACCCAACTACTGCTTTGCTTACCCACCAGCACGTAACACAGAAGAAGGAAAAAACAATCTAGATAAAACAGACGTGGACTTAATCTCATACAGTTTATGGTCAAACCAGTTTAACATGAAAAAGCACCACTGCTAACACAAACATGAGAGTATAGCCCACAGTGTGTGCTCAAGAGCTTTGATGAAGTCTCTGCAAGAATACTCTTCAAGGCTGACATAACAGGTCAAAGGACAGATGAACTGGTATCTGCCTATAAAGTATTAGAATTTGGAAAAAGATACCGGCAAGTGTGCCTAATTTAGACTCTTTCACATTCATCCACATTCACAGACATCAGCTCCCAGACACAGTGTAGAAGGGATATGCTGTGCAGTACATACTCAATAACCTTGTGGACAGGAGCCAGCAGTGTGGTTATCATTATGCTGGATAGTTACTACAAGCTGAGGGTTAATTATTAGCAGAACTTAAAATCAAAGAGAGTTTGATCCAGGCTGCATAGCTACACACACACACAAAGCTTCTACCCTGAAGCACTTCCCGTCTCTTTACAGGCAAGCTCAGCATAGTTTAGACACGTCCAAGGTGGCACACCATGCCAAGGTAGCAGGGACAGGGAGACTGTAGCCAGGCAGCTCTTGAAGAGTCAGCACCTACAGGAATGGGTTTTGGGGGGCTTTTCACTGGATGGTTTTTTTGCACTTCAATGGTTGTTTACAAACAGCATGACTAGAACAAAGTTATGTTTCGTGTATTATTTATAAGTTCTGCACACAAAAATTCTCTCCTTGACCTTGGAAATATTTTTTTTCAGGGAGAAAGGACTAGAGTTACCTTCTGCTCTGCATTTGCATCCTTAACAATGAAAAGCAATGTCCTCTGCAAGGAAAGGCTTGCAAATATCAGGACTCTGATTTTGTCAGAGGTTATTTATTGATATTTAATAGTGAATTCAAGCTGGTGGGATGGGGAAGGCCAAGGGAACAAAGCAACAATCAAAAACTGCAATCATCTGACAAGTTTCTTCGTAGATTAACAGAAACTCAGATTTGGTAGAGTTGTTTGTTCTTTTTCCACAGCAAAATGCTCTTTGGGCCTACATGAGCAATCATACCCAAGGGTTTTTTTCACTTAATTGTCCTGTTAATTCAGCATTAACCTGATGGGCTCATTTATAACAAAGAGTTTTACTTGTGCATAAGCACTTGATATTCAATCTGCATTCAGTAAGAAAACCAGGAATGTGGGTAAGCAGATCAGATTGAGTTCAGAATACGCAGTGACAGGGGGAATTGCCTCTTTCAGTCTTCACCTGGGATGGTGCAGATGTACAAGGTTTCTAAGGCAGACACAGTGGAGCAAGTACCACATGCAATTAACAGATGGTACACACTCTTCTACCAACGCCACAGAAGAAAAAGAAAAGGAGTTTACCCTACCAAAATGAAATAAAAATGACGAGCCAAGCTGGCTAAACAAGGCAGTGTTTGTGTAGGGTGGGGGGGGGCTCAGCTGACAACACTGCTCTTTTATGTGCTCTCATACCGTGTTCGGTGCATAAGCATGGGCTGACGTGACCAAGGGCTCCCCGCAAGCGAATGAAGCAACTTTCCCCTGGCAGAGAAGGATTAGTGTTTGCTGACCCTGTCAAAAGGAAATCGGAGCGACCTCTGTCTCCCCCCTGCTAGTCCTGCCACCCCGGTAGCTGCAGGGCTTACACTGTAGTCTGCAGTGTTTACATTGCTGGCCCCAAACCTTCTCCTGTGTCTGCAGAGTTACAGCAGAGGCTGAAATTGAGCCTAATTCTCTCACAGCAAAGGAGAGTGCTTTCCCAGCCTGGCATTTAGCATTTCACATTCTCGTGTACTGCAAACAACCATCAAAACCAGGGAGAAATCACGGCTGCAGAGGAAGTCTGCATGACCAGCTGAGAAGGTCCAACTTCCAGTTGGTTAGGGTTTAAGAGAAATGCCACCCATTAAGCCAAAATTGTAAAGAGAGTCTCGGGGGTCTTATGAGACAGGGCAGCTAGGTTCAGGGATCACATCCAGCCCCTGCAAAGTGCCACAACTCAAAGTGTTTGTGTTAAGAGTCGCAGCTGTGAGAAAGGCACAGCTTTAATGAGGGCTAAGTCAACAGGAGGGACTTTCCAGGCGTGTAACACCAGCAGCTACGGTGACTGCCGATAGGAGTATGCTGTGCTGATCAAGGAAACATTTGCTGAAGTAGTTTTGAAGTGAGCAGTCCAAACAACCTCCCTACCATTTACACCAACGTCCTCCCAAACATGGGGCTTTTGTTAGTACCTCAAATCTTGCTTTAGTAAATTAAAATACATTTCCACTTTGCTCTGCTAGCCACTGCAAGAGCAGAAAAGGTGAATTAAATCCTAACACTGTTCTTGGGAATGAATGATCCTGGGACAATGTCAACAGCCTGGCAAGAGCTGAGGAAACACTCAGGCGTCTCCCAGCCTTCACTCATGCCCCCTCCCTGAAGTACTCCTCAAGGACTTTCCATGCATAAATAAGCTAAGGTAGGATGAACTTTAAATAGGCCTCACCCTACACAGTCAAATAAACTAGGGAACATGTATATCTGATTTGTAATATTTGAATTTCAAGCAGTGAAACTTCTTGTTTTGATACATTATACATGGAATTACTAGCAAGCTGCAGACTCGATAGGTATTTTATGTGTTGCTTTTTACCATGAAGCACAGATGGTTGACTTTGCTCAGGGACCGGGCATTGCTGGGAAAACTCAGGTTATGGCAGTCCAGCTAAACAGTGTTCTCCTGCTTACAGCTGTAGTTTAATTTATCCATTCACTACCTCTCAAGGCCAAATTTCACATTTTGCATCTGCAGTCAGGCTGGGCCTTGGCCATGCTGTAGTTACTTGTCATTCTCAGTCAGTCAGTGCTGTAATCTCACTTATTTGTAGTCAAGCTGTTGTTAAGTACAATGATGTACTTTCAAGAGATTACTCTGTATAAATAAAAGAACTTAATTTTTTTTTCAATGGTCACAAATTAGATAACAAAAGCAACATAAGCAAGGCAATAAATAAAATGGGTTTATACAAATTAACATTGAATTTGTTTGTTTCATAGTCTGCAGTCTGAAAACATGACCGCTTGCACTAGGCTAATGTCATTGATTTCTCTTGCTCAGATAAGCATGCCACCAAAAAAAGTCTGAGGTGAGGTGGGAGCTTTTATTAGGCCGAGAAACAGGAGCTGGAAAAACAACAAAGCAACTTATCAGCCAGCCTAAAAAAAGACATTACCTCTCCCTACAAACCTTGCCTTGCTTATATCATGGCACTAAATTCACTACCCAAATATTTCTCATCCTAACGATTAAATTTTACATTTACTAGAAGTCCAAGAGCAGCAATTGATTTTGTTAACTAAACAAGATTTTCTGTGCAGAAGGGCAAAGAAAGCATGAGAACACTGGTACTAGAAACACAGCTTGTGTAATTTGGCCAGCAGAGTCTTTGAATCTGCGAGTTCCCCCACCCCCACATGCTGCAATCCCAGCATCCATGGACAATCCCCAGCAGCAAAATGATGGGCCTTGGGACCAAATTACCTCCCAGCTGACACTGCCCAGAATTACCATCGCTAGTGTGGGTGGGTCTGTATCCCAAATAATTGATTTGAGAGACGAGCTGGCTCCCTTGCAGGCATGCAGGATTCCTTGGGGACTCCTGAGAGGAGGCAGCAGCAAGCTCCTGAAGTGGCTGAAAGTCATCTTTCATTCCACACTCACTGCCACAGCACTAAATTAGGAGAGCATTTTCTGTGAGGCTGGAGGAATAATTGAATCCCATGGATCAGCAGATGAACAGGTAATGTATAGCCATGGGTCAGTGTAGGCATTTTTCCTGGAGCATCCTCCAAGTCTAGAGAGGCCTAATAAACTGCTTACAGGAACCATTATAGGTATATAGCCATTAGGTATATAACCCTGCTTTGTCAGCTGCAGAGTAAACATACCCACACACATGTGGTCCCTTTCCAGCATCCTTGTTATTAAGAGCAGCTCAGGCATCCCCAGTGAGCTTCTTGTTGAGACAGAAAGGCAGGGAAATACTCTTGAAATTAATTCCTAGCCTATTTTTGTTTAGAGTAGCCACACAACTCCTCCTCCTTGCCTCAAGGCGATGTCAAAAGCAAAAACCAGAATTACAGACAAATGAGCCTCAGCCCCACTGCTCCAGCAGGACAGGGCTCTGCGCTCAGCCTTTCCAGCTAAACCACTCCTCTGCCTGTCCCTCCCAGCACAGCCTCCAGCACCAGCGGCTGTGAATGAGCCCAGCTCCACAGGTATTGATCCTGGTACAAGGCACATGCTTAGCTCAACTGGCTGGACTCAGGGCCCTCTCTCTGCCACTCTCACTGCTTTCTCTGCATCCACTTCTGTTGTCAGGACTTGGGTCGACTTCAAGCATGCAATGGAAGATCTGCACTGCTAACACCTTGTCTCAGGTAAAATACGAGCAGAGGCAGGAAGTATCCTTAATTCAGTTTACATTTAACTATGAACAGCTGAGGCAGAGCCACCTTCATTCTTCAGAGGAACCACTACACCAGCATCCAGGCTGATCAGGAAAGTTAATTCTCGTTAACTTTTGAGGGTACTCATGTTGACACAGTCTATGTTATTCCTTAGCTGCACCATACCAGAGTGGCAGTGACCACGTTTATGGCTCCACAGTGCTGTAAATAAACGCTAAACCTGTGTTTTAATGGTGGCAGGCAGGCAGCAGCTGTTGCTGGTATTGCTCTCAGGACTCTCAGAAGGGAAGGCACTGAATAGCCTAAAGATATTATTGTCTGCAACGAGCATTTTCTTTCATAAACACCACCTGAAAAAAAATCAGCCAGCCAACAAACCAAAGAAGTTGTATGTTGGAAAATAGATGATGAAAAGGCTTTCCTGTGCCCCTGCTCTGGGCACCAGGCTGTCAGATTTTATGTGAGGGGAAAGTAAGATATTACATGATCTGAAAGAGCATGTTAGAGAAAGGAAAGGCAGGATACAGAATAAAATGCATAATTCATGGCTTGTGAAAGCCTTGAGGCAAGACCTTTCGGACTTGCTAATTGCTTTGCTGAGAAATAGGCCAGAAGCCATAAGAATGACTCCTACAGCCAGGCAAATGAATGCATAAAGCATTGCAACATCCACTCAGGGGCTTCCACATCACCCCTCTTGCACAGGTGCGCTGCTGGCTCACCTGGAAACACGCCAGCCAAGGACAAGTGTATGGGATATCAGGCTGATCCAAAGATCTAGGTTTAATTCTGGTATGTAGTTCTGTATATTCAGGTTTTTGAATTGCAGGCAGATACATTCATATAAACTGGCTGCAGCCATACTGTACCCCTTAGAGGACCCTCACTGTGTGCTCAGAGCCTTAGCATGCAACTCTGTGCACATGAGACAGGCAGAGATGAGCACTTCCTCCACTGCAGTAGCCAGATTTAGCCTCACTGAGCTCAATGGCCAAAAATTCAGTGGGTGCAAGATCAAATCCCAGTTGCAGGCAAAGAAATTCATATGACAAGTAGGAAGGATGAAGGCAAGCTTAACAGCTTACAGTTACTAAGGTTTGCACAAGTGCATGGTTTGGTGGATTTAAATCATGGACAAAGCATCAAAATCTTTTCACTTCTTATGTTATAACTACCTCCTCCTCCATGTCCCCAGCAATCAGCTTCGGATTTTCTCATCCCAGCAGGCAAAATCATAGGATTTTGTCTACCTACATGTTCAAGTCTCTCTTATTGACATTCTCTCATTTCAGAAAATGCTATTTGAGCCAATTCCCTGATAATATCCTGCTGACCACCACCAGCCACTGCTCTTCTTTGTAAAACCTCACCAGAATTTTTCCTTAAGGACCTAAGAAAGGCTTTGCTATTGCTGTTTCAAATTTGTCACCAAATTCAGTACGAGTCATTCACTGTGTGTGAAAAAAGATGGACTTGCCCCCAAAGCATAGGGATCAGGCACCCTCCTGCTCTGCCAGCTTGTCCAGCTTCCAGCCCCTTCAGCCCCCTTCCAGCCCCAGCATCTTCTTGCTGTGCTGTTTTAACTGTCTTCCCTCACTGTGTCCTTAGAAAAGTCTAACCCCTCAGCTGATACTCTCAATCCATCAGCAAAAAAATCTCTTTTAGAGCCCTTTCCTTCCCCTTTGGTATTATTTACTGATGTATCAAAATTACCGTAAAAACTCATTAATAAAACACAGATCTGTATCTTCCATAAAGCAGCTTATCTCCATGAGATTGCAGAAGTAAAACTGCTGAAAATGCAAGAAAACAGAATCTGTGCCTTAACTGTAGTTCTCTCAGTCATACTACATCAATTAATTTACTGAAGCAGATAAAATTTTAATTTCTCATACACTTATTTTCTTACTTAAAGACATTCCATCTATTTCTCAGGGTCAAGAATATGAAAAAGAAGAACTTGACAGAGATGAAGAAAAAATAAGATGATCAAAGATCCCTGGGCTTGACAGGCTTCATGGGGAAACCATCAGTACCAGCTTGTGAGTATGAATGAAGCTATCAGTTAGTATGATAGTGGTATAAAGTTTCAGAGCATATAAAACGTTTTTTTGTAGTACTTCAAATTACATAATGGTAAAAAGACAGACTGCTTTGCAATACCTTCTATATAAGAATCCTAACTATTATTCTATAATTATAAAAGGAGTCACAATGAAGGCAGGAGAATTTAAATAGCAGTTCAAACATCAATAGTGAAGTACAGTGAAGCTGCGGATACCCAGACAGATCAGACTAAAATGCCATTGCTAGCTCTGTAGGCAAATAACATTTAAGCTACTTTATAACTGATGTGCAACATGATTCAGACCAAGCTGCAACACATTCAATGGGCAACTTTCTCCTACACCTTTTAAAATCTGCCTGTAACATTTTAACTCTTTATGTTACTGTCCCTTAGGTTTTTGATACCTACAAGGGGCATACAAGGAATTCACAGTTTCCCCAAGGCCAGAGGTTCCAGCCCAAATAAGCCAATGAATGTCAAAGCATAGAGAAGTGAAAGTGGGAACAACAAGAGAACGTCACCTAATCTTGTGAGTTCCACCTTTAGTAAATGTTGGTAGCTCCCACACTGGGTGTAAAGTAAATATGCATTAGCAGCAAGTACTGTCTGGTATAGATTTGTTTTGTTCTGTGACCTATGCATTTGGTCCAAGAGAGAAGGCAGTAAAAGCAGAATGGGTCCATTGCAATCACAACACAAAGAACAGTCTTTCACCTCATGCAAAGAATACTAGCACAGATGGTGAATCCACATTTTGCAGGAAAATCCATGTGCTTCCACATTAATGAGACATGGGTTAGAAGAACACAGTATTATACACTATCGTCATTATGTCAGAAGTGATTTGTTGTCCAAGCTTAGGTATCCAGATGGTGCCAAAAATACTCCAAACTTTCTATAAGCACAAAGCTTTCACTATAATTAAAAAATGGTTTCAGAAAATATATTGATTTCTCTGAGTATTTCTAGTTCACTTTTAACTGCTGAACATGCCCTGTATTTTGCTTACAGTACTTTAACAAGGACATATATGCCCTGGAAAACCTCAAAAGGCAGAGCTGAGGAGTGATAGCACAGGAGAGGGGAGATGGGCAGAACCATCACGTTCCAAAGTGCAGAAAAGAAGGAACCAGGAAGCCAAGAGCTATGTGGTACTTCCTTGGTGGATATACTAGCAAGGTCTTCAGAAAAGTACTGGCCTCTGGTGATGCAGGATGGCACAAAAGCAGAATTACAGAACTAACTGTTCTGCATTCATACTGTTAAGATTAGCTCCTAGCCCCTTCTGATTCAGATCAGGTTTAACCCCTTCTGTCCATGATGGGTTTATCCATACTGGAGCCAAAGCAGTTGGATTTTATAACTAAGTTCCATTATTAGCACACTTTATTTTCTGATAGGAGCCTCAAAAATCTTCATAAAAGCTTGCAGTGAAATAATTGTTCTCTTTTCACTTCACTCTAGCTGACTCCCACAAGTCAGACTGTATTTTTCTCTTCAAAGTAAATTGTACAGCTTCTGTTAAAAAGCTCACCTTTGAAAAAAAGCCTAGAAAATACCACGCTAAATTTGACAGGTTTTCCTTATGTTTCAAAGCCAGGGAAGGGTTTTTCTGGAAAAAAAATGACACCTTTTCTACTCAAGAAGACTGAAAATCTGCAGAAAAAGAATGGGTGGGGAAAAAAAGAAAGAAATAAATTGCCAGGACAGTATGTGGGTGACAGGATTCAGTCTTTAATCTGACAGGTGTATGTCAGCACTCCTTCACAAACATACCTATAGGGGATCTGATTGTTTTCCTCCTGTTATTGTACTATTTCCTAATGATACCCCCTGTTTTTTAGGTTAGCTTTCTTGCCTGATGTCCAAAATGCAAACAGGTTAACAAAATGAGAAAAGCTGACACCTTTCGTCATCGATCTATTTGCTCTTCTGAGTGTCTCAAGCAAATGCATCTTGAAATTAAAAATCATGTTGTCAACCATGCAGCAGACAATGTGGTCCAAAGACAGATTTACAGACTGGTAACTAGGTAGCAGACAGAGGAGGTGGCGGCTGCTCAGCTGATGGATATAAATAGTAAAATCCTAGTCAACAGGATATTATTGTTCTTTGGGGCTCCCAAAGAAGCCTTAAGCGATGGATCAGCTCCTACGCACATATTGATTGCAAGCCAGTGCCTGTCTGCAGTGGGGAGAACCTGCCCAGGGAAGACATGGGGCTATTTCAGGGCTTACCAGGCCGCAGCACTTCCCATGCTCTGGTGGGAAGAAGGATTGAGAAGGTGGGGGTGAAGTGCTCAGCAAAGCACCTGTCATTTATTCATTCCTCTTAATATGAGTAACTCATCTCTAAGAATGAGGCTAAACAGCAATGCTTTCCTCTGCTCATGCAATGAAACCAAGCCTAGATGGAGATGACCAAACAAACACCAAAGAGCTTAAGAAACTGGGAATAGAGAACAAAGAAGGAAAGGAATCTTCCAGGAGCAGGTCAGAATGGCTTATTTATCAAGCTGTAACTCCACAAGACACCAGCTTCAACTGGCTTCAAACCAAGGCAGCTTACGTTCTCAGATATGCAGAGCTTCCATTATAAACCACGTTTAAAGGTTAGGCAATTAATTGCCTCATTCCTCTATGACCTTTGCAGTACAAAAACATAGAATCTGATTGATGTCCTATTTCTAATTTTGTTTTTTTTAACTCTCTGATTTCTTTCTCTTGCAGAACATATTCCTATGATCATCCAGGGCAGACACACATCCTTCGATAGGTATTTCCCCACATTCACACAAGATAAATATGCCTCATCCATGCCCTCGGCAAGCTCTCCCTTGGTCTTCCTCTCTACCCCACCGAGCTCTTTCAGACCTATGCACAAGAAAGACAGGGTTTCAGGACAATGGATATATCACTGCTCTCTGTTAAAACAACATTTGGATAATTCTGAGAACTGAACTGAAGAGCATGAATTGACAGCAAGTTCATGCTGGGATAAAATTTAATCTGATTCATTTATGCATGCAAGCAGAAAGCTTTTATTAGCATACATTTCTCAAAGAAAACAAATTATAGTTCCTGGAGATGTTCATCATTAATTACCCTCTTCCAGCATCTAGCAGGAAGTTTTCTTCCTTCCGCAGCTTCACTTTATCTTCTTTCTAGAAACACATACTCAAAACAAAATAAACAAAACTTCTGTAACAAACTCAGTGAACTGAAAGCATAGTACAAAGAGCCAGAGAGAGCACAGCTATTTTGGATCTTAACTGAGGTAATTCCAAAGCACTTGAAGGAAAAAAAAGTTTCTACCTGAAGTTGATAACTACCAACTCATAAAGATGGCCAACATACAACATCAAAAAATACATCTTCACAAATGGGGAAAAGTAGAACAAAGCAGATTTATTTCATTCTACAAACATTTTGTTCTTCTTGCATTTAAAAAACCCCAAGTCAAGCCAAACTGAAATCTGATTGCAGTTAACCTTCACACCAACTGGTGTGCACTGCACACAGCACCACCAAGCACATGCAAACCCAGAGGGGAACCACCTGCCACCAAACATGAGAACACCACATGCTGGGGTGAAAGATGGGTCTGTAGCTTCATGGTAATTATCAGCTTGTAAAGGTTTACTATAGAGAAGGCAGTATATACATGTTACAGTTCACATGAATTGTTAGGGGACATTGTTAGCTTTTGTTGTAACATAATGAAGGAGACAAGAAGATGTGAAGAAAGGAATTTGGTCAGGCAGTTCCAATGGTCAACTTGAAAAGAGAATACCAAGATTCAAGGCCTGCTCCACCAAAATTTTCCATGCTCTTACATAGAAAAGCATGTCATTAGGTTGTCTGGATAACTTTGAAATAAATCCTCTGGATTTCATGTGTCTTTTATCCTCAAGCCTAACTTAAGGGTGTCATCTATAGAAATACATTAAAACCATGAGACACTTAAACACTAAAAAAAATAGAAATAAATAGATAGAATACATTAGGAACACATTTCAGTTTTAGTCAAGATAAACACAAAGCAGTAAGAAGGAAAGCCTATGGGCATCAGTGTTATCTGAGCACTGGAACTCAAGTTGAGCCTCTCTGTAAAACAAAAATTGCTAAATGCTACTTCCACATCCATAACAGCCCCTTCATTCTTCTTTAAGGGTGCTGCATGCAAGAAGACACATGTGTAGCAGGACCAGAAAGCCAAGAAGTGGGCAACCTCCGCCAATCTTGCTGTCACGTGGTTATCACATTAGCACATTACGCTGTATTTTCCATGCAGCTCCTGTGTTTAGGCTCCAAAACTGATCATTAGTATGATAAATTAAATGAGTGGAAACTTTGGCTCAAAGAGCCCAAACTGCTGCAGCTCTGAAGTCAGTCACTCTTCCTAAGCTTTGGTTCATTAGTGAAATGAGAATACAGGAGGTCAAGTGAACATTCAGTTCATAATTAAGTGCCTAAATGACAAAGCTGTTTACTGGCTGGAGTGACGCAGCACAGGGGTCTCATCAGCACTTGCTGTGGGCATCCAGACCACTTCTGCAACTGGCTTTCATAATCAGTCTCAGCATAAAAGCAAAGGACTCGCTGTGCGTGAAAAAAACTGAGATCCTGCATGAAAAAAAATTGCTCTAGAGCCATCTGTGGGATAGGCAATGAAATAATGCTTTGACCTTTCCCAAAATTAAAGGGTGTAAAGGACTTGAAAAGTACTAAGATCCAACCAGTGGAAACAAGATCTGAATATAACTTGCCGTGTTAATTAGTTTCCAAACAGTTTTGAGACAGATGGGTATCAGCTTCCCAGACCTCCTCAGCTGCACCAGGATCTCTCAGCACCTGTGGAAGGCCCCTCTCAGCTATGCCTGGGTGTGGACAGGAAGCGTGCACCATCCTTCTCCTGCAGAAATGGGCTCCCATCACCAGGGTCAACCCATCAACCACTTCCTGACTTCAGAGGAGTCACACTGGTGCGACCTCCAAATTCTTAAATTAAAATAAACTCATGATGAGTGATACTGTCAGCTGCAGCTTAGACAAAGGATTTTACAGCATCCTTTAGCTGTGCTAGCAACCAGAATATGGTGCTTCCTTTCTTCATACACACAGTTGTTGAACGAAGATCTCCTATCTTCTTTTATCTTTCTGATAAGGATAAGGATGTTTTAAAGTTTTGAAAGGCCAACATTGAATACGTCAAAAAGACTGTCTACCTTCACAAGAAGAAATGCAGTTTAGCCAGTAAAAATTCTAACTCTGTCTTCTTTCAGCCAATGTCAATAACCAAACAACTTCTGGAAGAAGACTGAGCATAAGTTCTTTTAACCAACATTAGGTCCCTTAACAACTTTTTTCTCTAAAATGGGAAGAAACAGAAAAACTCAGGCAAGAGTCTCTAAAACTTCAAATCACTCCTTGTCCTGTATCCAGAGAGATCTTAAAAAAAAAATAAACCAACAAAACCAGAACAAAAATGAGAGCAACAGGAACTAAGTGTTGTTCAGTGGCATTAATCATCAGGCCAGGAAGTCCCCTACACAGCCTGAAATCTGATAACACAGAGAGGGACCAAATGTTTCCCAGCTACTCTTAACAGTCACTTTTGGAATCAGGTTTTGTACCAGAAACAGGCCTATGGAATACCTCATCAAAAAAGGAGAGTCAATGGGAATTTTCTCTCTGAAAGACCATCTTCTCATTTGGGCAGGATTTTTATGTTTCACCAAGTTTAAGTATGACATGCAAATGCTGGCCACAATCCCTCCTGCATGATCTACGTTTCTGAGGACCACATTCTTCCCCGCGGGCCTGCTTCTGTTTGCCTTGTTACTCTCCCTGGGCAAACAGCCCAGGCAGATTTATGTTTCATTCCTTGTATTTAAGAAAATAAGTCTGAAGTGGACATTTCATACTATGTTATTTATAAATGCTGTATCTTTATTAAGTTACAACTGCAGTTCATGTTTATCATAAACATCAGTAAGAGCCAGAAAACTTTAATCATGCGTCCAAATGCAGTCATATGAAGGATCAGATTTTAAGTTATCTTCATTGGCACTGCTTTCATTTGTCACAGAGCCAGGTCTCTCTTGCCCTTCCGATCTTTCACTGAGCCAAGAGAAGCATAATCAGCCCTCAGTTGTGAACTATCCTGACTGCATACACCAAACACCTATTGACATACATTAGGGGGTTCTTCGCAAAGACTGAAATGAAATGGCAAAGTACTTCTATCTGGCCATTAGTGCACAACAGAAGGACGGCCCGTGCACGTAACTGCTCCCTCTGCTTTGGCTGCAGTTCAGAGCTTCAGCTGGAGTCCTGTCAAATGGACACTTCAGGCTGTGATATGACTCTCACAACATATGAATAACACATGGCCTCCCGATTGTCAGGGGGCTTAGTGCACTGTTATGTGTATCTCCTGAAGAAAAGTTAGGAAAAAAGGGCTGGAAGAGTAAAAATGTATCTGGGCCATTCCATGGGTATGGGTAAAGCATCTCTGACCTTAGCAGGGCTCAAGAGGAACTCAGACAAATGGAGCATCTAAACAGATGTGTTTTCTGGTAATGGACACTACATAAGAGCAGGGACTTCTTTGCTCAGCTTGGGACACCACAAAATGCACTCACATCCCCAGTCTTAATTATGATAAAATGAAGATCCAAAAGTATGCATGCATTAAATATAACGAGGACTGGAATATAAATCTTTATGTTTAAAATGAACCCTGTGACAACATATTTCATGAGCATTTATTTTGTAAACAACTGGAATTATACTACCAATTACACTACCAAAAGAGGACAAACATAATGAAGCAAATCAGCACTAGATTTGCTAGAAAGTCTAGAAAGGTCTCATTTCTGACTACTAACAGTAAAAGATGCTAACATTCAAAGTATAAAAAACAAGGTAACTCATTCTTTACAAATATACTAGGTCTGAATTACATTGACATTAGGAGTAACTTTCAAGATATGGCATAAAATACATTTTAATTTATGTCTGAAATTAATTAGTGGAAAATTAATAGCATCCCTCAAAGTATTACATTATTATAACAAATACATCTTGAATCATGCCATCAAATTAAGTAATGGGCACAGGATTAGAGTTATCTTTTAATTGTTTTTGATAACATCTATTCAGATTCAGTGGGATTTCTGGTTTTATAATGAAATCTTCTGCTTATAGCTTACAGGTCCACAGGCATTCACTCTGCAGATATCCAGGCTGTTGCTATTAAGACCATCCCTAGAAGATGCCAATTTAAACTTTTGTTCATGGCTGTAGAGCCTCAAACTACAGCTAAAATACAGCTCAGCTCTTTGCACAGAAATATGCAGCAATTACAATGAAGTAAAATTCATCCTGCAATCCTCCACCTACAGTCCCTGCATTTAACTGGTTGGGGAGATATAAAAATAGAACAACAGGTACAGAGACATGTAGAAAAAGACAATTATTTCTTACAAGGTGCTGTGATGCCCTTCACCACCCCAGCATGGACCCATATCTCACTGCTTATCTGATAATTTCTACTCCTGAATACATTTTTGAGTTAATTTTGACTTCTACATGACAAGACAGATATTTGGCTCTTCCCCCTTAGACATGTGCCCTTAAGAATCGTTCTGAAATAACAGTAAGGTTCAACAACTTAGGACATAAACAAATAATGTTTAAATGGACACTGACAATCCAAATGCCCAAGGTTGCCTCTTCTAGTCCAACAGAAGTCTGTCTTTAAAAGTGAAAAAGGAAATCAAGTAATCTCTTTGTAATATTTTCAAAATAAATGCTACACATCCTTCAGAAGGCAAGTGACAGAACCTTGAAATTGTCCTTAGGAGAAAGAAAATTGTTTGAATTTCTGTCCAAATCAAGTGGACAAAACAAAAAACAAGCAGAAGAACTATGAACAGTCCATTATACTTTAAAATCATCACTAGTTTTAACACAGTGTTTTGCAGACTGCCATTTTTAAACTATGACTTCAGGCATGTAATCCAGTCTGAGGTGTCACCAGCTCTCCTAATGCTGAGGCTGGTCAGAGCTTGAACAAAAGTTCACCCAGGGAAGACAGAGAAGGTGATGTTGGTAAGTCACAGCACGTCAACCCCATGCCTCGAGTCAGGTCCATGCAGTTGCCAAACACAGTCTCTCTTAAGACAAATTGTCAGTACACGAGTGAGTTCATGTGACTGTGGAGCTACTGGGCATGATTTGAATTTGGTGTCACTTCATCCATTCAATGGGACGGAGAGCCCAGACTTCGAATTTGTTAGAGAAATTAGGCACTAACCTTGTTAAAACTGCATGCTGAAACATGCAATCTGCACTTTGTCTCCCGTCTCGTTGCTCCTTTATTTCAGTGCCAGGGTTTCCTACATCTGGAGCAGGTAAGTCTTCCTTCCATTGCTGACAAATACTGTCAGGTATGAGACTGCCCTTACACACACCATCCCCACTAGGACACTTAGGTTTCCAGCATTAACTTTGGCTTCTTATACCTGGATCTGAATCTTTATTTTGGGGGTTCATATTTATAATTCTCAGGCCTATTTAACTTTACTTTTAGATAGAATAGGATCACTTTGTAGTTGTACAGCACTTCACCTAAGGTTCTCCAGACAATTTAATCTTTCCAAAAGTCACCTGAATCTACTAAGAACGCCACTAAATGAATCTGCCTACAGGCAGAATGAAATCCTGCTGAGTATGGTGAGAAGTTATAGAAGAGTTAAAGTAATGAACAGTTACAGCACCTTACTTTTGTCAGAATGAATGGATACATTAAAAAAGGTTTCCTTCTACTCATGACATTTCCATGTATTTGAAAAGCATGCCAAACTATAGCAAACAAGTTGAATGCGGCTGTATCTTGCAATTAAAGGAAAATTATTACTCTGTGTAGTTAAGTGCAAAAGTCATAAAAAAGTATGCTTCACACATAAATTAAAAAGAAAAATATGGAGAAAAACATTTTCAAGATTGACTATAGCACCTGCCTTTAGTCATCCATCAGAGATGCTTTAGCCCCCACAAAGTAAAGATATATAGATACTCTCACTGCCAGAGTTAACTTCTGTGAGTTACGCATTTGTGTTACTTCTCAAGACAGATGCTTCCCAATCTGTTACCTCGTAAGATGCTGAGATTCATGTTAGTGACAATTATAGTTACTACTGTCCAAAGCTTATAAAGTCTAGGTCTCAAGGATCCAAACAGGAAGTAAAGCAAAATCAGAGAGTGCTGGGACTTCATGACTAAGTGATCCACCCAGAGATATAAACTATGGCAAGGATGGGGAACCGATGCAGCTGATATTGTTCAGGTTATTTCTTCTGGTCTGTCACCATTTTTTTTCTCCATTATTTCTGACAATGCTACAATACACTCCTGTGTAGCCCTCCAAATACTTCTGCAGGCCATGTACCCCTCAGCAGAGCAAGAATGAGACTCAAGAAAGTATTTAAATCTACAGAAATAAAGGAATAAACATGTACAGGTTTCTGTGAGTTCTGGATCAAAACCCTGAATGAGTAGTGAAATAACGAGCAGCAGGACCTTGACTCATCCTCTGATAGCAGAATGGTAGAGTTCTACCATCCCAGCCCATCTACTTTATTATAAATGTGCAAAATGAACATTCCAGCTGTAATTATTTTTAAGTTGTGGTAACAGCACTTGTTTGCCAGAGATGAGCAATACATCTGACCGCACAATTATTCATCTCTACATATTTCATTGCAGGGAATGTAAGGAAAGATATGTACTACTCAACATACATTTAGACTATTGCAAAGCACACAACCAACATATGATCTAAAAGAGGATGAGGATGTTGCCTCTTTCTAGAGAGTGCAATTCACCACACAAGGAAGTATATTTTTGATGATCCTAAATCAAGCTTCCAGTAGGGAAGATTTTAAAATATTTTTGTATTGTAACAAAATGTTCCCAATGGTGTTGTAATGAAAGAAAGAAAGAAAGAGGAAAAAGCCCATCTCCTGGCAGGAAATTAATTATTGAGCATTCCACTGCTTGACGATGTGCTCCTACATTCTGTGCGGGGTTTCCATTTTTCTCTCTCAGTATGTGGAGAAATTCACTATGGAGAATACACAAACAGAACAAAGAGCACGAGGGTATCATTTATTAAATGCATTTAGAAACTAAACAGAGCGGAAGAGAGGAACTTGGTTTGTGCATCACCACACCTAGTGTTTATTCCCTCTTTACATTCCTCTCCCTTCTATTAGATTGTCACTTCTGCATCTGTTCTCTGAAATCACCTCTGTTGAGAATGGAAGCATTGTGCCTGCTCTTAGCATCACTTAGCTGACACAGTTTTGAAATGTCACCTCCTTCTTTTAAAAAATATAATAGAAAATCTCTTGATGGAAAGGGAAAATAGAAGCCCACTGTTATATGCCTAAATATCAAGATGTAATTCCATTTTTAAAATCATTCTTTTTTTCCACCCCCAAGTCCAGCCCATTTAGTAAATTTCACCCCTTGCTGCCTATGAAAAAGCTGAAAAAGCCACAGAGGCCATAATTTCACCCATTAGTAACATGACAGAACATATAGTTCCTGGAGCTACTTCTGCAGCCGGCACATGAACCTAAAACTTCTTCTCAATTTGGTGGGATCATACCACTGTAAAAGCATCTTCATGAGAGCAGACACTTCCCAGTAATTGGCATCTTGGATTCTTCCTGGATATGGAACAACCAAACTAGAGAGGGAAGATGCAATAGACTGAAACAGCATATGCCATCTTCAAATACAATTCTATGTCAGCAATGCTCTATAGCTTAGCTAAGACATAATGAAGAACTTTTCAAGATAAATAAACAATTTTCCCTTTTAAAAAATGAGGCAGAAAGGGTACGGAAAACTACTACAGCAGATGGCTGTATGATTCCTGCAGAAACATTAATACCAGCTAGGCTGCTCAGGACCCTTTCTCACAGTCATTAGCACTTGGGCTCTTCCATCAGCTGGTGCTCAGCATGGCTCGCACACAGCATGACTGTACTGCCTCTATCTGCCTTGCACACCTCATGTTTCTCTGGCTCTGTGCATCAGCCCAGAAGTCTCCACCTCTGCATGCAGACATGCCAGTGTTTGCATGTGTTGTTCATATCTGCAAATATTTAGCTGCTGCCTCCCATCCTCTCCTTACACCTTCTTGGGTCTATATTAATGTGATAGACTCCCCAGAGACCAGGAGGCACCTCCACATATGCAAAATGTCCCACTGACTGGGAGCATTCTGAGTAAGACAAACCATCCACTTCATATTCTAAACACAGCTGGTCTTGCAAGAGAGTGCTGCAGGAGCTGGAGATGCAGCAGCAGATGGGGACCTTCACTGCATGAGATCCTTCATGTGGCTCTGGGCAGCAGAGTCCTGCAGGGGCTCTGATGGTGCTGATGGAAACTCTGTATTGTCCTCACCTACTTTTTCATCCTAAACTCTTGACTTTCTAGCACATCAAAGCTTTTATTGATTCTGCAACTGATAGAAAATGATACTGGTGATGATTCAGATTGCATTGTTTTGAGAGGAGATATTTAATTTTGAATTATAAAGCAGAAGCAAGTTTAATTACTACGTATGAGCATATGCTGCCATTTTACAAGAAACTGTTCTGAAGAGAAGCACCATGCTCTGCCACCAAGCTCCCAAGCGACAAAAATCACACTCTCACGAGTATCAGACTCGCCATCTGTAAAATGTTTTTCATCTCTAGAAGATAATGTGAGAATTATGTGTTACAAATCATACATTTTGTGACAGCTATTATCACTTGTTTTGGAGCAGCACCTTAGAACAAATGCTTTTTCTCCCCTACAAGAGCTCACATGAGGCATGAAACTTCTTAAAAACCTATTTAGTAGTGCAAGCAAGGTGATAACTAATATATGTTTCAAAATTTCTCTTGTGTAGTAAGAAGGGAACAGGAGGGTTTTTTCATGAACATAATGCCATTCAATGGAATTTGCTCTGTAAGATGACATTCTCCTACACAACTATAGGAATTTTAGATAAGGCTGTGTGCATCTGTATAAATGCATTTTAAGTTCCAGAAAGGGAAATTACCTTAAACCTTCTCTCACAAATGACTGAGTGGCAAAGCCAAAAAAATATTACTCTTTCGAAGAACAGATTACTTTTGTATTCCTTCTCAAAAAATGCCCATGAATTAAGGATTAAATTTGATTTAATTACTATAGTTTTGAGCAACAAGAGATCAGAGGCAGTCCAGCCATATTAACACAGAGAATCAAAAGAGACTCAGACAGAAGCCAGAAACATAGAACTACAATGTAATGAGAGACTGTGAAAACCCAAGGGGAGTGCAACCTGGAATCAACAGCCCTGACTGTACTCAAAATCTGAATTTCATTCAGAGGCTAGGATGATGCAGGTCAAAATGATGTGGAGTGACCCCATCAGCAGCTAACTGCATTAATACACCAGAGCTGAAAGAACGGCTAATTTGACTCTCTTTTCTGATAAATTATACATCTTCTATAATCAATCCAAACTGAAACTAATTTCCAGCAATTGCACTGCTCTGCCAGTAGACAGTGCCTTAATATAATTATGCATAGACAGGAAGAGATAATGACCTCTGATTCAAGTCTATTATTTTTACGGGAAATGAAGATACATCGCAGTATTATGTGAGCTATTGATTAAGATCAGTATGTTACATTAAACAAGTTGTTCTACCATAAACCACTGCTGTTTTTTCCTCTTCCATTGAATCTTGCTGTTCTTTCCAATCACGAGGAGTTACCTGGTGAGGGGCAAACATAACTTTGGAGCAACTACTACTATTACATTGATACCGACCTACATTCAGAGCCAGGTATTTGCATCCCTTCCGCCTGCACAGCCTGTGGCATAATAGGAGAGCATCTCGTAGATGTTTTATCCAAAGACTCTGTCCATGTTTATTCAACAGTAGCTTATTAGAAGATACGTGAAATTGTGTCCTCTGATAGTCATCGGCTTCCCTTCAAATCGCGGTGGTCCGGACCCGGAGCCGTGCCCTGACCGCGGCCGAGTGACCCCAGATGTCCAGACGGGAGCGGCGGGCGGGCTCTGCCCGCAGCTGGGGCGCCTCGGCCGGGCCCGATGGGGACCCCGCGGCGCGGCTCCCGTTACCCCACGGCAGGGTGAGCCCCGGCGCCGCCCGGCCGCCCAGATCTCCCCCGAGCCCAGCCGGAGCCCGCAACCCCCGCCCCGACGGCCCTCGGGGAGGTTTGTGGGTGGCAGCACCGCCCGGGGGGACATGCCGGTGCCACCTCCGCAGCATCCCCAGTGCCGCGGAGCCCCCGCTCCCCGTCCCTGCCCCGGCGCCGCTCGCCCCAGCGCCGGGGCTCTCCGCAGCCGGACGGGCCGGCGTCGCGCTCGGGGGAAACTTTGGCCCCGCCGACCTCCTCCCCCGGCCCCGCACCCGCGCCGGCCCCGCTCCGCGGAGCTGCGGGAGCCCGCGCACGGCGGCCCGGGGGGCGAGCGGGGGAGGAAGGACCGGCGCGGGGAGCAGCAGGGGCAGGGGAGCGGGGCGGCGCGGGGGCGGAGGGAGGGGTTTCTGCGGGGGTGTTGGTTTACCTTGGAGGTTCTGCACTCGGATGTCGCTGATGTGCCCGATGAGCTCCTCGCGCTGGAACCAGTCCCACTCCTGCCCGGCCATAGGGACGGGGGGCCGGGGCCAGGGGGGCGGCGGGAGCCGGCGGCACCGCCACCGCCGCCTTCACCGGCACCGACGGCGGGCGCGGAGCGCAGCGGGCGGGGGGACGGCCCCTCTCCGCGCCGGCTGCGCCCCGCCCCGCGTCCCTCCCTCCCTCC
>NW_024582054.1:22105858-22206416 GCF_017639235.1 Corvus kubaryi
GGCCCCGCACCGGCCCCGCGGTCTGCGGCAGGGCCCGCTCCGGCCGCCCCCTCGGGCGCAGGCGGGTCCGGCCCCGGCGCGGCGGGGACCCCGCGCCCGTCCCGCCGGAGCGGCCTCCCTGCACTCCCCATGAAAACGCGTTTATTGCCGAGGCAGGGGGGCCGCGAACAACGCCGAGCGTGTGGTCGCTTCCTCCTGCCGTGCCTGGGGACCGGAGAAGGGTCGTCCCTAGAGTAAGTGTCATGCACCACGGCGGTAATGGAAGAACAAAAGTATGAGCAGCAGAGGTGTTTTCCTCTTGGGGATGAAATCAGTGCCACTATGCATTAAAAGCACTAATAGTTGCATACTCATTTAGCTTGCTGTTGGTAGTCTGTTCAGGCTCTCAAATTTCCTTTGAGGTGAATTGAATGTCTTCATGTACACCGTTTTTCATCCAGCTTGGACAGTAATTGTTACCAAGGCTCTTCGGTGTCACTGAGATCTGTTCTCTACAAACCTGATGAACAGAGTGAGCACTTCATTTCCATACGAGGCGTTTCATTGCAATATACCACTATTTGTACCTTCGTGCCGGTAAACAGCAAATTTTGATATAATCCAGTCAGACCAGTATAGCATCAAGAGTTAGACTAGCAAAACACACAAGCAAGATCTACAAAGTTAAATATAAACAAACTGGGATCTAGAAATTGTGGCTCTTTCAAGTCTGAAGTGTTTATGTGATCCCAAGCAAACACTCCACACAACCAGTTGTTTCACCCAGCTCAGGAATGCAATGCTCTTCCCACAGCCTGCTCTGGTGATTTTGCTATTACAACGCAAAATCAGATGGAAATGGTAAGAAGGCAAAGTCATCCCTGAAGCATCTAATAAGGATTTGTCACCACTGTAACATGCAGCAGTCAGCTATCCCAAAATGCAGTCTCCAAGAGTCTGAGGCAGTCTTCAGCTGTTTATATATCAAGACTGGAAAGTTTTGCACAGGTGTAAGGACACATGAATGCCATGACAAGGAGTTTATAAACCTGAATGTAAGGAGTAGAAAAAACAGCTTGTGGAAAAAAAAAAAAAAAGTGTCTGAACTCAGATTTGCACAAATCACAATGCCAGGCTTTGACTTCATTTTACACTGGGAGGACCTGTTTTTTTTCCAGGCATTATCCAAGTGGGCTGAATGCATCAGTACCACATTTAGAGGTGGAGCTGGAAACTGAGTGAGTGTGGCTGTGGGAAAAACAGGTGAATGACTTCACAGCATCAGTTGAAATACTGTCTGCCAGAAGTGGCTGGAGATCCCTAATCCATACTGCTGCTCAAAGAAGGATTATTCCCAGCCCTGGATGGGGACAGCTGAGGCTTTGTCCCATTGTGTGTGAGCATCCTCCAGAAGCTGGGGTGTCATGAGCTCTCTAAATAGCCTTTCACATTCTGTACTGGCCTGCTTGTGAGACCTCTGAGTGGCCATTTGCTATGGTCAGCACACCAGCTGGAAAAAGGGAGGTGCTATGTGATACAGGCGAATGAGAAGAAGCAAACACATCTGCAACCTTCAGCAGCAGAATCATAGACTCACAGATTTGAAATTTTTTAGGATGGAAAAGACCTTTAAGATCATCAAGCTCAGCCAACGAACGAACACTGTCAAGGCCACCACTAAGACATGTCCCTAAGTGGCACATCTGCAAGTCTGTTAAATACCTCCAGGGATGGTGATTCCACCACTTCCCTGGGCAGCCTTTTCCAATGCTTGACAACTCTTTCAGTGAAGAAATTTTTCCTAATATCCAATCTAAACCTCCCCTGGCACAACTTGGCAGTATTTCCTCTTGTCCTATCACCTGTTACTTGTGAGAAGAGAACAACCCTCACCTGGCCACAATCTCCTTTCAGGTGGTTGTAGAGAGCAATAAGGTCCTTCCTGAGCCTCCTTTTCTCTAGGCTAACCCTCCTAGCTCCCTCAGCAGCTCCTCACAAGACTTGTACTTCAGACCTGTCACTATCTTCTTTGCCCTTGTCTGGATGTGCTCCAGCTCCTCAATCACCTCAATGTCTTTCTTGCAGGATTCAAGGTGCAGCTGCACCAGTGCCAAGTATAGCAGGATGGTCACTGTCCTGGTCCTGCTGGCCACACTCTTTCTGCTGTAACTCCTCACTGCCAGCCCCACCTGACCTGTGATGTTACAGCTGTCATTCATTGTTCTTGCAGATTTCCCTAGAGCTAATTACTGCCTTCACCCTCCTCCTTGTCCTCATGCAAGACCTGCCCAGCTTCACTCTTATGGTGGTTTAGGGTGCAGCCCATGCCACTGATACCTCCAGGTCTGCCAGATAGCTGCACTTGACCTGCACAGTCTGGGTCTCAGAGTCAGGCTGGGTTTAAGGTGTAAATGATTAACATTGTGGGAACAGGGAAGTTAAAACTTCCTCTTAGAGAGAGGAGAAGGGCATTAAACCATTCTTACCTAGGAAAACACCTGCTCTGTGCTGCCCTGTCCTCTGAAGGCACATTAGCAGAGGCTGGTGCGGTCCAGCAGCGGCTCAGGCTGGGGCTGCCAGCTCTTCCTGTGCCGAGGGAGGCAAAACCATCAGCACAGCAGCCTGCCCTTCTCTTGCCAACAAGTCAGGCAGAACTTCAGCCTCAGGTTCAGCCCATCCGCCAGGTCTGATCACACCAGCTTCTAGCCCAGCACATCAATATAAGCTGCATCAACCTCATACATTAATACGTTGGCCCATGAGGTGCTGCGAATGAAACCCTGATCCAGTTTTACTTAGCAGGCGTGCAGCTGTGTGTGGGGAAGGCAGCAGCCATGTCACCTGCATTTGTCCATCTGAGACTTTCAGCTGGCTCTTCAGCACCTTCCCCAAATCAGCTTTGTGGTTAGCAGAAGCCCTCATATGTAGAACCTCCTCTGAGATAATTGTAAAAAACACTGCAATATATGTAGAACCAAGTGCTCTAAA
Organism: Corvus kubaryi; assembly: GCF_017639235.1. Lineage (NCBI taxonomy): Eukaryota > Metazoa > Chordata > Aves > Passeriformes > Corvidae > Corvus > Corvus kubaryi. The sequence continues at coordinate 22,108,826 of NW_024582054.1, forward strand.
ATGGAAAGGTAAGCCTCTAACGTCATAAGGACATTTAAAAATTGTGACATCCAACAGAGCATCCTGTATAAACATTTTTTTAAGTTTTTATGTTCTTCCCTGCAACCTGGGGTCTGTGATTCAGCTCAGTAAGAAAGTATGAAATCTGGACTCTCATATTAAGCTAGAACACTAAATGTTATGTTACTTGTAAATTCTGTAAAGGCTTGTGGAAATTATCTGTGAAAATACTATATGCCTTCTAAGAAGTAACTGATTGTATGCAGTGAGGAGTAAAGAACTTCTCTTTAACAAAAAGTGATTTCATATTTTATTAACAAAGTCCACTTGCCTTTTGATGTTTAAGGACTATTCTATAACTGAAAAAGCAGGTTAGATTTAATTAAGTCCCTTGGCTCAGACTTGTTACTTAGGGCAACGCTGTAAACACTTGGCAAAGACTCTGAACTTTAATAGCAGGTTTATTAAAAAAAGAGTTTGGTCACGTATGAGAAAGCAGGGAGTCTGATAGGAAGTTCATGGGGAACCTACCACTGTTCTGCATAGCCTTTATCTTTTTTTTTAGTGTATGCAGAATAAAGATGTTAAAAAGCTTTTCGTTTCCCATCCTTTGCCTATCTTACCTGTGAGTTAATGAGTTGAATTCTCAGTTTGAGAAGAAAATTTACACTTGAAGGTTGTGTAATAGTAGGAACAAAGCCATCAAATTCTACAACTCAGCTTTGTGCCTGTCCATATGGAGGGTACCTTGTAGTTCCTGCTAAAATCGCAAGGGAAGGTATCTGACACAAAGGAAGCTATTTCTGAAATTAAGGAAGATATTTATGCCATTGTAGCTAATTTACTTTGCCTTTATAAACAGAGTTCTCCATATGAACAGTCATTCTAGGAATGGATTTTTTTTTTGGTTTTGTTTAAAATAGTTCCAGACCAGCGGTGACCAGAAAAAGGTGTTGTCTATCTTGCAATAGGTGAAAACATCGTGCATTTCAACCCAAACCTCAGAGGAGTGTAACTTCCTACCCAGCCATGCCTCAGCCATCCATGGCTGCTCCGACCCAAGAGCTACAAAAACAACTTTCCACTGATCCTTTCTAGACCTCCCTCTGCCTACATTCCCAAAACATCCTTGTTGAATACCCCAGGTCTGCAAGGTGTTTCTCTGCCCACAACAAATAGTGTTTTCGGAAAGGTGGTGGGCATTTGGGTCCTGCCCTTGAACTACTGGCATAGTCCTTGAGTCTTTGCGTGTGCTTCTGGCTGGTTAAAGGGGCTGCAGAGAATGTGAGGATCTCACTCAATTTTTAATCCTTTTTCTGAAGTCTTACAGGATGAGGACTGAAAATGTATGCTGTCTTACCCTATAGCTGAATGAGAAGGAAGGAGGAAAGTTAAAGTCTGTAACACACAAAAGTAATCCACATTCTTATTTAACTCTCAGACACATTACAACCCAGCTTGAGTGGTCACTCCATTTCAAGGCAATAATCATGCCCCTGGAGGTCTCATCAACACTTTATTTTCCTTGCTTAGCCCATATCTGAAATACTGAGGAGGGCCATCCAGGAGAAAAGACTCATTAGCTCTTCCAGATGAATAGGTAAGTGAAGATTTCATTTCTATTACCCTGTCTGACAGCAGCCACCCCTTAGTCTGGCTCCTCTGCCCACACACATGTAAACAATGGGAGGGGTACCATGTAAAACAGACTTTCAAAGCAAAACACCAAAAAGGTCAGGAGAGAAAAAGACAGTCTAATTCCACCAAGTAAACAGGAGACACTGAGAAAAATGTATTGTAATAAGAGGATTAAGCAACTGCAGGAAGTAAGGTCATGAGCAAAAAAAATCAAGTAAGCTATGAAATATAAGTGCTTTATGATTTCTTTAAAGGCAAAGGAATGTACACTAAAATGTGTGTTCTACTTTTCCACCCAAAGTGTGATAACTAGCAATGATTTAATTTATAAAATGTATATAATCAATAAAATGAATACCAGCTTAGAAATAGGAGTGTTGTGCCCCACTAGACCCATCTTCTTCTTAGTCCCCTTCAGATGGTAAGAGAGGAAGAGGGGTGATGACTCTTGGCCCTTCCTCAGTGTACCACTGAGCATATTTAGAACTCTGGATATTGACCAGCCTCCCTCTGCTCTGCTGTGTCTCCTCCTCCCTTGACTCCCAGAAATCCACCACATAAGCCACACTGATGAACCACATTTATTCACAACAACTGTTGCCACATAATGGCAATAAATAGACTATGGAACTTGCTGGAAGGTCTTTATGTGCTGAGTATAACTTTCATCACACAGTCCATGAATAAGGCCAGGAGTTACAGTGGCTTCTAACTTGGAAGGTGAATTTGTTTTATGTGCTTGCTACCAGGGTAAAGTTTGTTTGGACCAGCTTAGTAACAAAATGCACTTGGGTATTTTCAAGTCTGGGTCTTTTGGGATGACAGGGTAGCACCACAGGGACAGCTTTCACGTGCTAGAGGTGTAGAGGTGAGGTCCTTCTGATTCTTCATCAGGGCAGCTGGTGTGGTGGGGGCAGGGCTGTGTGGGTCACTCTAAGTCCTCCCTCTGTTGGTTTTTCATTCTCTTTGGTAAGTGTGGTTTATTTTAAGGTGTGATTTAGTGAGAACATGTGTGCTTTATTGACAGAGGTGGTGGGAAAGGCTGTTCTCTGGTCTTCAGGCTGGTTTTCTTATTTTCTTACATTCAGTTTGGTTTTCTGTAATTTTTTCATGCAGATGAAAATTGGAAGAAAAGGAGAGTAGTTATGTAAAACTCATTTGAATGTTACATACTTGTGGAGCTGATTTCTTTCTGTTGCCATGAGCCTTTCATTCAAAATCTCCCCCCATACTAGGGCAAAACCCTTCCTTGATTCAGAGAGGACTTGACACAGAAAAAGTTCCATCTAGTTTTTGGAAACTTGTTTGTTATTTTTTCCCTTTATTCTGCTTCTATTTTCCTTCTGTTTCTGATGGATGCAGGATGCAGTTGTCTCATCCATGTGACAGTATTGTGTAATTCTGCCCCTTTGAGCCTGATTTGCTCTCATTCGTCTGTGACCAGCTGAATTCAGGACCTTCAGATTCCCGTCTGTGTGCTCCAGCACGCTATGAAGATTTGTTGCCCCAGTAGATACTGAACAAAGGTTGCAATGTTTACCAGCAAAGGGATCATTTTTCCAGCTCTGGATGTTGTATAGCACCCTAAAGGCCAGGAAAAAGACGCAAGAAGCAAAGCTTTTACCTTTAAAGCATCTGAGCATCTCCAAGAAGTTTCCATCTCTTCAGAACCTGCTCCCATAACATGAGTTTCACGGTTTCATTCTGTCTGATCTCCCTGCAAAGGTAGAGATGCCAGCCTGGTTCCAGCAGCGCCTTAAACAGTAACCCAGGAAACAGAGGGAGCAATTCTGAGTCAGGGCTTACTGCATGGAAGGAGAGAGGGACAAAAAGCAGTGGCCTGGTGTGTGGATGTCTCTGCGGGTGATGATGATGGCAGTAGGGTCCCATATAGCTGTGCAAGCTGGTGAAGTTGTGCAGGAAGAAGCAATCCACCTGAACACTGCTCAGGGGTGGCCATTGCTGCACAATGTTCAGCTTCAAGTCACCCTGGCTCTCCTGGTTGCCTTCTTCTGCCTGAATGATCTTGGCTAGAGAAACCTGTGGTACATTCATTGTATATCCCAGAGATACAAGTCAAGGCCTCTGCAACAGTACTCACTGGCAAAGACTATTTCTGGACATAACTACAAATATTTAATACAGTGTAAATTATAAATCAGCCTTCCTCTGACACCAACCAGAAGTAAATGCTTCAAATGAAAATGGAGATTGCCTGGTCTGTTTTTTACCCCATGAATATTAGGATTGGAAGAAGGGCAGCAGGTAATTATTAGTGTTCAAGCACTGCAGTTGCAGTTGCTATATAAACAATGCTAACATCACTGACTTTTATACACAGCTTTCCATCTGCAGATTTCAAATCTCTTGTATATTACAATTTTCTATAATTTCCTGGCATAACCTGTCTGAAACAAAATCTACAAGCCCTGCAATAATATTTGATATTACAGAAAACAACCAGTATATTTTTGCAATAAAATGTTTGTGGAGGAATGAATTATGTGTGATCTATTCTGCGTACTTCACCATAGTAACAAAATGAATTGGTTTCTTAGAAGCCAGCAAGCAAGAAGGCTTCTTTTGAACTGCCTGACCTCTTTCCCAGCACTGGAGATGTCAAATATTCTTCAAATGCAACATTCAGCTAAACTGCCTATCAATGCAGCACCCTTCCAAAGCAATTCAACCTCTTCCTATTTGTTTGTTTCTGTTTGAAGAAGGGGTTTCAATTTTACATCCAATGTCAAGTCAGTTTGATTGTGAGAGATGTGAGAAGAGATTCCTTCCCTGACCTTCCCAAACAATATTAGCTTTGAAAGTAACAGAAATATATAAATGCTCCAAATGTAGGGGCTGTACCTTGTAGCTGATAAATAAACTGATGGTTTTTTGAGGTAAGAAATGGATGACTCTGATGCATAACCAGCCAGACAGAGGATTTTGCAGTATGAGATGCACTCACTAATGTTTCCAAGCTCTTTCAGAGCAGGCATTTTCAAACCTTACTTATATTTCACTTAATATTTAATGTCACAGTTCTGCCAGAAGCCTCTGAAAATAGGGAGAATTAAAAGCCATCAGTCATTCCTTAGCAGAAGGAAGTTGATGATTTAGAAAGTTTCTCTTTATCATGTTTCCAAGCGTGACTTTGAGGAGTGCTAGGAATGTCAGACGTCCTTGTGGTGCCTGTAGAGGCCGTTTAGAAGTCATGTTTGGTGGTATTTCACCTGAGCACGGTTAACTGCAAGCATCTGTCAGGGTTTGTCAACCTCTAACCAATATGTCCTTAAAGACTAATCACCTTAGAAGTCGTGTTAGAGAACACACAGTGGAGCCTTTCCTTAAGTAGGTTTTGATGTCCTTGCTTTGCTGTGGTCAGCAGGGTCCTCAGTGTTGGTTTGGAGATCAGCACCCCAGTCAGGAAATGTTTCTAGTGAGAGGTGGCTGGCTGCTTCCTTCTGACCTGTTCTTGTCCTCTTTTCTGAATGCATTTTCCAAATTAAGCTCTGGATTTCAAACCCATCCTTTAAACAGAAAAATCTGGAATCTGGAGAGAAGACAAACAGCAGTATCTTGTGGGTATGGGGTACCAAAAAGAACTTTCTATGCTCAGTTTGTAGGTGTTGGTGTGTGCATGAGCATGGAAATGCAGGCTGAAGTGGTAACTTGCCAGTGGTTCAGTATAGGGATTTCATTACTGTTGCCTTTCTCCATGTCCAACCTCCCTCTGCATCACCCAGTCCCTCCTGTATCACAGAGATGGGTTGAGGGGATAAAAAATGGATGGATTTGTATGTATTTATGCATTGTTTTCCCTGTTCTAATAACTGCTTTGCAAAAATGAACAACAGTTAAGGAGGAAGGCGAAAGTATGAGGCATCCTCACTTGGCAGATATTCTTAAGTCAGCTTTGATGGAAATGTTTGTACTTTGCTTCTGAGAGAGGCTCAGGAATACATCTATTTATATTGTAACTCCCTTGACTTGAACTAGCAGATGATCATAGATACCACAGTACAAAATTCAACTGGTGTAATTTGAGAAGAAATTTTGGAGATTGAAAATACCCTTTAATTTTCCCCTTAGAAGAGCCCAGAAAAGGCATTTGGTGCAATCTCCCACCTCTCAAAACCAACACAGTTGCAAGTGATGGATTTGAATGGAAGTCCCAACAGCAATATTTGTCTCCAGTACTGCAGAACAGTTGAGATAAAAATCTGACAAATTTCCCAATTTTGTTAGGTTCTAGTAAGGCTGCCAAAATGTGCAAAACTTGAAAAATCAAGGATTTTCTTTCTTGTGTTTTTATACAAGTCAATGGCTCATCCCATTTGATCCAAGAGAACTTTTATGGGAGCATTTTGAGATTCCAGGATGAGGTAGAAGTGTGACCACATGTAGTGGTGCTGGAGAGCTCTGCCTTTTGTATTCAGTGATTTTTACCAGCACTTACAAATCTTGTTGCATTTTATTGCACAATTGATTTTAAAATATGTATATGTCCAGGTGCTCTTTCCTATGAACATTGGTGAGAAACATCCCTGAAGTGTTTCATGAAGAGGCGAAGTGTTCAGGGCTCTTCACACACAGAGTTAATTTTCTTCTTAAGAAGAAAACACCAGTTCTTAAGGGGTTTTAAATGCACGGGTGACAAGAAAGACAAAAACCAATGGCCAGAAGCCGAAGCCAAGATGAATCCAAATGAGGAGATTTTAATAGTGAGTCAGTCATCCAGAGAAATGACGATTTGCCAACTCTTAATGTCTTCAGAGAGAGAGCGTGCCTTTCTAGAAGATGTGCCATACTAACAGTACAGTTTATTCAAAAGTGGGTTAATTGTGTGAAGTATAATGACTTGTAAAATAAAAGCTGTATCAGAGGATCTGCCTAATGGTCCTTTGCCTTTAGTTTTGTGAGGTTTATCTTAAAAGGGTGTTGCTTTTCTTTTAGTTTTTCCAGCTCTTGCACAGAGTAGGTCAAAGAATTTTAATTCCATTCCTTACAGATTTCTACCTGGAAAATGAAGCCATTGAGCAAAGCAGAAGTCGTAACAGCAACTGTGAAGTGATAACAGTTTGCAGTTAGTGCTCAGCCAGTGGGAACTAATTCACTCATTCACAAAGCTACAAAGCTGCTGTCAGATGGCATTTTTTTTGTCGCTATCAAACAGATTGTGATTAGATCCACTGACAAAGGTGAATGGTTTAATAGTCATAATTTAATCCTCTTTATCAATTCAGCAGGACAGTCTCTAAATCACACAGTCCATTTTTTGCGAGGTTATCCTGAATTTATAGTCAAAACCATTGCCACAACATTTGGAAATGCATATTGCTAGATGGTTGTTATAGTGCAGTTCATACCTGTGTGTGTACCTAACCTGAACGGCCTCTCTGCCAAAGGTGTGTGTAAAATTATCTGTGTATGTACCTGGACATACACATGTATGGAATTAATAAATATGGGAGTGAACAGAAGAGTGCTGGTGGTGGAACATGAGCACGTGGATGTCTGGTTTGTTCAGTACTGTTTCTGTGAGTCATACACATCTGTGCACAAGACGCTACTGCCTCCTGCTCCTCTTACGTATCTTCATGAAGACTCATAACGTTGACATGGTATCTGCAAGAGAGGCTCAGGGAGTCAGTGGGTGCCCTGTTACCAGGTGATACTTGTCAAGACCCTGTCTTCCCCGTTCAGGTGTGTTCTGAGAGTTAAAACACAAATAGTGACACACATACAGAATGTTACCAGGATCATTCACTCAATTCAGAGCACCTGAATTTGAGAAGTCTGGATATTAGTTTGGCTTTGGCTGTGTCTTAGGGCATACATGATCATATATAAGTCACTTAATTTCTCTGAATTTATCTTATTTATAGGACTGGATGCTCTTGGTTTACTATGCCCTACTTCTCCCAGCTCTTGTGAACTGCTACATTCATGTGTCTTCATGTGGGGGCAGTTTCAGGAAAGCTATGTGGTTTCATTATTGCCTGTACAAACAGAAAGCAGTGCCTGTATTTTGGCTGGTAAAAGTGAAGCAACAATGATCAGAGTTTTTTTCTGTGCATGTCTTAAGGTAGGCTATAGGATATATCCATGTTCAGTTCTTTTTTATGTCTTCTTTCTGAGCATCTCAGTTGGTACTGCATGTGCTAAACCCCTCTATGCTCACCAGGAATGGTTCCAAAGTTCTTAACCTAAGGCTGTCAGTGCAGGGAAATGGTGTAATCTCCCCAGATTATGGAAGGGGTTACAAACCATGTACCAGAAATTCTCAGATTTTTGCTCTTGCAAAAGATATTTGCTTAAAAGTCCCTTTGCCTGCCAGGAAGAAAATTTGGGGGAGAGATGAAGTATGTTTTTGCTCCAGCATAGTGGAAGCAACCTAAGAAAATATGCTCCGGTTATATCCTAGAGGTGAAAGGGCCAATAAAACAAACAAATAAAGTAGTGCTTATTGCTTTGAGAAATCTCATCATTTCTGAGCTGATTTCAATGATTTTTCAACAGGTGCAGCCACAGGGATGCTCTGCCTTTCCTAAACAGATGATATATCAGTTTAAAATCAGTTCCCAGCTGATAGGGAAAGGATTGCAATCTGCTTAATAGTGCCATTGCTGCAGACAAGTAGACGTCATTTCTGAAGGGAAAATATTGGGAACACAGCTATTTCCTGAGACCAAAGGAGACAGACAGGCCTGCAGCCATTGGTTATATCTGGGAGCACCATGTCGTGTGTGCAGACTTCACCCCACAACGGTGGCCTTGAGTGCACAACCACAGCCAGTGTCAGCTCTCACCTCATGCATTTTATGTGCTGTAGAAGCCACGGCTTTATCCCCGCCCTGGTTCTCAACTTCTGCCAGCGCAGCTTTCTCGGGAAGCTGGAGCAGCAGCACACAATGCACAATGTAACACCTCTCTCCCTGTTTCTTCCTACAGACCGGCCATTGAGCACTGGTCAGGAGCCATTAGCACCCAGTTCAAACAATGTAAATTCTATGAGAACTCATTGTTTTTATAAAGATCGCATGCAATCTGTTGCCAAGCAGCCTACGCAAATATTTAAAGCCTGCCTCTTTCTTCACACAGTTTAAAAACAAAACAAAACAAAAATAACAAGAGCTTTTACTTTGTAAAGGCTGAGGCAGAATTAACCTCTTCCTGCACAAGTACCAGACACTGAGATGATGGAATTATTGACATGTGCATGCGTTCCAAGGGAATTATGCTGGAGAGGACTTGATTTGGAGGCTGGATGTGTATTTATATATGTATTGTTATATATTTTGACAGTACAAGATAGGTCTTTCCAAGTCCCTCTTTTCTTGAGAGGTAACATTTTTCTGGCTAACCCTAATGTAACTACCTGATTTCTAAGGATCACCTCCTCACCCCAATTATCTCCAGGGTCCAGGCCCACCTAGGAAGAATAGCCACTTTTGATCATGATTTTCTCTCTCTCCATTCCTGCTGTCGTTCATATCTAAACACATGCTCAGCTGCATTGCTGAAATCGTCAGACAGGAACAATGTCCATTCTGTCAAAATGTTATAGGAGTGCCAGCTCTAGATTTGTGTGCAGAAACTTGGAAGTAGACACACATTTAAAAATACTCAATATTTTTACTCCTATCACACTTCAGTCTCACCAATATGAGTTATCAGGCTAGGTTTTTCTGTCTCTGGGAACAGTGTCCAGGCACGGAGCTGTCTAGTCAGGCAAGAATTATCATCAGTATCACAGTGGATAGACTTCATGAAAAAACAGACCAAGTACAAATATAAGCAATGGCTCAAATCCCAGCGGCACTTTTCCATAGGAATAGGCTTTCATACAGTATGTACCTTTGTGTGCAACTGGAATACTCAAAAGGAGTCATTTCCCAGCCAAATGAAGCCTTTATCAGTGACTCCAGGGCCTGATTGCCAAGGAGACGTCTATGATCTGTGAAGAGTCAGGATTATGAAGGTAATTAACATGCCCCTAAGATCTGCCTCAGAAGTTTGCCATTCATTCATGCCACACATACCTATCCCATAAGAAAAAGACTGTTTTCAGGATACTTTCTGACCACCTCCTTCTTGCATTTGATTTCTAAGGTTCACTTTATTATTCTGCTTTTTGAAACCAAAGTTTCATGTTCAGAGCAGAATCACATAAATGTGATCTGAGCTCCCTGAGGTTGTAAAATTTCATGATACATCTTATATAAGTTCTAAATCAATTCCTCCAAACTGATTTCAGAATTGCCTGAAACACCATTTAGTATGGCCTGACCTATTTTTGCTAGACAAACTTTAAAACTGGTTGGAAAGTATCCCCATTTTAGCAATGACCTTGTTATTTATAACCAGGTCTTGATCCTATAATATCTATTAATTATAATAATTTTCCTCAAAATGTCATTTATCCACACGTTCATGAGGACATAAAATCCTGCAACTCGCCTAACTAAGATCTGAAAGACCTTACTGTGGTTTCTTATCGTGGCTATAAAAATGCAAATACCTATAGCTAATGTGCCACGATGGGGTTACCGAGGTGGTAACATCAATTATATGCATAACTGTTTTCTGCATCAAGACATTAATGTGTAAAAGCACAAACAATTTTCAAGATTTATCTTACTTTTAAATGTATTTACTGATTGTGATTTACTATATTTCCTTCTGTGAGAACCATACACCAGTAGACAAGTTTTCCTTTCGTTGCCAGTTTGCTTCACCTGTGGTTCTCATGCATTGCCAATGAGATCTGCAGTACCCACAAATGAAAAGGATAATTTAAACTCACAAGAAGCAACTGAAAGTAACCAAGTAAGAGTTATTTAGAATAATTTGGGTTGGAAGTGACCTTTAAAGGTCGTCTAGTCCAAACTCTCTGCAATGAGTAGGGACAGCTTCAACTAGATCAGATTGCTCAGAGTCTAGTTCCAGTTGGGCCTTGAATGTTTCCAGAAACAGGGCATCCACCCACCTCTCTGGACAACCTGTGCCAGTTTTTCACCACACTCATTTCTTCCTTATAACTAGTCTAAACCTACCTTCTTTTCGTTTGAAACCATTACTCCCCGTCCTATTGCAACAGGCCCTACTGAAAAGTTTGTGCCTCACCATAAAGGTCCTTCTTGGCCTTAAAACTTGCAACTCCTTAGGCAATGGCTTGCGCTGCAGGCGGGGGATTGGAGATGAATGCCTGTGTGTCTGGTGGCTCATGTGCCGTCTGACCGTCACGGGCAACATGAACCGCAGCGAAGCAGCACATTTGAGTGCCGATGGCTGATACCGAAAATCTCCTTTAATGCCCTGCGTGGCTCGGGGCTCGGCGGGGTCAGCCCCCGCTGCCGCCCGCGGTGCGCGCACGGCGGGCAGCGCCGAGCCGTGGGCACCGCTGCCCTCTCCTGGCGCCTGCCCGCATCTCGGGATGAGCCGGGGGCCCGTGCGCGCTCTGCGATGGGTGGGAGTGTGACAGCCGCGCCGCAGGGCCGCACGGGGCAGAATAGAATTAGGTTTCCTGGATACAACCCATTTACAGGTAGCTATACGGGGTTGTGAAAGACTGTGGCAATAAAGATGGTTTTAGTGCGTCTCTGCTTTAGGGGACCAGTCCCACCCATGCTCCCCTCCCTGCCTTGCACTCCCCGGCGGGACATGCCCGGGTGCCTGCAGCCTGCTGTCCTGCACCGAGGAAGGCAGTAAATGGGAGAGCTTTTCATTAGTTAGAGCCCCTAATTTGGGGATTGTGTAAAGCTTTTTCCCATTCCTGTAGTTAACCTGAAACCTCTAACACATGCACTGCCAGTCTCAGTGGAAAACAAATCATATGTTGAGTGTTGCAATGCTCCACAGAGACATCGGGGAGAATTTGTCAGCCCTGGACCCTAGAGATACACAGGGCCTTTTTATTATTTCAACTTCGAGCAGTCATTTGTGACTGAGTCCAGAGAGCGTAAAACTGCCTCGTTTTCCAGGCGCTTTGCGTAGGCACCTTTGCCTGTATGAGATGCAGGGAACTCAGAGAAGGGCGCTGCAGATCAGCCTCCTCTGCTCATCCTCTGAAGTGCAGGACTTCAATTTTTTCCACATCTTTTTTACCCTTTTCTCATCCGTCTCCACTCCTGGTGAACTTTTAAGGGTACAAGAATGTTGCACACCTGCAAAACATTCATTTACTTTCTCTCCAGCCAAACCCATGTTCAAGGTTCCTCCCCCGGCTGGGGCAACTTTCCCTTGCAATACAGGGAATAAAACAAAGAGAGAGGGGAAAGTCCTTCAAGCCTTTTTCAGGCCAGGGGTGGAACCACAGGAGCAGGAGCAGCCTGAGCATTCGAGAAAGATCAGAGGAGGAAAGGGAGAAAAATTCCGAAAGAGGTACATGGCTCTTGCATGCACCTCACAGCCTTAACCTGCTGAGTGGTAAAAGAAATGTTCTCCACTCCCTCTGTTTTTATTTTCCTTCTCAGGGAACTTTGCATAGCTGGAGGAGGAAAAGAAAAATAACTATCTTAGATATTATTCCAGTACTTTAATTTCTGTTTCAAAGAATCCAATTTATTAGCAGCAGTACCTGGGATTATACTCACCAAACAAACTCTCAAAGGAAGCCTCACCATCTAGGTGTATTTTTCATTATACAATAAACTCTGAACTCCACCAAAGGTGTTTTCTCGTAGTGTTAAACTCAGTGCCTGACAATTATTGTCCAGCTCCATTTGGTGCCAGAAGTGCATTCAGTGGAGAAGTAATAAATCCTTTCATGCTGTTTAATAAAATGAGAAAATGTGTTGCTCACACTTGGATGCTAGACTTTATTACACAAACACAGCTAAAAAAATAAATGGAGTATTTCCTGTTTAGAAGTGCCTGCAAGTCACATGATGTTGATTTTCTCCAGGTGTTGCAACCCTAAATGAAATTTTCACTTAAGTTATTCTTAAAGAAGTGAGTTATTTCAAAATGCAATAATCAACATGTTGTTAAAGGTGCAAAAACCATTGTAAAACCCCCCAAAACATCCAATGTGCTGTAATGAAATTAGATGTGAAGCATTGCGGTTGCCAAATTATTCAAGACATTTGTGAGACACTTTGCCATCCACTTGAGTGCTTTTCTGAGTTTCTACTGAGAGAAAAAAAAAGCAAGGAAAAATCCTATGAGGTCTGAGAAATGCTTTCAGCTCCTCAGTTGGTTTTGTCTCTTTGTAGGGAGCTGGGGTTATTCTCTGCTCTGGTGGCCTGGTCTTGGTTAGAGGTGCCACTGCCATTGTAAAATAGATGCCTGATATAAATAAATATCTTCATCAAGGTGAAAGCGCTATGTGAAAACTGCTCCTTAAGCAGGATTGTCTGTTCCTTCATTTTCACTTATTTAAATGAAAGAAAAAGTCAGCCACAGTTTGTCTTTTAATAGATGAATCCTTCAGTTTTGGATGTGTTCCATACTGCTCATACTCGCACAACCCATGTGAACCTCATCCTGTGATGCTTTCAAGAACATGATGAATACCTGTCATGCATGCCTCATTTCTCCTCTCTCTTGCCTTCCATTTACAGGCTTGTGTGGGCGAGTCTCTCCCCTTTGGGGACGTGGTGGGGGGCATTTAGAGGTGCTCAATAGTCTGTATTGCTGTGGGAGATGTGGAGCAAGAAGCACTGAGCATTAGGATGGGTCTAACATCTTGCTGAAGTTTCTCCCACAGCTTCTGAACAACCACCAGAGTGGAGACTCCTCTCAGAGTAGCTCTATGCACATGTAAATTCCCTGCACACCTGAGAAGGATGGACCTCGCCCCAGAACTTCAGAGACATCTAGACAAATTCTGAGCCCTAACAATCTGTTATTCCCATCCATGATAATTTTTTGATATACCATTATATGAACTTAGCGTTGTCTCTTTCATATTTAATAGCTGGAGTTGTATCTCTCTTCTGTTAATCTCTTGCTCAAATCTCTCCCAGTTTAAAATGGCTGAGCACACTTACACCAGTGGGGTTAATTACTCCAGTTGGTGTTTCTTACAGAAAAAAAGCAGATCTCTATCATTGGGTGGCTCATGCCTTTTCTGTAGACTAACACTAACCTGAATACCTCTAAGAGGCACTGACAGTGCACCTCTATAAATGTCAAAGAACAACAGCACCTCAGATATCATCCAAAAAGCTCTTGTACCTGAAAGAATGACTCAAAGAGCCACCATTTCATACATAATGAAACAGGTCAGAAGTGACTGCACAAACTTGCCAAATGATGCAAACTTTGTAACAGGCCCTCAGAGCACACATTGTTTCCTTACCAGCTTGACCAGCTGATGACTCTGCAGTCACCAGAACAGGTGGGATCACCCTGTCCTCCCACCCTTCCATTTTCTGGGCCAGCACCTGCAGTCATATGAGTCAAGGAACACACCTATCTGAAAATTATTGGGCTTTTTGGAGGATTGTTTTTTGTCTAGATCAGTCTGCTGATGCAGTTGGCCAAACAACTTAGCTGGTTGCTGTGGTGGGGCAGTATGGCAGGGAAAAAAGGTGGGACGTACCTTTTTAACAACAGTGCAGTCATCAGATGGCTGGAAAGGCTTGTGAAACCATCTCATAGGGTTTTGCAAACCTAGTGTGGTTTGCATCTCCCTGAGGTCCTTTTCTCCCAGAGGCCCCAGTTCAACATTGCAGTTAAATGACTGAATTTCAAGCTCATGAGTAATTCCCAAGGCATTTCATATTTAATTTCAATTTAATTGTATTCTTAACTTAAATTTAATGATAAGCATAGATTTACTTGCATGTGCAGAGTTAGGTATGCGTTCATGTCCTTCTCAGGAGGAATATCACAATTGCGTGTATGGAAAAAAGTAATTGATTTTTCCTAATGGGTGATTCCAGTTATGAATTTATTTGGCTCATTAGTTGAGAGCTGATTTATTCACTCTTTCTCTTTACTGACAGCAGCAAGTTTCCTTCCACCTGGGTGTAACTCCAGGACACAGAACTTTCCACTTAACTCCCTCTGCCGATGTACTCAAACTCTTTCTTATCAGAGTTGGTCTTACAAGAGGGTTTTTGTTGCTTAAAAATTTCGAAACTCAGCAGGATCAAATGTAGGCTTTTAAATCTGCATTTGAGCTCCTCCATACACTTTTGGGGCTGTGAGCTTCCCACGTCATTTCCAGTGAGAGATAAAAAAGAAAACCTCTGAGTCTCTCCCTGTGACTGTGGGGACCAGAAGCACCAATTTGCAGCAGTCCTTTTTCCTGTCAGGCAGTGGGGTCATGGCACAATGCAGAGAACATCTCTGTAACCTTGTGAGGTCAGATGAGCACAAGTGATGCAGGGAACGATGATAATAATAGAAAAAGAAAGGTGAAAATAGTTGGGATTTAAAAGGGATTGCGAAGACACTCCTGGAATACTAAATATTGGTATTACACAATTAAGTGAAACCTTCTGCTGGTCTAAAATATATATTAAAAAAATCGGTCTGAGTTGAAATGTGATGCCATGCTGCTTACATTATATATGAATAGTAATTGGAAACAGGACATCTGCAGAAATTAACCATTAACTGTTGAGCACTAAAATCTCTAATTGAGTTTGTAAGCCCTTAATGGCACAGTTAACCTTAAACATAGCTCGGTGCATGCACTACCTGGTTAACACTGGTTAATAACTCTAACAGCTGATAATATTTCACACCCATGAGAGCACCAGATTAGCAAGAGACTTGCTGGAATGAGCTCAGCTCGCCGCTCTTTTGGACCACAGACATAACAGCTTAACCTTTCTGAGCTTAACCTTTCTGCTGTAACTGGTCTTTTTGGGTTTTCTTCCTTCCAGACCTGCGCGTGATGAGAGCACCCCTGCACGTGTGGCTTGGTGAACTGCACACACTGCTGTGTCCTTGGAGCACTTCGTGTCATAGCAGCAGACGGAAGCTGCATGGATAGTGATGGATAAATCCACCTCAGGTGGGCTGGAAGAAGCATCTATAACTTGAAGTGTCCTTGAGAGGGAGTGGCGCTGTAAATTACACAAGAAGGGCAAATTCTACCCCAAAGTATCAATGGGAACTGGAGAGATCAAAGTTGTGAGGAACAGCCCACTACATGCTTGACTGGGGATTCATTCATAAATCTTAACCCCCACATCCTCTACCATTAAACCCATTGCCCAGGAAACCCTACGACTGTGCAGCCCAGGCAGAGCAGCTTGGGAAGGACAATTTCAAAAGTGTGCGTGGTTTAAAGTGACTGGTGCAAGGGGCAGAGCTGACAAGCAGGTGGAAGAACTGTTGTTGAAAAAGCACATAATTCTTTGTCAGCAATGGAAAGTAAAACTTGACAAGTGGATTCAAGGGTCTAGCGCTGTTGGCTTTAGGTGGCTTGTAAACAAAAAATACTTTGTTACTGCCAACTTCCAACACATATCTAAGCAAATTAATTCTGTGGATATTCCAGAAGAAGTATGTGTATGGACACATATATATGTGTGTGTATATATATATACTTTTTTTTTTAAGAAGCAAAACCCCTAAATGTGAATTGAATACATTTTTGAAGAGACTCACAAATCTCAGCTGCAGACTTGTGTAACTTGTAGCAAGAGCGTGTGCCACAGCTCCTCTGAGGCTGGCATTCATCTGGAGAAAACCAGGTGAGGTCTGCACCTTGGGTTGTCCTGAGGGCATCCCTGCAGAGCCCAGGCAGGACTGTCCAGCGCTGCCCTCACCCACTGTTGCTAGAGTGAGGGGCAGCGATGAGAGGAGTGTATGCAGACCTGCCCCTCTGCAGCAGGGCGTGCTGGATTGCTGGCAGCAGGAAGATGTGCAGCTGAGAGGCCAGCCTGGCCCTGTCCTGTCCCATCCTGTCCTGTCCCATCCTGTCCTGTCCTGTCGTGTCCTTTGTGCTCCCCAGGCAGCAGTGCAGCCGCAGCACAGCCCAAGATCACAGGTCCTCGCCTTTCGACGGCAACTGCTCTTTTATGGCTGTGACCTGCAGCATGTGACTGAAGCCAGGAAATGAAAATCACCTTCTTTTCTCAATTTACTCGCCTTAAAAAATCGTGCTTGTTCTTATGAACCCTTCTTTTATATAATTTTCATTAACAGTACTTAACATGACAATGACTTTGACGATAATTACCCATTTTTCTGGCAAAACTATTATGGCTTTTGTGGTACGTGAAAATTCACAATAAGGGGGTACAGATCAAACCTTTGAGCTAGCAGATGTCTCTGAAAACAATTTTTCCTGTGCGCTTATGATAGAAATTCTCTAGCATTTTTTGTACTTAACAAGAAGTTTTGCTGACCAAGATAAATAAAACAAAAACCATAGCTCCGTGCAACGTGGGGTTTGGATTTAAAGTAAATCTTTCTCCCATGCAGAGATTTAGCCCCTCCGAGGCTGCTGTTTTGTCACCTTTTACATCCTTGTCTCCTAGGCACCCTCAGAGTTTACTGCAGCTGACATGGCTTCCTGTGGACTTTCGCCTACGCACTGCCTTTAGGTACCTGCAGGAGTTGATCACTTTGCAGCCATTACTCTTTTCCTATTTTCCCATGTGTTTTTACGGCAACTTGTGGTGATTTTCTAGGCTAGCTGGGGTATCTGGGGCTTCTTTGTGCCTTTGTTAGATGTTTTGTTTTTCTTTCTTTTTCCCCAATGGCAGTTATTTTATTACATCCCAGCCTGTGTCTCCAGGCCTCACGCTCTGGGATTCTTGTTTGGTTTTCTCATGGAGCAGCCCTTTTCCCTTACCATTTCCCTGATGCCTTGTATTGCATTTTTATTACAGCAGAGGCTGTGTCTACAGGTCCTTCAGGCTATTTGTTCTGAGACTTTTATTGGATTCTCAATAAATATGTTTGCCATTGGGGGTCCTTAGCTGGTTTCCTTACCTATTTTTATTGAAGCTGTGATTCCAGACAAAATGTTAACCAGCTATTTCAACAGCAATCTGGTTTCTCTTCTGAGCCCTTGCACAGTTTCTTACATGTTTGCATTGGCTGAGCTACATCTCCTGCTTTTTTTTCCTTTTTTTTTTTTTGATGTTTCCCTCATGTTAGGACCTTTTGTTGATGCAGTCTGGGTGCTTTTCTGCAGCCGTCTCCATTTTACCTGGCAGCACAACTACACCTTTGTGGCAGGCAGCAGGTGGAATGAAAACAGTTCTCTGAAAAGCTGAGAAATCCTAGGCTTTGGGTAAACAAAGACAAGCAGGTCACATTCCTGCAAAAAGCTGCTCTTTGCTAAATTGACCTGATGGTTTTTACTTGGGTAATCCATGCTTCACTGAGGTACATCAGGGTGCATCGTCTTCATTAAGAGAGATGGATTTGGTGTCTTACAGGATGGTGAGTGTGTTGTCCTGGTGAGGTTTTCCTGTGAGGAAAGACTGACAAACCCTTTCAGGCATGTCACCAAAGTACTAAAGCTGGAGGCTCCCAGTCATCTCTGCCATGAGGATTTTAATCCAAATTTTCACAGAAATTCTGATCTGACATTTGGTTTTGTCCCATTTCCATGGTTATTTGTGGTATCAATACATAAAAGTTAGGGGGCAGTGGCATTCCCTGGAGAGACTGTGTGGAAAGGCTGATGTGGCAGCCTAGATACACAGGGCAGGACTGGCAACTTTTCCTCCCTAAAGGCAACAGCTGCACCCCTGTCCTAGTCCTTTCAGGAATGGGGTTCGGGTACAACTGCCTGGCATTCACGTCTCAGAAACCACTGCCAGGGCTGGTGGGTTACCTTGCACCCCATCAGCGTGCTGAGCCCAGACAGCAAAACACTGATGGGTAATACTGGAGAGGGGGAAAAAAAAGCCTCTCTCAGCCTAAGCCTAAGCCTTCATCTTTTAAAGTAGTTTTTGTGCATTTCATTGGTTTTCTATTTTTAACTTGGGTGAAAAGGCCTATGTGATCAATGGTTTTCTATTTTTAACTTGGGTGAAAAGGCCTGTGTGATCAACATATATGTGTGTGTTTGTGCATCTCTAACTGCTCTTCTCACAGTAACTTTTGAACTTATGGGCCAGTTTCAACCAGATTTGACTGAGGAGAAATCACAAAGATAGGATGCTCCTGCAATTTCTGTCTTAAATAAACAGCCGGGTAGAGGACAGAGTATCAGAGAATCCACACAGGAAAGAGCCATTCTAAATACTTTAACTGCAGGAAAAGTTTAGATCACAGTCCATGCTTTATTGGACATAAAAATCTACCAATCATTCAGGTTGTCTTTCCCAGATGAAGACCATATCCTGTGTGTAGTAAAAGGTAATTCTGATTGAGCTTTTTCTGGTGCTGTGGACATTCATAAAGTCTTCTCTCACAAACACATGCTGCAGCTTTAGCCTAATGCAGTTTTTAAAAGAGAATCAACTACAAGATGCAAATTAATTTGAAACCAGGACCTGCTCCTTATGATACAGATAGACATAGATATTTGCTTAGAGCTAGTTATAAAGCTGTTCTGTGGCATTTATTTTATCAGTACTCTAGAAAATATCAATAGATATTTTCCATTTAATGTGACACACACATTAATTGCCTTGTTTTTGAGAGGGAGTATTTATATTTTGGGACCAGAGGATTTGTCTCAGAAGAGTAAGACATTGATGGCAAAGAAATTAAGACAGTCCATGTCAAACAAGTCCCCTTTCTGACCTTGGAAGACCATTTCTCCTTCAGCATGAGGCTGTTTTCCAGGCATAGAGAAAGGTGGAACTATCTAATGCTACACTATATTTTACCTCAGAAAAGGAAAACTGGGACACTGTGAGACTGATACCCTTGACTTTTCTGGAGTCTACAGGTGACCTGACTGAACCATTCCCAGGTCAGCAGTAAGACTGGAAAGTAATATCCACCAGTAATATCCACCAGTAATATCCACCAGTAATATCCACCAGTAATATCCTGGGAGTAATATCCACCCAGACGAAGCTACTGGGACATTATTAGTAGGGAAGAAGCTCATTAGAAAAACCCATTTATTTGCCTGTTTTGGACATAAGAAGTAAAACTTGAACTGAACAACATAAATGAAAACAGAAGCTGTAAATTCTTAGTTTTTATCCACTGTTCTCAGATCAACAGGAAGAACTTTGTGATGCACTGTTGGAGGCGCAGTGGTTCTTCAACATTTTGCCAGAAACCCTGCTCCTGCAGAAGCCATGGGGATTGCCTTCTAATTCCTTCAAGAGAGTCCAAAACCAGGTTTATCCAAAACCAGGTTTGTTTTGCCCATGGCTGGGGGAGATGCAGGCTGCAGTGTGGCACAGGGGGCAGGAGGATTTGGCATCCAGGTGCCGTACCAGGCATCTCCCTAGAGCATGAATGGCCTGTCTCCCTGGGGCAACATTGGCTTCAAAGGGATGCTGGGCTCAGGAAAAGCTCTCCCACCCCAAAAACTGGATTTCTTTTGAAGGACCCATCACACCAGCTTGTCATTCTGAGGCCCTTGAACTGCCAGGTAACCCCCTGCAAGGCAGCCCATGGCTTCTCCTTGTCCCTCTGTAAGTGGGGACAGTGACACAATCCTTGAAGGAGATCTTCTCTCAAGTATTCATGGTTATTTCCAGGAACATAAAGAGCTAGGCATGGGTCACTCCATGTCCTGCAAAAGAACTTTCTGGCCCAATTTGCAATGAGAAGTTAAGAGAAGCCTTAATCATGCCAAAGCCAAATTATTTGCTGCTGGAGTGGGCTGTTCGTCCACATCCAGCTTCATTTGTCCAGCGTGTTGAGTAACAGCCTTGACTTGTACTAAAATATTCTCAGATTTTGCCCTCTTTCCATGTGTCAAAAGGATGGGTGGGAGTTGAGGCTGGAGCTGGGAAGAGCCATGGACCTCAGCCTGGTGATGACACTGGACTTCTTAGGCCAGCAAAAGCCTGAAACATCTAATGTGAGTACATGCAAAAGCTCAGCTTTCTTTGTGCCAGAATTTGGGGAAACCACAAAATGACAGCAGTAACTGATACGACTTTCTCTGGGAGCATGGAGCTTGTGGGACAGCCATTAATGACCCTGGTGTGCATGTGGGGCACTCAGTGTTTCAGCATGATGCTGGAGAGGTGATTGTAACTCACTGTTCCCAGCAAGAAACATCTCCTTAAAAAATCAGAACATATTCCTGCATTTCTTGGACTCTTTTATTGCAAACTCTGTTTCTTTTTTTATTTTCTTTTGTTGCAAACCTGCAATTGTCTGATAGAAAATGCACCACACGTGGATGGTTGGTGTTCCATTCATGGGACTGAAAAGCCTGAATGTTTTACGGCAACAATAAAAACCTGAGTACCATTATGACTGAATAAAATTTGGGACACAGTAACAGTAGCAATTTTAATTCTTTCTTAAATGAAAGCAAGTAGCAGTATTATTAAGGGCACAACTCCAATTTATGAGTTATTTTGAGCAAAAAAAAGGCTCACTCTCTTAGCCAAAATAGTGGATGCTTGCTCACTCTTAACAAAACTATAATCTTCTATTATTGTATCACTAAATGCATTATGAAGCAAAGCCCTCAAATCCAGGTTTTGACATCAGAGGCCAACATACTTACCTGAATTTGGGATTCTGAGGTGCATTTATAGTATTAGTTTTTGCAGTGACCTTTCCCAGTGCATGGATAACCTGTTGGGATGGTCCATGGCCTGGCTGCAGTTGATGCCAACCAGCATCTTGTAGCTGGGCTAGAGGGAGGGCTGGTCACAACTGTCCCCAAAGGCACTGGGGTGCAGCCACCCCCTTTCAGATTGCTTCTAGCATTTGGGGGTTATTGTTTATCAGGAATTATTGTTGTCTGACTTTGGCCTAAAGTTATTCCCTATCAAAGATGCAGGTTTTCATGTTGTATGAGTTGTGTAGCAGTACAGCTGGCCAGGAGGACTTGAGCTATGATGAATTTTTAAATTAGTTTCTAACTTCTTGAAGTGCTTGTCCCAAAAGCTTACTTTCTTTTCACTGTTGATTTGTTGCAAAAAGACACTTCAGATGGTATGAATTAGAATAGCTCTGGAGAGACTTAGGCTCAAAAACTATTGTCTCATGCCTTCGTGGCCTCCATGAAATCAACAGCAAACCTCAAATGTATTTTAGTGAGAGAAGGAGCAAGCCTAACACTTTCCTCACTGGGGAACAGGAAAGCAGTTCTCAAAGAACTCTAAGTTTTTCTTGCTGAAGTAAATTTGACTTGAACTACTGAACAAGCAGAGTCCTATGACTAAAGGCATCCTGAAATGTGATAAGGGAAACAGAAGAGAACTTACTGCTTTTCAAAAGAGCACACTGGAACTGCACAAGCAGAAAATGTATTACTTGATAATGGACACGCTTTTTGGCAGGAATATCTCATGAGTCTACAAGGTCATTTATGTTCTGCAATAGTTGCTTTATAATGAAGAGGGGGAAGAAAAGAGTAATTAGATCCCCACGCTTCAGGAACGCAACAGATCCCTCTTTACTGGCAGATTTCAGATTCTTTTATTCTCATGTGAGTGCCTAAAATCCTCACATTTCTTTTATATTAAGATTCTTCTCCTCATCCCTTCCACCTTTTTTCTTACAGGGAAATGAACACGGAACTTTTATCTGCTTTTGTCTGAGCTAAGCAACTTGATTTCATTTTTTGTACTACTGACAGCTGTGCGTGACACTCCATGGTTTTGGAGTGCATGGAAAACGAGGACTCCATCCCACAGATTATCTGTGACACTCTCAAGAATTAAAGTAAACACTGTTTTGCTTTGCTATTTCAAATGAAGGAAGAAATAGCAGCTGGTTTTGGCTGGTTGAAACAGAAGAGGTTTTTCACAATGTAATGGAATTTAAACACAAATGTTTCAGGCTGTGGTATAAAAGGGGCAGAGGAAATGGAGTCTGCCACCTTCCCTTGGGAAGCATGCACAGCCTCGTGTGTGCATGCACACACACATGCCCCAAAGGAGCTTCCCATAGCAACAGTGCAAATTAGAGATATAAACTAGGAACTCAATTGCATCCAAGGTCAGCACACGGGGCCTTCAAGGAAGGTCCTATCAGACAAGTCCTCCAAGCAAAAATAATTAAAAAATCAGATCATGTATTATTCTGCAGGTCATAGTCCATTCCCAGCTGCTCTCATCTGGCAGCCTTTTACTGAGTGCATGCCCAGCACTCTGGGATTACACCTCTCTGGAAGGGATCTGGGCTCCCAGGTGGGTGGCCCCAGTAGACCGACCTCAGGGACTTCTCTGCTTGTGAAACTGCCTGGCTTTTCTCACTGCTGCCTGCCCAGCAGGCTCCTCATGGGTGAGATGTGACACAAATGGGTTTAAAACCAGAAGTGATCCTTTTTCTGCCAGCTGCTGGCACTCCTACCTGCACTCATCTGAGCAGGGAGCAAGCAGCACGGCATGCATGTCTGGCTGAGATTTTTGTTGGATTTTAGATATGCTTTAGGTACCAGGAGGTAAGTTCTGGCTTTCTTCTCTCTCCATTATCAATAAATTTGCACAAAAGCAGGAGCTCTCTGCACTCTAACCCAACTAGTGTCCATTTTTATGGAACCGAAGTTTTCCTCAATATAGGCAAAGACATCCAGGGCAATGTGACATCCAGACAGCAATAACATGAAACCTGTATTCATGGTAGCTACCTTGAGTTACCAGCTTGATCCAACACAGCTCTCCAGGATGTCAACTTCCATTTTCAGAGGCTGGGAAAAAGTGGCACGAAAGAAAATGCTTACATTTCTCCTGCTTATCACAAATTTTTTCCTCTTGACCCTGTTTTTGTCATAATAAATGAAACCATTTTTGCTGACCTGGAGGAATCACCCAGCAATGCACACATTGGCTGTTCCTTTCCTGCATGACCTATCTGCCAGCTCACAGGGTCATGCACTCTGCCATGTGAGGTGACTATGGGACAGCACTACCAACACACCACTAAATATTGTTCCACTGTGTCTGGTTCTTTCTAGTTGCTGCATTTGGCTCTTCCTACAGCAAAACCAAGGTGATTGACTAGTGGTTAAAATGCGTAAAAATAACTCAGACAAGGCGTGGCTTTTATCAAGGACAAATACAGACCATTTGTCACTGTCTGAAAGGGCACTGCATACAAGAACAGGAATAGCTCTTTTCAAAATTTGGCCCCAGGAAGACAGCTGTGGCCAAGATTGCTCATTCTGGGCTGAAACCTCATGTTTTGGGACTGCT
Organism: Corvus kubaryi; assembly: GCF_017639235.1. Classification (NCBI taxonomy): domain Eukaryota; kingdom Metazoa; phylum Chordata; class Aves; order Passeriformes; family Corvidae; genus Corvus; species Corvus kubaryi. The sequence goes on from NW_024582054.1 coordinate 22,132,678, forward strand.
CTGAAGTGAAATAAGATACCCAGATTCCCCAGCTGCCCTTCCAGCACAGCAGGCAGGCACTAACTACTTTCATATAGAAATTTACCTTACTCTCTATCAAACCTTTCCCTCTAGCTTTCCTGAAGCTTTGCCTGGTGCCCTCTGGAGAGGACTGTGCTGCTGGAAGGCAGCTGTGCTGCCCAGCACTGTCAGAGGTGGCTGGAGACAGTCCAGGAGGCAGAGACACAGCCTGTGGGTGCTCTGTGGCAATGGGCATGACCAGAAGCCAATTTTGGTTGGTTTCTGCCTTCAGTATAACACTGTCAAGGTGGTTTTGGAGGGGAAATGGGTGTAACTGCTGCTTATAAGGATGCCTGGCTATGGGTTAGTTCTGCCAAACATCTGATGGAGATCTGACTACTCACAGGTTCCCTGCCAGCCTGCCTGCACAAGGGGCTGGGGCCAGCTGCTGTGCAGCCTCTGGCTCCTCTGCAGGGGATTGGGCATTCCCCTGTGCCAGGAGCATTTTTTTCCCCACCAGCTGCTGTAAGAGAGCTGGAGAGCCAAGCACAGCAAGAGAGAGAAGATCAGTTTGGAATTTCTTACCATAAGCAACGTGAGTCTTGACTGGAAATGTTATTAAAGAGTATGTCTAGATGTGATTATTAGCAGAAGGCATTTGGCTTTTCTGCTCAGCACCAAGGAAACAAGCTGAGGTGTGGGCAGCAGATCCCTGGCATGGCTGTGCCCCTCCGGGCTGATGGCTGTGCCCAGACTAGGTCTTCACTGCCTGAGATGCTGCCTTGCTGCCTCCTCTGCCCTTTGGAAACCCGGCATGGCTTCTGGGGTGTGAATTTCATAAGATCCATAGGCAGGTCTGACTGCAGAGCCCTGTTTATCTCCTTTTTGCAGATCAGCCCCTGGAGGTCTCACCTCAGCTGTACAGGGTGGATGGGAGTCGGCACCAGCATCCCCCAGCAGCACCAGGATGCAGCTCCCATGCTGAGTGGCTCACATGGTTGTGCCTGGGACTGCTCCTTAACTTCAGCCCTGCCTCTCGTGGGTCTCCTGCAAGTCAGGTACCCACAGCTGGTCATGGAAACATCAATTTCTCCCAATTCCTCTCCACTTATTTAAAGCCATATTCCCAAAGTGCGAAACTGCCATTGCATTGTGAAATGAAAGCAAGCCAAAGGAAGTTCTGGCTGTGATTCCTGGGGAGAGTAGGATTTGCCCCTGGTTTCCCCTGTCACCAGAAGACACCCATGACCCAGCTGGAAGCAGACAGGAACCTCAGGCCTGTCCAGTGCCTACACAAAGGGCGAGCTGTGTCTTCAGGCAGTTCTCTCTGCATCACCCTCCCACTGGACCAGCCCTGTGCTCAGTCATGTGTAGCCCTATCCTTCCTGCCCACTCCCACTCTCACTCCCACTCCCACTCCCACTCCCACTCCCACTCCCTGCCAGGTCCCTCCTCTTCCTCCTGGAACAGCACTTTCATCTGCACCCTGCTTTCCTCTTCTCTTTTTTAGAAAGCTGCCATTTTATTTATGGTTTTCCTTTTCCATACATAAATGATATTATTATTTGCTTTTAACCTTACTGCTGCATCTTTCCTTTATTTCCATTTTCTGGTTTAGCTTTGGACAATTTGGGTTTTGAATGATTTTTGGTTATCTTTGAATTTGATTTTAGTTTTCTGGGACCAAATTGCCGCCCTGTGTAAATTAAGTGATAATGCCAAAGCAGTCAGTCACATTTCTCCCCATTATCCTGTTTTTTGAAGAGTAGCAAGAAGGGCCAAGACAGAGAGGAGCCTACACTGGTTTCACTTACTAATCTCTTGCATAGACAAGCCTGACACTACAAATTTTGCTGATCATGGGTATCATGATATATATATATATACACAGGCACGCAAAAAAAGCCTGTTGCATAGATATAATTCCACTAATAAAAGCACATTTCTGCTGACATCTGGAAAATGCACATTTGTTGAAAAGATACAGTTCTGCTGTACCAAGTCCTGTCACTGAATGCTTTGCTAGTATTGCATTAAAAAAATACATTCAGCATTGTGGGCACACTGCAAAATATTTTATCTTCTATAGATGAGAAGCTGTGAGCAAAAAAGAAATACAATCATCATTTCTTTATCCCTGGTGAGCTGTGATGGTCAAGTTGAGAGCAGTAATGCAGCTGTATTAGCAGTATTTGGCTCACTCAGTCCCAGGCAAGCACACTTGGCTTGCTCTGCACAACTGAGGAGCTGTGACTCCTTCTCCAGAGGCTGGAAGCTGCACTGTTAATGCTCAGCTCTTCCCCAGCCCTTCCTCAGTTCAGGCCCCACAGTGCCCACGTCAGTCAGGCAAGGTGAGTGTGTTTGCCATCCTTTGAAGAAGAAGGAAAAGAAAGTGGTTGTGTGTGTCTTCTTCACTTCTGCACTGGCTCAGAAGAAAGATATTTGAGGGCCTGATGCATTAGGAGGAAAAAGTTGGTGCTCGTTCCTACAAGTGCAAGGGGCTGCAGGTGAAGGGCTCAGTGCAGCACATTACATTGATTTCAGACTGATGGCAAAGTAAGCTTCTCCTCTGGAGCCTTGCTCCTTCTCTTGCCTTCTTTCCTCTCCTCTCTGCTCCAACAGAGCCCCCCAGTTACTGCATGGAGGAGAACATTTTCCTCCTTCAGCCAGAGCTCTTGATCAGATATCTACAGAAAACAATTTTTAGAAGTTTGCAGCATTTCCCTCTTCTGCACGGTATCACTCTATGAAGAAACCCAAGACCTGGTGCAGAATGAAAACCCCTCAGTGGGTACCAACATGACCTACAGAGTAAACAAGAACCCTGCCAGCTGCCATGGACCAAATTCATTCCTGCTGCAGCTTCGGTGACATCCTTGGAATTACTCAGGGAGGAAATCTTATGCTTACAGCCACATAACCAAATGGCTGTTCATAAGGATGTGTTACTAATTACAGTTACTGAATGTTAACAGCACTACAGAAATATTGAGAGTGCCCTATATAAAAAAATATTTTTGTAGCAGCTAAAGTCATAAATGAATGTACTAATTTCAATTTAAAAGCAGAAGCCAAGGGTCTGTAAGTTCGCTGAGAGGCCTCTTGTGGTCTAACACAAATGAAGTAGGGGCTGCTGGCACTTGGAAAATAACAGATGAAGAAGAAAGGTAATTGCCAGTCCTGACCTGTCAGAGCCGCTCCTTTGTGCACCAAGTCCAACTTCCCCTTACACTTCCAAGTTATCTACAGCAAATTTTCTTCCAAACTAAACAAAATCAGAGGCTTTTAGGAACTTAGAAATGTCTGCTTAATTTCAGTGTCGATAAGCCCCTGCTCCAACTCATTCTTAATGTATCAAAATTAAATGTTTTAAACACATTTATCTAGTTGCTATGGCTTTGCCTGGTGTGTCAGACACTTTATCCATCAAGTACGACAATTGAATAATATTTTTACTTTTAGATATGGATCACAGATCCTTCTCATCACACTATTCCCTTCCCCCTTTCCTGAGTTTTGAACTCACTGGAAAATCTGTTCCATAATACGGTGGGTAAATGAATTACAGTCACAGATGGCCTCGGGAGATTTCATACATGCTGCAATTCATTTATTCAGGAATGGAGGAAAAAAAAAGAGACCCTTGTCTTGTGAGGGTATTATCAGAGACAGCAGATCAGACACCGTAATGCTGCCTTGCACTCTGGATTTGACCCATTTCCTAAGCTTTTATGACTCGGCATTTACTATTCCTGGATTTGAAATTTTTTAAGAGGAACATCAAAATCCTCAATGAAAATGATTAAATGCAAGGAACTGTGGCCGTTACAAGTTACAATTTATTTTTACAGTCCTGAGTGAAACTCTTGTGTTCTGTTGTAGAGAGATGCTCAAGAACAGCAATCTTCAGCTCTGGCAATAATATTTCAGCAAAAAGAACTTAATGCACAGATGACTGTTGAGAATTAGTCAAACCTTGCAGTGGGCCTTGAGATCCTCATAAGGACAATGCTAGAAGAATAAGAAATATAATATAGGAAGCAGTATATAATGTTACTGTTTGGGTGTCTTGTTCAGCGTAAGTCATAAAGCCTATTTGCAGGCAAGCATTAGGGTCAGGCCCCAAGACTCACTTTTGCCTCTGAATTCAGGCCAGCGATTATGGGAGAAAGGGATGGGGTGGTTGATGCATCAGCCATCGGGGAAAAATTAATCCTGCAATAAATGCAAAGAATTTGCCTCAAGAGTGGATCAGACAAACTCATTTCTGTTTGTGCAATGATATAAAAATACTACTATGTGGTCAAATGTAGCATGGTGATTTAATCATCTGCACTGACACACAGCTACTCCATTGCAGGGTCAGGCTGCAACAGGCTGAAAGAAGGGACCATTTATTTTTTCTTGATATTTACTCTGCTCTTGTGAGACCCCACCTGGAGCCCTGTGTCCAGCTCTGGGGCCCCAGGATGTGGATCTTCTGGAGTGAGTCCAGAGGAGGGACGCAAAGATGATCAGAGGGCTGGAGCACTTCTCCCATGAAGACAGACTGAGAGAGTTGGGGTTGTTCAGCCTGGAGAAGAGAAGGCTCCAGGGAGACCTTTGGCACTTTCTAGTACCTAAAGGGGGCTTATAGAAAAGAGGGAAAGGGACTTCTTATATGGATAGATAGCAATAGGATAAAAGGTAATGTTTTTAAACTGGATGAGGGTAGATTAGATATTAGGAAGAAATTCTTTACTCTGAGGGTGGCAAGGCACTGGAAGAGGTTTTCCAGAGAAATTGTAGATGTCCCATCCCCAGAGGTGTTCAAGGCCAGGCCAGGTGGGATTTTGAGCAGCCTGGTCTAGTGGAAAGTGTGCCTGCACATGGAAGGAGCAGGGGATCCTGGATCGAGATGATCTTTAAAAGCCCCTTCCAACCTGAACCATCCTATGAATCTATGAGTATTTAGCTCTTTCTGAGGGACATTTCACACTTTCATCTCACCCTGCAATTAGGTCTCACAGCTGACACAGCCCACTGGGTGCTCTAATGAGCTATTTGTCCCAACACCAGATAAACCAGCCAACGCTGCCGCTCGAGTGGAACAGCATTGGCCAAGAGGCCTCGCTCTGCGCCTGGCAATGCTTTGGGTTGGAAAGAAACAGCTCAAAACCTTCTTCCAGCATGTCCACAGGCCTGAGGGGAGACTGCACATCCCAGGGCGACTCCTGACCCCCTCCCCACCTCTGCCCTGGGGATGAAGGTCCCTTTGAGGAGCTGGGTCACCTACATCCCTCTGGGACAGAGGCAGCACCTGCTGCTGGAGATGCAGAGTACCCACAGGAATGCCTTCACTCATCCACCTCAGCAGGACTTGAGGGAATCAGAAGGTTAAAATGTCAGCTGAATCCTCCCAGGGATGCCATCCCCCTCGTTGTAAAGAAGCAGCAATTTAACAGACTTTTTGCCCTGAGGTTTAATGGATGTCTCTGGCTGCAGTGCTTGGGGACCCTCTGACAGGGCGCTGTGAAATGGCAAGGGGGGACTAATAGCTGCCGTGTTTTCCAGCAGCCCCAGCCAGAGATAGCTCTGCATATAGCTGACAAGCAGTCAACGTCTGCTCCCTGTCTCTGTTTGCACTTCATCGAGTTATCTCCTTGCAAGCAAAGAAATCCCAGCTGATTGAACAGCACATTCATCATCTGGATTTCCCCCATATCTTTTCCTGTATCAATGGTGCCATAAAAAGCCCACCAGAAAAGTCAACGGAAATCTGCTCTATCTTCCATTAAAAGCTTTTGCAGAGATCTGAAGTAAAGAAAAAAATCAAAACAAACCCCAAACTTTTTTTCGTCCCTGAAACGTCAATCAAGGAACATTAAACAAAAAGATTAGTTCTGCTCTTATTTGTTTGTAAAACAAAAAGCATGAAATATTTAGCAGTATTGTAATAAAAAGCAGATGGGAATAATGCCGGCTTTCAAGGCCGCTGGTAACCACCTCCTTTTCATGCCACAGCAGCAGCAGGACGAGGCAGGCAGCCCATTAGGACAATTTATGAACTGGACTTCCACAGAGGGAGTTCTAGCAAGAGGTCCACAGCTCGTACAGAGCAACCCTGATAACATCTGTTAGGGTTATTCATTGAAGAGGATTATATTACAATCCCTCTTAATACTACGAGTGCTACAGTAAAACCGGATGAGCCTTCAGTTTCATTTGCTCCAGCAATATGTGTTTATCAGAGCACTTTTCTGAAGTTGGAAACCTAGGCTGCACTCATGGTATGTCACAGAACGAAGTTTAGAAAGCTTGAAATATTAACCTAGAAAAAAAACCTCAGTCTCTGCTTTTAGTCTCTCATGGCTGTATTGCTCAACTTCTATGTGCAGCATCAACACACCATCAGCCTTTTTCCATAAAAAGCCACTCCCCATTAACTCTCCAGGGCTGAGATTGATTTTATTTAAATAGTTCTCACTCGCTAACCTTGCTCCATCCTTTATTTAAGACTTTGCTAATGATGTATTTTTTTCCCCTTAATTTACCTAAGCATATAATGAATGCTCACATCCGAAATGACCTCATTATACCAGCAAGGACTTCGTGCGGATACGAGTTAGTGCACAGACATAAGGCAGAGAACTCTCTAAATGGAGAGGTTTTAAACATTCTGGTAAATCCCTGTTGACTACAAGCCAGATTCTTACTGCTGTAAATTGACTTAGTTCCAACAGCTTCAATGAAGCTACACTGATTTACTCCACTTGAGGGTCTTACCCTACTATTCTTATTTATTGAACTTCCCACCTTTTGCTGCTACAACCTAAACTTCCATCCTCTAGCAGCAGGGTTGCTATCTAAAACAGGTGTTTCTCCAGTAATATATGACTTAAGAGATTTATAACTGCCTGGAGTATTTCATTGTCCCCTAAAAGTGTTCGTAATAATTCTTGTTGACTGTCCCAACTCTCACCAATCGGCTGTAGAGCTGTTGGCAGGCTGAACCTGGTCAACAAAATATCCATTCCCCATACGAGCATAAGCTGTTTTACCTGTTCATAGGCACTTTTCCTCCCTGCTGGACAAAGGTCTTTCCTGGTCTCTGTACAGTGTCTGGGACAAAATGAAGCCCCAATATTTTTGCTGGTTCCAGAAGAACCAGCAAATATACCCAAAGCAGACTACTTTTTGGCTCCACAAAAAACACACTGCAAGATGAAAAAATGCACTGCAAAGGAAAAACAAAAACCTGTAAAACCAGAAGTTTCTTTTGTGCACCAATTGTAGCCCTAACGGGAATGTCACTGTCCTGCCATCAGTCTGCTGCTCCTACAGCCCTGGGCTTGTTTTACCCCGTTCCCTCCTGGCAGGGATTCAGGCTGCTGCTCTGACCTTGACACAGCTATGATCAGCTGAAGTGTCTGCATTTGTACTTTTGGGGGCTTAGCAGGAGACAGCTCATAGGAAGGCACAAGATCACATGGTCCAAATACCTGGGAGAAGTCAAAGATCTGCATAAAGCCCAGTGTGTTCATAACGCAACAGGGAACCTAACCCACGGATTCACCAAAAAGTTGTAGTGGTTTTCTACTTGTCCAGAAATAACTGCCTGTGGAACCCTTGGATATGAGGGATACCGGCAGACTTTGTCTCATAAAGACTCAGGAAAAAAATCAGCAATTACCTGGATGCTAATGAGAGTTGTGCATCCAAACACACGCTGCAGTGATTGCTCTTCCGAGAGATCAGCACTGGTTACACCAACAAACTGCTTGCTCACTGCATGTGATTGGTGTTAACTTCCAACCCGAGGTTCTCAAAAAAACTCCCCTTTGTCTTACCAGCTTTGGGTTTGAGGAGAACCCCACAGAGAGTGTCAGGGGCCAGTGCCATAAGAAATCATACTGAATCATAATATCATTTAGCAAATCCACATTTTCTTCAGGTCCAGTAGAATTCTATTTAAACAACTTACAGAAAAGCTGACATTTTCTGTTAAATCTCAAAGGACTAGCATGAAGTAGCTACATTTAGCACAGCCATCTTCCATTGACACCTGAGCAGAGAGGCAGGCAGCAGCAGATTTTATTCTTGCTTCACTTGTTCTGGTTTTTTCTAGGTCAGCCCAAATACTCTGATGGTAAGAAACAAGCATAGCAAAAATGTGCAACCAGCACAAAAATAATCTAAAAGTCCTTAAAAAGAAATGCACGTGTTTATTTATTGCATTATAACTGCAACATCAAATACAACTATATTTTCATTTCAGAAAAGGACACATGCAATAAAATATTCTGATTTCATGATCTGATTCAACACAGTTCATTGGTAACAGTGGAGCATCACAGAACAGTCACAAGGCAAGGGCTTGGGGTGATGAATTTCCAGTCTCTTGATCCTACTTGCAAACAGCAAAGTCACATCATATTTTATTTGTCATCGAGGGATAAAATTTTGGAATAACATGGCTGGATCACAGAAGGTTCCAGCTGCCCCTTAACTTCTGGACAAGTCTTGAAGAATCAGATTTTTTTACTTGAGAAAATATTATGCTTTGACAAGAATGAGGAATAGACAGTATTTTCCAAGCAGAGAGCAGAAATCCTTCCATGTTACACCACAGCTGAGGTACAAAACAGGGGCCTCTGCTTCACAGGTGCAAAGAAGCCAAGCCTGTGAGTTACTTTAACTATTGCTCTGAGGAATGAAATCAGGCCATTTTCTGCAATATTTCACTGCAGCTTTCTATTATGTTCATCTGCTCATTGGGCTTCAATCAATTTAATCTGGCATTTCAGCTATGGAATAAATCCACAACACACAGGAGGAGTCCACAGCTCAGAAAAGAACACAAAAAGTTGTCCTGAAGTACTCAAAACATAGCCTCTTAACTACTTAAAAGGCCCTGTTCTTCATTAGAAAAGGTCCTTATTCTATCATAGCTATTCACACACCACAGGTTCTTATTTTTCATATTTCCCATGAAGTTTCATGGGACTAATTTGAAATAAGGTTCTAAACAGTGTGGAAAAACTACAGACTCAGGGCCCAAAATGGTACCATTTCTAGCACAAACTCTCCTGACTTTCAGTTGGGACTTTTTAGGAAGTGTGACATAACGCTGTCCAGCCTTTCAAAACAATGACCTGGTTTCTTTCTGTACATCTTGCGTGGCATAACACTAAGGATGACTTACTCTAACGATTTACATAAAAAACAAAGTCAGTCTTCTTATGCAGTTGCATTTTTATAGAATTTCACAGAGTCAGTATACAGAAGCTTACAGCTTTTTGAGCTAATTCTAGCAAATAGAAGGATTTATCTATGAAAACAAAGCATTCCAAAAGTACATGGAAATCTGTAGAGCAAAATATATATTTCTATATAATTTCCCAACACAAGCAATAGGCAGTTTAGAAAAATATGATTGTTACAGTCTTTCTGAACCAGAAAAGAAAGGATTTAAAAAATAAGTTCAGCTTTTCACAAAGCCATATCTTTAATAAGAAAATAGAGAGGTCTACATTTCCCTGAATAAGCCTGAAAGGTTAAAGAAAGGTCCAAGCAAGACAAGGAGTCTGACTTGGACTTGATATCAGCTATGATAACATGCACATGTACAGAGACAGCTGCTTGGCTCCAGTATTGTTTACCTTAGAAACGAGCCTAATTTATCACAATTGTATTTAAAAATCATAAATAACATGACAAAAGTGGAACTGGTCCCCGCAAGGCAAATAATTATATTCATACAAGCAAAAAATGACATCAATCCAGTTATTTTCTTGTGACAGTTAAAAGGCATTTTGTACCCAACTGTTACATTGAACAGCACATGTATAAACACAGATTATTATTGCAGACTTTGCTATCAGCTACTATACATAAACAAGAAGAGATGTTCATGCTGTAATTGCCTCTAAGGTTTTTGTTCTACTTGAATATTAACATTTACAAGAAGCTGAGGTGGAGACCTGAATTCAAGCCAGGATTTCAACATGCAAAATGACAGGGTTCACAGGAAGGTTTCTGATCCTCCCCATTACTGACATTCAGAAGTGGATAAGAGCTCTGAAGAACTTTAAAACCATTCATAACATGAGTTTCTCTTGTGAACAGCCTTTGGTTTTCCCTGTGCCCAGAGGCGGGTGATCTAACATGGGACATGCTGATGAAATTTAGATTTACATCAATAAACCTCCTGTTAAGAAGAATACACATTTTAGTTTCAGGTCACTTCTAAAAGAAGGTGGCAAAATGTACCTCAGTATTTGCTAATTTTTAAATTAAAAGCAGAGCACAGTTTGATTGCAGAAACTTTGCTCCAGGCTGTTCTTAATAACTATTTAATTTATCAGTTAGAACTTCTTATTAATTCTGTTCAATGTGAGAGCAAATCCCTTCATTTTGTTGCAATGTTTGTGAAATATATGGGATATTTATTCACCCTATATGGGAGTCTTAGCACATTTCTTTAAACTTTCTTCTAGCTTGAAACTAAACAAAAGCACAAAAACTAATGGAAGCAAGATTGATGGAGTGTTGGTGAAGGGATCCAAAACTATTTAAAATCCATGCTTGTGAATTAAATTGGGCTCGAGACAGCCCACTGCTCTGAGGAGTGAGGACAGGTCCTCTGTAGGAACACTGGACATGGGTTATATTGCCAGTAAACAACAGTGCAGCTTCTGGGCCTCCTACCACTTTTCAGTGTCAATGGAGAGTTATGTCTTACGAAAGGCAGTGACAGAAAAATGCAACACCCACATTATTGCTTGTGTAATTGCTTCACAGTGGTCCAGTACAGTGGAGTAAACAAATGGGAAGAAGGTGTGGTGCTGGAAGGGAAGCTCTGAGGCTGGGCAGATGCAGTGTGCCCTCCTGGAATCACCCAATAAACTCAGTTAACACAAATCAAACCAGAAAAAAAAATGGAAAGAGTCACACTGATCAAAAGGAAAACATCTACTGAGGCAAAAATTACCATCAGGGTCTTGGAGCAAGACAAAGGTGTGTCTTTTGCCTTCCAGCCAAGCCCATGTACAAAATGGAGGCTGGTGTTTGAGGACAGACACACACTTAGGATATGCAACATCCACATACCTTCAGGAACAGCCAGTGCTCAAGCAATGCCTCCTAGGTTAAATTCTTACAGGGTGTGATCTCGGAATGTGATGGAAAAATCATCTTGGGTGCTTTTTGCCCTAAAGACTGAAACCCAAACTCAAAGCTTATTAAATCTCATTAAAGCTCATTAAAACATGTACCTCTAAACTCTTCCAGCTTCCCTGTAAGACACGGTTTCTCTTAAAAGCTGCACTTGAAAGTTACATTGAAGTGGAATGCCACCTTTCTTTTAGTAGAACAATAATTATGCTCCCCATTACATATATATATACACACACACACATATATATATATACATACACATATATTTCATGGCAACGGAAAGTACCATACAGAGGCATTCATTCATATCTGAAGTGAAACAAAGTCTGTGGTGTTCAATGCTTATTAGACTTGACAATAGAAATAATTTGATTTTGAAGGTGGGAGTGACTTCAGGAGAAATAACAGCTCCTACCCCTGAGTTCCAGCAGAAGGCCTCCCAGCAAAGAGCTGCTCAGGGCAGTGGCACTGCTCTCCAAACTCACCTCTCCCTTTTAACACACAGCTTTTCATGGAGCAAAAAGGAGCTAAAATAAATGGCTTGCTATAGGGCTTGATAAATGAGTTGTGAAATCAGTTTGTTAAAAGCAATCATTTTAGTTTTCTTTCTTTCTTTTTTTTTTATTTTTCCCCAGGTCAGAAAAAAGGGTTCTGGCTTATTTAGGGTGTATAACAATGACAGTGGAACACTCCTGGCAGCTCAAGGGCACAGACCCTGGCTGAGCAGCACCTGGGAGCTCTTACCCCAGCGGTGACAATGCGAGGATAACAGAGCTGCAGCTGAACCACCAGCCCTCTGCACTGACTGAGGGGCAATTTTCTGCACACGGTAATTGGATTACACATCAAAACCTGCTTAGAGAGGAGAAAAGAAAAAGGCTCTGGGCAGGCTATGAACAATGCTAATGGCGAGGCTTTCATTATTAATAATTGTTTGTTAAGTGACACCCTCACATTCCTGTCTGCGGATGTGAATATTAAGGGCAGTCTCTGAGCCAAAACTGAAGGCAGATGAGGGCAGGACATGGCCAGGAGATGGAAGAAATGGCTGGCCAGGACTGGAGTCCCCCCAGATAGTGATGAAGGTTGGTTTGACACAGGGGACAGCAGAAACAGACAGAGCATCTGCAGGAGGAACTGCAATGGGGGAAGAAATTACTGAATTTTAAACTTACTGAAACTGGACCAGATTTTTTGCTCTAGGTATTGACGAAGAACTGACACTGGAAATACTTAAGGTGATAGGAATCACCTAGGCTGTGGAAGAACTGCAACAGGAAAATAAGAATAAAAGACTGGGATAATTTACTTTGGAAAGGAAATAAAGCCAAATCTCCTCTGCTCTCGTAAAAGCAGGAAAGACAAAATGTGGCCTGGAAAGAGTAGTGCTGGTCTTTCTGCTTCCTTAGATTTAACACAAAGTGGCCAAAAGAAGGAAAATCAAACCATCCACACTCCCCAAACAAAAAATTTCTAATCCAAAATCAGTTCAGGGGAATACCTTTTTCACACAACTTGGAATATTGTGGAACTTGCTGATGGCTCTGAAGCCATAAAGCCACTAGCCTTCAGTAAGGCCCTGAATAGGCTCACCCTCAAAATCCAGAAGACTAAAGACAACACCTGACATTTACTTGAAAAGGAACAGAAAAACTCCCACTTCAGTTCTACATTGCATTTCTGCCTCCTGAGGATTGAACAGAGACCATCATAACTGGCTTTCTATCTATGATAGCATTTCCTGTATCTTTTCCTGGAGCATCAGCACCCACCACCTATCATTAACCTGTCACTGAGCAGTTTTAATTTAGCAGTTTCTTCTGTATTTAATTAAAAGAAAGAAAACCCAAACCACTTCCAGGGTTCAGATCCCAGCTTGAGTGAATCACCCCGAGGGGAGCCTCCTTCCACAGTCAGGGACATGAAACTGAACAGTGCTGATGGCTGCTGTCAAAATTTTGTCTGGCAGAGCAGGATGGCAAGCCCTTGTTCCTGTGTCATTAGTCCTGGACTGCTCTCATAATGCCAGACCTACATGCTCCCCTCTTGCACCGAGATATCAGGCTGCCTTTTGAGGCCCTAATGTCTCCTGCTGCTTCCGCTGGGATGCTGCACCTTAAGCTGTGCACTTTCATCTTACCCACACTTGACTAGGAGAAGGGTTGTTATCTCACAGGTACAATGAGGTAAAATCTGGCAGTTGCTGAAGCAGGTTAGGGAACAGGAGTGCCATTTAGGCTACAGTTTGAACTGGCATATTCCTGATATATATTCCTTGTTTTCCAGATCGAACGACACCTCTCTAGAAGACACATATTCATATTTTAAATTGGATAGAAAAGAGAGAAAAAAAAATCCAACTGTATGACAGATTATTCCAGCCTGCTTTGTTGTTTTGTTTTGGTTTTTTCTTTAATGCAAGAATCTTTGTTTTGTTTGTATTGCCATTTAACAAGTGCAACATGATCCCATAATTCTTAGAAAGACATGTACAAGTCAAAATGCCTTGTGCCTAAAACATGCTGCAGTTACCCAACACGTACAACTAACCTGTTTATATTCCAGTATAACCAATAGATATCTTTTTTAAATACGGCAAAAGTAGTAAGACTGGTTTCTCAATGAATCATGTTGTCTGCACCAGAAATATTATCTTCAGTATTTTAATAAACTGGTTTCTGAGAGTTGTCAACAGCTGACAGATAAATTAATGCAATAAACTTGTAATGGCTCAGAGCAGGTCAATGATCTGGGAACTGCTAAGAATATCCTCAACAGCCCCCAGCAATTCTGGAAGAAGCTGATATAGGTTCTCTGGGCAAACGTGTTTTCAGCAGCAGACTAGCAAATGATACTGTCCAAGGGGTACTAAAATCTCCAAAAGCAGCTCTTACAGCCAGCTGGGTACACAACCTATGACTTGAAAGACATCTATGATGCCTGGCAAAGACATGTTTATTGGGGGTTTTATACCAGCCTTTCTTGAAAGGCAAAACTATTTTTCCAGTTTCCTATGGTGGATAATTTCATTTCAGTCTGTAATCTTTAGTTATTCCAAAAGGCTTTGTTTGCTCTGGGAATCCCTGTTGCACAGCAGTTTTGGGTTTTTTTCCTGAAAAAAAGAGGACAATGTACTCTCTTGTCGACACAAGTTAAAAAAATTATTGTACATGAACTCACTCTTCAAATCTCTTTAGTGCTAATGAGATGTGTATGCACACACATCAAAGTAAAACATTCTCTATTTAATATTGAAGAGGAGATCAGATGTAGCAAACTCCTGAGGTCTAGAGCAAGTAAAGGGAAAATACTATTTCTTCTGATGTGCAGAGATCACCACTTGTCTTATCTAGCAATGGCCATTTTTTGGAGACATTTCTTCTCTCCGAGATCTACAACTATTCCAACAAAAGGGATTAAGGAGAAGCATAAAGCCATTCTAAAAGCTTTCCAAATTATTCAGTGATCACTAGGTGGCTTTATTAGTTAGCCTAGTAGCTTTACTTACAGCCTCAAATATTTCAGTTTTTAAGCATCTCGGTCAGTACAAATAAAGTAGCACTTGGTAGAAATCATGACTGCTCTGGAGATCCAGTGCTAGCAGAGGAATACAACATTTTTAATGCATGTACTTAGAACTGAACATGTTTTTCATAACAGATTTCTGGAGAGGGCACATATAAGTAATATTTAATACCATTTAAATTGCTGGCTGGAATCAGAGAAGGGCTGTTAATAGACACGGGGCACAACAGCAATTTTCTACCTCAATGTATTGCTGTCATGGAAAATTCTCTGGAAAGCATCAGGCTTCAAAATCAATTACAGTTTACAAATGAGGCTTGCTTTCATGCCAAAGGTTGGGTTTGAAGTGTGCCTTTGGGCAATGTCTTACTGTAATGTGTGGGCAATGGAGTGCAGGATTTTGCCTTCAGCACTGCAGGGTCATTAATGTGATCAACCAGCTCCTGGTCCAAGAGAGCAGGCAAGAGCTCGGACAGAGAGCTGTGAACAGCCTGAGTGTCTGCATGGAGCACAGGCCAGGTGGACAAACAATTCACAGCCTCAAACATATTCAATATATTTTAGAGGGTTTTAGCACGCTTTGACAGTGGCTGCATCTGGACTGGGGCAAAATGGTGCAAGTCCTCAGCTGCAGACACATCCTAGGTTCTGTGCATCCCAGATTTTGGCAAGGGAAGGCTTAAGGCAGTGGCCCCAGTCTGAACCTGAGCTGTAACACATCTCAGTTACATCTGGATGTCAGAGATGTATGAGCTGGGGACTTTATAGGCACAAAAGTGAGCATATAACCACCAAATCATCTGTGAGCAAAGATGAGGAACCATGCTCAAGATTTTAAGGACTGATTTGGAAACAGTATGATTTAGTTTGTGTTTTGAGGAATCTGAGCTTCATACAGTTTCCTGGAAGCTGGCCTGGGCAGTTTGTTTTCATTATTCCAATTACTAACTTGATTAATATTTACACACACTTCCAGGAATCAGTATCACAAGCTTTTCAGAAAAAAAACCCAAAAGAGAATAAAAAAGAAAGTTAATTTTGCATTTACATCTCAAGTTCTTTTGTGGTTTTTTTACTTCTTTCTTTGCCAGAAAAATGCCACACCTGCCTTGGACAGGTGAGGTAAATGACATTATGGAAGACTTAAATTGTTTTCACTGATAGGAACATTGAAGTCCAGTGCTTTGGATAGTTTTCATTGCAAAGAAGTAGAAATATTCATCACTTCTATGAGATATTCAGATTATTTAAGTTAATGAGAATGGATTGACTGAGATTTAAAGCAAAACTTTCCAATATTACAGACAGGGGACTTACAGAATAAATTGATTGCAAACCCAGCAGCAAAAGTGTGTTTCTAATTAGGTTGTTTGTTTTGGTTTCTTTTAAACCTGCCACAACACTGAAACATCAAGGTGATGATGCAGTTGTTCTCCTAAGAACCTCTGTGCAGAAATTTTTTCTCCCAGAAACTTCTTTTACACACTCCCGTGGTGTCAAATGCATTTGTGAACCTATACAAACCACCCAGATCAGAAAGGCTCAGCAGAAAGAAATCTATGTGAGATTTTGTACTTTCATAGAAAAGCTTTTTTATCTCCCTATTGACTTCCATTTGCAGCTTTATTGTTCCTCATTATTTTTACTTTCTCACTGGTATTTTACATTCATCACCTGGAACAGCTCAGCAAAACCCAGAGAACTGCAATGTAGCTATGTCACAGAAAGGTGTGTGCACACCTACACACATCCACAACCACACAGAGCAGGTTTTGTTACTGCCCCTCTTCTCCCACACTTCTTTTTTAAAGGAAGATTTAATTTGAGATGGAGATGTGTGTGATGATTAACTCCTTGCTGGGCAGCCACAGGGGTTTCTTTCCCCAGGGCTGGCAGCAATCTTTAGGGGAATGTGCATGGCACTTACACAGTTAATCAGGAGAAGAGAAGGTATGTCCTCTGCCCCCAGAAAGAATGGTTGCAAAGAAGGAATTAATTTGTCCCATTCTCTGCCAAATTCTAGCCCCTCTCCATCTAGCTCCCTCATGAAAGAAATCACAGGCCTTCCTTCGCTTCCCCCACTGGAATGTCTTACTGCTCAGCACACATGGACTCTGCTCACCTTTCTGCTTCCAGTCCCTTCTGCCTGCTCTGAGAGCTCTTCTACTGCCTCCTGACAGTCAGGTTTTTAACCCACACCAGCTCAGCTCCTGCTCGTGCTCCCCTTGCACTTTGACAGATCCCTTCATCATCCCTGCTGTCTCCCCTTTAACTTCCACTCTTCTTTACACCTTACAGAATTTTGACATTTTAATCCAACGCTAGCAAACCCAGTGTAGTCAGAAGGATTATTAGGAACACAGTGACAGAATCCTGGTGGTGGAAGTGTCTCCTCAGAACACTGGTAGAAGCCCTGTTTCTCAACCCATTTTAAACCTTGAAAACTGAAGAAAAGCTGTTTAATATGCAATAGAACCAATACTGTAGCAGGGAGGGGGAACCAAAAAGATTCTGAGATTTTTTCCTCTGTAGAGCCTGTACTCTTGTCCTCTGTGTTAATTGTGACTCCCTTTGTAAGGTTTTACAAATTGATGGACACCTCTCCTCTCTATGTTGAGCTGCTCCTCTTTCACACGGCCTGTTTTCCTAATCCTGTGCCTAAATTGAGCTCTGTGCTGTTATGCCTCCCAATTCTACATAAGTTTGCTTCTTTAACAGAACTTTAATTTTTGTTAAATAAGTGACTTCCTCCTTCAGTCTCTCAGCTACTTTATTATTTTAGACCTTATTAGGAAGAAAACACCAAATACCTCATACTGATATGCAGAAGAGAAGTTCCTCCTGCAACATAGCCTGGAGAGGGAAAGTAACTGTTCCTTCTGTTAAATTTTTTTCATGATTACTACTGTAGCCAAAAACATAAGACAGTAAGGGATAGCTCTCAGAAATGGCACAAATTTTTTAGAAATTACCTTTTCTCTCAGGAATCAATTATGTAAAACACCACTAAGAATGGCTTCATCACTCTGAAGTGAGAATTGCTTTTATATTAAAAGGCAATGTTTAAATGTACATTCAAAAATTTGATAACTCAGGCATAGGGTTAGGCAAATAAATGACAAGTTGCCATAATTTTAGAGTTTATACTACATGCTTGACTGTCTTTGATACAATCAGTGTACATAATTTCAATAAACCATTAATATAAAAGCATCCTAGATAGGAATGTTGTTTCCAGGGTGGTATTATTAAAGTACTTCCAACTTTTGCTTTACTGACACTGAACCAGACTGCATCCCAGTGTTCAGGCTTTATGATCCGTTACCAAATGCCCCTTTATAAAGTAAAAAAACCCAACAAACCAAATCATAAAACCCCACAAACACAAAAAACCTAACAAAAAACCCACTCTTTTTTATAGACAAGATTGGTGATACAAGGTTTTGTTCAGTGCTCACAATTTTGTTCAGAAAATTATGAACTGATTTTAAAAGTTCTCCTGCTAGAGAGATGCTAAAAAAATATATTCTTTTTTTTTCTAGCTTTCTTCCTACTGTATTCCACCTCTCCTGATTCAGGTGGGCTGGAGAATACAGTAATTGGAAAGGAAATCTGGTAAAAAATAAGAACAAGAGGAGGTCCACCCCCACTCCTACTGAAGTCAGTAGAAACATTTCTATTAGCTTCTGCAATCCCTGTATCCAGATACTGAAAAAGCAGCTCAAGATTTCAAAGAGAATGGTCCAAATCTTCCTTGAGTGGAATGTCAACCACTCTACTCAAACATGATTCTGCTGTGCCTGCTCTCCAGTTTATACTCTGGTGCATGACCATATGTTGTCATACTTGCTCTGACTTCGGTTCAAACAAGAATCTGATAAAAATCACCCAGAAAATCCCACAACAACGCCATCCTTCAGTACTGCTTGCTGAAAGACAGCAGAAACATTGCAGAATTATCCTTAAACAGTGGATGAGTGGATGGTGGTTGTTAGTTTGACCACAGATATGCATATTTTTTTATATATATATGTACATACATACACAATCTCTATATACATACTACAAATACAATAGTAAAAAAATTGTAAAAATATTAATTTTGCTCAAATACCTGATTAAAGTGGATTAATGTCATGTTGCAATTATGTGATCTATCCAGTTGATAGGATGGCTGTGTTAGAAGCCCTACAATCTACAATAGCTGCAATTAAAAACAAAGAGTCTGCACTTCCACCAGTCACCTCGTGCCATGCCAAGAAGTTACGTTGGAGGTGGGCCCTCGTATCTCAGCATCAGCTTGAAGGAGCGAGCGAAGTTGTTGGCCAGTGTGCAGCTGTGGGTCTCTTCTGCCAGGGGCAGGAGGAAGGCCAGGAGCAGCAGGAGCAAGAGGAGCAGTTGCAGTGGCAGTGCTGCCCGGCACACGCGGTGCAGGTATGAGCACACGCCCCCAGAGCGCTTCTGAAACACACAAACCAAAGAGCAACTCAGCAAAATAAATTACTGGGGATGTCTATTTCAAACACATCCAACTGCAGGGAGAGGGTCAGAACAGCCCCTGTGGTCCTTTGCCTAGGGTTCAGCCTGGGTGCTGGGCACACTGAAACTGACTGAAGTTAAATTATGTCTTTTAAGAGAATTCTCTAGTTTCAAGAATTCACTGCTGCAAACTGTTGTCTTCTAGAAGGAAAACACTGCTGACTTTCTAGAAGGAAATGACTGCCTCCAAGTCCATTTCCAGTTACAAAGTGGTGGTTACAAATGCTCACGCCCAACTGGTCCCCTCACAGCCACCTTGTGGCACAGAAAGCCTGTGTTTGCTACTCTCCAGTCAGTAAAATGAGAGTGCTGGTGCCTGGAAGAGAGGAACAGCTTCTGCTCTCCATCAGCAGAAAGGAGCTTTGTTTGCCGCTCATCCAGCTTCTAGTCATCTGCCCTGCAGCACCATGCTTTGGCTTTGGGGTCTACAAGACTAGAGGTCAGAAAAAAGGCCCCACAGTGCAGCCTGCCTCAGTATACCTTATACCTTATCAGGCCCAGCTTAGAACTTTATGTGATGCAAAAGAGCGAGAGAAACACAACACTGATAGTTAAGGACACATTAAAGTCTCATCTATTTCTGCACAGGTGGGGGACACACAAAGGAGTCCCATTACACCTTTCTTTATGCTGGTGCAAACCTAGAGTAGCTCAGTTAACCTCATAAATTTAATCTGGTTTAGCATGACCAGGAGAGAATATATTTAGGGCTACAGAATTCAGAAAAGATTAATTAAGAAGGGAGATTTCCACTGGCAAGACTCTTGGGTAACTCCTGCCAATGAGCTGAACTGTGTGAGTTTCCAAAAAAAAAAAAAAATCAACTCTCTTGAAAAGAATTCTGATAAAAAGGGCTCAATTACCCACTTATTTCATCAAACAAGGATTTATACAACGAGCATAAATGAAGTGCTTAATGCACCAGCCTACATCACAAATGTCAGCATAGAACCTCCACTGAAGTGGGATCCACATTTTCCACAAAAGGAAATTAATTTATTCAAGTCACAGGCAATGTCAGTCCTGCAGCAAAATTAGGGCTTCTGCCCACTACAGGGTGCTTAACAGGCAATGACTTTGTCCCACTATAGCACCACCATGAATAGTCCATGGGGAACATCAGCAGAGAAGACAAGGAGGAGATTGATGGTAGAAGAAAGTGATTATGCCTTTTGCTATTTTTAATGGTCTCTTCCACTGCTTTCTAAATTCTCAATCCCTTGTAACTCCATATAAATGCTTACAGAATTAATTACAAAGGTAAATATACAGCTGCAGTTATACACAGCAAGACAGTTGTGCTGCAAAATCCTTCTGTTGTAGTTGGTTTGCTTCCATTATATTGTATGGCTGATGAGATGTAATTATTGTGTCAGGCAGATGTAGAGGGAGCAGAGCAACAGCTGCTTGCTCTATCATTTCTGGCCCACAGTATCTGGGTTGTAATTTGCTTGCTGTGGCCAAGGAAAACTCAGATCCCTGGACCCTGGAACTGTCAGTGGATAAAGTGTACATGCCAGGGTGTGAGTGGGACTGACTCTGGGCAAGTTCCTCAGGTACAGCAATGTCTTTTACCCACAAAATCAAAGCTTCACCAACCTGGCTGCCTTGCAGAAGACATCTCCTACTGTGACCTGTTCTCAAAGTACAAGGCATAAGTAGCTGTACTAATGAGACTTTCCCTTCTCTAGTCCAGACCTGAAATCCTTCTTCCCCCCCCTGAATTTCATCTGCCTATGGGCTGAACAAAACCTGGAGGGTCTTCTATGTTAACAGTCAATGCTAAATCCATCATGCACAAGAGCAGCAGCCACAACTCTTGGTTGTGAGCTCTCTGGGCTTGTCTCTGTAATGCCACGAAACAGCCACTTCTTGGTGCGTTCAGCATAAATTAATGCACTGTCATTCACAGCTCTGTTTTCATTGAAAAGGATTTCTTAGTCTTAATTCTTCATTGCATCCAAAATATACAGCAATATGACAAATACATTTATCAGAGTGCCCCATCTATAAGGAAAAAGACCCTTGCCAGGTTCCAGAAGCCATGAGCCAGTTCGTATGTATTAACAGGTGTAGTTCTGTCAGTGGAAGATCCGATTCGAGTTAACTCTGCATTGGGACAATTCAAACCATGCTCTTTGTCCTACCACTAAGGCACAGTAAGTCTTAATGCTGATGTTGTTAAGGGGTAGGAACCTTTGAGTGACTGTTCAATAGTGCACTACAACTGGAATCCTCAAAAATATTCTCACAAACTCAAACGGGGACTTAGAAACCCACCTCTCACTGACACAGTTGTGAGGACCACCAGTCTTCCTAGCAACACCTAAAACTTTTGGTTTTACTGCTGTCAATCATTTAGAATTGGTTTTGAAAGCTACTTCAATCTGAAACTATTGTTTCGTTGCCAGGCCAGCTGCAACACATCTCTTCCCTATGTGTTTCTGCCTATGAGCTGGTGGAAAATGTGGGCTTTTCCAGTTGTGCCTTGTCTCTGTTCCTGCCACAGCCCAGGGAGCAGATGTCTGATAGTCACTCAAGCCTGTCGCTGGTTTTCTATGATGACCACACTGCCCATTAACCACTAATGTTTTTCCTACCCCAATTCTTTTACCAATCCAGCATTTGAGTCAGAGCAGTTCACTGACTCTGCCTTGATTTCTGTAGCAAAGACTATTAATGTAACTCAAATAACATTTCAATCTCATCCCATTTCTCAAAGTGCCTTGCTTTTATATACACTGGAAGAAGCTGTAAAATAGTAATGCTTTTCACAGCTCATCCTCCAGAAAGAATTAATGCAAAATGGATTTATTAACAAGCTCTCATTTGATCTCCTTGGAGCTTTCTGCAGAGAAAGACACTCAGGCTAATCACAGCAGATCCTAGCATTAGAAATATCTGTGAAGGGACATTTACCTTGGGGCAGAACTTCAGAGAATGAGAAATACTTTGTCTTTATCTGCTGCTTCTCCCCTACCTGCTTGCTGGGTTTATAGGTATTTGTGTTTGATGAACTTTTGTCTTTGATGCCCAGCTTCTCTGTCTTGTTTGATCACACAGCAAGGTCAGAATCTTGTATTTCTGACTCCATTTGTTGTCATGGGAATGACTCAGCTATTGCAAACATGGTATTATGATGTCTCTGCAGGACTGAAAATGAGGCCCACAGGAGCTCTAAAGGTTTGGTGTTTTCAGCAAATTTGCAATGATAAACCCTTAATAAATGAGGGCCTCAACCTGCACACACTGAAATCCATAGGAGATTCATCATTAATTTCAGTGTCTGCAGCGGGATTATGCACAGGCACAACTAAGTAAAGTCATGATCAGGAACTACTTGTCTTTGGAAGTCAGCAGGTATCTTACAAATAGATTCATTACTTATATGCCCAAGTTGTTGTGACATGAAACCTACATTAGTTCCATTGCTTTGTGCTTGCTGGAAGAATTGGTGATTTCTTCTTTTATTTATTTTTTTTTTTTGGGTGATAGTACTTTGAGAGGTGTTAAAGGCTAAAAAAATTTGAAGGAGACACAGTAGCTTTTAACAAGAAAGATGATACATCTGCAAAAAGCATGGAAAGTTTGAGGCACTGACTCCCTTTCTGAGTATGAAAAAACAGCACTTCAATTTTACTAAGTCAAGATATTTTTTAGATCTGTGATGTGAAAAAGAGATGCTTTCAGGATGTGGTGACCTGAGATTATGGCACCAACAGGAAATTCAGGAGGCCAAGGCTCAAACCTCTGCTCTACTGGACTCAAAGTGATCAGGGTCCTGGAGTCAGCACCATACTTCCAACCCTTTAGCACATCATTCTGGGCTAGAAAAGGACAGTCTAACATAGTTCCACCTTTGCAAGAGACAGTTTGAGTATATCATTTCATGAGATGGAAGGTTGATGATGAGAAAGATGAGAAGGTCAGAACCACAACCCTTGCTACACAGTGGAATTTCCCTTCCCCAATCACTCCAGCTACTGGCATCAGTACAGCTACTACCCAGCACCCACAGTGCCTGCAGTGCATGTGTCAGATCTAAGCTCCACTAAATATTCTGAAATCAAATCTTCCTCTGAGAAAAACTGGCAAAGCTCCAGTGAAGTCAACAGAATTTTAATTTCCACCATCTTAGAATAACAGCTGGAATACCTAGGTATTGAGCCAAAGTGTCAGAGACATTTTTGAAACACACATGGAAAAGGAATAGGTTGGCATTTAAAAAGAAAATATACTTTTAAAGTTCACCATCAAGAATAAATGTCCTCCCCCTTCTCCCTCAAAATACCAGGACAAGCAAGGACTGTCAAGGGGTGGACCGCTGTGTTTTGTGTAATGCTAAATGCATGCTTGTTCCAAATGAACTGCACTGGCTGTGAACATTCACATTTGTACTTGATTCATGTTGGGGCGTTTGAATGACAAGCATCAGTTCAGATCTAGGGAGTCCTCAGAACTTAAATCTGTTTGCAGTTAATAACTCCTTACCAAACGCACCATGAAAAATCACTTGGATGGGAAACAGCAGAAAAGCACTTTAGAACTTGCTGCATAATATTCCTGTGTAAGTTGCTGAAGTGTTTTACCAAAAATCAGTGCCCCCCCGGTTTGCTATTGACCGCATTCCAGGATATAAGAAAACACACAGTTAATCTAGCTATTTGAGAGAGCAGAGCAATATAGCATCTTAGACCAGACTCATTAGTGGGGTTTTGCTGCTGCTTGTATGTCACCAGCGTGCCTGACAAAAATCATACCTGCACCACTGAATCAGTGATCCAGCAGAGAAAAAATATTTAGTCTGGATTTATTCCTCTTACCTCAGAGTATTTCCTGAGAAATGCACTGCTGCCTGAAAACTCCTGCTCTCCCCAGAGGTAAAGCGACCAAAGACTTAGTGTCCTACAGACACTACACACAGACACCAGCAGCCATTCCACTTCGTGCCAGGACTGTACCCAGCCCAAGTTTCCTCTATTCTACAGCAGTTGGCACAGATGCACAGGTATTAAGGCAAGCATAAGTAATTTCTCCTTAATATTCTCACCCTTCAGCTACTTTCAGTTCAGGCAGTTTTCTGAGCCTGATGGAGCTTGTTCATCTGTTTAACATTCAGTATCTTTCTTCCAGATACTTGTCCAGTTTCCCCTCGAACCTACACAAACTATACTGAGTCCTCAATACTCTTCAGCAAGGAGTTCCAGCTGGCATGAAGAACACGTCCCTTGTGTTAGCTTTGAACCTAGCTCCTAGTTCATTCTACAAGAAGAGATGGAGAGTCAACCATCATCTACACTCTCTGCAAAATTCATGATGATGTGAAACCCTAAGTTACAAGCCCAGGCAGGATGAATCCAGGCCTACCTCCACAGTGGGTAAGTCACAACATATTGGGCTTAAACTATAGCAATAGGGACAGAGGAAGAACTTCCTAACAAGAAGAACAGATAAGCCTGGGAAAGGATCACCTACATAGGTACGGATTCTAGCACTTCCTTATTCCTCTGAGAATAAACAGAGCTGCCAGGAAGGCTGAAACAACAGCTTGCCATACATTCCTTTCATCCTGCATAGGAGTATGCCCAGATAGGAGTATTAAGCACCACCACTTGTTTTGGTGAAGCAGCTGCCTTATCAGTGGTATTTTGCCTCTGAGAGGCCCCATGTTTCTGCCACTTGAGATCTCACTGTGTACTTATTCAGCTGTCACTCACAGAGGCAGGTTATTGACAAGAAGAAGAATTCAGTTCCAGGGGGATCATGGGCTGCTCTCTCAAACCAAAGCAGATTGGTTTTTTACCTCAATGTGAGATAGTTTGGAGCTGGGCTTCTCATCAGTTCTCATCAGGAGCCATGAGTGTCCCTCTCCAAGATAAACAACACATCGCAAATCACAGCTGGTCTTTTCAAGAGGGAAATAATTTAGGGGAGTTGGATACTACTGTCACCACAGAACTGAGTATCCAACATGCTCTTGGGCAATGCACAATCCCATAAACTACAGCAGGAACTAAGATCAGCCTCTGTTGATCAGAGGTTATGTGGCCTCCGCAAAAGGATAGTGAGACACTGGGCTCAGAACTGTATTCTCCTAAAAGCAAACACTGCCCAGGGTAGGCAACCAGCAGTGAGGAACGAGTAAGGAGGGCCTGGGACCCCATTGAGTCCTGTACTTATCATTCTCCTTTGCATAAAGAGCTACCAGAATGAACCACAATGCTGAAGAGAGGTTAACTGCAGTCATACAAGCAATTTTAGCTCTGACATTTTCCATCTTCAGATTGCTTGACTTTGCAACCTTAATGTTCCTTTCAATTCTGAAGTGCATAAACATATGCATGTAAATAGGTAAGTACACAGGCAAATTAAATACTGTTTTCTTCCTTAGGGAAGATTCTGGAGTGCCTCAAGATGGCTGGGGGATAATCTAGAATCTTTGATGGAGGTTTCACTTACAAGAAACAGAAAACAAGGAAGAGCCAGCAGTTTGTATCTGAGGTTTCAGCAGCCACATATGATGGATATTTCAGAATTTCTGCTGCAAAGTCACTTAGAACTAAGCACTGTGCCGTATGCTACTGGGACACAAATGGATTTAAAAAGGTTAGCTTCTGTGTGCATATACAGCATGACATGTTTCTAGGAGAAGCACATCACAGGACAAGAGCTACAGCCTGACCTGTTAAAGTAGCACTGATTTCTATAATTCTCCAGACGCAAGCAAGCATAAAAAGACTTCAGCCTTCTATAATTATTCAGGAAGGCAGACAAGTAAAGCAACTTTTCCCAATTTCCATCTTCCACTCATCCTTACAAGTTGAAATAAACTAATTAAAATAAGCATAGTAAGAGTAAAAACTGAAAGAAAGAACGTCCTGGAACTTGTAGAAGAAGTTACTGACATCAAAAGATGGTTTATCATGTCAACAATGTATGTTTCCAGCTCCTCTGCCAGTGACTTCTCTCAAGTCAAGATCAAGCTTTTCTTAAACTTCAGCAGTCACTATACATAATTTGAATATTATTTGCATTTTATTTAGATAATTAAAAATGTGATGGCTTACTTTTAAAGAAATAATAGGTATAAAATTAGACGTAATGACTAGAAGAGCTTTTCTTACAGTATCTTTTACAGTTGTGTTAAAAACATTTTTTCAGACATATACTGAAAACTGGTTGCATTCTGCTATTGCTCAACAAATCTTTTTCTCTCTCTTTACCTTTCAGTTAGGATATAAAATTATATCTACTAAGAAAATCATTCTAGGCTGTCTTCTTGGTGAAAATCTGCAAATACCTCACAACATGGCAGGCAGCTAAAGGATCATCTCTTCACATAAAGCAGGTAGCACCGACCACATGCCTGACTAAATACCACAGGAGCATGAAAAGAATGTAAGAACCAGGTGTCCTGGGAAGCAGGATGTCACCTTCTTGCACGAGCACTACTGTAGGCAGAGAGCATTGGCAGGGCACAGGTGTGGCAGGACCAGATAAACAACAAACAAAGAGCCCCAGATTTCTAACGTTTGAGGGCACTGTAGATGTCCTCAAATGAAACCTACAGAAATAAGAGCAGACACGCAGGGAGTCTCACAGGTGCAGTAACACGAAGTGAGCCTGCTGGAAAAGGAAGGGGATGCTGCTGCCTGGCTCAGCATATTTAACAGTGGTTCTGAGTTAGGAATGGGCAGTCAGGATTTTTCTGGAGGTGGGATTTTTTTGGGGTTTTTTTTGACTAGGTTTCCTTTCTGAGCAAACATCACTATTGGGAGAAAATAAGTCTATCTACTAATTTTTAATGCTAAGATGCCCTTCATCTTGTGTTTGAGTCATGGTATAATTCCTAAAACAGGTAAGCTCAGGCTTATAGGCAGAGTGATGAAAAAATATAATGGAGAGCTATTATCTTTATGTATAAAAGGGGTATTGAAAACTGAGGAAAAGGTACCTTTTTAATAAGTCTTTTTCATTTTACTAGGACTGTAATTGTACAGAAGATTTCAAGTGGGTAACACCTAGCAGAACTTGAGGAAAACAAACGGGCCACACACTTTTAATAAAGAGGCACCACTAACACAGGCACTAACACACAATGCTGTGCTTTTCTGCCATGAGGAACTCCCATCATATCTGCACTTGGGCAGAGCAGACCACATTACTGTTTTCTTCCTGGCAAGCTGTGGCAGCTCTTGCTTTGCAGTTTCCTGAATGACTGCATTAATTTGATTGACTCCAGATCAATGGTGTCTCTAAATAAGATTAAATTACGTGTTCCTTCTGCCTGCATGTTACAGGAGATTACTCTCAGCAGAATCTCAAAGGAAGCAATTAGCTGACCACTGATGTAATGAATTCTAATTATTTTGTTTGTACAAACAATAAAGCCTGACTGTTTGTTTAGCAAGGAAGTGTAATTACTCTGAGCACTTGAGAAAATAAATCAAACAGCGCTACCTAGACCTGTAAATAATGAGGCTTCGACTTCGTATTTATGCTAAGAATACTCATGGAATATTTTCAGGTAGCTGGGAGCCAACCTTTGAAAGTAACATTTATCATAGTTATTATTGAGCACTTGCTTGATTATGTTCTTGAGTGTGCTAGGTACCCTGCAGAAATATCCCTCTACATTGGCTGTCACTGGCACCTGCTAAAAATTTGCTGCAGCCAGTGCAATTTCCTGCAACTGTTTTTTGTTAATCAACAAGAAGTCACTCACATCACAATCATTAGGCTGTTCTGCTCCTAAGGGCACCAAGTGGCAGGGGCATGTCCTCAGCAATGGACGAATGACCAGAAAAAAACGCACATTCCTGTGAATGGAGCAGGCTCTATTCTGCCCAGCATTTGGCCATGTAGGCTAGAAATGGAATAAAATCAGAAGGCAATGGAATGAGAATGGTTGCAGCTGGACCTTCCCCTTCTCCATGCTGATCTGCTGCTGCTGCAAAATATTCACAGCTCAAACAGGAGAGACAAGGAGAGTCACTAGGGACCTCGTGCTGCAAAAAGCAGAGATCAGTCCAAAAATACCTCAACTTCTGCAACTTCTGCTGATTTTGTGTGACTCAAGAGCATGAAGGAGCTGACAAATCAGAGATAACCTGATCCTATTTTATGCAAACTCACTGGTTGTTGCAAGCACAGTGATGCAGCCATTTGCATTTCCTGCAGATCCTAACTCCTGAGATCAGCTGATCTCTTCAAGGTAGTTGGCTTCCTTTACCACAGCTTTGAAAAGATATTCATGCATACAAAAATATTTTGCTTAATCTTTCTTTCATTTCTAGCCACATTTTATGTGTTAAATCTGAATTTAAAGTAAACTGCATAGATTAGAATTCTGCAGTTGGCCTGGTTTTCCTCTTTTCTTAGTCCAAACAGTGATACACCCAAAAGGGATAAACATTATTTTCTGGCTCTCTTAAGTGGTGCTCAAAAATCTTGTGGCAACACTGGCTTACATCCTGATAAAACCTGAATGAAAAAAAAAGACACTGCTGCTTACAGCACTTGGATTCTTGTTGTAGAGATACTGTTTAAACAGAGAATGAAAGCCCTGAGGTCAGCGAAATCTCACTGAAGTGAGCAGGGTGTAAATTACAGCAACATCTGTACTGGCTGAAGGGAAACTGCAAATCACTTGTTAGTGCAATGGGAGCCATTTCCCTCATGCTTATGAGGTATTTCAGTTCTTCATTCCTTTCCACCCTGAGCTGTTTCTCTTTGTTTGTGTTCAGTAGCTATTAAAAACTCACAGAGTGAGGTTTTTTTTGTGCTCTTGCTGTAGGCCTAATTGACAAATGTTTGCTGCGTGCCGTTATGTTAAGCCAGTATCTTTGAAAATTAACTGAAGACTTTAGTCTAATTTGGAGAATTTAAGGGTGAATAAATACCATGTACCCCAAGGCAGGTGAGGCAGATGAATTAAAAATGGCATCTAACTGTAGTGGAGACATGCTTATGCCTAAAGCTTTTGGGTTTTTTTTCCCTACAAACAACTTGACCCAACCAAACAACATGAAACCAGAGACTGCCTTGGACAGTCTTCTGGAATATCCCTTTGAGCCTCTTCTAGGGAAAAGCAGCACCACTAAATGTTTGGCTGCCTCTACACCAAGTATTAAAATGTCATGCTGTTTTTCCAGCCTTAAAAATTCTGGTGACCTTACTGGATGAAACAATTAATGCTGAGCCAGACAGGCAAGAACAGAAAGTCTTTGGGGGTTTTCAGGAAGGCTGAACTGCAGCCAAAACTATTGAGAAAAGTGTGAAAACTGCCTTAAAATTGGTCAGTATTTTTCTGGGTATAAATACTGGAGCTGCTACTCCACATATGAGTATTAGAGGAATATCTCATCAGAATGAGGAAAGCCTTGATTTCTGGCCATGCTTGAAGTGCACTGTACTGCCCCCTTTAAATATTGGTCTCTTGTACAGAGGTGTTGCAACAGGAGAAATCAAGGGTTTGATTTATCTTAAAATGACTACGTGATTATGATCCTGCAACAGATTATTCATCCAGTCTCTTTTGTGTTGGGCAAATAAAGCCTTATTCTGTTCCTTCTCAAAACAAATGGAAAGTGAGACGACAGTACAAAGTAGAAGAGCGTCTATAAACAAAGCAAATTGCGACAGAAAAATTTGCTGGCTTTGTGAAAATAGGATCAGAAGTGCTGCTTGGTTTAATAAGAAACTGTCAGTATTTTGTTTTCTTTTAGCTTCTCCTTATCATCTCCTGTACTGCTTCTGTTTCTTATGTCATCACTTCAAAAAGAAAATCCATCACAGGAGGAATTCTGCTGCTTAGAATAAGGATTTAGTCTAATAACATTAGACAAATCTCTTGACTTTCTCTGGCTTTCTGCATCAGAAAGAAGATGGGCTGATTGATCCAAAGCACTTTTTTTCAGAAGTGTCTAAAGAATTAGAAGTCCCATTTTCAAAATTATTTTAGGCACTTAACCACTAAATCCTTTACAGAGATATTCTGGCTCTTCCTTAGTCTCTTTTGAAAAATTAATTAAGTTTATATAGCATGTAGATATACAAAAACTGAGTTCCCCTCCTCTCCCAGGAGATGGATATTTAGCTTCTAGAGATACAGTAAGCCTAGCTCAAGAGTAAAAACTATCTAATATTTTTCCTTTTAAAAATCTGGAGAAAATCAACAACTTCCTTAAGAGTGGCTCTTAATATGCAGATTAATTTCAAGAATCTTTAGAAAAGTTTAAAATAATCTTCTGCAAAATGTCTGGTCAAATATTTTAATAATAAGAAACTGTCATACCTTTCTGAATCTGTCTGGTTCCTCCAAAGATCCAGCACTCTGTTTAAAAGAAAAAAAAAAATTAAAAAAAAAAAAAAAAAAAAAGGCATGAAGTTAACATCCCAGAGGAGCCTGTAAATGAGTATTCACCACACAGGGGATGTCTCTTTCAATTCATGGTCACCTGGACAGAATGAACCAGCAGGAGATTTTTTTAATGAGCTTTTTAACAAACATTAGGCAGAAAGACGACATGTTTTTAGGTTCTTGACTATTTGAATCAGATGAGTAGTTCTCCCAGCCATAGCTTTGACTTTACTGACACCTATTGACTATACTAATGCCTACAGAAAGTTTTGGTTAACAAAGCATGAGTCATTACAATCAATGGCAAACATAGAAATATGCTCTTTATTAACGCAGGTCATGCTTACCTTCCATGCATTTTAAAAGATTCATGTTCTAAATAAGCTTTGGATTTCAAGTCAACATTTCCCAATACAGAAAATTTTAAAATGCCTCAGATTTTAGGTGTTCAAGTTCAGATACCTTTGAAAGCACTCGCATACAGAAAGTACCAAACGCAAACCTGTAAATTCTAGTCCTTTGATTATGGTATCTTGGAGTTGCTCAGATAATGTGAGTAGTTAAGCTAGAAAAATATTAATTAATAATTATATATGTTTATGCTAAGAACATGGGAAAAGCTTCAGCATGCCCTGGAATACTTTATATATAATGATGCCATCCTTAGCATGCCTTACATATAACAACCCAGTAACTTCTTTAATAATTTGGTTGTTGCATTAAAATGCCTCCCCTTTATTTCATTCCAAATCATTAGCCTATAAAGACAGTTTCAAAAGTGACTAGGTCCTTCTGTGCACAGTTACTTTGAATCAGTTCAGTCACTGACTATTCTGTCCCACAGCAGGAGACACAAATAATGAACAGTGAACATATTCTTACTGCAGGAACAGTCAAAAAATAACTCTATGGAGAATGTTGTGTGGAGAAAGGGCAAAAACCATAAATCCATGTGCCCAGAACCAGGCATTTACCCAAACTATTCACACACACAAACACCTCTCAGTCCCCAGCTGCCTGCCTCTTTGCCAGTTGTCATTGGGGTTTGAACCTTCCATTTCAGGAAATATTTTGAGCATAGCTTACCAAGGGAAAAGCCCACAACTCTTCATTAAGTACACACACCTACACAGTTGGATTAAGCCCAGCAATGAGAAGCAACCTGAGAGTGCAATGGCAGAGCTCAGCAGCTGGGGACTGTGTGTTGTCACCTACCGGAGAACTCATGGACTCTCTCAGTTTAGATTTGTAGAGCATCCATCGGTAGCGCAGGTCCTCCAGCTCCTCAGAGTTACCAATGACAGGATGAAGATGAAGGAGGTCCTCAAAGAGACGCTGACCATCAGGCACATGAGACTGCAGCTCCTACAGGCAAAGACAAGGGTCAGCAGCAACTCAGGATTCAGGAAGGCCCCACTTTTTAAATTAGCATTTGAAATAACAGTGGTTATGGAATAGCACATTTATTTTTGATACTGCTTTTTTGGCTTGAAAGGATATAAAACTCACCTGCAGGACTTCTATAGACTTAGATATTTCTGTATTTAATTTCTAACAGCATCCAATGCCACAGCATTTGGCTATATTCAACAGGAAGAGTGAGACCAAATACCAGACACTGATTTTAATCAGCTTCTTTTAATGAATACCTTTGCCATACCATACTGGAAATGTCCAGCCCAACAACTAGATGCCAGGTGCTCCCTTCCCTTCTACCACTCTGGCTCTGGGCTTCTTAGCAGAAAGGATGAAATTTGTCCTAAATTCCTGAGCTTCAGCTACTCTAGAGTCTCCTAAAGCAAAGAGCATAGTGTTTGAATTTTTTGTCTGTTTGTTCTTTGGGGATTTTTTTTTTGTTGTTTTTTTGGGGTGGTGGGATATTGGTTAGTTGGTGGAGTGGGTTTGTGTTTTATTGTTGCTGTTTGGGTTTTTTTTAATTCAGAAAGAATTTGCACTTATTGCGGTATTACTATCTCCATTCACCCCCTGAAAACTAACCTCAAGTTTGCTCTGGTGTGCCTTAATTTCCTCTGTGGAAGATGGAGTCCCAGCAAGAACTTTGGTCAGTTTGGTGTTTTCTCCTTGTAGCCACTCTTCAAAGTCATGTAGGAGCTTCAAGTGGCTGCTTGTACTTTGCCCTTCTCTCATCTTCTCCTGGGACAGAGAACAACAGGGACAAAAAAGCTCTTACTGTTATGTCAGATGTTTCCTCTGAAGGCCTGATTGCAAGATCTTAACCTCCAACTTTGTAACCTGCAATATCAGATGAAGGCAATGAAATTGTTCTTGTGAAGCTGATATGAAGGCAGACACAGAGTTCCCATCTCACCTGCTTATGGTTGGGCTCTACATCAAAAAGGCGGAAAGCAGGTCTAGACATCCATCTGCTGTCCACAAATGCTCTTTTCTTCTTCTTATCAGCCACTGGTCTATTTAACTGCCACTTTTTGAAGAGGCTTGAAAACACAAAACCAGAGACATCAGTGCAGCAGACATCCACATTTTGACTGGGTCTGTGGGGGACAGCACTGGGGAAACAGCACTATTGTTGTTATTATTATATTATTATTATTACTACTAATAACACTATTACTATTAAAGTTATTCCCAACTCCCAATGTCTCAAAGCTGCACCAGGACTCTAGTTCTAACATTTCCAGGTATTTTGTTTTCTTTTATTTAGGGGAATAAAAATATTACCTTGGCAATATACCTTCCTTTCTGGTTCCAGGAGGCAGTACAATCAAGCCTTCCTTGATTTTGTAATTTAATTTTTGTGCCTATTCTGACACTATGTATTACTACAATCATATATGCAGCACATCATTAAATATTAATACAGACTGGCAAATATGAGCAGCATTCGACACTACACAGCAGAGGCAAAATAAATTAAGTCTTCATTCCCTAGCTAAAGAGAAGATTTTTAGCTCTGCTTATACCTTCGCAGGTTTGCAAAAGGCAGAAATCCCATTGCAGATATACCCTCCTTGGAGGCATCTCCAAGGAGAACAGGAAGGTGAGACAGAACAGCACAAGTCACCCAGTCTATGCCAAATTTCTTCTGACAAAAACTGGCAGTACAAGAGTGAGCCAGGTCATAAGACACTGCCTGCTCCAACATGAGGTAAAGTAAGATTGACAGGCATTGGTGCAGAGTCTTAAAAAGGTTTTCTTGAAAATAATGATTTTCAGCTTATAAACAATTAAATAAAATCCCATCTTGCTTCTAGCATTGTGGTATGGCTGTTCACTTTCACAGCACAGAGCATAAAGCCTCAAATGTGTCTGTTCTTATTGCAGTAAAAGACTCCCCTTGAAGGGACATGAGGAAGACCTACATGAACACTTACCCAGTTGCCATCTCCTTCAGTGATTTCCATGACTCCTTCAGCTGATCCAGCTCTGCCTGGACATGGGCAGTCTCTTCTGGAGAAGAATTCTCCATGACCAGCTGGCCATGAGCTTCCACAAGGTGCAGTTGGATCTCCTTATCTGGAAACTCAGCTAGCCATCTCTGAAACGCACAGCCCTTACAATTACTCCTAGGTGTCCTGGGTAAAGCAGAGGCTATGTCAGACTGAAGGCCATGCTCAGTCCAGGACTATGCTGGTTCTGTTGGCACTAGCTAGAACACACCTAGCGGGAAAAAAATAGGCTGTGGATTCTTCCAAAGAGCCAACATAGGTCAAAGAGCTGATGGCAAAACTTAGAGGGTGCAAGCTTTCAATGCACCTCCTTCTGTAGCCTTCCCATGAAAGATTTTGGTCTCCCATAGAAAGGCAACAGCTGCCAGCTGAAGTAACCTACAGGGTGAATTTAGCATGCAAAGTACTGCTACCCAGGGAAAAGCTGGCAGCTTTGGGAACAGCTCAGTTCAACAGAGTGTAAGGCTAGCTAACATGGCAGGAATCTTCAATGTATTGATGAGCATAGACAGGCAAAGGCAGGTATTGTCCAGAGAGATCACCCTGACAGGAACAGACCACCTATCCCTGGATAACACTTAATCCATCTCAACTTCTTAGTCATTTTTCACCACTCTTTTCTGTTACGTGGCCCCACATCCCACAACACAGGGCAAAGCAGCAAGGCAACAGCAACCAACAGTTATTGAAGGAGAAACACACCATCATTACTCTCCCAAATCAGGAAATTCTCACTAGAAACCCCCACTCTTAAAGTCTGAATGCTGCAAAGTAAATAATTAACATCTTAAACTAAGATGCTTTTCCCACCTCCAGGTCTTCCAGCCTGCCCTCAGTGTTCTGCTCTCCATCAGCATCCTGGTAGGAGTCAATCTTCTCCCTGGTTACTGAGATCCACTGCTGGAGGTCAGACAGTTTGTCATTATATGCCCAGTGCTTCTGAACGTGGTCTTCACTCTGCTGTATCATCATCTACAAATGATAAAAATATGTCAGCAACTAAAGACAGACAAAAAAAGCACTTTCTTTACTGGATGGGTACAGAACCTCATGGGCAAAAAGGAAAAAAGCAGCTGTTAATGAGAGACAAAAAACCTATCCTTTTAGCATCAGTGATGTGGAAAACACCTCCAAGCTTCTGCAGGCCTGTATTCAACCACACGGGGGGGTATTAAGACTAGAACAGCTCCCTTTCTTAGCTGAAAGGGAATAGAGAATACACGTCTTGGGCTTTTGTACCCCAGTCAATATCAAATACATCTTACGCTCCCTGAATCAGAAAAGATTGTACAGACTTGTTTGGCAAAAGTCCAGTTCAGTGATAAATGGGATGATTGAGATCGAAACTAGAATTCCACAGTGCATGTTCAGGTAACACTTTAACACACATAGTTTTATAGTGAACTGCATAACTAAAGTAACTTTATGAGCTCTTCTTCTGAGATTGCTTTGGAGGTCATTTTATAGGTATGTTTGCAAGCTACAAAATGCCTCAGGACAAAACAAGTATTTATGCAATTGCAGCACTTTTCTCTCATTAACTTGTAGGACCCAAAGCCATGAAAACCCCAAACACTTTGGTACAAAATCCCTATCCAAGTAATCTGTGAAGTGCAAGCACGACCATGATAATATGAGTTCTTTTGGTCAGAAATCTCAGGCCCACTCCAGAAATTGTTTATATAGACATAAAATCTGTGTGGATGGTATTCTATCACCAAGGGAAATCACATCAGAGATAATCAGAGAATCCTGGAAGAGTTATCAAAGTCATAAGAATTCAGTGCCTTCTTCCCCCGAAATGAAAATATCTGTCACTCAAAGCATGTAATGTCATATGCCCAAAGATTTTTTAAAATATTTTTAAATAGAGGCAACTGACAACTCCCCAGGCAACTAAAAACTTTGTTATGTTACCTCCAGTGATCTCTTCAGGGCCTGAGAGTCAGATGAAAGTTGGTTCATTTCATGCCTGTGTGTGGTATTTGACTGAACAAGCTTCTCTACCTCTTCCATGTGAATTGCAAGCTCTGCCAAATCATCTTGGATCATCTGCAGATGAAAAGACAGATTCTGTATGGGTAGTGTGCTAGGTATGGCATGGATTTTCAGAAAACATACACCAAAGGTAGCTTCATCTGACAGTGTGAGGACAAAAAGTCCCAGCAACAATCACTGTCATTAAGAAAGTGAATTGTTTCGATGCCTGGGAGTAAATGTTTCTTAAAAAAATGGTTGGATGTACTTTACCTGCTACCGGGAGATAACAAAGAAGATAAGTTGAGATAAGCTCAGATAAACTGAGAGGTGCCAAAGGAGCCATAGTATAACCAGCTAAATACTGCAAAGAACTGTGGTGAAAATATCCCTGTGGTCACTGAGGATGAAGTGGCACAGTACAGCTGAACCATCATAGCTCACCACAGCAGTCACATTCCCTCTCCCTTCTCCTCCTGCTCTTCTCTCCCCTCTCCCAGGTATGTAATCCCACTGCATGCCTTGAACAGGCTCTACTGCATGTTGGACTCTTTGCTGAACCAGTTCAAAACATTAACCAAATAAATTATCATCTTTTTCTGTTCAGTTTTTTTTCTTATCTTGGTCAGCTGAATCACCCTGTGGAGTAAATCTAGCATGTGTCAAAGCTAAGTGACAAGGATAAGAGCAGAAAGAGGAGGATACAAAAGGAAGGGGAACTCTGCTGGAGGCAGTTAGATTGGTTCAGGTTATTTGCGCAGTTTCACTCCCAGTGGGAAGTGTCAAGACACATTTTCTTTAGCAATTAAACTAGCCCAAGAAGGAGGTACCACCAAGAGCTTCCAGCTGCTTCTTCCTTCCCTCAAGCTCAGTTTGCCAGTGCTTCATCTGCATTGCTTTAATTTCATTCACTCATCCTATAAACTGGACCAAATGAAATTATCTAACACACAATTGAGGGGAAAGGTACTGAATTCCCAATGCTAATAAAATATGAACAAACAGGATCACAGTTAGCTGAGGATAACAGGGCCAAACAATACTGGAATGTACCTGGAGTCTCTGGAGTTGTGTCTTTTTACCCAAGAGATCAGGCCATGGCTCCTTCTCTAGATCTAATTTGGCTTTGATGGCAGATAATTTCTTCTGCAGCGGTGCAAAACCAGCATCAAAGTTCTTATGTTGCAATATCAAATTCTAGATGGAGAAATATGAAAACAGGTCCAGCATTCAAGATATATCCTGTGGCATTATCTTTTGTCAATACCCACTTCTTATTCAGAACAAACACTGAGCTACACTATGCAAGACCACAAATTTATTTGAATGTATGATCAGCCTAGAGAAAGGGATTAGTACTGAATTTATATATATAAAAACTGCCTTAGTAAAGACTTGATCTTTGTCTTTATCACAGGCAAAGTCAGTATATGGGTTTTGTAGCTCACCTGGAGTTTGCTCTTGCTTTGCAGCAGACTTTTGTGTAGAACTTCTCTCTCCTTTGAAGCTTCAGCTGCTTCTTGAAGGAAAGACTCTGCTTTTTCCTCACCAAGGACATTGTTTAGCAAATCTTTCTTCAGCTGTAACATCATCAACATCTCTTTGAACTGGGAGCTTTCAGCTAGAGCAGCCTAAAGGAAGAAAGTTCTTCCAGTGAAATCATACCAAAGAAAATAATCATATAAACATATTATCCTCACACAAATCACACAAACAAAGCAGTATGACAAATTCAGGTAAAAACAGCATGCTGGGCCAACAAGGGGTAACAGAAGGTACCTGGACAGTGCCCAGTTAAAGGAAAAATCTTCCTAATAATGTTAGAGGCACCAGGGCTGCATCCATTTTGTGAACAGAAATAGAAGTAAGCTGTACTATGGAAAGAGCTGTCTGTGCAGAGGAGACGCCTAAACAACCAACAGAAAGGACAGCTTGAATGCTCATCCTGAGGATAAATTCCATCCCTGTTCACAGACACGTTTATTCTGGAGATCACAGGGATGAAAAAGTAACAAACACACTTTGCTGGGCACATGCATAAATCATGCATTTTAATCCCACGTCTATATCACTACAAAATTCTTTAACAGAGTCCACAGATTTCCCATCCAGGGAGATCTGGGTTAATGCTAAACAATATTATCATTATTGTTAAAGATATCTAACATTTTAATGCAGCCTACTCAGCTGACAACTCCAGTTAACCAAATGGGGGGCAGAAAGTAAGACAATGTGCTAAAGCTGGAGCTAAGTAAAGACCTCCATCCCTACTGTGGGTTTTCCTGCCACACTGGCAGGACCTTCCAGCTGCTACTGCCTGGCAGCTGTCTGCAGGCTTGGTCAAACCCACATTTCTGAAATTAGTAACAGCTTTGCTACCTCGATGTGAGCCAGTTCTGGCTCCGGAGTCTCCAGGAGCATCTGGACCGATGGCTTCCACTGTTCAAAACTTTGCAGGGGATTTTGGAAGATTCTCTTCAGTTGGGTTTCTGTATCAGTGCTCATTTTAGAAGTCTTGCCTCTCACACTGTAAGGATAAAGTGACAACCAAGAGAAGGATTATGAAGAAATCCAAGTCCAAACATTCTATTCTTCAAGGCACAAATTAACACAATACTTGGTGTAAATCATGTACAACACAAAAGCCTGTTTGCCTGTCTGAGCCTGGTGTTGCATACCATCAGCTGCTCTGTCGGTCAGAGACATCTGAAAAAACTTTATTTAGATGCTGTAGGACACATTTGTCTGTTGTATCAGGAACTACTTTGCTTTTCTAGTAGCCAGAAGTCTCCCTTTGTATACGATCCTTCTTGGCTGCTGTCACCAGTGTGATTTAACAAATCATATTATTGGAGCAGTCTCACTGACTGATGGGAAGAACAAGCCAAGAGTGTCTAGAATGTAACTGCAGTTGCCTGTAAAAAACAAGGTTTTGTTTCTTTAAAAAATTACATTTAAAAGTCTTTGATAACCTTATGTTAGCACAAAAAGTGAAAAAACCATTTTTATTTCAGATATAATTATTTTAAATTTTGCAGAACCACTTGAATTTATATTAGTACATACAGGTGATTCTGATAAAAGCTTTCTATTTATGTATATGTATCCACATACATACACAGCTCTATTACTGGAAAAAAAAATTAAATCAGCAAACTTTCAATGAACATCCAGGCTTCTCTTAAAAAGGCTTATCCCAAACACAGCCGGGTGACAAGGCCCAGCAGTGACACACCCCATGCAGCTGCCTCCTGTTTTTCTCAGCTTGCCTGACCTTCCCAGTTTGCAGAATCCTGCCTGGTATGGCAAAATGCAGCCCAAACTTTATGTTCATGGGGAACAGTATCTTGCAAACTCACAAGACAGACAGATGAGAGGAATGCCAATCAGGATCAAATACTGCCTTTCTAGAGAAACAGAAACAACAATCTTACCTGTGTCACTGGGCCGTGATGGAGCTAAATAAAGGCAAGTTTGCAGAGGCCAAAAGCTCTGCAAATAGAAAGTTCTGACTTTACATGTCCACTGCCATTTGCTCTGCTGCCCCTGCCAGCAGGCTCAGTGTGAAGCTGCCAGACTTCCCAAAGCAGCTTTGGAGAGAAGCTGGCAAAGGAGCAGCTACCATTTCCTACTCAGAGGCAAGTCCCCTGCTTTCTTTGCTCCTCTTTCAACATTGTTTACTTGCTAGTTTTTAAACTGAAATCCTTTCCCAAAATGACCTATAACCCTTCCACCAGGACAGCATACTGAGCACAGAGGGTAATAAGCTGGGATACAGGAAAAGAACTGACCTTCTTTTTTCCCCTTAAAAAAACGATCCTTTCTTCTAGTTTGCAAAATTTGCTGCAGCTTCTTTACTTCCTGATTCCAGGCAGCCTGGAAACGGAAACACTGAAGTTTGGGGAGAGGCTAAACTTTCAGAGTTTCCAAACCAAGGCAAGTTGAAAACAGGAACATGCATAGAAGCTGCCAGGAGAAGGGGAATAGTCTGCCAAGTAATTGCTAAGGCTGGTGAGTCATTGCAACAAACTCAACAAGGGAGGGCCATAATTCTTCTGAACCGTTTACTACTACAGCTCCTGTCCTGATTTTCTAGTTGCTGGCATGAAAGGCAAGCAAAATACATAAATTATTATTATAAAATGCTAATAAGATCAAATTAGCTGCCAACAATCTAATTTTCTTCAAACCATACACAACATTAATGATGTAAGATCATTGCTTGAAAATGACCAGGAGCCTCCAGCTCCTAGCAAATGGCTAAAATTACAGCTTCACTGAAACATGGAGGTGGATGTAATTAGCAAAAGCTTTTTTTTCTACTCATCACTTACAACTGGACTGCATATCACTTTTTTCTTAGGCCCCTGACAATCCCTTCAGTGTCTGACAGAAGATTTCCCCCACCAGCCCACCACAATCAGACTTTCCAGTACCTTTGATACTGGTGTATTGCAGAGACAACACTCTCAGTGTGTGGCTGGACATCTTGGGAAAACCGTAGCAGTTCCTTAAGCTGGGCCTTCAGCCTCTCAATCTTTGACTCTTCTGCAGCCAGAGCTGCTTTGGTTGCCTTAATTATAGAAATAATGAACAGATCACACCTTATGTAGCATCTGGCACATAAAATGAAGAAGTAAGGCTGTGTCTCAGGGTATGCACAAATCCCCTTTGGGATTTTTTTTTTTTTTTTTGGCTTTTTTCCTGGTTATAAGGAATATGGTCTTTGCTAAGACAGAAAACATTCTCACGAACAGTTTTGTTCCAGCAGGCTCTCTCTCCTCCCCTCACACTGCCCAGCCTTTGCATCTGATCTGCAGTGTTCACTGTTTGAACAGAGTTTGAATCACAAACAGGCACGGTTTCAGTTCAGTGATTGCAGTACATAACATGAGCTGCACTTTTGGAGCAGTCTTAACAGCATCTGTTTGCATGAACAGATCTTTCTCAGAGACTCACATATAGAGAATGTTAATTCTAGGGTGACTCAGGGAAACAAAACCAACTAAAACCCATGCAAATGTAGCTGGATTGAACCAGTCCAAATTTTTTGGATCCTTTCTGCATATACTTTTCCCAGTTAGTCCTGCATGGTTCTAGACATACAAACAGCAATGACAGGCATTTTGAGAACAGATAATAAATGTAAAACCAGCCCTCGAGAGGAAATGAGCAGCAAAGATTCTTATCTATTTTATGTGTGATGAATTTTTTGCACTCATTTTTGCAGCAGATGGGTTTTGGTGTAAATACTGGATTGTTACAATCTTGGGACTTCTTAGTACTGATGATGTGTCTGCTAGTAAAGGAAGAGAGGTACCTACCTTACAGAGATGAAGGATACAATATAGCAATGGTCTTACCAAATTCCTCAGAAATATGTGTACTTGTGTCTGTGTATGCACTTGTGTCTGTGTATTTATATATACAGTGAGGCATTAGTTTCCTGCTTCTTTTTAAGTGGAGCAAATTGTGTTGTTTGCTCTGTATTGTGCTCTTTTTGCATATGATCCCTTTGAACTCTAGACACAAACTCCAGCACATCCTCCAACCCTGCTCCTTCTGCGCAGCATAAGATGGAGGTTGGGGCAGTTGATTCCATTGTTGGCAGTCACATTTTCCTCAGTCTGTTTCACACACTCATACTCTTTCCTTAT
Source organism: Corvus kubaryi (assembly GCF_017639235.1). Lineage (NCBI taxonomy): Eukaryota > Metazoa > Chordata > Aves > Passeriformes > Corvidae > Corvus > Corvus kubaryi. Next base: position 22,174,323 of record NW_024582054.1, read on the forward strand.
CATCTTTAACCAATGGGACGGGCATCTGTTGATGTGACTATGCATGCTCAGTCTATGGCTGCACTTGATCCTCCACACAAAGGGTAACAACTTACATTGCATTTTCTCCACAGAGTTACAAACTCATCTTCAGTCTTTTCCCCTTCCCCAGGATCCAGGTCATTTTCTAGTCTCTGTAGATCTTTTCTCAGCTTCTGGATGTCTGCTTCTAATTGTCTGGCTTGGGACTCATAGGCACTTTCAGACTGTTGGATCTTGAGCAATCTCTCCTCCTCCTCACTGCTCAGCAGTTTCAACTTCTCCAAGGCTTTTCTTAGCTCTTCAAGTTCATCTTTCAATCTTGCAGCTCCAAGTGGAGAGGTATTCTGAATCACCTCTGTACACTGATTTTCAAGGTGCTTCCACTTCTTTCCACCACTCCTAATGTCTTTGGAAATTTTCTGCAAAAAGAAGTTAAATAAAGATTATCTGCAGGAATGGGAAGCTAGGGAAAAAGCTGAAAGCAGTAGGAAAAAAGACCACCTCTCCTGGTTGTATGTATTTTGGTTTTCACTTCTTATTTCAAAATATGTCTTTTTTCAAGTGACCAGAAGCCAGGGTTAGTCATTTGACTGCCTTCTGAGTAATATTAATTGCCATTGATTCTGAAAATACTGGTTTTCATTAATGGTAATCACCTGAGATCCCTGACAAAGAAAACAGAAGCTGCAGGCACTAGATAATAGTTGGGATCTCAGAGATTTTAAGCTGAACAGTTAAAGCAGTGGCACCAAAATAAAGGATATTGTTCTCAAAACTGGTATTTTCATCACCAGCTCTTAACTCTCAAAAACTGTGAACCTTCAGGGTCCATTTGGATCATGTTTACCAAATCTGATTTATTTAAACAAGATTCTCGAAGAATCACATAATCGTTGGAGATCAGGCTTTAAGAAAAACAAACCAGACCAGTTTGTGACTCATACTGGAAGAACCATACATACAAACAGTTTCAGGACTTCATACAGATCTTCTGCCCTAGCCCATGCTAAAATCACCATCTATTTTGTACATGTAATTCTTTTCTCAAGTACACCCTTGTATGGTTTGAGCAACACATACAGGGATGAAAAATACACAGTCCTAACTCCTTGTTAGAGTTATATTGTTCAAGGACCTTCAGTGCCTTTAGCTTGTCCTCTGCTGAAGACTTGGTTGCTTCTCCAATGCAGCAGTTTAATCTCTCTGTGACACCATTCAGCCACGATTGAAACTGGTTGACATTAGCGCTGTACTGCTCATGTTCCTTGGTTATCATTTCAAGCAGTTTCACTCTGTTCTGTAACAAGAGACATGAGAAATGGTGAGGACTGTGCTTATCTGACTCTTTTTCCTTTATATTATAACCCAGAATTTATAAACAAGACTCCCTTTTCATGAGCCCCGATAACACTTGGCCTCCACAGGAATTCAAAGTTTACCTTGAGAAACAGAACACAAAAGTACACAAAGGCTTGTTCCTGTCTGGACTGTGCTGCAGGTTCTCAATGTCTAAGTCTCCAAGAACACAAACTGCAAGGCACTGTCAGATGAATTTCTGACTTTCCAAACCTTCCTACTCTCTCATTAGGAAAAGAAAAGAGATAGAAGTTTGGTTCTGGTTTTCACTTTGAGAGACAAGTAGTTATGTTCCTCTTGTGGGTTAAAAATGAAGATGAGCACACCTTCCATATGTCTCAAAATGAAAATAATAGAGAATGCACTAGAGGCATGAAAATTGTTTTAAATTGTTCATTATTTAAACAGACTGCGTGGAAAATGACCATCACCTGCAATTGTGTAGTCCAGGCACTTCCCTACTTAGCAGATCACAAACTATTCTGTGGTGGTATCACAGACTCTGGAAACAAATTCAAGCCAATGGAAAGCAGACTTCATTTTCCAAGTTAGTGCCTGTACACCCTGTAAGTAACAATCCCTGAATTTACAGGGGCCTGCACATCCTGAGTTGCTCCCTGCTGATCCAGTCTGGCAGTCCTCACAAGTCAGAGTCACATTTGCTCAGATTAGCCTTGTTTTGCCAGCCCAAGTTTAGGCCTGTTTGATTTTGACACAAATCACCTGCTCTGTTGTTTCACTAGTATAATATCCAACCTAAGTATTATTTTCTGCAAAACCAGACTGATTTTTTCTTGCCCTTCTCCAGCTGGCATGGAGAGCAGTTGAGGTACACCATGGTTACATTAGATAAAAAATAAATCATTCCTTGTTCAATCCATGCAGTGCTTGCAGCACGCTTGAAAGCACCCTTTGCTCTCACAGACAATGGGCCAAGTTTCATTCTGTGTAACACAGGACACACCACTGGCCTCTGAGCAGCTGCCCTCCAGGGCGAGTAGAGTGACAGCTGCAATGGTGGGTAGAGCTGGAAAGTCCTCTTTGCATTTCCCTTGTCTCTGTGAGGCTCTGGACAGGTCCCCACACCTGCCAACCTGGCTGAGGTGGCAGTGAGCCCTGTCCATTCTGTCAGCCTGTTCTCCAGCCAGGCCAGCAGGAGGGTGGCATAAGCATCAGTCACCCCAGGATCTCCCATGTGCTGGGGTGGCAGTCCCTCTGGGACTTTGCCCTTCGCCTTTGGGACAGGTTATGCCCATGGTGCACTACAAAGCCACCATCCTGCAAGTGGCACACCACCAGTCTGTCTTCTCCACTGCCACTGCAGTTTCTGCTGACTTGTGCAATTCATGAGTGACTCCCCTAAAGTTAGTTAACTTGCTGTGGGACAAAAGAAGGACAGCTAAGGGACAATTGTTTCCCATGGAGGATGAAATGCTGCCCATATTAGAGCACAACCTTTAATAGCACCAGCCACATATGGCTTTGGATGAAACCAAAAGGTAGAATTATGACTGCTGACTTCTGTGGCCAAGATGCATCCAGCAGAACACTTCACTTGCTAAATCCCCATGTGTCAATTCTCAAATCTGCAGAGGCTAAACAATTCATGCCTTGACCTCATGTCAGGGACCTGAAGAAGATAACCTTATAGCAGTGTAAAAGGGCCACACCAAAGTGAGCCAAGTCAGGCCAAACTTATTGACTCCACGGAATTAGATTAGTTTGTTTAACTGGCAGAAGCTCCAAAGGGCATAAATCAGAATAACAAAGCAGTGATGTTATTAAGCTCAAAAATCTTAGGCTGATATACAGGGGATTAAAAAGGAAGTCAACAACCTACCCTTGGCCAAGGCTATTCAGCTAAAACAAAGGAATCTGCAGTTTGGGTACACTGCTGGTCTGTGAGGTCAAGGGATAGATGCCATGGATCTGGACAGACTGTGCCAGTTGTCAGACAAAAGGCTTACAAAGAGCTGGCTGAGCCCTCTCCCCCACAAGAGGTTAAGCAGGAAAACTTTCCAATGATGAAAAATAAGGTATCACTTGTTCCTGCTAGGTTAGCTGTTTGGGGAGCAGGACAGCGCAAAACTCAACATCCACATTCACTGGAGGAGACTGAAGCAAGGTCATGGCCCTGGAAAGAGTGAGAGCACTGACAGGAAAAGAATGGGTTTGCCATGGGCTGCAGAGAAAGAGATGTGTCTGGGCAGAATATGCCCAGCCCTGGGTACTCAAGGAAGGCGGTCAGAGGCTTAGGAAGCCCTCTCCCCTAAGCTCCCTTCACAGTCAGTGAGGGCAAATGAGCCTCCTCTGGAAGGCAACCTAGAGCACGTAAAGGAAGTTCCTGCTTTAAATCCCTCTGCGGTGTCTCAAGGAGAGTACAGAAAGCTCCTGTAGGCATTTCTGGTGTTTTTAGTCTTAGCCCTAGGGTAACTTAGCAAACTGTTGTAATTATCTAGGTTTCAGTTAACAGAGACAGCATGGACTGAAATCAATTTGATGTGCTCAGAAGTATTTAAAATACTTCCTAAATATCAGCATACTGTATATCATAACTTTTCTTACCATCTTCAGTCATCATTTATGCTAAAAGACACAACCATCTACCTATGTGTATTTTTAATTTCCTGGACAAGGAAAGTATGTAGGAAATGGCTGCCACATCTAAAGATATTCCTGTTGATGTAATTAAAAAAAAGTATATGCTTTTAAAATTTGAGAATGTTAAAGACACATGTTAGCACTAAGAAAAAAAAACCCTCCCACCATTTGCTCATACCAGAGAAGCAATATCACAGGCAAACCATTTAAGAAGCACTGTCCAAGAGCCTGCCTTCTGACAGAGCTGGACAACTGCACAGGATCTAAAAACGCTCTTCAAATACAAGTGTAATCTACAAACACCAGCGAGCCTCCTCTGCTCAGGCATTCAGCTGGCATCTGCAAGTCACATTTAGTCTGGCCTCTCATCATGTGAGGGGCCAGAGCAATCCCCTTACAGCTCCTGTGTCTCTTTCATTCATTCCTCCTGCCCGTTGGAAGAGGTGGCAGGGTTTCTCTAACTAGTGTTATACTTTCCAACACAATTTCCCAAGGTGCCAGTAACATTGGCATTAGATAATAAACTCCTCATTTACTTCAGTTGCAAAATCCAAGGCTTCCCAACTCCCTTCTTTGTTCCATACCTCCAGAAAGAAGGATTTCTTAGCTGGATTCTCTCACTCAGTCTTTCTATTAAATGTGGTATTTATAACCAATGCCAAAGAAAAGCTTTTTCTAGTGTCTCAGTTGGCTGGAAACATAAAGACATATTTTGTCTAACTAGTATGAGCCACTTCCTGATCTCATTTACACCAGCACATATCCAAGTCAGTTAGAGAAATCACACTATGTAAAATCAGTCTCAGAGAGGCCACATTCTGGCTTTGAGTATTCAAATTACTTGTTTGAAAGAACAGCTTTATTAAAATAACTAATGACTGTCTCTCTCTTCAAAACCAAAGACAATTTTGGTGAGGACGGAGCAAATGATAATTTTAAATGCCAGTCTAGATAAACCCCTGAATTCCCAGGAACCTTCTTATTTGTATATCCAGATGCCTTGTAATCAAGATATCTACCTTTAAAAATAAATAATCAGTGTTGAGGCTCAAGTCTGCTGGTGGCTTCTCTGTGGCAGCTGCAGCTACGGAATTTCCAAATATACTCTAGATTTTGGAGAGACATTAGCAGTAGTTGTATATTTATGGCTAGGAAAGTATCTGAACTACATGCTCACAAAAGATGTCAGTTAAGGAGGTTTTTTGTCACTTTTGGGGCTCAGGGTATTTTACTTCAAAAGAGAAAAGGTATCTATGGAGCAAGCAGGACAATGGCACAAGCATCCTAATGTTGTAGTTCTTCCAGTGTGATCTGAAGTTAGCTTTGTACAATGGCACCAGAGAGGCAAAGCATCCATCACTGTCAGGCTCCAGTTCTGGACCGGTGTGGGAATTAATAGAAGGCACCATTGTAACAGAGGCAGACAGCAGAATCAAAGTAATGAAAATGATGTCTATTTGCACCACATAATTCCAGCCTATAAAATTCCTGGAAGTCACTATGAGCAAAAACTAGGTTTTAATTTCTGTAAGTTTGGTATAGATGTGTCTATATATATATATTTAAAATATCCCTTTGAGTATTTCTATTGATTTGGTCAGTAAAAAATTGAATCCTTCTGCCCACATGCAAATGTCTGCCCCTCAGCCATACTGCATTGTCTAATCCTGTCTTTGCATGAGTTTTAGAAGTGAAAAGTACAAGCATTTTCTGAAATCTTTACTCAGAAATAGGGTGAAAGGAAATCACTGGTACTGAAAGATGAAGCAGGATGCCTTACACCAGCCTAATCTAGCAACTGTTCAAGATGGAAGATTAGTATTGGGCAAGAATTAGTATCTGTGTGCATGAAAATCTTTCAGATAGTGGAACTGGTCACTGAGCAAAGTGTTGGGCCAGAGCTGACTCCCACCTCTGTGTTTCCCAGTTCTGCAGGCAGGGAGTGCAGCTCTGGGTCTCAACTAATGCTACTTCCTCCAGCAAGGCTGTATTCATGTAATATTCCCTGGCTCCTGGAATGGGTACTCTGCATCTGGTTATACATGAACTGCTAATGTGCTGAAAGATGAGGAACAATTCAAACTTTATATAGAGATGACCTAAAGCAATATTCCTTAGGTCACAGCAAGCAGCCTGCAGTTACTTTACAACAACACACTATAAAGCATTGTGTAAGAGCATCCCAATTAACAGCTCATCTTGGGACTTGACAATTGTTTCAAACAGTCCAGTGACTGAAAGAACAGGTGTCCTCAGCTCTGCTTCCTTTTGCACTTCAACCAGGTAAGCCCCATCACTCAAGGGGCAAGTAGCAAACAATACCATAGATCAGAAGAATTTGAACACCTCCCACTCTTTATGAGTGTACCTGAGCTTCTTGTCTGATTCCTTCATATTCCACACTCATTTTCTTCTGAGCATCCTCATCAACGCTGGGGTCACCTATCCTGCTGAACAATGAAGCAGCTTCATCCAGCAGCCTTTCCAGCAGGACTGACTGATTTAGGACATCATTCTGCAAAACCTGAGCATGGCCCAGCTGCCACTGCTTCTCCTTTAAGCCAAGCTGCAACTCAATGTCAGGCTCCAAGGTCACCCTCATATTGTGAATCCATGTGTAAAACTCATCTTGGGCTTTCAGGTACTCACTCCAGTGCAGCCAGACCCACTCAATGCGGCTGTTGGGGAGAGCAAGAGAGAAGAGTTAGATGAAATGATGATGGGAGCAGTGGAGACCAACAATCTCAAAAAGCCTTCAAAACAGTGCACAAGGTTCGCAGCAATTTTAAGCTGCTCTGACTTGACAGAGTCTGGATTCACTTCCCAAGTCCTCTCTGCTTTGGGGAGGAAATACTCTGTATAAGATCCCCGTGCCTGACCAAATTCATCATTCCAGACTATGAGGTGGGTGGGCCAGGTTGTGAAGGCAGAGCACTGAGGTCTCACTGATCCTCTCTCCCCACACAGTCCCCAAAATGCTCATGGGACTGGGATTAGCAGGGAATTGCTATCTACAATCCAGGCAGCAGAGAGAAGCAGGAAGCACTTTATGAAAGCACTGGAGGAAACAGCTGCCTCAACACAACCAAGAGTGTGTTTGTCTTACCTGTGACAATGAGTAATGTATATGGCTGTCTCTTCCCACAAGGCTTTAATGTCTTTTAGTTTAGAGAGTACCTCATGCTTCTTATCCTCACCGATGCTGCGAAGAGCAGCATCTGCCTTCACAAGAACCAACTCCATTTTCAAGCTGCCTTCTGGTTCCAGTGCACGTATTTTCTATGAGAAAAACAAATGGTACTGAAAGCATGGAAAGAAAACAAGCATAACTGACAAAATGTAAACTTTGTTTTTACCCAGAAATCATGAACTCAGAATCACTTAGGTTGGAAAAGATCCTCACGATCATCGAGTCCAGTCATTAACCTGACACTACCATGGGATGGAAATGTTTCTATACAACACAGACAATTAACCCTTCCCATCTAACTCCCTGCTGCAGAGTTTCTCCTGAAAGGAAAATATGATGTTTTTTCAGACATGTTTACTTTTAAACATCCTAAAGGACTGAATTTAATTGCAAGCCATACAGGAGTTGAAAAACATTAAAGTTAGCTACAAAAAAACCAGACCATCCTCTATGAAATGCCTGTGGCTGTGTTTCCATTGCTGTTATAAGGTTACAGCACTGTATTGCCACAGGCCAGCTGTTCTCCCCCACCTGCCAAAGCACAAAGAGGCAGTCTCCACAGGGTACACTGCAACCTCTCAATTTTAAGCTCTACTGTAAGAAATCATGAAGCATATTAAAAAGGCTTCCTAGCGCAAATAAAAGTTGGCTTAGAAAAGAAGCCAAGAGAAATTAACGAGTGGAATTTTCTGTCTGCTACCAAATTTTGCTTCAACCCTAAACTGCTAAGTTATGAATTGGTGAATATATGTATCTTACACAAATAGGAATGCCAGGAACTGATAGTTGAGTCATCTAATTTTAAGTATCCAGAGATGGAAAAATCAGCAAAAGTTCTGTACAATATAACAGATTAATTATGCCCCAATTCAGATGTCAGCTTTCAACATTACTTTATCCAAACTTCTGATACTACCAAATTAGCTTTTCTTACTGCTCTTCCGTAAACTCCTGGCAAACTGCAGGCTTTCAAGCTTGAAGAAAAAGGCTTCTACAATGAAAAAACCAAGATGTTCAAAATCAGCGATTCCTTTCAGTAGAATTAGGCCTATGGCATTTGTTAAAAAAGAATCATGTCAGTTATTGCAAAGGTGAGACAAATAAAAGGCCTTTGGATTTCCAGTCTCACATTCTGGGGAAAGCCTGTTCTTTTGGCATGCAGGCAGCACACCTGCATGTGATGTACAAACAGGTGTTTGGAAAATTATTTCCTAAGAAAGGTGGGACTAATAGAATCCAGGGAAGCAGGGCAAAGGCAAGAAAATACAAGCCATAGCTATCATCCAACAGGAAACATGTAAGAGTAAAGCTGTATTCTGAGCCTGATATTTTTCCAGCAATTAGAAGCAAACAACAGCTGGAGAGAAAGGAGTTGCTGTACAGTCATTTTTCTTTTTCAAATCTGTTTTTTACATGATTTTTAGCATTGGCTGACATTTTCATTAACAAATTAACAGAAAATAAACCACAGGAAGGAAGCATGAAAAAAACTGGCAAGCCAGGTGCAAAAAAGGAACTGAAACTTGATCACTGGATTTGAAAACAGCCAATAGGTGAAGCAGTGAGCACATCATGAGGACATCCGAGCTGGAGACAGAAGCCAGGCCCAAAAGGAGGCAGAATGAAGGAGCAGGAGGCGGTTAAGGTACACACAGGAAGAAAGACACTTGTTAATCTTTAGAATGATGAATTTCCAAAGTCTGAGTTGAAAGAATCTCTTAAAATGACTTTTTGCCTGTTACAGACCTCCTCTAAAGCCCACAGAAGTAAATGGGCTTCAGTTCAGGCCATATCACATCACCACAAATCTCCAGACCTTAAAACTTGTTATCTCTGCCATAAATGTTCCCCCTTTGCCAAACTACCACTCTTCTACTCGAGTTCCTGTGTTTCTTGTGTGTTTTTTGAGACTGCACATATCAAAGTTTCCCAGACAAAACAAAAGTGTGAAAATAATTTAAGGTCAGAAAAATAAAACTAGAGACCAAAATAGAATGCTTCAGGTTTTTATGACTGACATGCATGTCTAGCAACCATCCATCACTCCATGAACAGCCTCTGTATTATGCCAGAGGCAAAATCCATCCTCCAACAAACCCCAGTTAAGGAAAAAGGCTGAAGACATCACTGTAAACTACCTCATCATCCATATAAGCCTGCAACTTTTTTTGTTAAAACTTCAGAAGAGGCAGGCCAAATACAAGTAGACACACAAAAGGAGAGACTTTGGGGTAAATAACAATGGGAAAGATTTTTGCCATTTAAATTAAGGAACAGATTACTTGGAATTAAAGGTAGTAAAAGTATAGAAATAGTTTTTCAATATTAGTCATAGAAATATCACCACTCCCTCCAATCATGAATGGTACAAATGGGATAAACAAGAGTGTTTCCTTCTCTGAGATTACAAGACCTAGATAACATCTAATGAAACTGAAGTTAATGAATGTGAAATCACTGTAAGAGAGCAGTGACAATCTACAACAGGATCTCTGTGAGAAGAGTTATACAACAGATTAAATAAAACCAGGAAAAAATGAGAACTTTTACCTTTTCATTAAACAGATCATAAAGGGGATCTGTAAACCCTCCTATCATCAGGGTTTATGGAAAAGGAAAAAGCTATTACTCTAGAACAGCTCATTACCAGGACACTGCAATCTTTCTCTATCAGTGCCAGAGTCCTGGAGGAAATGGAATGCTAACGTGATCTGATTCTCTTATACTGTGTGCTGCTCGTCTGCAAATTGCTATGGTAATTGCAAGCAGCAACCAAATTGTTCCAGGCTTGAAGAGAGTGTAAACATTTTAACCTGCCAAACCTGCTGCTAGTGTTCCAAATCAATCTGAACAGCTTGGAAGCCTGTGATATCAAATTCCCATCCTCTTTTTCTACATCTGTAAACATTTTACAGATGGAAAAATTAGAAAGAATACTGATGTGAACCCCTCCACACAGGCCCAATCCTCCAACAAGCAGGGGCAGCTGACTATTTCCTAATGGAAAACTCTTGAGTTTACAGCAATAACTGCTGTAACAATGGCAGCAGTGAGAGCCACCTCTGAATTCCATCGCTGTTCCCTTACCTCAGTCTCTCTCAGTCTGGCTTCTAGGGCAGATCGAGGTCCTTTGGTGTTGTCATTGATCCTCAGTCTCTCTTGGATGGCCTTCATCCAAGCTTCTGCATTCTCCACGCTACTGTCAAATTCATCCTGTAGCTGCTGAGTCATCGCATTGGAAGAAGCTGAAAAGATAGGAAACAGAGGTAAGCAGATTTTGGGTAAGACCTAAACAGAAATGAAAAGCAATATAAAGGAGCAAGGGAGAAAAGCTAATGATATTGTGGCTTTCCTTTTGAACAATAATACCAAAACCTGCAGCATCGCTGTTCAGTTGGGCACAGAGAACATATGCACAGCAGCTTTCCCAAATGAAAACATACCAGGAAACAAAAAGAAGGTGGAGAACTGTGGGAGGCTCCATTACAGTAAACATTCAATTCAAAGCTTTTAAATTAGGTTAATTTGGTGTTTGTGGTGTATTCCAGATTAGCTACACCAAACACAAACACTTCCTGTTTCTTCCCAGAGCCATGTCAATATAAAATGCTCCCAATGCCCTTCTGGGCTCATGTGCTGACACCAGATAATGAAGTATTTTGGCACATGCTTAACTTAGAGGTTTATAAACTGCTTTTGTAGAGGTGTTAAAGCTGCTGAGAGCTGGATCAGATGCTTAGGCCCTCAGTTAACCTCTGCATGGTCTCAGCAGAAGAAGTTATCTGAATGCACATGCAGTGAGCCTGGGATACACAGACAACAGGAATTGGCCAGCAACTTCTGAGACAAACCACAAACAAGCCTTCATAGGGGAATATCAACACTGGTGGATGTCTTCTTTTGCCATCTCTTTTATTCCCTAACAGGCTCCAAGTTTTTAATTTTCCTCTCCCTCTCTCTTGTTGCCCATTCCCAATCAGCAAGAAGGTATGATGGTTGGTTGCTCTTTTGAGATCTGTTTAGAGCACAAGCTCTCCACTGCCCAGACAGCCTCCTTTGTTCCTGTACAATAGAGCAGAGCCATCCTAGGCTCACCACTAGGACTGCTGGACTAAACTTGACTAATAAGGATGAGCCATAACAAAGCGCCCTGTAGGTCAGCTCCACTGAAGTGAACAGAACAAGAGCCACTGACATTCAATGGGTTTGGGTCACATCCTACAACTACTGCCAGCCAAGCAGCCAGTGTCTCGTGGAAAATAAAACATTCTTCCTCTTTGTTATTCATCACTGAAATATTTTTTCGGCACAAAGTTTGAGACTTAATTACTGAACCCAAGTTCATTGTGCAGAATTCAGTTCCACAGCAGCCCCACAGTCCCACAGAACGATTCATGTGGAAGAAAGCGCTCAGTGCCAGAGGCAGAACACGGCTCCTGGTGAAGCTGGACCAATGCTGTTTTGCAACCACCAGAGCTCTCAGCAGCTCAATCTTTTCAAGGGAGAGCCATCCTTCTGCTCACAAGCAGAAAGCTCCTCACCATCCTGCCAATGTTCCTTTCCATGAGGTAAAAGGATTCATGCAATATTAGAGGTCCTTCCCTGCAGCTCCCAGTGTATTTTCTTCCACATTAGACCAGATTAGACAAGATGTCCCCATTCACAACAGTCTGAATTGTTGCTTGCCAGCCATCAGCAGGCTTTCTACTCAACAGATCCCAGACCAGAACGAAAGAACTGCACTGCAGAGCAGCTACTGCACTACCCATGGGGACAGATGACAGGGTCAGACATCCATGTGCAGAGCAGCAGAGCTGCATCTGCATGAAAGAGCAATGAGACCTCTCCCTAAGTGAGACCTGTCAGAAAGGACAGAATCTAAGGCTGTAGCTCTCAGAACTTGAGAGCAGCTTTAAGAAGAGTGACCTCACCTTGAAAAGATTTAAAAAGTAAACCAGGATGTACTGGATTTAATAAGGGTGGTGTGGCACAGGGTAGCTACTCCCTCTCTCAAATATAAAAAATATGACAGGCTATATAATTAAAGCTAAAATCACTGACTTACATCACGAGAGTCCTAAAGATGAAGCCAGCTAATGGAGGAATGTTATTCTCAGTGGATTGCTAAGATAGCTGTGTCCTTCTCCAACTATGACTGGTTCAGAACTGACATTATGAACTACAATAATCCAATTCTCTGAAAAGAGTACATGTTTCATTGCAGCTGAAAAATAACTCATTTTCGCATTAACATTTCTCATTATATCTCTCAGTTGTAGAGAGACTGTCCCCTAAAACTCCCCTTGTTACATACATACATTTCTAGGCAAACAGTTTCTGAATGCTCATGTATGAGCTGTGGTGAACCCAAGTTATGGTATTGTGAAACAAAAACTCACAGTGCATTTGCTGGATAGACACTGACGAGAAGTGGCATTCATTTCCTAGGAGAGGTTTCTATTCCTGGCAACATCCATATCATATTTAAAATTGGCTTCACTACTCCAGCCATGGAGTAGCCAATACAGAACATAATGTTATTCTAGTCCTAATTTTTACAAAAAGTTGAGGGCAATCTAACATGGGTAAGACTAATACAAAAAAACCTCACAATTACACAGCTCCCCCCATCCCACATACAGTCAATCCATGTAAGGAGTCAACACAGGAAACCACAAAAAAAGTTATTTCAATATTAAGATCACCAGCTTGCAAAGGAAGAGAAACACTTTTCTACTCCAACTGAAGACATAAAACATCACTGACTGATTTTGACGAAGCAGTTCCTGTATCTAGGACCACAAAGATTATTAAATTTAGCATGGACTCAATGCCCAGGTGGATTTCATAGTATTTACAACCTCCAATACCTGACATGGATTTGGGCCGCCTTTTGAGACCTCCTGCCCTCTCTCCACACAGGGCAGCCAGATGCTGGCTGAAGCAATCAGCGACAGTGCCAGCTTTTGTTCTGGAACCCTTCCCAGTCACTAACAGCATGACTGATACCTGCAAAGTAAAAGTATGATTTCTGACTTACTGTCTGCTTGGGAGGAAGAACAACTGCTGAATATTTGAGATAGGGCAAGATCTGTAACTCCTTTCCTAAGTCTTCTAAAGTTGGGATTAACGATTAGAGGATAAAAGTTAACCAATCAACAGCATTCACCCCATTTCTGTTGCATCATTGGAACTAAATGACTGAGCAATACTGCTGGACATGAAATTGAGCAATACTTCTGGACCCTGATCTGTACAAAAAGGGCAAAGGAGACATAGCAGCTCCTGGAACAGACCTAAGCTGTAGAGCTGTGCAAAGCTATCATCCACACACCAACCTGTAATAGCAGCAGGCCATTAGGGCCACCTGTACGGTGGTGCAACAGCTCCTATGCCAGGCTCAGTCTCTGGGACCCACTGTGCCAGGGAAAGTCTTCCCTTAGTCACTGGTGCAATCCTCTGAGCAATTTGTACAAAATTGTTTTCATCACAGTTATTTTCAAATGCATCCAGCTGTTCAAAACTGCTTTTCATTTAATGCCATTTGAATCAGTGTATTAATTCATACTGTGGAAAGCGCATTTACACTCTAGAAATCACTTTGCATCTCTATACATGTCACTAAATGAGGGCAATAACTACGCATAAGAAATTCTGGCACAGATAATGAGATGCTGAGCAAAACCAAGTTTTATTTGTCCAGATGCAGTAACAGTTTCTTGGTAGAGGTAACAAAGGAGCATATTTCAGGGCGCTGAACAGAACTGACCCAGGACAGCTCCTGCAATATATCCACAGGTTATAAAAACCACATTTTAGGAACAGGAAAATGTAAGACAGATTAGGTGCAGAAACCTGTAGCTGAAACTCTCCCATAACACTAGTCTTCCTACCTTCTCTGAATCACCCTCCATGATCCCCAAAACACAGCTTGGCAGTGTCCGTGTAGGCACATGTGTTTCAGTGCCACAGAGGGATGATGCCTCAGCCCTTTCCCAGCTGCTCTGCCAGACTCACTGCACACCCACAGCACAACCAGGGCTTGCACTGGTTTGTCTGAGGCTCAGTTACATGCATGGGATATCTGCACCTTTGGAAGAGGAAAAGGTGAACACCTGACACAGCACACACTTGTCAGCATCACTCCTCTCCCGCTCTCTCATTCAGGCACAAAACCATTAGCAAGGAGGGAAGTCAGAGAACGGCAGCCTATCACCTCTTCCCAAAATCCTGGAGAAGAGGCAGCTGGAAGGATGCTGGGGAACACATATGCTGTACCCCCAGCTTGCCCACAGGCTGAATACCCCAACATGAACTAATGAGATCCAAAGCAACAGCAAGATGGGTTTTGCTTTTAAAATCTGTTCCATTTGTGTTGGGCTGGGCCGAAGAGATGCAGAGGCAGCTTTGTTTCAGCTGTGGTCTTGGAGCCATCTTGCTGAAAGAGCAGATAAATGAATTAGCAAACTGCTCTGCATCATAGCTCTGGGAGCCACTGCGTGGACATGTCCGGGTTTCCATGGCAGACCCTGACACAGACACAGGGAGAAGTCATCCGTCATGCGACCCACGTGGCACTCGCAGGGCCAAATTTCTCTGAGCAGTTCTTCCCTAAGTACAGCCACTGCAGGAGCCTAATAACTAATCTAACTAACTAACTAACTACATCTAATAACTCTTCTGAGACACTCCAAGATTTATTTATTTAATATTTGTAATACACTACTGAGAGCTTTTAAAGTTATTTTCCAAGTCCAGTGTCTTTTTCTTAGGATTATCCTATTATTTTGCAATGTTTCCTAACATACTGTTTTCTCTCTGCCAGTCATACTGGGGTTCGGTTTTTTGTTTCTCTTCTTTTTTTAATTTAAATCTCTTAAAACGTTTCTTACAACCACTCCCATTTTACACATTCTTTTAAACCCTACATTTATAGGACACAGGCTTTTAAATGGTTTCAATATGTCTTGGATTCTTACATTCACGTACTACTTGACTAGTTTCCAGAACCCAGTTCTTACAAAAATAAAAGTACAAAAATGCTCCAGGAAAATTCAAACCACTCACCATTAGGGAGACTATTTTCCAATTATTGAAATACTTCAAACTTTTCACAACCCTTTTCACTTGGTTCTGGGATTGAATGTGGAAAAAAAAAAAGATTTTAAAAAAGCCCACTGAACTGTATCAAATTTTAGACAAATGTATGAGTGTGGAAGCAATTTTGGTTCTGGAAATTGTATCTGGGATAATTTAGTAACTTTTCAGCTTCCCTAGATACTATAAAGAGAGCTCTGAGGAGGCACAGAGCTGGGAGCTCTGACTGTCTGCTTTAGATCGGAGCAGAGGTCAGGAGCTGGCACAGACCACAGAGGCACAGAGCACTGACCCTTGTCTTTCCAAAATTGAATATTCCAGGAGGAGCTACTGTGAACTTTGAATCCAACCAGCCTTACCAGCCTTCCTGAAAGCCTCCATGATAGCAGCTGCACCTATGCACAACCCAGTTAAACTGCTCGAGTAGGTGCAGAAGCTCTCAAGGTTTCAAATAAAAGGTGTAGCTATTTCCAGCATAATGTTTTAGAAACTCAAAACATTAATCCTATCACCTTGGCCATCTTCCAACACAGTCCTCTCCTGTGTTACTGGCAGTCAATGTTTATGACAGTCAGCAATTGTTTGTTCTAGTTAATGAGCTAGAGTATGAATAGGGTTTTCTGGAATAAACACATCCATATCCTTGTTACAAGCATCCCCTTCAACTAAGGAATGCAGCATTCTGAGTACATACTGCACTCATCTATATCCTAAGCACTTCCTCTCCCTTACAAAACAATCCACAGGAAACCTATGGCACACGCAAGGCATTCTGCCACAACATGATCACACCTGACAATATTCTCTTTGTAACCAAAAAAAACTAAAAGCAGACACATGTTCTGTGCAGGCTAACTCTCAAAAAAATGCGTGATTTTTTTCAGCCATTTGTTTAAAAATTAATTTCAGACTTTAGTGAGAGCCAGCACAAGTGGGATATCTTTTTGTTTCCTAAGACTGCTGGGGACAACATATAATTCCCAGGTCTAAAAAGCCATTTCCTTAAAAAAGGGATTGAAATTTAAAAACAGCTTTATATCCAAATGCAATCAATAGCATACAAGTGAGGCAGAATGGGGTCCCGGGGCCATCTTCCCTTCTAGGGAATGATAATCAATAGATCTGGTCACAGCATTTTTACTTTTTTATTTCAATCTTCAAGTCATTTGGAAGTAAAAAGAGTGAGGACTCTTAATTACAAATCTCTCCCCATTCCATATACTCCACACACAAACTTCTGCGTTTCCAGGTCACTCTAGGAGACGGGTTGGTCTACCATGATTCCATTAGATAAGTAAAATGCAGGGCTTAGTTCTGGGCTAGAATTTTTTTTACCATCAAGGAGACAGAGTATCTGTATTAGCTGTCTGGTTTAGATTTTGATTCTCTATCCCCACACTATTGAGGTATAAGCAATCTTCAGAGCATTTCAGTCAGCCCTCCTGGGAAGTAAGACTATCCTATCCCTTTTACAGATGACAGCTTGGGTTCAAAGGCACTTTGTTTCTTGCTTCTAAGCAATAAGAAAATACTTGAAAGGACAAGAAAAAAGTTGAAGATTCTGTTAGTAAACGCTGCAGAGGGTGATTTTCAGCCTTTTCTAATCTGTACCACTTCAATTGTCTCTGCTGAGATGCAGATATCTTTTTAGTGACTTCAAACTGACAAGAGCCTTCATTTTCCTCATTACCATCCACAGACACTTTAGTCTGGGAAATCACAGGTTAAACACCTCTGCTCTACAACTTCAGCAGAGATTCCTCAGGTGCAGAGAATCTGATGGGGAAATTACCCCTGAAAGAGATCAGGTGTGTTTACCACAAACTACATCTTGAGCAGCTGGGCACAAGTTCCCAAGTAGGTTTAGTTTCAGCTTTTGTCAGCTCCCCGAGTTTTACCATCAGTCAGCTAATGAAAAAGCCCTGCAAGCCAACAGCATTAGTTTCATGGTCTCTGGAGACTAGAATTTATGTATTTAATTATCTCCCACTTGTCCTCCACAGACTGTATGATCCCTCAGTACTGGGTGCCAGTCACAGCACTGATATACTGAGAAATAAACCTCTGTGGTATCTGCCCCTTGGCTAGAGATCAGTGAACAATTCAGAGTGAATAACATATCTGATAAATCATTCCTCTTTTGCTGGTCATATTATTGTGTACAGACAGCCTCATTTTCTCAAGGGTGTGGTTATCCCTAACTATTTGCCAAATACACTTTGCAAATCAGTTTTGCTCTGCAGACTATTCCCGAGAAATTCTTCTTGGCAATCCTTAATACTCTTAAGCTGTGCTGCTTAGCTTTGGTTTGGCATCACAACCCTAATGAGAAATTGCCCATCTTCCATGGCTAGCTGGGAACAGCTCTGCTTGTTTGTATGCAGTTTGTCACATGGTAGCTCCCAAGGGCCAGTGCCATAATCAGGACTCTGGAGCGCTAAGCCACGTACAATGAGTGTGCCGTCACAGCACCCTCAGTGAGCAGAAGTGCCCTACAGTTACAAAGATAACACCTCTGTCCCAAAGAGATTACAGAGGACACTTCAGAAGGGGTTTGGCAATGAAAGCAAGGCATCAGTGTGTACTCAGGGACATGGAGTGATGGAAGGAAGAAAGGGCTGTCAGAGCCTTCAGCTGCATTGCCACTGCTCTGTGAAAGCGGCAGTGTTTCCACCACCCATGTCCTCTGCCCACCCCTTGGAATCAGAGATACTTAGAAAGAGATCCTCAAGCCCAGCTGGAACACATGGCCTCAGCACGGGCTGGATCTCACACCAGGAGAGGGGATTCACTGCACTGAACCACACACTGTTTGTGGGACACCCTGAGGTAGGAGCCCTGTGATTCCCCAGGGAGTCAGTGTGAGAGAGGGGCACTTCCAAGCAAGGAACCATACCAGAAGTGCGATAATTCACCTCCTTCAGGAATCCCATGTTCTCAAGAGGCCTACAGTTGTAATATGAGTGCTCAAGGGTACAGGATGTCAATCTGTCTCCAAGTCTATATTCTTTCCTATTCCACATCACTGTTTCCACATTTGGATCTAAGGAGTTTTCACATGTGCAATTTTTTCCCTTACAAGATCAGTGTTAAAATCTTATTTGACTATCATTTAACTATTTCACCTCTGAGTGATAGTGTATAACTTGGAGTGCTAAGCACATGGCTTTTAAAGTAATAAATCTTTAAAATTAAGTATATACTGGGAATATTTCTTAGAAACAAGGTCACTTGCAAGTACTTTATAAGTATGCTCTAAGGGCACAGGTCTTTGTCCCATTTAGAACAATTAGAGTTAGGACTAACTCTACAAAACAAGATTTCTCAGATATGTCTTTCAAAACATTATCAGTTCAGTTATGCTAGTGATATATTTATATGGTGAAAGTGAGACTCATGGAATTGAGAAAAGAGTAGCAAGTAGGACAATACTAATTTTAGATACCAAAGCTGTTGATTAAGAGTTATTTTCTTGGGATCAAAGCATATGGCTATGGAAAAATTAGCAGATTTTAATTTGCATGGAACAGAAAGATCTGTTTATATAAAGAAAGATAAAAATGACCCCTGAAAAAGATGAACACTTGAAATGCTGTCAAGAACATACAGGAGGCTATATCTAAACAGTAAATAGCTATACCTAAACAGTCAGCACTCTGTACATAATTAAAAGTAATATTTGCATTAATCTGATAATGCCAGGCTTTATATTGCAAAACAGCACTGGTTTGTGTTCAGACAAACCCACAGGCAAACAAGGCCTGCCTATGTCCCAAACAAAATACACTATTGGAACAGTCAGCAACCTCATCCCCAAGCTCAGAAACAAAGCAGACCACTGCAAAATGGTGGTTATAAATTAATATTGAGTGGTTGAGAACATTTTTGGAATTGAATAAAACAGGCTGCTTTCTTGTGACTCATTTTTGCCTGAAGTATTGCAGTTTCCACATCTTCGTCACCCTCCCAAGTGTGTGCTGGCCAGGCACTGTGGGTTAAGGAGCATGGCCACATCTGGTTTCAGCTGCACAGACCCCTCCAGCAGGCTGGGAACAGCCCAGCACTGCCAGACTCCGGCACTCTGATCGCTCAGGACTTCACAACAGCGATGAAAAACGCCTTTTTAGCAGTCTTTTTAGTCTGAGCAGGGACTGAAGTCCTGTAGTCTATAAACCCAGAGGGGATCTGAACCTCCTCCTACTGAGACTCATCAAACCTAAAGCAAAGAGTAAAACGGCGGCAGAGCCCAGCAGTGAGCTGCGTTTGTCAGCAGTCATCCTCCAGTGAGGAGGACCAGAGAGTTATTTAAAGCTGTGATCACAGATAATTACCGTGCTGAGCAGCACGAGTGAAGCCAATGCTTTTTCTTCTCACTCTTACGTCCTCCTCTAGCAACTGCCTTTTAGTAATGGAGTGCTACAAGAAACCAAAGCTCTTTTTTTCCCCGGAAACGTCTGAGGAGATCAGGCAGCCCTGTTCTATTCGAACCCCAAGGGGGCCTCAGGGCGTGCTGCTTCTCAGCAAGTATGAAAATGCCACCCTAAATATTACGGGACATATCCCTGGGGCTGCCGGGGAGCTAACACAGAGATACATTTACAGCAACGGGGGTCCATATCAGCCAAGGAATTGTACACACACACTGGCAGACGTGTCATAGCACTACCTATTCTCAAACACTTGAAAAAGGAAAAGGTATAAAGCTATAGATTTGTTTAACCCAAGTAACACATAATTCTTCTACAAGGAGTAATAGACATCATGGCACAAACTCAACTTTGGTCTAAAAGAAATAAAAATAATTCCCCACTAGTCTCCAAAACCATCTTCTAAAAATAACACAAACACTTGCTGTATTTTATAGGCATTTCATATTGCTGAAATTTTTCTCCACTATTTCCCTTTCAATTTACAGATCAGGGCTCAGCAGGTACCTTGAAAAAGGTTGATTCATAAAACAGGAGAAGCCAGTTATCCTCCTGAAGAAAAATGTGTTTGACTCTAATTGCTGAACCACCACAGAGCAGAGCGTTCGATGACCTTGTCTGGGTTCAATGAGCACAATGCAAGCAACAGTGTTTGTGCAAACTACACTCCCTACTTAAAAAAAATAATTCTGAATTTCTTTAATCCCCTTTTTTACCTTTTGCATACCTCCAGGTCATGTTTCAACAGTTATATATGCAACCTTAAACCCACACTTCAGGGAAGGGATCTCAGCAGTCCCAGTTCAGCAAACATTTTGGGGCTGTAAAAGCTGATAGCATGTCTTGAGTGCCAGCCACACTCCCGGCTCCCAACAGACACTCTCTCTCTATTAACTTCACCCACTGTCACTTATCTCCAGCCCTTCTGGTGCACACCACAGTAGGGATATTTTGGCTTCCTTTCTCCTGCCTTACATGAAGGAGTTCCCCATCCTGGCCTGCTGCTCACAAAACAATTTATCAGGCCTTATTTCATTGCACTGGGCCCTCACCCTTGGGCCCTCCCATCCTTTCCCCCAGCACCCTGTGGTGCTGGCACCAGGCAGGAGGGGAGGTGTGGGCTTGCTCCAGAGAAAAGCACGCGAATGGGCTCATCTTGGCGCCCGTCACCAGCTGGGTGCTGCCAGAACCCTCACTCATGGCTCTCCTGCAGCAGGCCACTGACTTCTATTTCCCCTTTCACTAGAATTCAAATACTTGAAATTTCAAGACACTTGATATCTTTAACACTTCCATGTCTCTGGAAAATTTCATGCAAAGCAGAAAATTAGTGCAAAAGTTCTTAGGAGCCAAAAGATACAGACACACTGCCGGTCCAACCATCTCACTACATTATGAAATAAAAGTAATGTTGTAAAAACCTTACCAAAATCCTGGGAAATCTGGTAAAAAGGGTAGGTAAAAGTCTGCGGTGATTCCATCAAAGTTCCCCGGGGGTTTGCCAGCATGGCAACTACAATCCAGCCTGGCGTCCACTGGGAGTTAGAACAGCGATTTGGCACAGTTGGCAGCACGAGCAAGTCTGGCACAAAGAGAAACCAGTGGCTTCCTCCTTACTAATGCAGGAGGAAGCACAGAACTTCCTCTCTGCCTCCTCCCATGCAGCGGGAGTGAAAGAGGAGATGACAATCCAAAGATTTATCAGTGCAGAAAAAAAAATAAAAAAAAAGAAAGAAGAGAAACCCAGAGCAGGGCATGTTGCCACTGTTTAAAATGTAGGTGAGATTTAAATAGCAGTAATCCCCTGAAACTATCTAGTTCAGGTCATCAACTAACAAGCTGGTTAATACCTGTAAGGATTAATGCTTGAAATTATTATGCCTGACAGATGTTTGCTGAATGGGAATTAGTCAAGAACACAGGGGATGAAGACCAGCAAGAAGTAGAAGTGCAGACAGGTACGTTAGAGCTGAGATTTTAGAAATCATTAACTCATGCTCTAACATAATAGTAATTTTCCTTTATCTTCCACTTCGTTTTTTACTCCCAAGGTCTCTAGCAGGAGATTCCCTTCACAGACTGACACACTCATCTAGATTCTGCTCTCAGTTACAATCGTGCAAGACAAAAAGGAGGTTAGCTGAGATTTTCAGGAAATACCTCTGCTGCATAATTTGGCTGAATGGAATACACTTTGTAGACACTAGCTGTCTCTTATGACGGAGCATGAGGAATTCTTCCTTCCTAATTCCCCAAAACTATTAGAAAATATAAAGCAGCATTCTCTGTTGATTAATTAAGATCCTGCTGGGTACATCTGCTTTTAGACATTCAATAAAACACACTGGTTTGGTCTACCCACCCCACTGCCATTTGCATCATCCTAATGGTGTAGATCTAATACACTCCAGGACCAAAACAGGTGCCACTTACTCAAGCTGGTGTAAATCCAAAACAAGTCCATAAGGCCAACAATCTCTCTACTTTTTCAGTTGCCGTGTGTCATAACTTACACTACACTGAGCAGCATTTCTAGAATTACAACAAAAATATGGAGGAGAGGTGGAGAAATCAGGGAAAACAAAATATGAGGGGGAAAGTTGGTTCAAATTCTACCTCCAAATTAGAAGCTACAGATACAAACAGGGATAAAACTATGAGTCTCTGCACCCATTTCGGAATCAGGCAGCAAAAGGGAAGAGCATGGGGAAAAACTGAAGAGAAGAACAAAGATGGATGAAAATCTAGGTGAAAGAACAACACTGGAATAGAAAATGTTGATCAAGGTAACCCTGTGAAGTTGCTAATACAGAGAATTAACTGAAGACCAGAAGCCTCAGTGAGGCTGTGACCCCCATGTGACCTCAGCACAGCCAACCAAACACAGAATTCAACCAGAATTTTGCCATCAATGGTGAAAAAAACCCCAAGGGACAGAAGAGGAGGAACATCTTAAGAGTTAGCAATGCTGATGGTACCTCTAGAGAGGGAACTGAAATACCAGCTATTTTCCAACTGTCTTGTTAGCCTTTTGCTAACATGAATAATCCTTAGAACTATATGAATATCTCAAAACACATCAGGATAAGAACATCTCAAAACACATCAGCCTGCAGACTAAACTATACCATGGCTGGGGATGTAAACTGGATATTGGACCACTTATCTGAAAGTCAGATCAGGGTTATTCTAAAACTGTGTTGTTTGAATGGGGGAGTTTTAAATGCCTGTAAGTGATCCCCTTCATCACTTTTCCCTTGTTCTCTCTCTCGTGGTGTATCCATAGTCACTGCAAATTTGCCACAGTCCTGCTAAAAAAATTAAATAAATAATTTTTAAAAAGCACAGAAACTAGTAGTATTGAGGAAGCAGAGCATATGTGGCTAACGTCAGCTATGCACAGCAGCTTCTAAAACAAGGTAAGAATCAGTCTCTTTGGATAACTAATCTAGAAGGCAAAGGAGCTCCCCTGGTGAATACAGACAACCACAAGCTACAGGCAGCAATGAGGGGATCAAACTAATAGTGAAAAATGCAGCATTCCCCACAAAACTTTCTGTAAGTTAGTATCACAACATATTTAAAATATATAAATACCACATTACCACTTGGGCATAATTCCTTTTAGAGCAAACTTGATTTTATATTTTTCCATAGTTTTAAAGGAAACCAGGTTCAGCAAAATATTCCAGATGTTCCCACAACATCTGACCTGCCATTCTCTTCTTTCCCATACAAAGAAGTCCATTTCCAGTTTCAGCAAGGGATGAAAGAGTGTTTTTTCTGGCCAACTATTATTTCTGTTATGGCACTGGAAAGCATTTGAATGGCCCCTTCTTTGGGCTGACATGTCTATGCTCAAACATGGATTCAGTTACATCTGGAACTGTGGTAACATCTGTTGTAGCTGTAACTCTTGTAACATCTGCTGGATGATCTTAGATTACCTGGCAGCCATGGGCACTGCAAAGGAAACATTTCTGCAAAGCCAGTGCAGCCCAAGGAGTTAAATGACTACACTGCCCCACTGATTAACCTACTGTAAGTGATACTCTGGGCAGACTGGCCTCATTGCCCACTAATTGTCTGCATCTTCAAGCAGCCAGTGATGTATTTGTCCACTAACTGCTCAGGAGACAGATGTCATCACTGCAGCAGGGTTGCAAGGGTTATAAATTATAAAGTGTTGTCTCAGCTCTGACAAAGAGCTATGAAACCCCTCAGATATGACACAGAGCAGCAGGATAAAAATTTCTCTTCAACCATGGCAACTGTGTTATATATTCTTACTACTCTGCAGAAGCTTGGGTCCTAGGTGTAAACCAGCCCTACACCATGCTGCAGGGAGTGAACAGGCATCCCCAGTTCAGAGGGTACTGCTGAAGCAGAAGAGAACAGAATATGGATACAAACAAAATATGGATATAGACAGAGGGGACACACATAGGAGCACTGAGGCAGTATTAGCATGAAAAGCCACAGGCAGAGCAGCAGCTGCCTAACCATGGCCAAATCTCATAGGCATTGCAGCAAAAACATTTTAAGGAGGAATCTGAGTGAAGGTCATGACATGGATATGAGAAGGATTACGTGTGAGGACAAGACTGGGAGGAAAAGCATGAAAGAGCCCAAGAAAGTCTGCTGAGCATTGGTGGAGGTTGGTATCACAGGCAGGCCAGAGGTGGAAGCTGCTCTCTCATTTACACAGGAAAGGCAGCCTGGGGATGTATGGGAATCAACATTTCCATTTTCTGGGGAAGATCATATTTCTAACTATATTTTAGTTGTGAATTAAAATAACATTGGATAAAGGGACTGTCTATGCAATTCCTACTCACCAAGGAATCTGGTTTGGAATTGCTGTGAAAGGACTTTTCAGAAAAGAAACACCCATCAAGAAATCAGGTTGTCCTAAGTACTGGGCTTGGAGGTACTGGCAAGGATAGCACAGACAGGTGTCAAGCTCTTGATCTCTCTTTCTGGTTTTACACAGTTTCACCCTGTGTAAATAAGGAATCATTATGCAGAACCTAATCATTATGCACAGCCTAATGATTCAAGTGTCCCACCTGGCAAGCTGAGCATCTTAAAGGTCTGGCTTAGGTCATCATTATGCTCTGTTCCATTCAGCATGGAAAAACAAAAAAAAAAGGATTTTGATTTACCAGTTAGCATGAAAAAAACAAAAACAACCCACACACCAAACCAAACTGAGAAATGTCAGATCTGATCTGAGCAAGACTAAAAGAATCAAGAAGTGGGTTAGCTGGCGATATAGTTGCTTAACTGAGAAAAACACCTATTTGCAAATCCCCAAACTAAGGTGTAACCTGCTAGTAGCAAGAACAGGACTTCACAAATACCAGTGATAGCTGACATAGGAAGGGCGCTACAGAAAACAATTACCTGCGGAGCACTGAAGCACATCCAGGTAGATTGCTCAGCACTGACTAACCACAACTATTCAACAACAAAAGGACTTTAAAAAAAAAAAAGGGCTGTGACATTTTAAGTATTGGGATTAAACATGTTGATGTAATTACTTATAAAAATGTTTTTTATAAACACCTTCAGCTCTTTCATCAGACAGCAAATACTATTTCACTCTGCAGACCAGAATGACAGCACCAGCTCTCCTCCATCATGAGGTATTCACAGAATAGCTGAGCTTGGAAGGGACCACTGGAGTTAATCTAATCCAATCTCCCTGCTCAGCTCGGGTCCCCTAGTAAAGAATGTTACTCAGGACTGTGTCCAGATGGTTTTTTGTATCTCCAGAGGAGACTCCACAGCCTCTCTGGGCAACCTGTATTATCACAATATGCAATAGCTGGACAAGCAAACACCTGAGGGGAGAAATAAAATAACATTGAAGATGAAAATACCTTTAGGGTTGCTGGTAGCTCCATCCCAGACAGGAACTTGTCTTGTAGAAAAAAACCAAACTAACCAATCAAAAGAACATCCTCCCAAAACAAGCAAGCAAACAAGAAAAACAACCCAAAGAAGCTTGAAATCTTTTCCTGTTTGTTAGGCTGCAGACATTTTCTATGGATTGGCATTTCACACCAACAGCACAACTAATGGAGTCAGCAGGTTTATAATCTGAGAATACAAAGGAAAATCCCAGGGTCTGGTAAAGCCAGGGGCAATACTGTCACAGAGCCAAGATTTCTACCTTGACTCCTGTGGACTTAAAAGACAAGGTAACAAGTAAATTCTTCCTTGGGTGCTCTCTTAATCTTGAGATCTAAATTAAGGCACGTCTGTGGTGTCTACTGAGCCAGTGTTATTAGCCAGTGTTAAAGTCTTATACTTCACACAAAGCCTGTGCTTACCCTGCTGCACCTACAGACCAATTCTGCTGACTTACCTAAGAAACATCACCTACATTTGCCAACTGCTGTCATCTGCCATTCATACAAACACTACCAAAGACTCAAGTGCTCATGCAAAGACTCTTGCATTAAGAGAAATCAGTCATCTAAGCTAAAGGAAATATACAGCCTGGGGAAGAACTGACAGCTTCAATGATTTCTTTTATTTGGTCACAGAAACTTTAAGGCAGGGGTGTATTTTCTCACATGCTGACTTGAAAATGCAGTGGGTACATCAGAGCTTGTACACTTTTCACCTTCAGCTCCTCTGAACTTCTTCAGGCTGCACCAACAATGGGGTACAGAGCTGGATAAAGACCAGCTGTTGCATCTCTCAAACTGCTCCTCAGTCAGAGACAACACATGTTTTTGTGATACAATTGCCTCATTATAATGGCAGGAAAATAACACAAGCATGTAATGCTTTAAATCACATATCACTTCTATGTGAGGTGGAGAGAAAACACAGCCAAAAGTACCCCCTACACTTTTTCCACAGTTTAATTTATTATTGCTGTTGTGTCAGTCCAGATGAGTGAGTAGGCGAGTCAGTGTGTGAGATAATCTTTTAGGGTGAAAACTCCGATCTTGGTTTTTAAATAAAACCAAGTACCCAGATCCACCGTGGGTGGTTTACTCTGTTGCACCTGTGACACCCTCCCACGTGGTACCTGCAACACAGCTGCCACACACATCAAGTGTACCCTATAAGATGTTAGTGTCCCATTTCACAGATGAAGACACTGGTGCTCTCAGCAGCATCTGTGACAGACCCCACACACAAAGCATCCGACATCACTGGTCCCATTTCAAACCTCTGACTGTACACGCTCCTTCAAGATCACAGAGCAAACTTGTGGAAGCAAAGGCGCATTAAGGGAGGTTTAGACTGGATGTCAGGAAGCCCTTCCTGCCTGACAGGGTGGTCAAAAACTGCAGTAGGCTTCCTAGAGAGGCGGCCAATGCCCCAAGCCTGTCAGTGTTTGAGGCGTGCAGTGCCCTTAATAATGTGCTTTAACTTTTGCTCAGCCTTGAAGTGGTCAGGCAGGTGGACCAGGTGATTGTTGTAGGTCCCTTCTACTCTTATTGTTATTATAATCATTATCAACCACAACGGGAGCAGCATGTCGCCTTATGTAAACTGTGTCTAGGATTCCCTGGTGACAGGCACTGTATCTACTACGTATAACAGCACAAGCTATCCCACGTGGGCCTCTCACTCAGCTTGTGCTCCCAAGTATTCCTGTCACGTTTCTCAAAAGGCTTTCTGCATAGCACAACTGTAACAGCAGTTATTTCGCCTTTCAACACCACTAAATAAACACTAATCAAGAACAAAACAAGCAAGCCACAGCTTGATACCTGAGTTCAAATCAAATTACAATCTTCTGGTTCTCCCTGTTTCCTGCTATCTCTTAATTTCTTCCAGTATGTTTTTTTATGCACCTGTTCAGTGATATCCCAAGGCTGAGACTGCCCTGTAATCCTCAGCCTGTTATAGTCAAAGCAGAAATTCCCTTGAAACCCCTTGATATGAAGGGCTTTATATCAAGTCCATGTCTTTTAAGTGTAACATAGAAAAGAAGCTTGTAACACCAGAGACATTAACAGTCAGTTCTGTCTAAGGGAAAGAAATGTTTCCACACCCCCTTGAAATCAATGCACTTCCCCTGAAATATAATTAAGCTGTGTGCACAGAGAGACGTCAAAGATTGCTTATTAACCTGATATGGTGTGTCAGTGAGAACCACCGCCCCTGTCAGACCTACCATCCTTTTCTCAGCATTGAGGTGGGGCCACTTCAGATACCTGAAGTTAAATTACCCAGGGCTCTACTCTCTGAGTAGTTTTTTTGTAATTCAGGCAGTATCATCCTGTGATGCAATTTATCAGCAATACAGGAACATATGATAAGCAACAGTTCATGAGACTTTAAGTCTGTGAAGCAGTGAATCCATGGCAATGGATGGCAAAGACAGCATATTGTAAAGCCATCAGTCCTTGTGGAAGGCAAGGACTGAGTTGAAGCTCCAGCTCTGCAGAAGAGTGTGTAAGGAGTGGTCCTTAGGTAAGGATCTCCACTTTCAGTTTAAAAGACTCCATTTCCCTAATACTCTGACTGTTATGCCCTCAACAAACACTAGATAACAAACAGGAAGAGTAAACTTTCAAACAAAAGAACAAGACTGTGTTTAAGTTGAGGCTGACAACACTGCAGCTAGCCATGGAAGTATTATAAGAAAAGTCTGCATATGCCAATGTCAGCCTCAGGCAATGAAATTGTATTTCAGACCAAAATTTAAGGATGTGACATTTGGGGCCTATAACTAATCAATATCAGGCTGTTTTGAACTTTA
Organism: Corvus kubaryi; assembly: GCF_017639235.1. Taxonomy (NCBI): domain Eukaryota; kingdom Metazoa; phylum Chordata; class Aves; order Passeriformes; family Corvidae; genus Corvus; species Corvus kubaryi. Next base: position 22,202,749 of record NW_024582054.1, read on the forward strand.
AACACTGCACTTGATGGCAACTGATGACACAATGACACTTTTCAGTTTTCCTTGTGTCATTTTAGACTACTTTAACCAATATTAACTAAAGGCACAATTCCTATCATTCAGTTGCTTGCACAGCAGACTTGCATGACCAAAAGGGACCCTGACCACCTGTTTTGCATGTTTTAATTTCACAGAATTGCAGCCTGAAGAAGCTGAGACGTTACTGACCATCAGTAAGCACTACCCTAAAAGATATTTTCCTTCAGGGATAAGAGTATTCCACTTACTACGCTACAAAGACAGTGAGAAGATTTTCAGCCAGATTCAAAGAGGTATTGAAGGACCTGGTATTTATTCCTGTTGATCTCAGGTGCCTGGTACCTTTGTCTTCATACAGAGATGTACCAGCTAAAAACTCCCTTGCCAGTTAACACCCGCTGTTAACATTCCGGGAGCTCAAGAATTTTTCCTGTTACAATGTAGCTTTTTCCTTTCACATGCCTGAATTACCAGGATTCCCACTTGGCCCAAAATCCTCAAGTGGACATACATGATCCAGTTATATGGGGACCCTTTCTAAGGACACCATTGCACCTGTCTATATGGCAAAACAAGTTTGAGAGGACAGGTCAAAGCTGTGCCACAAAAATCCTGCTGACAGGGACTAACAGTTAAGAAAACCCAAATCAAAACAGAAATCCAGTATCTTGTCATTATTACAAATGATCTGGGATTTGTCCCACCAGAACACATTATTTTGAGCCAGGATGAATGACCACTGCTTTTGCTTGGTTTCATGGGCATTATGCATATGATGGCAATCTTGAAACTGTTAGCCAATTTTGTCAAAATAAATCTAAAGACACTAGCTGAGATCACAACCCTTCTGTACTTGTACAAATGTGTGCCTGGCAGAACAAAGACAGGAGTTGTGCCCTGGAGATGCAGGGATGTAAAAACAAAGCACTCTGTGACCAGACCAACTCGGGAAAACAGATCTCCTAGAGAGCTGTGTTCCTTCGTTGATTAAAAGTATACACTGAACTGTACCAAGACTTTCTGTTTCCAAGTTCAAAATGCAATGTATCGTATCAGCGTTATTTGTATTCTTTGAAGTTTTAAGGGAGATGCCAGTTCAGGGGCACTTACCCAGAAGATCCTTCTCCCTTGCTCTTTACAGCTTCATTTGCACCAAATATATTATTGCCAAATGGAGGCTGTCACATACAAATGTATCACCCAGTCACTGAGCTAAAAACTTGGGAAAACTAGCAAGTGTCTGATTTTAGACTTGCTTTTCCCTGTTGGCCCGTTTCTACAAAATTTGCAGGAGCTTAATTACCTTGGAGCTGTTCTCCTCACGTCATACTTAGCTGAAACTGGGAAACGGCAAAAAAATATTACAAAAGAGACACATACCAAGACTCATGCGTATATACATATTAAGGGGTGGCAAAAAACCTTGTTTCCAACAGAATTCTGCCAGTTATCTTTCTGAAGCTGTGATGCAGGTGTGGAGCATCCCCTCAGGCAGTGGAATTGCTCTCCAAAGTCATGTGGATGCAGGTACAGCCACATTCTGAGGCCAAGCATCCACAAGCGTATACAACAGTTTTTAGGATCATTTGTAAGCCACGGGTAAGTGGAGGAGCACAAAAAATGGCTTACTCCCAAAGAAAAGCTAGACAATCTTTTCAATGAGGTTAGTGCACAAAGGCCACACAGAGGACATATGTGCCAGGAACAGACTTGGAAGTATGGTACAAGTCTTAGCCAAGATGAGAGGGAAAGGAGGAGCAGTGAAATATGGCTGAAGGGAAGAACTGGAACTATCAGAAGGAATACAACAAGAGAGGCAAGCACCACAGTACTGCACCCTGAATGGTAGCTAATTCTGGCTTCCTTGGGAATTTGAAAGGACTCTGGATCTTATGATTCACAAACAACATGAAAACAGCACTGGGTGTAGGGGAAAGCTGCTTTTACGGAGGGACCATCGGCATTGTCAGACTCCACTTCCTGACAGCTAGTTTGTATGGAACAATGTTACTGTGACTCACCAAAACATGTTTGCTTCTTGTGGAACAAAAAGACTCCCCGGGACTGATTGCAATAAGTTACATTTCCTTGAGATCCAACTGGCTCACACATTTGGCAGCCACAGAGACTGTGCCAAGCTTATGTGCATTTCAACAACCGCAGATTTGAGACACTTTCAGGAAAAGAAGGAAAACATTTGAAGGCAACCAATCAGCTTTTAAAGTTTTGTGGCATTTTTAAAATTCTTTCCCCAGAAAACAAGCACTGTGTACAAAGAGTTTCAAATTACATGCACCATGCCAAGGGCTGAAAATTAACATCCAAAACTAGCAGCAGGGAAGTGGTAAGAGTAGCATAGTGATTTTATTTTTCATTAATGGTTCAAGACAGCCAGGCTTAGATTTGAGGCAAAGAAGACAGGCATCCTTGCTCTGATGAACTTGCAAAATAAAGCAGTGTCTTGCAACCATAATTTTCACAATTAGTCATCATATACATGCATAATTGCTGCAGATTTCAGTCTGTTAGCCTATTTGAGTAGATCTATTTCTACAAATTAAATTTTCCTGGACAAAGATCTAAACCCACTCAAGGCCAAAACAATAAGGATTTGGAAATATAAGAGATGGCAGAAAAGAGTGTATGAGAAACCAGTCTTACCACACATTGGGGTGTGTGGGAACTTTACATACAGAAGTTGCACAGAATCTAAGTTGCTCTTATAATAGAAAAACATGAAACTTTCTATCAGTTTAGGAAGAAAATGTGAGACAAGGTCAGACCCCCTAAAGGGGAATCAGAGCCAAGCTAGGATATATCTAATAGGTTTGAAGGGGAGAGAAGTGGGAAGGGAAAAGAGGAACAAGGATCTTGCAAACCGCAGTAGAGTCCTGGCAGTAGGGACCTACAGATGAAGAAATGTGACAGTAACGCTGAGCAACCGGCTTTGGCAAGAGCCTGACATCTATCAGAGAAAGAAAAGTTGCAGAATGCAGATGAATGCTGAACCAGGCTGGCACTCGTTCGCAGATGCGATTTTCTGAGAGAAGCTAAATAAAAGGCTTACCCCGTTTAGCGTGTATTACTTCGGGAGATACGCTGCGGTTACTGCAGCTGCGATATTACGCGTATTAGGAGTAGACAGGGAGCTCTCGTAGTACCCAGGGAGCTGTCCTGGTAAGGACAAGCCCTGCCGGCGCTCCCGCTCTGCGGCCCCGGCGGTGCCGCTACCCCCGTTACACGGGCGGCCGCCCCGGGGGCCGAGCGGCACCGGGCTGTCCCGGCGGAGTTTTGCCCCGGCGCGCCGAGCAACAGGAGGCGGGTCTGGAGCCGGGCGGGCTGACAGCGAGCCCCGCCGAGCCCGACCGCCCTGAGCGCGCCGCGCTCCCGCCCGCCGGGACGGACGGGACGGTGCAGTCCCAGGCGCCGCCGCCTCGCCGCCGGTCCTTCCCGCAGCCCCCCAGCACCGGCAACAGGCCCCGAGCAGCGCCGCAGGCCCCGTCCCACTCACCGCCGCGGCACCGCCGCCGCCGCTTCCCCCGCGGGCAGCCCCAGGGCCGCGCTGTCTCTCCCCCGCCGCGCTGCGGCCGCTCGGGCGCTCGCTCAGCCTCGCTGGGGCGGCCCGGCAGCGGCACCGGCCC
>NW_024582054.1:22206816-22434575 GCF_017639235.1 Corvus kubaryi
TATGTAACCCGGGCCGGCCCGCCCTGCGAGCGCCGCCGGCCGCGGAGCCCCCGCCGAGGGCAGCGGGGCTGGGCTGGGCTGTGCTTGCGCGGCGGCAGCGGCGGGCGGGCGGCCGTGGCCGCGGGCACCAGGTGAGCACCCGCACTCTGCTATTTTTAGCCGAATAAAATGCAGCGGAAGAGGAGAAGCTGAGTTTCTCACAGTATTGTGTTCTGGGGAACTCGGAGCTCTGGGAGTCACCCAACATCAGGCGACCGGCGACAAGCCCCGGGCGATCCTTGCACGTGCCGGGAGCTCCGGCGATCCGTGCCAACACGTGGGAAAGTCTCTTGATGTTTCTTTTGAATGGCCACCAAAGCCGGCAGGCAGCCTGTATCTCAGCAGTTACACGTGCATGAAAACCCCAGCTCATCACTGGCACTGCCAACAGGCATTCATTTGGACGCATGAAGTGATATTTTGGGGAGAAAAATCAACGAAAATTTAGGAAACAAAACCTGTTTCCACTGTAGTACTGATTCAGGCACAAAGTCTATTGCATGTGCTCAGTTATGGAAAAAATCAGAAGCAAAAGGAGCAGCAGTGGAGGTGCGTTGCCAACCACAGCATCGGTTCTGTAGCCCATCAAGAGAAGCCAGTCATCAACATCTTGTGCTCCATCTGCAGCATCAGAAAGTTGTAACATATGAGAGCCTGGATGCTGAGCCACAGGGAGGGAAGGAGGAAAGAATGAACAGCTTCTTCATATTTGAACAATTATACAATGTAAACAAACTGAATGAGCATGTGAAAAGCTTGTATTTCATAAAGCACTAAACCATCCTCTTTGGCAGGGGTTATATTGCTGCCCTCTGCTGCCGGGAAGTTGGGCGGTTCATCTGCCCAACGAGCAGAAAAACGGGTTATTTGCGATAAAAATCTCTGATTACACGTAACAGTTCTGTGGCCAAGAGCCTCGAGATACATAGTTAAGAAGTGAAGAAAGGGTGAGCTCCCCCACCCTGCGAGAGGCAGGGGACGACAGCTCTCTAGTGCTGGATGGGTTGGCTAACTCACACCAACCGTGTTCTCTGGCTGCAGCAGCCGCGGGAGCCTTCACGGATTCACTTCTGCCCACAGCCAGCAGGGTGATCTGCCATCCATGTGCCAACACACTCTTAACTGGAATAGCTCTGTATTTATATTGCTCCCAAAGCATCAGGAATCCCTATCCCGCACCAGCAGTGGAAAAGGTCACAGGAAATTTTGTCAGAACTTCATGGTAAGGAGTGCACTTTTACAGATGTTTCTGACATTGAAGCTTCGACTGCCCACAGTACTGTAGTGGTACAATTTGGGGCGACTATGACCTTAAATTGTCACTGAGAGGGCAACTGACTGCTGTAATCTCTTTGTGTTTCTGGACAAGCCTTTCATCTAACTTGGGAAATAATTTTTTCACTAGCTTGGCTTTGACAGATTATTTACTTGGAGGAAGTTCATAAAGACTGTAAAATTGAATCTGTGCCTATTCAGCTGCTCTTGCTCATGGTAATTCAGAGCTGATTATCTCTCAATGACCTTTGGAACAGTGTGAGGAAATGGATACAACCCAAAAGGGTTGCAATCCAAAGGAATGTGTCTAGAATAGGTAGATGACAGAGAGTATAAAATCTTGCTTGTGAATTTGCCTTGGGAAAACGGGCTCAGTTATCATGGTGGGTAGACGAACTGCTGTTACTGACAGCTACTAACTCCTTAGGAAACCACCCCCAGGAAGTTACTGTGCATACCTAGACCTTTTAAACTCCTTGCATTCAGAAAGCTTGCTGGTGGGGTTCAATGCTTCACTGTATCTAAAAATTGCTTGAATTAAGCTCCTTTTCTGCATTTCCCCATGTGGAGGCTTTCATTGCTCTGATTTTACTCCCTCAAACAGCTTGTACATGCTGAGTTAGAAAAATCCCTACAAACAGGCAAACAGCAGGCATTAAGTAAATGAGCATTCATTGCATTACCCAAACAATACAAAGCTGCCCACAAACGACACCTAAACGACAAAGGAGAGGTTAGAATGACTGCAAGCAGTGTGGAAGGGTGGAGGGGCTTCTGAAAAGGAAAGAACAGGAGCCCTAGCTCTCTTTCTTTGGAAGAAAGGAATATATTTTTAGAAGCGGCTGGCCCAACCTCTAAACCAAACCACAAGTATTTAGTCAGCGAATATATAGCATTTTCAGCCATTTCCTGTGATGAGCAGAATGCCCAAGAGACTGGGCGGAAAGCACCAAATACTGCAAAAGTAACAATGGTGTTAGCATGGTTTACTGCACAGGAGGGCCTGCATGACGTCTGTAGGGTATCAGAGAACCACTTAAAATGCTGCAGGGTAGCTGCTCTCTCTTGTTAGTGCAACACACCCATTTATTCATGCTCATAACCAATAACAAACAAGTATTACAAGATAGTAAGATGTTTTCCTTTATGTTTGCCTGGGTACAGCAGTACAAAATTGTTATTCAAATAATGAGTCATATGGCAGTCAGGGTGGGAGGGACAGCATTTGTTGGCAGAGTAACATTTCTGTGCAGCATACCAGTGACATGTCTTCAGCATGAGAGGTTTCAATATTGGAGCTTCTCGGCATTTTTTGTGTGTTGTTTTAATAGCTACTAGACATTGCACATTTCATGACAGCAAGCTTTTGTGGGTGGTGGTCGGAGTTGCTACAGAAGAACTCTCTCCTCAGATAGTGAGGAATCAAGAACTATAAGCTCTTAAATGCTGATGCTGAAGCAGCATGTTCTCAGGAGCACTAGGCCAAGGACCACACTGGCAAACCAGGCTAACTTCCAGTCTTTTATTCACCCAGAGACCACATGGGTTTAACCCAGCATTTCACAGTCTCCCTGCTGCATATGTTGGACTCTACCTTTTGTCTAATTTGGCTCCACACCTGAGCACAGACTGAGTACCTCCACAGGGGAGTGAGACTTTGTGCTACTGGATCAGTTCTGACACCCTGTCACTTTAAGAATACAGCCAATTTTTTTGTTGCATTAAATTTGGCAGAAAAATAACTCCCCTTGTATCCCAATTGGCCTCAGATATCAGAGGGGCTGGGGAAAGCTGGGCTTATTCTGAGTGATAGCCAATTCAACACTAAGGAACAGAAATGCAGGGCAAATGGGATGCTGTATTGAATTACATTCAGTAAGAACTACCACATTTTCAAATTCACAGATAGTGTGATACACTCTAAGTCTGGTCATATCCAGTGAACTCTCAAGGCTGGCCTAGAAGTCCAGTCCTGTTCAATTACTCTCACAGCGAGGTGCAACACACTGTAGTTTAATGAGCAACACACAGGAAGGATCATATTGGAAGAGAAGGCTCCAGGGAGAACTTATAGCACCTTCCAGTACCTAAAGGGGGCCTCTTCGATGTACTTTGACAAGCTGAAGGAAGCAGCAGCAAAATGGAAGGCTGTAGGTTTAGGAGTAGGCAGTGGTAACTTTTGTAACTAACAGCAATGCCCCCGCTGGCACTCAGCAAATGAGCCAGGGGAAGACAAAGCTCCATGAAAATCAGGATTTGAAACCAAATCTCCTGCGTCCAATTCCAATGGATTAAGGTTTTCTTCCTTACTACTCTCCACAAATGTTTTTGGGGTTTTTTTGGGTTTTTTTGGGTTTTTTTTTAAATTAAGAAAATATTCTCTGAAGTCCTCTGAATACAGAGCAAAGACAAATGTTGATATATGACATTCCATAATTAAAATTATTCCTTGCTTCCCTTCCACCAGTTTTGCTATAGTGATTTCCCTGAGACTCAGTAGTCTGGAGTTACTCTTTCACCTTTATTAGTCTCCCTTTTCCTAGACATGACAGGTTTGTAGAACAATTTGTTTACATCTAGTCTTTACGGGATGGGAAACACATGCTGCACCAAACAACTGTTGTATGCCAGTGTTTAAAAGACTGTCGATCTAGGAAGTCTTTAGTTTTACTTTCCTCCTTCCATGGCACATAGACCTTAAATCATTCACCACAGTAGTCAAGCGTGAAACTACAACAGAGCACAGATCTACTTACTCTGATTGTCTCAAACTAAAGTACAGTGACAGAAAGCAGCTGTGAGGCTGTGCTTTTGTCTCCTCCTGTCTCCCAGGGCTAGCAAGGATGGAAAATTAGTATGTGAACAAAGAGCAAAAGGGCTACTGATAGGAAAGGGAGTCCAAGGATGATTCAGAGTGATCTGAGTGCCACTGTGACAAGGAAAGTGATTGTTCTGAAACTCAGAGCTTTTCCCAGGATGAAAATGCATTTGTTTGTCTGTTTAAAATGAAGTCAAGCTGATTATAAAGCAGGCCTTTATACAAGCCCACGAACTGCTACAATTAAATGACACACAACTTTCAGGTCCAAGTTCTTTATCCTGCAAGCTGCTGGCTATGTCAAGGAGGCTGGGGAGCAATCTCAGCTGCCACGGATATTAGCAAGGGAAGAAGGCTACTATGAACTTAAGAGGAAAAGCTGAGAGTACTGCAGGATTGAAACTTCAATCACTGAATTGCAAGAAATTAACTTGAAGGGAAGCATTAGAAAGCATGCAATTATTTTAAAGGAAATTTAAGAAAGATGCATACGCTTGCATTTGTGGAGAAGCTGCCTGTTCTGCGAAAGAACTGCTTGCCCTCTAAAGTGCATAGTTAATAACCATCTCCAAAAAAACCTGTTTGTGTGATGCAGTTATGAGCAATAAAACCACTGCACGTGCACAGTGAGACTAATGAAAATCACTGTATCTATATGGAGCATTTGGAAGTACTCTTTGAAAACTCAGATTTTCAAAACATACACATTTTCATACTTCAAAAATAGAGAGTAAAAACATTTTAGAATATCAAAAGAACCCCACACCTCCCTCATCTGTATATTATTATTTCCAGTTTTACAAGTTTTTCTTTTTAATTAACTGCAGCAATCTAAAAATTCAAGTTTCTGGGCTCCCCTTTAAGAATTTGCATTTTTACCTCCCACAAGAGATACTTTGACTCTGTTCTTGATCTTTGAGTCCACACATCAGGAATACAAGTATGCCCAACACACCCACTCCTCCTCTCCCATTTTAAGTTTCTGCTACGTGTTTGGGTCTAATTTTCTTCACATCACATAAAAACTCCTCTGCAGACCAAGTGATCAAATTGATCCTACTGTACTCATGGACACTTTTAACATACACAGTTTACCTGTGACATCAGTGTCTGTGGTCAGCAGGCAGGGATTTAAACCACAGCAAGTTCAAAGCACCTGCTGATTTCACAAACTCAGTTTAAGACACCTAACTTTCCAGAATAATTTTTGCAGTACTTTGTATTTTCCAATTTCACATACTCTTTGCTTCATTGGTTCTAATTACAACTGCAAGGGCCAGCCAAGAGCTTTTCCTAGTCTGCCTTCTAACTACATTAAGATGAACACTCAGAGAGAAACGCCAGCAGTGAGCATTGTTGAGGACTGTACTTTAATTTTCCAGGTTTCCTTCCACAGTAGAGACTAAAAATGCATCTAAGGAAGGCATATAAAAGGCTTGATGCTCTCTTCCTGCAAGCAGTTTCCCTTTGAATCTCAGGGCTCACCAAAATTAATGCCTGTGCATTGAACATGTAGGGCTTCTGGGGAAAAAAAAAAAAAATCTCATGTCATAATGAAAACTTTGATTTGACCTGCAATGTACACAATTTTGAAAGCTGTTCAGCCTAAAACTAACATTTCTTGAGTGTCCTGTGTTGCAACTCTAAGAACATTCATTAAACAACTTAGATCCACACTTGTTCCTTAGAAGTCAATCAACACAAAACTTCACAACTCAAGTTCACATTGATCCTTGCACAAACCACCTCAGATCAGAATGTGACTCCGGTAACTTGTGCAGGGCGTGAATGTAAGATCACAAGCTTGTTGCCCTTCACCACACTGATCACCAAGGTGACATACAAGGCCGAGACATGCTCCCACTAAACTCTCCCCTAAAAGCTTTAAGGACTTGTTTCTATGCTCTTAGGAAAGCCTGTTTTGCATGTGCCACGAAACCTTAGCCCTTTCATTCCTATTCCCTCCATTTTCTTCATGGTACATTATATTTTTTTACCCCAAACACTTGTACTCCCAGTTTTTTCTCTAGTGGTTTCTGCTATCTGTGCAATCAGACCTACTTGCTACAGCCTTATCCACACTCCTGGTCAGCCTGACTCCTGCTCCTGTCTCCATACTCTGTCTCAAGTGTCCCATCTAAGATTACACATCTGGTCTGAAAAGCCCCTGCTCTGAAGGGACAGAAACAATGACTGGAGTAGGCTGGGAAAGAAGACACTGCCCCATCCACCTGTAGGAGTAACCACTGCAGCTGTCTACGAAATACAGTTCCCTTCTACCTGAGTCCCAGCCTCCCATACCTTTGCACATTCTCCCCCGACTTTTGCTACTGGAAACAGGATTTAGCCCAGCCCACACAAAATCAGAAAAACAGGGACAATATCACATACACTTGGGGGAAAAAAAAAACAAACCAAACAAAAAAACCCTAACAAAACAAATATACCCCCCAAAAATAAAAACAAACAACCCCCCCCCCAAAACCCCTAGATACTTTCAGCTCAATTTTGTTTGTATATATACAAATAATTTTGCAGAAGCTCATACTGCAGCCAAACATGGGCAGATTTCCATACACAATTCCTGTCAAAGATCAGTTCTCAGTAAAGTTTCAAGCCCTCAAATTCCACACCACAGCTGTCTTCTGAGAGGCAATACACTTTACATCTGCCTCATCCAAATTCCAGTTCTCTTTATCAGAGCATAAACCATTGCCTACCTCCTGTGGGAAATTTTAGTCAAAACAACTCCAGTGGGCATAAAAACCGGAAAGTTTCAGTATACACAAAAAGATTTAAGCAAGGGAGATGAGGATCATTTTATTTTGCACAACACTTTGTACACCAGAGGAACATTCTTTTACAAGTATCATGGGTTGCAAAGACTACTTTTAGTTTAGCTACTCACTTTTCTTCATCCCTGCTTTCAAATATCCCCTCTGCACTTCCACAAGCATGCAGTACATAGCTAAGAATTACCCTCAACATTTTTACAGTAATGAAAGCTTATTTATATCAAATCTAATATAAAACCACATTGAGAACAGTTGCACCAAAGACCTGGGTTTCGATTAAAAGTTTCTAGGCTCCCTGAATGACTTTTAGATTTGTCAAGTAAAGGGTAAGCAACAGCAATTCATGTGATTTAGGGTCACAACATTGGCTATAGTGCCTTTCCAAAGGAACATTGCAGGAACTTAAAAATATGCTAAAATGTATACACACATTCCTAGAAAAAAAGAAAGACTAAAGGGTGTGTAGAGAAAAAAATCTTTATTGAAATATTGTAGTACCAAGCTTAAAAACTCTTTACAAAACACCTTATCATTAAGATTCTTCATAGCAATTCCATCTGTTTTACAAATACAGCGATGTGTGCAAAAGTCTTGAATTTTTACTTGTGGAAATAATAGCTCATACAGATGAAACTCACATGTGATGACACACTTGGTACTATCTGTCTTCTGCCACAAGAAGAGATCAAACGGCCAGTGCTATTTATTAAAGCTGAGGTGAGTTTTGGTAAAGTGGTGCATGTCTCAAAATTACACAGCAAAACACTGTAATTAGAAAAAAATATATATATAGAAGAGGTAAGGTAATTCAGAAGTGCTGAACAAGAAGGGATGTAACCACTCTCTGAGGCAGCAAGGTATCAGCCCTGCCCTTCCAGCGCTGCGTGTAACTCCGGGCTCGCCCAGACCGGAGCTGCCAGGGCCCCCTCGTGGTCACGACATACACGATAATCGCAGATGCTCGGCTGCCTCACGGCACCTGCACGTTTTGAAAACAAACTAAGCCAATGAAAGCTACTGTGACAGTGTGCCGGCAGACCTTAACTGGGGCACAAGAATCTTTCCTACAGGCAGTGAGTGCCCTGGGGTTCTCCCAGCCTTACTAAAGGCCGAGACACTTCCAGCACTTCAAATAAATTACAATTGTCCAAATTACCATACTCAGAGCTTAAGACTCTGTTTCTGTGACACTGGACAAGTGAGTGCACAGGAGGCAAAGAACAGGACATGTGTTTAGTTACAACCCCACTCCCTAGCCTTCTGTGGCTCAGGAATTGATACCATAATGGTGTCTTTTTATTTAGCAGATCAATTTTTTTCTTGAGTTTGGCCAGTCTTTTTCTAAGGCGCATGAAACACTTTAGCATTCCTAACTCCTGGGTAAAAAGAGGCAAGAGGTGTTCTCATTAGAGGTAGTATTTCTCAGTTCTGCATGGAAATAGATGCCTATAAAATTATGCTTCCTCCGTTATACTGAAAGACTCAAGAACCACTACCACCTGCAAATCAGAAACAAGGATCTAAAAGATTTTCATCATTCAGAACAGTTGCAAGCAACTTGCTTATCCCAAAGAATAATTCTGCTTCTCTATTACAGAGGTCGTACTACTTGTCCTTGCTTCACGACAGTGTCACAACTAACAAAGCAGAGTGAAAAGAGGTACACAGTGATATCAGTGTCATTAAGAAGTGAGCTTCAAGTCTAAAGAGTGCCTCATTTAAAGGTCTACAATCAAGCTTGAATGTGATCTTACATTCTTTTTGTTAAATGTGGGGCTCGGACATTTTCCCTTTGACGATTAGTATGACCCCCCTCTGCCAAAGGCATCCTTAGATAATTTAAGTCCAAAAAGTGCCTTAGGTCATGTTTATCCCCATCAGTTAAAATGACACAGGTAATTGTGTAAATATTTTTCACCTCTCTCATTTATGAAATGGACTGTTGTACTTTAAGGCTAACACAAACACCATCTTGGGAATATGCCATAAATCCATAGATATTATTTCATTACCTATCCAGTTCAGAAACAAACTCACTTACAGATCTCCAGGTTAGATCCAGGACAGGAAGTTAGATACTGTTCAGATTCCAAAATGTCAATTTCCCAGTAAAACCCAGTAAAACTCCCACAGCATTTTTACATTTCTGCTGTTTGTTGCACAACTTTTTCAAACTAGTACATTTCCAAAATAACCAGGAACTTTTCACAGATGTGTTTTCAGTGTTCACAATTTAGGCAGCCCAGAACTGTAGGTACATGTTAAGCATTTGTAATGCTCTCAGAACTGAGGATATGTTGGTGCTTCCAGATGTTACCCTAATGGTACACTGAGATGATTTACCTGGCATGCAGAACAGCTGGACCTCAAGCCATCCCACCTAAAAACTTCAATAAACAAAAAATCCCCACCTAAACAGAGCTCAATTGTTAGGGCACAATAAAGGACTTCATTTCCAGTCACTATCACAACCCAGAATGACACAGAGATATCGGACTTGAACATAAAGAAGTGTTCTGTTCCGATAAGCTGAAACGAGGCTTTCTTTCTCACTGACTACCTTAACCCTCCCCCTTTTAAAAACAAGTAAAAGCCTTTCTGCTGACAGTATCATTCTTGTACACCATATGAGAATAAACCACAAATTTATAAATAATAATTCTGTTCTGCAGCAGAATGCCTGAAGGTAACCCAATTTATGACTAACTGTGAGCATTTAAGCCCCGCAGCTTGAACACTGGTGCTTTTATTAATGTTTTCAAAATGAGGTGATAGGTCTTCTAACAGGAACATCAGCAAAATGTCAGGAATCTTATGGGAATCCCATTAATACTTCTTCTGAACAGATGATTTAAATCATTATCTGGAAAACACAAGAAGTTTCACTTAGACTAATGGAAGACAAGACCTGGTGACAGAATTATCTGTTTCTACAGCGTATATGGACAAGTTGTTCTAAGTCTAATCAGTAGGTAAAAGTGTTTATCCACTAATTTAGTGCTGTATATTGCATAATCCAAAAGCATTTGACCATACTAAATATTTTATTAAAGAGCATTCTGTTAAGCTTTAGATGTCATAGGCCAATCTCATAAAACCACAGTAACTACAAATTCAGTACTTCTACTTAACCTAGTACACAGACTTCTGAGAAATTTTCCAGCATTTTATAGCAGCTTTTTCAGTGTTCAGCAGACATTACTCTATTTGCTAAACAATATCAGACTGCAGAATTGCTCTTACTGTTGATAGATCAATAATGACACGGGAAAAGTCATTATCTCCGTGGCAACAGAATGGCAGCTGTTGGAGGAATATTGCGCATGTTGCTGCTGCACCTCTGACAGTCATGCCTCGGCTTCCTCACACTGGTGCTCTCTCTGCAAGCCTGGTATGCCCAGAGTACCAACAACCAAGGGCACCTCTTGGACTACAGAGGATTAAACTACAAATGTGGTTACACAATTTCTTAAAGAACATTATCCTCACAAGGGTTTATTACACTTGAGTCTGATGTCTTTATGTTACTTATTTCTAGTGAACCATCCCTTTGCAGAAATAGCTAGAAGAAAATTCAGGAAGGCAAATACCACTGTGTTCTGTTCATAGCCCAATATTTTGTTGAAAAAAACCGCACTTAGTTGTCTTTAAGACTAAAAAGGTATCTTTCTTGCCAATCAATTTTTATTAAATTCCACTTTGACCACCCAGGACCTAAAAGTGGCAGGAGTCTTTATACTTGATTAAAATGACAAAAGAACCACTTGGGCTATTACAGTTAACACTTGTTTTGTCTTTGTATATTGAAACAGTTCAACAAATAGGAAAACATACTTTTGCTCTGCATAAGTTACTGCAGTTCCATCTAGCATGAACAGGACATTTTTTTTTTTTTCATACTGCACAACCTTCACCATGTTAATCACAACATATCAACCACAGAAAGCAAACACTTCTCTGTGTCTTGATCACCATGGTTGAGCCTGACTTGTGATGTTCTGTTGAAAGCAAAACATACCAACTCACAAAATACAGGGTGTTCATCAGCAACACAACTATGAACTTTGCCTTCAGATTAAACATGGAAAGTATTTCCTCATAAATACATCTACTTTTAAAAACTGCAGCAACATTGTACTTATTCATAACCTATGCACACGGGATGGCAAGGGGTAAGTTTGCAACAATTGTTAATAAATTTAAATAAAAGGCAACAGAAATTATCCTGAGGGTGGCTTCAAAAAAATTAAAACAAAGCTCTCTCAAGCATCAGCTGGATTCCACATAAAATAAGAATTAGGCAAGCACTCTTCTGAATGCTGAAAACAAGCTGGTCTTGTTTGCAAAGTTCTCACAAGAACGGAACTGGATGGTAAAAGCCCTTTTCATTACAAATATATGTAAGACAAATGGTCATTAATATACCAGAAGTCCAGATGCTACAGCCGCAATATAAATTAGCACTCAAAATACACTGTGACTTGTTATCTGTGAGACTGCATTTTAGCACAGAGGAAAACTCCTCAACATTTTCTTCTACTTACAGGACAGGCCCTGCTGCTTTAGGAGACCGCCACGCTCTGCGCCAGGTTCTTGGAAAGCATACGGCATCTGCCCAGGAGATCAAGCAAAGCTGGCTGCACGCACGGCCGTCTGCAGGACACGTTCCAAATCCAGCGCTTCTCTGGCTAACATCAGGCACTTCTGCCCTTGTTCCAGCACCGACTAAACCATCCTTTTGCGCAGGCAGCCAGCCCAATCTTGCTCCCATCTTTGCATCCCGCTGCCACCCTTACCCAGCTCAAGCTGGCAGGTCAAGCTGTGCAAAGCTACTCGGGTCTCCCCTCCCAGCACTAAACCCGAGCATGCAAAGCACCGCTACTTTCTCAGTGAGATAAACCGCCTGCTTTATCCCGTCAAAAACCAACCAAACCCGGACAATTGAACGCAGACAAATCGGTCCCTGAACACAGCCAAAGCCACGAAGGAAGACAGACCCATGCAGCCCTTTACCAGCTGCCCACATACAGCTCCGCTGCCTACGGAGACCAAAAGCGCCGACTGAACGGCGCTGCTCTTCTGAGAGCAGCTTCCCCGCTGCCACCTGAAAACGCTTTAGCACCGCGGCTTCACCCCGCACAGCCGCCCGACACTCCAGCGCAGCCCGGCTCCCTCAGTCCCTTCTCCACGGATTTCCCTTGGCTCTTAAACAGCCCCGGCCCGAGGGAGCTCCACCACCGCCTGCACCACCAAAGGGCCAGCGGGATAAAACCCAGATCCCGCCCGAGGGCCGGCAGCGCCGGCAGGGCCCGGGGGTGTTCGGGTCCCCCCAGGCCCGAAGGGAGAGCCTGAGCACAGTAGCGGCCACCCGGCAGGGCCCCCCCGCCATGCTGTGCAGCCCTCCCCACGGCCCCGCGGAGCCGGCGGTGGGGGTGCGGGAGGGGAAGCGCGGCCCGTCCATCCCGGGGATGGCGCAGGGCCCAGGCGGGAGGAGGAGCAGCACCCCACGAGCGCGGCCGCTACCCGGAAGCGAAAGGAAGCCCAAGCCAATCGCCGGCCCCCCCGCCCGGACATCCAGCGGCAAGCCCCGCCCCGCGGCAGCCTGGCCAATCGCATCCCCGGGGGGGCGGGATTAACAGATCCGCGTTAGATTGACAGGTCCCTCTTCCAGTGCGACCGCAGCAGCTCTGTTCCCTCCACTAGGAAGGCGAAGCACCTCAGGGTTGCTGGGCGGGACAAGTCTGGCTGTATCTCAGCGCTATTGGCTGTCGGTTCTGACTGGCGGGTGCCTGCACCTATGCGAGGGAAGCTCCCCGGCGGCCCGTTCCGCCGTGCGCCAGTCGGCGGGCGGTGCGGGCGCGGTGCGGCGGTGCTGGCGGCGGGGCGATGAGCGCGGCGGTGCGGGCGGGGTGGCGGATCGGGGCCGCCGCCGCCGCTCTGCGGGGCCGGGCCGGGCGCCCGCTCAGCCAGGCGACCGGGGAGGGCGGCGGGGCTGAGGGCGGCGGCGGCTCGGTATCGCGGGAGGCGGTGGAGCGGTTGGTGCGGGAGCACCCGGTGGTGGTGTTCATGAAGGGCAGCCCGGCGCAGCCGCTCTGCGGCTTCAGCAACGCCGTGGTGCAGATCCTGCGGCTGCACGGCGTGGAGGATTATCGCGCCCACGATGTGCTACAGGACCCCGACCTCCGCCAAGGTCAGCGCCCGGCCGGGCCGGGCCGGCGTCACCTCTGGGTGCCGCCTCCCCGGGGCCTGTGCAGCCCTGGGCTGCTCCTGGTGGGGGACGGAGCCGGGGCCGGTTCCCCGGTGGGAAGGGCCCTCGGGAGCTGCCGGGAGGTCGGGCTCGCCTTAACGCCGCTGACCTCGAGCACTGTGGGAGCGGCCCCTGCCTGCTTGTCCCACCTGTAACTTGCTTCTTGCTTTATCGGGTGGGCTGGGTTGGGCTCTGGGTTTTTTTAAGGAGGCCAGCATCGTGGGGAGAAGAGCAGCGGAGCTGGGGAACGGTCTGCGGCACATGTTCTGTGAGGAGCGGCTGAGGGAGTTTGGCGGTGTTTAACCTGGAGAAGAGGAGGCTCACGGGTGACCTTATCACTTTTTACAATTACATGAAAGGAGGTTGTAGCCAGGTGGGGATGGGCCTCTTCTCCAAGGCAACAAGCGATAGGATGAGAAGACAGTCTTAAGTTGGGCCAGGGGAGCTTTAGGTTCGATACTAGGAGGAGTTTCTTCACAGAAGGGGTGATTAGACATTGGGATGGGCTGCCCACGGAGGTGTTGGAGTCACCACCCTTGGAGATGTTTAAGGAAGGACTGGACATGGCATGTAGTGCCAGGGTCCAGTTGACAAGGTAGTGTTCAGTCATAGGTTGGACTCGATGATCTCAGAGGTCTTTCCTAACCTAATTAATTCTATGATTCTGTTTGGGTATTAGTCGAACTGGAAGTTTATTGCAGAGATGTGCCATTGAGGTTGCTATCAGTTTGTTGCTGCCCGAACGCCCTGGTTTGGTTTTTGTGACCCTCCCTGTGTCCAAGAGGTCTGTTATCAGCAGAGCACAGCTGTGTGTGCAGGGTGATGCTTGGAGATCAGGCTCTTTGTGCCACGCTGCCTTGCCTGGTTCAGAGATAGAGAGCTGCATTAAAGACCCCTGAAATTCTTTGTTATCAGGTTTTGTCTTTCCTGTGAACAGTATGGTGAAATTTCATGTATGGCTTGGACTTGTACTACTTCATTCCCAGCTGGTACTGCCTGCTGGGATTCTCTTGATAAAGTACAAAATTATGCTAGTCATTTGCATAAGAAATATTTAGTAATAGTTTCACCATTGCAGCTCAAGTGGTAGTAGCTATTCTATATTAGATTCTTTTGCCAGCTGTGGAAAGCCAGTAACCTGTTCTGGTAATGCTTTTCATCTTTCCCTCTTCAACGTGCATATCTGACTGTTGAGGTTCTATGTAGTTATTTGAGAAAGTTTTAAAACCAAAAAAAATATATACAAGTACATAATATTTAGTCTTGCAGGTGCATGGCATTAACAGTTCTTGCCCAGAATGTACTAAAATGTGCTGTAAAGGCACATGCTGGCATGTATCAGGTGACTTTGTTCTCCTTTGTTTTTGGTGTCATCTGACTGATTCTGTTTTTCATTAGCTCTTAGCTAAAAGCCTGATTTTTCCAGTCCTTGTTTGCTTTTCAATTCACAGCTACAGTTGGTATGGTATAAAAGCTTAGATACTTGAATTTCTATGTAATGACATCTTTTGTTAATGGAGGCTGGTTTTGTTCAAATAAATCTTCCTCTGCCTTTGGCAAGTGAACAAATCATGGTAATTTTCTAAAGTCTGTTTACATATCTGAGTGTATTAATTGTACAGTTTACTAGAACAAACTCATAAACTAAAAAGGAGGAAACAAAACCCTGAAATCAAACCATCAGCATTACACTTTTGGTTGAGGGGCTTTTGTGAGCCTGTGAATGGGCAGTTCATTTATAAGTTAGAGTCTCTGAGGACTTGACCATGTGAATAGGTAGTGTTTTCTTCCTGTGTCACTTAAATTTTTCCTCCATATGAACTTGGGCTTGTGCTAGGTGATCAGAGAGGTTACTGCCCTCCTGGCTACCAGAGCTTTAAATTGAAATTAGTGTTTTGATCCAGCCCTCCAGTGTCTAAGCTACATAGCATGAAGTTACAGAGTGTACCCTTGCACAATATTCTGCTGGTTCTCAGGTGCTTAAAGAAGTTGTTCTGTTCCTTTCCGTGCACCAGCTTTGGCACCTGTCCAACTGTGCAGAAGGCTAGCTCAATTTATTAACTGGGTCACTGGGCCTGCAAGTTGAAGTAGCAGTTTGTACTGTGAGCTGAGTGCCAGAGCCAGCATGAAGAACAGAGCCTTGAAGGCTTGGGGAGTGACACAGGTGTTCTCAAGGGCAGCAGAATTCTTGTATTCTTGTACTGCTTCAGCTGTATTACCTACTGCACACTAAAAAGCCAGGAGGTGCATGCTTCTGTGGGTGGCAATCTCTGACAGAGGAGAGGACAGGGCTGCTTGAAATTGTATTTCTCTAAGTTGCCAACTGTATTTCAGCAGTGACTGACTGAAGGCCAGATCTGGCCTCAGGTGCCAAAAAGTTAGATATGCAGCATGTGAGCCTTTCTTAGGCCCTCTCTGTGAACATAATCTGCACTGCATGTATCGGGGGGGGGTGGGGTGTGGAACCTTTAGCTGTGAAAATACCAAGTACATGAACAAAAGACTGACCTGCAAGGAGATTGCTGTATGTGAGCTGGCCACCAGCTTTGTGTTCACCTGAACCTGACTTAAATGTTTGAATATATATGTGCTTATACATTTGTAGTAAGGGCAGGCTGTTGGAGAGAGGCATGTGCCCATCCTTCATTAGTGCTAATGCTGGCAAGAGAGGCTGAGAATTGGTAGCTGGAGCTGGGGAGAGGGGTGGGAGTGTGCTGGGCACCCGTTTCAGTAGCTCTTTGCACTGATCCTGGTTTCATAGTTACCTTTAAGTGAGCTAGCACAGCTGTCAGACTGATCCCCTGACCTGTGGAGTGTGGTTTTCCAAAGCAAACAGTATTCAGAGCACAGCCTGCAGCTTCTGAAGCGCAGCAAGGAACCAATCTGCAGAGAGGGAGATGGAGATCCCTTTGGATGTTGTGTACCAAAAGAATCATCACAAATGTGCATCCCAAGTGCAGCAGGTGTAGCCAGGCTAACTTGCTTTAACACCACTGCAGCAGTGTCAGTAACTGCTGCCCCGAGTAAGGCTTGGGTGGCCAGTGGAGGGAGTGTTCAGTTTGAGCCCCAGCACGGAGGCATTTAAAGCAGCTTGTCCAGCACATGAAATGCAGCACACAGAGCAACTGAGCTTGATTGTATTCTTACTTTTATCTGAAGGTGGATAGGTCATTAAAAGTACTATCAGTGCTTGTATGTGTGTGCAGTTGGGTCCTTGAAGAAAATATTTCTGTGGAAGAATTACTGGTGTAAATGTTACCTTGGAATGCTTGTTAGCGATAGGTTTATTATGCAGAGCCCTTAGTTCTCAATTCATGTTTAGCATTGCAGTATCTTAAGAAAAACAGGCACTATTTCATATCTGCAGTGGCTCTTTGACCACGGTCATCCTTAGGCATGTCTTAATCATGGAACATAGGTTTTCATTGAAACTTTGATGGCTTAAAAGATACGTAGGACAGTTTAAGCAGTTTTGGGTACTCAAAGGCCAAAAAGCATTTAAGAAAAATTATTGTTAAATCAAGTTGACATCAAAGCTTAAAAGTTCTGCAAACTAAGGAAGAAGTTACAGGTGGTGATGATGGAGGATGGGTGGTTATGGGTTCCCTTTGACCTTGATTTATGTGCTGAACTTGCTGTTTTGGTCTTACGAAACATTGGTTGCCCATGCACAAAATCTGACATCAGAATAAAATCTCTTAGCTGATGTACTTTGTGGTTAGGAACACTTTGTCACAACAATCTTTTTTTCTAGTTTACTATTACTTTAGTGGATTTTTAAAGCATGTTATATTTTGGTAAGGGGAGTTATTAGCTATATTGCATCTTTTATACATTAAAGTAATAATCCCATTGTATATTTTTGCACTTAGACATATTTATTAAAAAAGAAAGTGGTTTAAGTTCTAATGAAGTAAGCATAATTTCCTTATATGGTTATTTTTTTAGCTTGAGTATTCTGGGTTTTGCCTTTATAGTCTCTAGAGACTAAAATGTTTTCTAAGAGGAAAACAAGTTTTCTTGTGCTGTCAGCTATTCAGGTCTAATATTTGTTGATGGAGGGTTGGCTTCCAAGGTGAGTGGGCTCTGATGTTCTGAAAAGGTACCTCTGTAGGCTTAAGTTTGCTATATGGGCTTTCGTGCCTTTGGCAGAAAAATTCCAAGCACTGCATTTTGAAAATACATAAAAATGTTGAATTCAAAACTTGTCATCCAATCAAATGCTCGTGGTTGTGTTATAAAAATAGGTAGCAGTAGGTTTTAGCTATTTCCTCTGCTACAGAAATAACGGCTTTGTGTGAAGGGTCATTTAAAAAGTGGCAAGTTAGATACAATGATTCTTCTGTGTAATTTTTTGTGTGATATCTAAGTGCAAGCTGGTTGCAGTGTGTATCAGCTGATCAGTTTATATTTTTGGGTGGTCTTACATTTGCCTTCTGTGAAATACAGTTTTAAACTTGAATTCTGTACTTAGTAATTGACTTGAACTGTGTTTTGTTAAATGAGTACTTTTAAAGAGACTTCAGTCTTTGTGCCCCTCCCATGTGCTGTAAGGTCTGGCAGTGAAAGATAAAGCAATTTAAAATTCATAAGGGCACTGCAGGGGCAAATGTATCTTGCAATGGAAATTGCAGGAATAAGTGTAACTGTATGAGTTCAGTAAGAACATAAAATATTTTAAAGTCCCTCTGGGAAATATAACAGAAAGTAAACAGTTCTCAGTATTTTTCAGTACTTCTCATTTCTGTAATTGATTGAAAGAGTCATTTATTGTTGGGAGTGAAAAAAGATGCTGTGTTTTTCCAGTTCCTGCTTGAAGTCAGTATAGGAGCTGACTCCATATCTTTCAACCCACATCTTTGAGTTGGAGTGAGAACCAAACCTAACTCTAACATAATTTTTTCCTGATAGTGCTCATGTAACATAGATAACTTTTTGCCTTAATGGGAAAGAAATTCAAATATCAATGGTAGAGTCAGGTGGAAGCAATGCATTCCTTTTAAAATACTATTCTGTTAGGAGAGGGGGGGGAAACCTTTAATAATTTTTTTTTTCTTATTCAGGAATAAAAAACTACTCCAACTGGCCTACCATCCCACAAGTGTACCTCAATGGTGAATTTGTTGGCGGCTGTGATATACTCCTCCAGATGCATCAGAATGGAGATCTTGTAGAAGAGCTGAAGAAACTAGGAATCCGTTCAGCGCTTCTGGATGCAGAAAAAGACCAAGAGAAAAAGTAAAATGAGCAAAAAAAAAAATGCTGTGACAGGAATAAAGCAAATCTTTGATAAGAACTTGTTACCCATAAAGCCTTACGTACTCTAGGTTGAAGAAGGCATCTGTTTGAACTGACACTAAGTGAATGTCTCTTAGCTCATGGTAAATGTAAAATGTAGTGATCTTGGTATTTCGATTTATGGGTATTGTGAAAATTTGAGTATAACCACTGCACTGTAAAGCAAACGTTTGTGAAAATTTGTGTTTTAAAAAAGAAAAAGTTCACTTCTAAAAGCACTCTTCTTCATTGAGGTGGGAGTAAACCGAAAGAACTAATAATATTTTTATGGATTTTATGTATGTGATTCTCTGTTCTTTGATACATGAACATATACAAACAGCATTTGCATTCCCTTGCTTCTCCTGAAAAAGCGTTAGGTAATAGTGCATCTGTTTTTCTGTTTAACTCCTGGTGATAAGACTTCTGAGAGCCTGTAAAACCTGTGTAATCACATACAATGTAGGAGAAAAACAGTTTTCCAACAATATAGGAGAAAAAAGATTATGTGAGAGTGCATGAAATATACTTTTATTCCAAAGGATAAAAATAAACAGAACTTGTACAAATACATTTATAATGGTCATTATTACTTTGTAACTTTCTGATGGCTTTTAAAACTGCTAAGAATTGTGCCTAAATATTTTATAAAACCTTTTCTACCTCTTGCAAAACAGCTTTTCCCCCTGCTTCTATACTTTGTGTATGGCAGTTCTGTGTCAGTGCTAAAATGTGGGAATTGTTTAAGGCCTCAGTATTCTAGCTTGAAATAGTACAGGAGAACACTTCAGTTATTACTGTAATCTTGTATTATTTGCTTGTTATCTTTTTGTATTTGTTGTGTTTCCAAGTGTTTTCTCCTGGCTGATGTGCTCAGGAGAATATAGTCTTTAAACATGGGATTTACAGATGAAATGTTCGTGTGGGTAAGATGAGTGCAGCACAGAGGTTACTGAATAGATAAATATTTCTTTGTGGAAAGTCTCTGAAGTGTTCAGTACCTACCTAAGCACATTTCTCTAAATGAAAACAAATTCTATTAACCAGTGTAGCTTCAGCTCTATAGCAATACTGCTAAGGTTAAAAGCTAACTAAGCTATTTCTAAATGCAGTTGAATTAATATAAACTAGTTTGCATGTGAATTAGGCAAATGGTTGGAAATAAACTGTGTTTTATGTTGATTGTCTACAGTAGTTGCTCGTTATTTTAAATGACTACTGCAACTGATACTGCTTTTGATTTGAAGCCTAACATGTTTTCCACTGCATAGGATGGAAAATGTGTTCTGGAGAAAGAAGAAATTATGAATGGTCAGTGAAAGAGAACAGGACTGGAACCTGTAGACAACATAGATTTGATGCAAGTTCTGGTTCTAAATCTCTCCTGCTCACTTGAGCAAGCAGTGGAGAAACTTTACTAGAACATTCTGCACAGGATTTGCCAAACTGTTAACAGTAAAGTTGCTGTATAGTTGTAACGCAGTCAGTATCAGCAGGATTAGATACAGTGTGTGTGTGTTGTGTGTATTCACTGGTCACCACAGGAGGTCCCTGAGTGACCATGGTGTAGGAGGAAGTTCCACTCGGGGCAGTCACTTGTGGCTGTAAGGCATGGAGGTGTGAGTGCAAGATTTTCTTCTGTTCATGTGCCACATCACATTCATGCAAAGCTTAAGGTATTGATGAAGGTTTGTTCTGAGCATTTGAATTCAAATTAAATGAACTTTCTTATGGCTAATCACAGGTAGTCTTTGCCATTCTGAATGTAAAACAATGTTCAGAAAAAGAAGTAAATTTCAAAAGTCTTTGGTTATTTATGTTGACCTATTGAAATGAATGTACACAGTAAACAAAAAGGTAATGAAGAAAATTATTTTCTGCTTCACTGGCTAACTCTTAGTCTGGCTACCAAATAAATCTATTAAAAAAACAATCCCCCAAACTTGGTGTGTCATAGATCTTTAGTCTTCTGCACAAGCTGAATATTTTAAGTAGTACCTGCTAGTAATTTTAGATAAAGGGAACTTTAGCATTGTCAGGTAGTCTTTATGCAGCAAAATTTTTCTCCCAGTATGGGTTCCTGCTTTTAACAAAACATGGAAGTTTTTCTACTTTCTCTGCTTTCTACTCCTCTTTAGATTTTAATTACTTGATTAAACCTTTGCATAACATATATAGTAGTGTTTATATCAATCTCTGCATGACTGAAACATGTTATTGAGCAGGTAAAAGCAACAGTGGTTCTGTAAAGTGTGTGTGACAAAGCCACAGATTGGGGAATGAAATTGGGGCTTTTGCCTGCATTCCCCTGCAAGCCATACATTTCCTCTGTGCATGAGCAGTTGTTCTACATTTATAAAAATGATCATTTTAATCCAGCTGCAATAAAAAAATGACCATCTACTTAAATTGTAAAGCTTTAGATGCTCACAAAGAGCTTTATTTTGTTGACTGGGAGTATTTTCCCCCAGGAACTAGTTGTAGGGGATCATTTTAGAAGGTGGGCAGTATTGTGTGCTCTGCTCAACATCCTCTGCTGTCCCTCAAACTAGAGGCAAGAGGGAGCATGTGCTTCCAATCCCAAAGGGATGGCACAAGTAAACTGATTTTTTTGAGGAAGAAACCCATGCCTCTCTTGAGAGATTTACACCTGCTTTTCTCGTGCTCTTAGGCAGTGAGAGAAAGCAACTGATAGTACTGGAGTGTGGGGTGGCAATCAATGAGCGAGCTGAGCTAATAGTGGGGGGCTGGTGCCAGCTGGAAGGATCCATGAGGAGTCCTTGGTCAGGAGGATGTGACAGATTCTGTGGAGGAAAGGGTGACTTTTTTTCTCCCCAGGAGGAGCAGCTTGTCATGGGAGGTGAGGGAGAGGATGGGGGTAGCTGGTACTGCTGCTAGTTCTTCCCTGATTCCTCTGCCATAAAATGAAGACCAAAGAGGTAGTAGTGGTCAAGAGCACACCATGGGAAGGCCGGCTGAAGCTGCTGGGGACAGCCAAGAGCAAAGATGGGGACGTGCCCTTGCCATCTTTGGTGAAGAGAGAGGCAAAACTGCCTGGTCTGGAGTTGGGTCTGCTGTGGTAAGGACGGGACAGGCGGCAGGGCTGTGCAGGAGCGTTGCCACCTGCAGGGCGTCTATGGATCAAGGTTGGGTGTGTGGAGCTGCCAGTCCCTTTCCTGCTCTTTGTGTTCTTGTGTGTGGTGCCGGGCAGGAATTCCGGCTGGCTGCTCCTCTGGTGAGATGCTGCTGGATCCGTCTTAGTTGGATTGCCCTGCTGAGAGCTTACAATAAGATACTTGTGAATGCATGTAAACTTATGTAGGATTATTACTCTATTATCAGGTTGTAGTATGAGTATTTGCCAAACTGGAAACCAGTACCCTAATTATTTACATTCTGAGGATGCCCTTGGTGTTGCTGCTGTGCTAAAAGGCTGAACTGAGTGAACCAACCTATTCACCAGATCATAAATTAAGCTAATCTTTTGCATTTGCTAGCACTTCACACCTCTTAGATATAAAACAAGGTGCTTTGGTTTAAGCAAATGAGATAGTTTGTATTCCAAAGCTGATCTACTGTGTTAAACCTTCACCGAAGTGGGGGGTGGGGTGGAGTGGGATAAGGTTTCTTTGCTCCTCTTGAACTGGTTCTGGTGAGGAGCAGAAGGAGGCAGGTTACAAACACTTGCTATTGTTCTGTTAATTTTGATTTGGGAGCATTGAAATCAGTTAACACGAAGGTTGTTTCCCTGAGAAAACAGCAGTTAACAACTCAGGGCATATTAATGGGTTACACATTAAATGTGTTTCTCAGCCCTAATGAGTTCCTTGCCTTAATATTGCTAGTGAATGTTTGGACACGGTCAATATTCTCCATTGCTTGTCTGCTCCAAAAAAAAAAAAATTATACCATCTAAATGCCCTGAAATACTTTAGTGTCTTTATTTTAGGTCTGACAACATGTAGGTTTATTTTCGTGCTCTCGCTGAGTTCTCTAGTTCTCTTTAAAAAGTGGGCTAGAAATCTTTGACAGGACTTTTCTGGGAGCCTATCAATGTGCATAGAAAACAATCAAGCTTGGGAACATGAAATCAAAGAATTGTACCAAGGAAAATCTCTGAGCTGTCACCAAGAATCCCAGTAAGACCCTGGCAGTGCCTGCATCTAAGAAGGGCAATATTAAAAAGCAGAGCTGGCAGCCTGATCAATAAATCCTGTCTAATCTGATTTGCATGTCCCTTCTGCAGAAACGAGATCTTCTTACACAGGGGTGTTCAATATCCATATTACAGGACTGTGTAGGAGAAAACCACTCATTAGTTACAAGATACGTGTTACCTGTAAGGAGTCTGCGAGCAAAGGTGGAAAGACAATAAGCAAAGGTTAAGAGAGTGGGAAGGGTTTATGGTGTTAGGTGTTAAGGTGTTGTAGTGTTAAGGTGTTAATGGTGCTGGGTGGCAGGGTGAGCTTGCTTTTTGGCTGAAGGGTTGAGAGGAACACACTGGTCTGTAAAGGGCTGTGGTCCATTTTCTGGTTCTGGCTTTCTCTTTGGAATGCTGCTTGTTTTGTTTCATAGCTTCGTCAAAGCAGTGCTGTCTCTGATGTGACCTGATCATGGCTATAGTAAGTCCTCACTGATTTAACTACTTGAAGTTTTTCCTGGAATCTCCTAGGGAAAGCAGGCTTTAATTACACAGAAAATAGGACTAAAATAGCTAAGTGGATTCAAGTTTTATTTCCAAATTTATTTATTTTTTATCATCTGGCTTCTTGTTATGCCTTGTTTCTCTAGAAGTAAGGGAGCAGGCCAGGAGCAAAGGGTTTTAGTTAGAAAGACCTTGGTACTCCATAAAATCCATGGTTGTCATAGGGTGTAACTGAGATGAATTCGCAGTGCTGCATGCAATCAACAAGCATTTGTATCTTCCCAGTTTTGAGGATCACGTCTCAATTGGACAACAGAAATGCTGAGAGAACAGCAGGCTGCTGGCTTATACTCCATTTTCAAGAAGAAACAAAACCCTTTAAGGGTGACTTTTCTTCTCAAATGACATTAATTTTTTAAGACCTTTAGAATCAAAGTAAATAAACAAACTAAACATCCTTGAGGATGGAGGGAGTCTCTAGAAACTTTTTCCTAGCTGTAGAAATACATGTTGTAATTTCCAAAGGAGCTTGTTTACCTTAAGTATGTGCAGGTGGTGACGGTTTATAATTACCTAAGAAGAATCTAAAGGCCAAGTTCAATATGAATTTTGAAACAACTTTACCACTGAAAGATGTTAATTTAGCAAACAACAGGGACAATTCTATTTTTCTTTTCACTGTTGCAGTAGTTTTACATAAAAAGCCATGAGACTACTCCTGCACAGGTGCAGGTGCATGTGTCTGTATTTATAGTTACGTGTCGTCCCTCCTAACTTAAAGGATGCACGAGGGACCTACTCGGCATTTTTTAAAGATGAGCTTCCGTAAAATTTTGCCAGGCATTTAACGGTAAACTAAGTTAAAAGGGGCTTTGGAGGAGTGTTGAATTCGAAGAAAATATCATTGACTTACACTTTTTTTGCTTGTTATATAAGTACAGCTTTCAAAGCCTGAAGGACTTTATGTACAATTTAGCCTCAAAGCAGTGGAACAAATCTTCACTTTGCAAACTAATGGAAAGTGAAATACAGAAGTGATTTGTTACTTGTATGGTAATAGCTATAGAGAGAATAAAGTTTTGGAGCCTTTAGTCTTAAGCCTATAATCGAGTGAGTGAAAACCACGTGCTTTTATGGGGGGTATCTCAACAAGCATTTTAGAGCTTTCAAATACACACTACAAGGAGTATCTTTGAAATACTACTTGTCAGACGGTATTTCCTCTTTGAATGGTAATACTATGAAATCTACCGTTTCTGCTCTTTCCCATAATTTCTCTTGTCTAAACCCTAAAAAGCTCTTCAAGTAGATTTTTTTTTTTTTTCTGTGAAGGAGATATAGGTAGTCTCTGAGAAGAAGCACTTTTTAAATACTTCAAAGAGGATGTGCTCCATGAAGACTGGGTACATATTTAAACCTTCACAGCTCAGGAAGAGAGCAGATTTAGGGCTGGTATTCATGAGTGTCTTGTACTGCTGATTTAAAAAATACACAGATTCTAGAATTATTCGGTATATCATTTATTTACTCATCCATCTGTAATACTTCATGAGAGGCAAGCAATAGGATGTGAAAGGAAAAAATTGCAAAAATATTGATAGTGCCTGAAAGGAAAGCAAATAAACTGAACCCTTTCGTTGATGGCAGAAGAAAGCAGTGGGGGCTCTTCTCCGGGAGATGCTCGGGGATGGGCCGCCGGCAGCCGAGCGAGCGGCCGAGGTTACCCAGGAGATGGTGCTGTTGGACCGGGAAGCGGCACAGCCCTGACCCAGAAGCATCTTTCAATGCGGTCCTCCCTGTTTTCCATCTGTGTTGCATGTTACTCTTTGGGGTCCTCGTATTCTTTTGGGAGAAGAAGGTGTCGGTGCTAACCAGGCGCGCATCGCGGTCCGGTGTGCGATGCCATTCCCAGCCAGCCAGCCCTGCGCCCTCGGTGGAGATGACGGCAGTGCTTGAAGGCGATGTTTTTCGCCGGGACTGCGTGGCTGGCGAGATGGTAACGCCGAGGCGGGGAGCAGCTTCACAGCTCACTGCCCTCACCGGAGCCACCGCCTGAGCAGCGCTGTGCCCCAGCCAGGCGCTCGCCGGGCGCCCGCTGCCTCGTGTGGGGAGCAGCACGCCCGCTCCGGGGGCTCCTCGGCGACCCGCCAGCTTCCCTGCCAGCTTCCTGCCAGCTTCCCTGCCAGCTTCCCTGCGCCATCCTCGGGGCGGCCCGTCCCGCGCACACGTGCCTGGCAAAGGTAAGCGCAGAGGCGGCTCTGCGGCCGCACGGCGAGGGCGCGCCCGGGGCGGCGCGGGGCGAGTGCGGGGCGAGTGCGGGGCGCAGCTCCCGGGCACCCTCTCCGTGTCTCGGCACACGGGGCACTCGCCTCCCGCCGGCACCTGGGCACCTGTGGGCCCTGCGAGTGCGAAGATCTGCGAGTAGTTCAGGGTGGGAAGATCTGAGGTGGCGAAGGGGAATTTGGGTTTCTTTCGGTCCAGAGTGTCTCAGCAGAGCAAGAGGTCAAATGGTTGTGGTGACGTTTTCTGTCGATTTGCTGTTTTAGTAGCATCCTCTCATCTCATTTGGTTCAGAGGCTTCAAATTTGGCCAGAAAAGATCAGCAAGAACTGGAACAGGTTAGTGGATGCCCTGGGAGCGACTGTAGCAACATCAAGTCACCAGACTGGGTACTTGAAGAATATTTAATGGAAGGGAACATCAAAGGCCTTTCCCAAGTTGCAGGAGGGCTTCTGTCTCTGAGTATTTCTGCATGTGTAACCAGGCAGTGACCAGGCTTTTATACGCGATATAAATCTAATTCCCCAGTTCTTCAGCCTGAGGTCTTTTTTATCTGAATGGGTATAGCCAAAATAAGATCTTTCTACATGCAGGCAGAGAGGCCAAAAGCAAACTTCCTGCAGTTATCTGGGTGTATCCCTAGTTGCAGCCACCATCATGCTATGAGCCATTTTGAGTTTATTGAACCCATCTCTCTGTGACTGAAGTGAGCATGGCCAGTGGTGGAGGTGAAGTGGCTGGTGAGGAAAGAGCCATCACAGAGAGGATGGCCAAACCTCCCTTGGAGTAGATCCCCTGGGGAGGCCAGTGGCATAAGGATTTGAGAATTATGTCTGTTGTGCTGCATTTATTCTCCTGTCTTTTAAAATCATGAACAGCAATTCAATGGCCAGTGGTAGGATTCTAATTTTTTTTTCTTAACAATAAATGATTTAACGATCAGCTGACACTTTGTGGGGGCTTTTGCTACATGAGCAATGATTTGGCATAAGCTGGGTAGGGAAGCAATGGAGAAACTCTGCTGTTCAACCATGCTTAGGTATGTCAGCAGAAGGAAACCAGAAGAAAATACTAAAGAACAGCAATTCAGGAAGAAGTACAACCAGCCCAAAGCAAGCCTGTTCAAATTCCTTTGCTTTTCATGTGAACTTGAGGTACAGTTCAGCTCACTCTGCTGAACGAGTGTCAAGTTTTCAGGCAGGAGCTGGATGTTCCTTGGGCCTGAGGAGTGTACTGTGAGCAGGAAATGGCTCAGGGCTCAGGCCACAACTTTAATGTGGTCCTGCACATCTCTGTCTCAGAAAGATAAGCTCTTCCTACATACTGAAGAGGAGTCTCAGCAGGCACCAGACAGGAAGTTACATGCTTTGTTTTAGGGACCATTTTGCACTGAGCTTATGGATAAAATAAAGCACTTAGGATCAGCACACTGACTCAAACCTAGGAGACCTCTCTGCTCTGAGGCCCCAAACCAAGCAATGGTCTGGCCTCCTTTCACCCCAGAAGCTTTGCAGTTCTTTCTGAGACAGGAACCCCATCCCAACAAGTGGAAGAGTGTGCCCTCTTCCCTCCTAGTTCCCTGCCAGGTGGCCTAGTGCTTCATTTGAGATGGGCAATGATGGTTTGACCTCCCTCCCATGCAGCCTTTCCATGTCTGGAGGAAAGTGCTCTAGTCACTGCACTATTGCAGACAAGCAGTTTCCAACACCACTGGTATGGATTACACACCCCAGGTTTACCAGCTACTGTCTGATTACTGCCTCTAGAAAGTATTAAAACAGGGGGTAGGTGCCTTTTTTACCAGCTTGGGCCAGAGACAAAAGTCAGTATGAAATTTCAGATCAAAATGCTGTCTTTTCTAGATGCCTACATCCTGATAACCTGATTTTTGGTTCTTAATCGATATTCAGGAAGGAATTCAAGACAAGACTGCATCTGAGACTTCTAGCAAACATATTAATGTAATATAATCCTGTAGCTTAATGGGAAATAAAGTACAAAAAAGTGACTGAAATTTCAGAGCATCTGGGTTTTGGCTGTGTTGAGAGGATTTGTCAAGAAAGCTCCTGAGGGAAGAGTGGAAGAAGATGCCATGAATTCCACTTAAGAACAATAATAGAGTCTGGAGGGCATGTATGTTGCCAACAACAGTAATACTGGGCAAGCAAAGAGGAAGTCAGTACAACTGAGTGTCAGGAAATCCTTCCAAATCTGAAAATCTAACCTTAATTTTCCAATACAGTTGTTTATTAATTAGTGTAAAGATGAGATGAAAGGGAAATAAAAAGTAAGTATGGTGGACTGCAAAACACTAAAATTGTAAAATAAAAACGCTTCAGGTTTGTCAGTCAGAAGAGCAAGAATTATTAACTAGTAGTTCAGAAACAAGATCACCAAAGATTAAAGGCAGAAATTAAAGAAGATAAAGACATTGCTGAGAATCTGAATGATTTGTTTGCAGCACTCTTCAGCACAGAGAATATCAGAGCGATACCTACTGGGACTTGCTCTTTTCTGGTAATCAAGATATGTAAGAAGGAAGAGCTGGAACAAATCGATAATTTAAAAGCAGCAAATCATCAGCTCCAGATGGTACATTGAAAAGTTTGAAGGAGCTTAGTATGAAATAGCTGATCTGCAGCAAAAATATGCCTTCTTTAATTAAAAACAGCTATTTCTCTGGAGAAGTGGAAGGTAACAGTTGTACCCAGAGTTAAAAGCAGGACTGAGATAATTTGAGGAAGCACACACTTCTGTTTTATAAGCTGGTTGAAGACAGAATATAAAGTAGGAAAAGAAAAAAAGAAAAATTATAGTAGCTAAAGAGCAAGTTTCTGCAGGAAAGAGTCATGCCTCATCATTGATCTGTTTTAACTCCAACCAGGGCAGGCTTGTCATGGGCAAACAAGAAGGAACCACTGTAATTTAGAAAAACCTCAGAGGACCTTTGGCCATACAGGATACTGTGAAACAAAGAGAGGGGAGCCTGCTGGGAATGTCTTGGCTGATGAGACTGTGCTGGGGCTGCATGTCCAAAGAGCTCTGGCCATCCTTAACATGTCCGTGCTGCATCAGGCCTGTGACTTGTTCCTGCTCTGTAATGGTGTTATCCCACCCACGTGATGCCAAGCCCTGCTCTCAGCTGCCCTGGGAGGTGAGGAACCAATGAGGGGATGAATGACCTGTTTCCAGCCTCTGAGAAAGCTTAGCAGAGGTAGTTTCAGTGCGTCTGTCAGGCTCATGAGTCTGAAAAGATGAACAACTGTTGAGAAAGCTTACACACTGCTTTTAAATTTTAAGTCCCAGAGAGAATGGAGAGATTGCTCTGGGGAACTGCAGGAAGGCAGAAACTAGGAGCTGAGGAGCATCAGTGGCAGCTGTGGTAGGAAGCTCTTCCTTGGGTAGCACCAAGGTAGCAGCTTTGTGGTGAAGTCATTCATGGGGAAAGAAAAATATGACAAAAAAGTTAAGACCCTCCAACTTGTTAGGTAAAGGCAGGAGCTGACTGGCAGAATGCTTTTTACCACTGTCACTCACTAAAAGCATGTCTAGTACTACTTAAAGAAAAAAATGAATTTGGTTATAGCGAAATAGAAAATGAATATGACAAAGCATCTAATTTCAGAAGAAGAAACAAGAGGGAATGTATTAATTTTCCCTCCCAGTGCTATGCATGAATTAATTAAATACAATGTCAATGTCAACATTGTTTAACAACCCTGTATGTTTATAATGAATACTCTGGATGAGCTGAGAGGAAAATCCATACCTTTTCCCTTAGAGGGGATCCATAAGTATCCATAATTTTACCCTTAACAATGTAGCTTTTTCCTATCTTAATTTTACGCAGATTGGGACTATTTGTGGACTCCTTATTGTGTTCTTTGTTCCCCCATCCTGCTTCAGAGGTACCTCCCTGCTTCTGTGCTGTCAGTGAAGGTTGACAAACTGACAACATCACTGGAAAAAAAATTTCAGTAGGATTCTGTGGAAGAGCTTAAAAAAACCCAAACAACCAACCACCAAATCTTTAACAAGTATTTCATGTTCAGAACCCTTACTAATACAAATGTATGGTTTTTATCAACTTCAACCAGAGGTTTTTGCTCACTTAGGCAGGCAACAGAACTACCACCTTCTTCTTTCTTATTTGTTTTTGCCTGTCTCCATTTCTTCTCATCTCTTTTTCTATGTATTCTTCCCTCAGTCCTAGGCTCTTCCCTTCCCTGCCTCCCTCTCACAGGTGTATAATGCTGCTGTTGCTCATCTTCTTCTATACCTGCTCCTGCCTCCTCACAGCCTTGTCAGCTCACAGCTGTACCAACTCTGGTGCCCAGACAGAGTCAATTATGCCAGCCGAGCTAATTAGAAGGCACAAGATGCTGCAGCTCATTCTTGAGACTTGTACAGCTCACCATCTCAGTATGCTCTGCTGATTAGGAAATACTGATTTATAGTAACAAAAATTATAACAAAAAATAGTTTAAAGACTTCTGGAATAACCCTGCTGGTTTTCTCTTTTCTCTGTTCTGTGCAATTATTTTCATAGTAATAAGCTCTAGTATACAGCACTTCTAGGGTTTCACTGGGTATTTTGTGGGGAACAGCATCAGACAGGAAATGCCTGGAGAAGTGCTGTATTTACGGATGATAAACTAGGCTGTAGATTTTAGAAAGACTGTATTTTGCCTTTTCCTTTAAGTTTTCTTATGCAGTCACGTAAGGGAGGAAAGGATGGTGCAGAGGTGCCCAGGACACTTTTAAATTAGCTAATTTAGATGCAAAGTCAGTTTTGCCGTGGCAGCATGGAGCAGAGCAGCATGGCTGATTCACTCAGCTCCCCAACAGTCCTGAGGGTCCCACTGCTCAGCTTTTCCAATGCTCTTTTCTGCAAGAAAAGTCTCCCCTCTCTGATGCCATGGGATGCTGTGGTTCATGTCATCACACAGTAATTCAGCTGCTTGATGTGACAGTTTGCTGATATACAGGCTTGTGGGCTTTTCCAGATGCAAGATCCTCAGCAGAGTTGAATCGCTAACGCTTCAGGGTCAGTAGGTTTGGGTCCTTTCTTTCCATTTATGAAAACACCCATAACTGTCAAAGCTCAAGAGAACCAAGACCCTACAAAAAACCTGAACCACTTGCACATCAATGCCATCAGCAAATGTTTCTTTGAGCTGGTTTTCATGTCTGAGACCCGGACCAACATGCAGTGATCTTGTTATTTCTACATCAGCAGAAGAGCAGACAGCTCTGACATCTCTTCCCTTATCGAAAAGTACTTTGGGCTAGAAAAAACAATAAGATCTTGGTGATGGTTGCCCAGGGCAGTTCTCAAAACCACTTTATTCATCATTAAGACAAAGAAAATTGTTCTCAGTTGCAGGACTATGGAGTATGAAATAGAGATTATAGATACAGTCTGGGGGAAAAGCTTTGTGTTAATTATCATTAATGTCTTGTGAGCTCCTCTAAGATGTCTAAGTTGTAACTGTTCAGCTGGGCTCCACCTAGCAGAAAAATACATCTGTTTTCTGCTCATCCTACCAGAGTAAGGCAAATTGTAACTGTGCAGTTTGTGATTACTTTTTTCCTTCCTGTCCCCTTCCCCCATGGCTAAAGGGTCCTTAGGTTGGTGGGCAAGTTGTTTTTCCTCACAAAAAAGCTATAAAGGGAGAGTGAGACTTCAAATCTCATGTTGAGGAGAATTTATTATATAGTTTTTTGTTTGGAGAACCCAAAGTTAAAAGAAAATTAAATCAAATTTTTCTCAGAAGAGGCACATAATTTTGTCTGGTCAGCTATTGTGAGTTTGTTTTTCCTGAACTGCTGAGTTCAGCTGGAACTTTAGGTGCCTGGTCTCTTTGAAAATCATGCCCAGGGCTTTCAAATCCAGGCAAAGGGCCATGGTGGTTTATATAGTAACTCTGGCACAGAGGATGAAATAGAGCCTCTCTCTTTCAGAGGGACCTTCTTACTTCAAGGACCTCAGGGACTATAAGTACTGAAATCTTGCTGTTAAAAGTCCCTTCTGCTTTGAGGTGTTCCACCAGGGAGTGCAGTCTCCAAGTTCAGCACAAAATGATGCAGTCACAAATAGGACACTGCATCTGAGCCCACTCTAGATTATTATCTGACACTATTATTTTTTCTTGTGGAGATCATAAAGAGTGCATGATGGAGCCCAACAACATCTTTTCTAAAGAGTACTGGTATCCTGAGAATATGACAGGAATCTCTCAGTTTGAGGTTTAGTAGGTAGCCAAATCCATGTTTCACTGTAGTGTAGTGGGGTTAATACTGCATTCTGTTCACTATCCTGCTTTGATTGGAATTTCAAATGCTAAATCTAATCTGACCAGTGTAATTTTACCTCCTGGTTTTTATATGTCTGCTTCTAGTTGACCATTCTATGTTGCCATCTTTCTTTTTTGTTTGGATGTCACTTAGATCTTCTGAAAACAAGTTTACTCTATTCTGGCATGCAGAACTTTCCCAGCGAGTTCCAGAGATTGATTTCTGGAGACTTACTTGACTTTGAGATCACATCCTGGAGGATGGTGGTATTGAACTATAATTGGTTTCTCGGAGTTGATTTTCTCCTCCTATTAGTTCACAGAGCAGATGAGCGATTCACTCACTTAACTCTAGATTGGCTCATGAGATTGAAGAGCCCGTCCTTGCACTCATATTTTAAATATCTCCTATCATTTCTTTATAAACAGGCAGTTGAATGATACTAAGTTTGAACCCAAAGTACTTATTTGCTTTACCACAGTGATACACAGCTGAGAGCATCCAGTCTGGTGTAGCTGTTAAGAAAATATGCTGTTCCAAACGTGCTGCTTTTGCTTATATGCCCCACTGGAGCTCAGCAAATATGTATTATTTTTATTACCATGATAATACAAGTCCATATGGTTTCTGATGAAATTTGAAGAGGCACTTACATTTCTCTTCTGCTTATAATTAGGGCAGAGCAGACAGTTCGGGAGGAGACCCTGACCTTTTACAGTAGTTTGTAGGGGGCTGTGCTCATGATGCCAGAGCAGGAATCATGAGACTCTTTAAGCTTTGTTAATGACTCTGCTGGAGTCCAGGGCTCGGGTTCTGTTTCCTTTATATCAATGACTTAACCTAATTTTTTTAATCAATGGAGTATCACTGATGAACCCCCAGAGTAGGGTTTGTCCTTGAGCCTGTTTCTGCAGTGCCAGTGAAAAGTGACCAGAGACACTAGGTTTGTTTGTGCTGTCTGCGTGTCCTCCTTGGGAAAATGGGGAGTAAGCAGTGGGACACACATGCTGAAAAGCACTTTGTTATGGTGCTGCTGTGTCCCAACCAGTGTGTAAAACCTGGGTAGGTATAAATGTGAGTTAGGCAAACACTGGCATCTGCACGGAGTTGTCTACATGTGAAACAGCTGTCTGCGCTTGGTTTGTAGTCAATGGTGATCGGTCAGTCCTGCCAGAGTTGTCCAGAGAGGTGTCCAAGCATCAGGGGCTCAGTTACTTAAACTGACTTGTCTGGTGTCATTTGAGATGGCCTGGAGTAAGTGGGACATCCCCAGAGAGCTGAAGATTTACCACAGGACTTTTGCTGTCCTGGAAGCTATAGGCCACACCAGACACCTCCAGCAGTCAGTTTATACAGTCAAACCTAGCTGTCTGCTTGAGGGTAGCCTGAAATGTTCTCTAGGGTCTGCTCACTGTATCAGCAAACTCTCTCAGTGATTGCAGCCTGGACACAGCACTCACATGTAGACACCTGGATGGAAGCACCTTCACCTCCATCTGCATCCAGTCCCTTATGGCTGAAGATACAGGTCTGGCTTCCAGAGACATTTAGAGTTAACTATGTAGGTAAGCAACTCCAGAGAGCAAGGTATCTGGCCTATTTTTAATGGCTACTGTAGGAGCAAAAGAAGTGCCCTCTGAAAATGCCTTTCATCAAACTGGCTTCAGAGAGACACTGGGCATGTAGCTATTTAACTTTCAGGTTTAGAAAGTGAAAAGCATCCCACCTTTAGTTCAGATGCAATCCTCTTAACACCACTGACCCAGAAACTGTTTTCTCCAGTTACCTGCAGGAAAGGCCTTACGGGAGACACAGTAATGATATTCTGAACCTCAGGAGCATCTTGAATGTTTCTCAACTTTGCAAAATGATGTTGACTTAAAGATAGTTGGAACTGAGCTGTGCACAAGCTAAAAGCTTACTGTTTTTTCCCTTCACCAGATAATACTTTGCACCTTTCAGCCCAAAAGATCTGTGGAAATGAGCATAGTTTCTCACTCTATTTCCCTGGACAATTTCAGTCTTCACCACCTGGGTGGCATTTTCTTACCCCTTCCTCCTATTTGCATTCTTTCTGAAAGATGAAAAGACCACACTTTCACTTGGGTTGTTCTGGGAGGCATACAAACCATGATGGCTGCTGTGGGATTGATGGGAGAAGTTTAGTGTGGGAGTAATGACATTCTCAAATTAAGGCTGGCTGACCCAGATGCTCTTTATAGAGGTATCTCATTTAGAAGCTTAAGTGAATTATATGGTCAAAGTTTTAAAAGGAGATGTGAGAGGAAAAACTGGGACAACTAAAAAAGTGCAGCAACAGTGAATGTCTGAGAAGTGCAGTAGAGACTGTATAAATCCACAATTCATCACCCTGGGGACATTTGAAAGTGGAAGTAATTGTAGAAAAGTAAAAGGTAAGTCTTCAAAGGGTGTAGACTAAGTTAATTCCAGTGGGATTAATTTTACTTGCATCAATGAGAATCCAACTCTCACCAGTGTGGGCTGATGGCTCTGGTGAGAAGGTAATAGTGTCAACTTGATATATCATTAAACAATATTACTTTGCCTCTGTAATTGTCCAAAATCTAATATTTTGCAGCTGTTTTGATTAGATTTAGCTTTTTATCTGTATCTAGGTGGTGTGAATGACTGAAACTTTGAAAAGAGCCCACTTCTTTATTCTTGATTTCCATATATATATATATGGAAAAGTGCACATTTATATATCAAGTAGAGTCCATAGAGGTATTGGGATGACAGAGCTAAGCAGATCTTGGCAGTGAGCAGTTTCCTCATGGTCACTACTCTATGCTTAGATCCCTGCAGAGGGGCATGTGTATTTGTTTGGACTTCTAAGATCAAGCAAAAAAAGGACACTGACAATTTGATGTCTGTTTCATGTGATGCCTTGTTCCTAAAGATCCTTAATGACCTTGAAATGCATAATGAAGAGAGGGTCAAAACACATGTGATGCCAGGAACAGTACCAGGCTGCTGCAGTCCAGCATGGGCAGGGGATTTGCACAGGAGCCTGGTGGCAAAACAGGAACAGAGCTGAGATTCCTGGGTCTCGTCTCTCCACAAAGACAAGGCTCTCTGTAGCAGTCACCTACACACTCCAGTTTTCCTTTCACCCATGCTGGCTGCTGCAGTCAGGAGTGCTGCCCAAAGCCATTACCAAGGTTTGCTTTGTGCAAACAAACTGCAACGCCATCAGTGCTTGATCTGCTAGGTTGATAGGGTATGACTGCAGCATGAGCCCAGAAGTGAGCGCCACTCCAATGGGGCCAGCAAGTTGCTGAGCTCGTGTCCATTTGAGGAATCGTCTCCTGTTGGATGCCATGTGCTCTTGGGAGAGGCCCTGGCACTCCGTGGTCAGCCACACCTAGTGATGGACCCAGCTGTGTTCCCTGTCTCTAATTGTCATGACCTGGAGCTTGGAACAGAGCAGAGATTATTTTGCTGGATGAATAGTATCCAGTGTTCTTTGGGGGAACACCTGGGAGGGTATTGCATCCCAGAGAAGCTGCTGATGGCAAATGCCCAGAGGAAGGCAACAGGGATAGTTTTGACAAACTGAAGTGGGAGATAACTTAAGCAGGTTTTGCAATGTAATTGAAAGTGTGATGCTTCAAGTGAATTCCTCCATGAGTGTGCCTCCCTCAGCTCAGCCCTCTATACATCTTTCTTTCTTTCTTTGAACCAGCACCAGTATCTCTTACTTGCAAATTTTCATAGGCAGAGTTTTATTGAAATAACCAGAAATCGAGGACCTCTATCTTCACATCCTCTTTTAATGCTTCTTGTAATCATTTGAGTTGATTTTTGCCCTCTCTTTGCTCCTCCAGATGCTGTCACAGTTTTACTATGTCAGTACAAAGCTTAGGCAACCTCACCAATCAGTCATCCTGCCTCGGGGCAGCAGGTGCCTCAGCAGGTGTTATTTGCTGGAAGGAGAGATTTCACTTGGGTTAGGATGATGGGAAGAACAGCTGATGTTGGCAGTGGGATTGGAGGAAAATGATGGTCCCGTGCACATTGGGGTTGGCTAATGCTGTCATAGAAAATGTCCCTCTTTTGGAATTCATCTGACTAGCAAAACCACCTTCACTATTAGTTCAGATCATGACAGGAAAAGAAACTCTCCTATATAGAAGACACTTCTTGTCCTTTGCTTATGTAAGTCAGAGCTATGGCTTCTGGGCTCTCACTGAATGCCTCCTTTTCTCTGTACTTTTACAGCTCATTTGATACAGTTTTGAATTGTGGGTTGTTGGGGTTTTTTAAGGTTTTTTAAAAAAAGATATATTAATTACACAAATGCTTGGTGGAGAGCAATGCTCATGTCAAAAGGTTTAAGCTTTGGGTTTAATTTGGATGAATGCCTGAAATTTAACTCTGAACCAGTGGCAGTCTTCGAATTTATAAATACTAATATCCACCTGAGATTCTGGTCCAAAGCAAGAGCAAGACTTTTATTCTGTTCAGGTTCTTCATCTCTGCTTATCACCATAGTAAATTAGGCCTTTTCAGGCAAGCAACAAGTGGTATGACTAACAACCTTGTAGTGCTTATTCTTTCTTCCCAGCAGTTTCAATGAGAACAGCCAAGGTCTGGCCATTCTGGCCAAGGACTTAAAAAAGTGTTTGATATTTTTGAGGACTCTTACAAATGTTAATACAAATTATTTTTGTTTGGGAGTTTGTCTGCTCTTGGCTGGCCCAGGTTAACCAAGTATAGGGAACAGGTTCAGGATCCTTCCCATTCCCCAAAACCATGGGGTGAGTGAGTGTCCATAACAGGTATTTAGCCACAGAAGTCAGTGCCTGGGAACAGAGTGATCAAATAAGATAAATTGGAGTGATAAATCAGCTGAAGCGGTGACAATGGGATAGGAATAACACTTCAGTTATGGTGAAATTGTAGAAGTTAAAATATTCATGCATTTAAAAAATAGGAATTTATGTTTTCTTGCCATCTTGAATGGGATTTAGAAATGACATTGAACAGTTAAATGAAACCCGGATTTAGGATTTTGTATATGATAAAGTCAGGTAAATCAGCAGGGATTTTTTCTGACTAATTGGTAGGACTGTGGGTGGAAATATCTGTGGTACTGTGTGCTGTGTAAGCAAGCACATCTGCTTGCAGCACTCTGCTCTTCCCCAAATTCATATTCTTATATGTGTGTGCTGATTCCTGTTCCAACACAGATAAAGCCATGCTGCAATCTCTTGGTAACAGGCTGTCTGGGTGGACTTGGGAATTTTTACCCTATGGTAAAGTCAGAAATGTCACCAAGGCAGGGCTTTCTGTGCTAGTTGGAGGATTGTGTTTCCAGTGTAAAGAAAGACAAGACAAACAAAATGTCACCTGTGTGACACCCACACACACTTGGTCTGAGCACAGGGTTGAAGGTATCCAGCTGTACTGTAGTCTGCAGGAACTCTACTTTCACCTGCAAAAGGTGAGTAGAATAGGGAGCTTCTTTTCTTAACCACCCATAATTGAATACTGTTAGTATTTAATACTTGTATCTCAGATAGTTGCTGAAGTGCTGAACTGCTGTCTCAACTTACCCACATGCAATTAATAATATTGATCACCCTACACTGACCTTGAGAGTTAATAACTGGTTTTTCCCTTAGTTTCCCTTGATGAATGGTGCTTTGTACATGCCAACTTATAATTTTGTCAAGGTGTCAGATCACAGGGTCTGATCCTGCAGACACTGAAATGCAAACAGTGCTTTCTGCAATGGTTGTTTCTTTGGGACCAATAAGAATATTTATGTCTAGGCTGAGAAAAAGAAGTACTTTTTTATTTTTACAGGATTTTGCCTGGGCGGAAGCCTATACAAATATTTGTATATGAACCGAACTACTTGAAAGCTGTAGTAGGATACCTGCACAAAGGTTTGGGTTTCCAAAAGTCTAGCCTTATTTTCTCTATCAAGTAATTAAGTGGGTCTTTTCTCCATCTAATGATAAAGCGTTTCTGTTTTTCCCAAAAAATCCTCTCCCAAAGTAAACACCCTGGTTAAGACATAGAGAGATAATTGAAGCAATTTATTTGTCTCATCTCATTTGGAGAGACATTTAGAAATCTTTTTGCTCTAGGTAATATGAACAGCATCTTTTCCCTGATTACCTTGAACAAACTGAAGAATTTATTTATGGTTATCTTTTACTAATAGGCTTCCCTGCTTACCTAATCCTCATTTTACTAGTATTATCTGATAATGAATCAACAGTACTGCTTTCGTTTTGTATGACATTTTTTTCTTAGACTCCTGCTGTACTATGTGTCTTTTTGCTTGCACATATCCCTCTGCTGAGATCCCTAACAGAA
The DNA here is from genome assembly GCF_017639235.1 of Corvus kubaryi. NCBI lineage: Eukaryota > Metazoa > Chordata > Aves > Passeriformes > Corvidae > Corvus > Corvus kubaryi. The sequence continues at coordinate 22,244,841 of NW_024582054.1, forward strand.
GGATCAGAACTACTGCAGGCCTAGAAACACAGAATCTAGCAAAAAAGGTTCTGCTAAAGTCTCTGAAATATTTTTATTCTCTGCTGCAGAGAAAATCAAACAGATTTGGAATGTGTGAAGTGGCACTCCCAACCCAGAGCTTGGCATCTCCGAGGAAAGCTTTGCAGTGCTGTATTATCCAAGAGACACATAGCGAGGGAGTTTGGGGGAAGAAATCCTCCCCCACATCGGTTTTCTCACACCAGCACTAACACTCATTGGTGGAGCAGTATGTGGGAACGGTGTGTGATAATCTCGCTGCTCCCTCCGCAGAGCAAATGGAGCACATTGTCCCATAACAGCCACCACTCAGCGCTTTAGCACTGGTTTGCCTTCCCCATGGACACATATAACTGCCCGCTTCCTTTGGACAACTGTCATCATCTGAAAACACCTTATCTTTGTAAAAAACATCTTGATAAACTCTTCAAACACCGCTTCTTCCCTGCATTTGTACTCATTCACCCCCTCCCCACTGCATCCTCAGCTAAAGCAGATTATTGCAAAATCCATTTAAAAAACACAGCAGTTTTATACTGAAAGATATCTAGAGGGCAGCAAATCCAGAGGGAAATCTCATCCTTCAGTGCAAACGAAACCTCCTCTTTTATTTAATTTCTGAAAAATCAAACACAGAGTTACATAAAGCTTTTTTTTCTCTCTCTCTCTCTCTCCACAAAGCAGCAAGAATAGTAACATATCTCTATGAGGTTGAGATATAATCATACCTGGGAGCAAATTTTTAATTTGATTAGAGCTTACAGTACTGGGTGAAGCCTCTAAGTTCAGGTGTGAGTTATGAAGAAACTGCTCGGCCATCCATAATCCCATCTGAAAGCAAATGTATTTTTAGAGTATTGCTGTGTGACACAGAATGCTCCTGAGTTATTTGTGTATAACTGTGCTTGATGTGAAGGATATATTTAATTTAGTATTAAGATTGTGTTATTGATTGCAATTCCATTTTCCTTCACATTTGGTTCAAACTGTAGTTGGCCAAACAGCAGCTGGGTTCCATTTAACTGTTGGCAATGGAAATCAAGACTTCTGTGACATCTTGCTTTATTGCATACTGCCTTCTTCAGCACGTTTTGACACCCTTTGAGAAAGGTTTCTGCAAATACCCTTCCTGATTTTCATCACCAACAGTTAATGTGTACATGGTGTTTGAAATCTCTGTTTGGTGTCCCTAATATCTTGTGTTTGGCACTTGGGGTTTGGAACTTGGCCATCAAGGAGTGATCAGAATGCTTAAAAAAAAAGGAGGAAGTTTAAAAATAGCCATGCTAATGGTTTGAGTTTCTACTCAATTTTTGAAGATTTTCACTTTAATTGTGTGTGAAAAACTGGCATCTGCATGTTGAAAGATGCAACTAGATGCAAACCAATGCAACTTTTTGTGGACACTGTCAGTAACTACAGGGAAAAGCAGACAAGCTCCTTTGAGCACACTTGGGAGTACTAGGGCCTATATGTCAGAAGGTACATCTCCCATTCCCCACTTTCTGAAGATGCAAAATGGAGTTAATGAGGTGACCTCCTTTGGCCTGACATTTACTTTTACATTTACTGATGAAAAATGTGACATGAGAGTGGATGACAACAAGGGCAACATATTTGCATTGAAATAGGATAGGATGCATGCAGGAGAGAGGAGGATTGGGACTGTGTGATGGCTGTTTTTGCTGGAGACTACGCCTGAAATGAGAAGGATTTGTGTGGTACCTGATAGCATTTATGACAAAGGCCATACAAGAGCACAGGCAATTTCCTGCTAATTGCTTTTCTTCTGATGTACAACCCCCTTTTCCTGTCTCATACATGTGGTGATTTTGCACAGCTAGAATTACATTAGCACTGAAATATCAGGGAATTTTTGTCACTAGGATAGTCAGTCATTACTGAATATGCAAAAAGCATCACCTTCCTTACTGTCTCTGCCATCTCTGAACACCTCTTCAGGAAGGGAAGATTCCCTTTCTCCGTTCATCTCCACTAGAGCGTTCCTTTTGCCTTGGGTAATTGTTTATAACGTGACCACCGGGAGGTTTTCTAAAGCAGGTTGTGAGGTGCAGGTTCAGAATGATGCACTGCCAAAGCCAGCTGACCTGCTGCTGTTAAGGGTCATAGAATGGGTAGGGTTGGAAGGGACCTTAAAGGTCATCCAACTCCATCCCCCCTGGCAGGGGGGGTGTGGTTGGCCTTCAGAGCTGCATTTAATAGCAATATATGACTGCTTTTTTTTGTTTGTTTGCTCGGTATTGTGTGTACCTTGACCTGTGAGCAGTGGGTATATCTGAGCCATGAGAGGTTAAAACCTTTGGGACTCCTTTGGTTGCTCAGAAAATTCTTGCTGCCTTGGACTTCGTAGATGAAATATAAACACCATTTGCATCTACTTAAAATCTGAATTGAACTTGAAATTTCTGTTCAGTCCAGTGGTGAATGTAGCTACTGTTAAATTGCTCCATTAACTACAAAGCAAAGTTTAATCTGCTGTGTTTTACTTTCATAAACGGTTTCTAAGCACTGCTAATGTTCCTTTTTATTGTGTTCTTTTAACTTTATAGGAAACTGAAAGCTTTGTCCTAAAAAAAAAAAAGAAATAGGATCAAAATACCTATGAAAGAAATGCAAAGGTTCAAAAAAGAAAGAAGGGAGCAGCATTACCAGGAAGAATAAAAAAGAACAATGATGGAGCAACTTGCTGTTTTGCCTTTTCCTTTCCAAAGGAAAAAGTTGGTCAAAGAGCCCCATTAAGCAGATTACTTCAACTACTTGTGGAAAAGATTACAAGTGCAATCCAGAAAGGCAATTACTTTTTTCATTCAGATAGAATTTTTCAGCTTCTAACATGGAGTTAATTGCCCCCCTTTTTTTATTTTCCTCTTTTTTTCTTGTAATGGTCCTTTGCATAGGTTTATTCATCCTTGAGGGCAGCTGCTCCAAGTATACAGCAATTGCCAGATGATTACCTCTTTAATGTTTTCACTGAGTACTTTGCTGGTTAACCTCCTTAACTGGAGAGCTGCTTATTGTTATTTATGTCTTGTCAGCATAGAGGTTCATTAAGCATTGGTAAATGACATGTTTTCATATCTGCTGACACTAGAAATGCAATATGATCAATTGCAAATTGACTTCAGTGCAGCAATGGAGTGCATTTAACACACATCAGTGGATCATTTGTACAAGCAGAGCTCGAATTTTTATGGCTGTTTATGTCTCTCTAATATCCAAGTATAAATTCTCCCAAGCCAAGCGATTCTTAGTAAAACCAAATGCAAAACTCTGTCCAACAAGTGATCACGTATCCCAGGCCGGGTCTCAGCACAGGAGGTTTTTGGATGGCAGGAAGCTGAACGTGGTGAAACAGCCCTGCTTGCCTCAGCTGTGCCAGGAGGCACAGGTGGGCTGGGGCATCTCTTGTGAGCCTTGCCCTGCGTCGGGCTGCACCAGGGGCAGCTCCCCAGCACTTTCCCTCGCTTGCTGGCTTGCCACCGCCTCAGGAGGGTGTCACTGGTTCCTGCCCACACCCCAGGGCAGGTCTGGAGATGGCTTTGTGTATGTTCGATTCCCAGAAGCTGAGCTGATGACACCTCTGTGTCCAGGTCCTGCGGGGCGGGGGTGTCAATGATGGGGAGTCAGGAGCTTCCAGTACCCCAGGTGTCAGTGGTCTTTTAGTGCTCTGCCACTCCCACTCCTGGCAAGGGAGCCGAGCTCCCACTAGGTTGGGTCCAAAGTGCTGCTTTCTGGTGCTACTGCAGCAGCAGCTCCTGAGGAAGCTGCAGTTGCCTTCAGCGGCTAAAGCCCGTTGTTAAACTGACAGCCTTGGGGATGGGGGTGCTGGGGCAGGGCCTGAAATCTGTCCTGCTGCACATGGTGGCAGAGCATCCACTGCAATAGCACTGTCAGGCACTGGGGATATCCTCTGCTTCCGAGGCCTGGAGTGGTGATCTTCCTTATCAGTGCTTGAGTCTCCTCTCTAGGATGAGCTACAACCCCATGCCAAGGGCAACTAAGCAGTGACTGTATCCCTCCAGGTTGTCTCCTGCCCAAAACTGTACATGCACGTACATTTAGCTACTTGTCCCACACTGGAGTACAGGCTCTCCATCTTGTTTTCTTCTGACCAGACCAAAATTTCTAGGAACTACTGATATTTCTATAGTTCTGAGACTGCTCTTGCCTGAACCAGTGTACTTGGACTAGAGTAGGTCACCTTCACAGACACCTCTGAATTTCTAAACCTCTATCTTCAGAAATTTGTCTCAATGGCAGAGGTAAAATTTTCAACTCTGCAGATCCAGGCAGATTGTATAGTTAAAGATTTGCCATCAGAGCTAAGAAAAGCATATAGTTACCTTTATTAGAAAAAAAAATCCATAATGCCAGAAGGAAGAAAAAAAGCTTTTTGAGAAAAGGTTTTCATTAAAAAACATCATCAGGTTTCAGTTTAACAAAACACCATAAATAAAAGAAAACCATGAATGCAGGCAGCAGCCCTGGGAACATTCAGTGCTGATTTACTAGGACATATCTCCTGTAGACTTAGATTATTATTTTTCTCTACTCTTCTGTCACACATTGTTTCATGTCTGAGATTCCTCACTAGTAACTGAGAAAAGGCAGAAAGGATTTACTCGCATTAAATCCATTATTTTATGTACTGGAGAAAAAAAAGGCTTGTGTTGAAATCTCTTTGGGAAGAAAGTAAGATCTTACATTGTTTTAATTGGAGTAGCTTTGGCAATTTGCGATCTACACGTAAGTAAAAAGATTTTGACATTCATCTGGAGTATCTGACTCTTAGCTTATGCTTTTCTTCTGTTGGAATATTTGCAATATGCTCATGGCTTTATATGCTATGATAATTTTCTTGTTCTGTCTTACAAAAATGAAATTAAACTTCAGATTGTCTTTTGTGTATAGAAAAGACAGGAGCTTCTGATCTAATCTGTTTGATTGGAGACCTTCCTGAAGAAAAGTGCTGCCTTCCTTGTTATACTTATTCTCACTAAATATCCAGAACCATATTTGCTCATGGGTAGCTGAAGTACTGGTTGTGTTTGCTCCCTGTGGATTGGACCATGTGCAACAGCCTTGTTTCAGCACTATGAATAACAGAATGCTGAATTAATATTATGGCCCCCTAACAAAATTGTTTTGATGTAAGATTCCAATATCCTTATCTTGTTACAGAGCCATAATACTTGTTTAGCATTCTGTTATTCATGTGCTAAGATGATGTTAATGGACTTACTAGGAGTCCAGCTATGGAGTTCATGCTGGGGTAGAGTCCAACAAACGAAGGCAAATTTCAGTGCAAGTTTAAGACTGTAAGGTGGAGCAGATGGCAGGGCTAGTGATTTTGATCTTTGTTATCAACATGCTGATTGTCCCTGCACCTTTTTCACAACTCTGTTGTTTTTTATCACAGTGCAAGGCCAGATCCTGCCCTGAGGGAAGCTGCAGTGCACTGGCAGCACAGGCTGCAAACTGTGTCTGAATAAGGTGTATTTTTAAAAAAAGATAACTCATTGGTCACAAAATATGAATTTTTGTTTAAAGAAAGCAATGATAAATTTGATGAATGATAGAAAGATGAAGAAAAATGGGCTAAGAGAGGTTTGAGTGTCTAAGAAAAAGTGTGGTGATTCCACTAAAATCTTGATAATTTAACCAAACTCTGCTTGTGCACAAAAGTAATATGGACAATTGAAAGGAAAGAAGAAAGAAAGAACAACTGCCCTGTGTGTCTTCAGATAGCACATACATTCCATATAAAATTCACCAGGAGGTACAGTATATAAAATTTTGGTATGCACTAAGCCAGTAATAACCAAACAATTTGAGATCATGGGGAGTTTCACCATTTTTCTTTCCTTTCTTAAAATCAATTAAAAATCAATTTTATTCCAAGAACACTGAAAGATAATTTATAGGGAATTCTACCTCTGGATGATGATGCCCACTAACAAAATGCAAGAAAAAAGATGCCAGAGCTCTTCAGAATGATCTCTTAAAATCTGCTGGAGACATGCTGGGGTCAGGCTTTCTCGCGGCACTGCAGACTCCATTTCTGCCCTCTCTGGCTGTCCAAATAGCAGTGCCAGGCTGTAAGACATGGAAGTGCTTTTCCTCCAGGCTGCCTCAAGATCCCAGGCAGAGCTGGATGCTCTGCAGACAGAGGAAACTGCTTCTGACATCCTCTGCAGAAACCATCGTGGTCCAGTGAAGGGGTGGGGACAGAGATGTATCACTCCCCGGCTTGCCGTGTGTGTTCAGAGGCTGCTGCCCATCCCAGAGCTGCAGCCAGGCTGGGGGCAGAACCACTGGCCCAGCCAGGGGTGCAGCAGGACGTGGAGCTGGATCCATGTAGAAGGCTGTGGTCCTGTTCTGCATGGCTCCTCTGGTTTTGATAGACAGGGATCCGAGTGTTAATGTTACTCATAGTTGCAAGGATGAAAATTGACCAGAAATACCAAAAGGAGCAGTATTTCATTAAGGAAGATAGATTTATCGACTGTCTAGACTGAAGTTAGTTTTGTATTCACACTTCAAAACTTTTAATTAAGGTTTACACTCATACTGTCTAGCCATTCCCAGGTTAGTTTTATGAAAACATTAACCTTGACATTTTGACAACTTTTTTCTTTTCATTTAGTCTCTCATTTAAAATTGTTTTCATTGTCTGTAGTTTAGTGATTCCCTTGGTCCGCTTACACAACCAAGCCCTTTGAAGAGTGACAGCTCAGCAAGCCCAGTGGCAGCTCCCAGCACAGCATTTAATTCTCAGTTCAAGCTGAGAAGTGGAGCTCTACCTCTGTGGCACTGCACCAGCATCACACTGGGTTTTGCAGGCAGAGAGGTGAAATTTGCCTCCACACCTGCACAGTGCACCTGTGAGAACAACACCCTGGTGCCTTCACAGCTTGTGGGACCCAGGGGCCAGCAGGGGCTGTGGGGCTCTCCCTCACCTCTGTGCCTTGGCAAGAGGCTCCTGCTGTCCCTCCTGCCATCACATGCACACAAATACTGTACCTCCCAGTGCAGTCTGTTTCTCTAGAAGATGCTCCAGCTTCTGCATGGGAGGCCCTAAGCAGTTCCCAGTGGCTTCTGTCACGTGCTGGGACACACAGCGTGCAAAGATGCTCTGACAGTGCCACGTGTTGATTTGGAAAGTTCAAGTTCAGCATTGTTGTGTCAGGAAATGTCCCAAATCACCTAAGAACTTACTGCAAGACATACTTAAACCTTTCTGCCCCAGCTCTCCAAAGATATTTAGGCAGAAATGTACGTAAATTATGTACACTTACAGTGATGCAGGGAGGTGCTGTGAAAGTCATACAGGAATGTTTCCATGGCCAACACCAATTAAATGAGCCTTTAAATTTTACTGATGTATTTCTTCTCAGCTGCTTTTCTCTGCTAAGCTGCTGTGGTTATTAACTCTTTGGAGTTCACAGGTGATGAGGCAAAATATTTGGGTGTTAATGGCAGCACTTTAATAGACAAGTAGAGAGAGAGAGCAGTTGTAACATGTCTCTCCCTAGGGAGACAGGAGAACACATCAACTCTCAAGAAAGGAATAACTCTTACCTCTGCATCCCTGCATATCTTTCCTTAAGACTGCATTGTGTTGGGGAATTTCCATTCCAATCCCACTGACAGAATGTGAGCAACTGGTCTTTCAATTTTGCTGGAAAAGGGGAAAATGAAGTGTTTTGTTGTTTGAAACAACAGAGAAATGGTGGTAAGACGGCATAATTCAGGCCAAGCTACTGTGAAAAGAAGGAAATGTTGCTGAAAGAAATTGCCAGAGAAGAGGAATGCCTGCAGAGAAGCAGGAATGTAAATAGTGTGGGTGTGTTCAGCCTTTCCTGTAGAAGATTCCCGCATGTCCTCCTGCTTCTCTCTCAAGTATTGTGCACCATGTTGTTGAGTGGATAAATTGAGTGCACCCCCTGGTTCCATTTGTAGGAGTTCAAGATGAGAGCACTGAGTCACTTGCTCTTACCAAAAGTGACTTTCTAACTCGAGTGTGGATCAGAAACTAAGAAGAACAGTGACATTTTACAAAGTAGGGCTACGCAAAACTGTGGGAGATTCTGCCTCGTAAGGCCAAGGGGAAAAGAAGATTGGGACTGCATTTTTAATACTGTTTGGGAATCCAGGGTCCCAAGACAGGCGATGCACATCCTTGTGAGCGCGAGGGAACAGTGAGGAGAGTGCGTGACCCTGTGTCACCGTTTCCCTGCTGGAGATGGTGACAACATGTTCACAGCAGGAACACAGTCCCTGTTCCCAGGGTGGGGAGAGGCAACGGGGACCTGAGGAACCAAACAAACACCACTTTTACTTCTGAATAGCAAATGCATCTCTCTATTTGCATACACTGAACATCTGAGGATTAACTGGAAAAGGATAAATGTGGGAGTTTGGTATTGGAATTAGGGTTTAGAGAAATCCGACTAAACAAGTAGTGTATAGGGCTTGACATAAAATAGGCATGGCAATGAAACTGATAAGGGAAACACCCTTGGGAATCCTAGAATAGAAATCCTCATTGATCTCTTCTGGCACTGAGAAAGAAAAATGCAGGTCTACATATGGACAAGCACTCTGTGAGGGAAAAAATTACACTCAGGTGATAATCCCAAATCAAAAGGAGTTCAGAAGAAAGAGAAGTGCCTAAGTCTTTTTGTTTATAACTGAACTTTACAATCATGGATGTTTTTCCCTGAGGACGTGACTGTCTTAATAATTCCAAAAATTAATAGGAAAAAAAAAACAACCCAGAAGAACATATACACTAAGTTATCAATAAATTGTTTTTCTTGCCATGCAAAAGAAGGAAAAGACTGGCCAAAAAATCTTGATTAATTCTGTAGCATCCTAAGGTATTTCTCTGTGTCAGAAATGTAAATATTTTCCTCAAAGGAAAGTATTTTTTTAATCACTCCAAAGGTTAGTGGTACTGATTTACCACTAACAATTTATTTATTGTTTATTAACTGTTTATTAATATTATAAAAATCTAATCTGTTTTCTCACATTAGTTTTCTTTTCTCACTTCACCTACATTGGATTGCAAAATTTGGCCCAGCAAACCATCTTTTCAACACATTTGACCCTCAATAATAAGAATATTGATTTTGTTTTAGGGAACCTGGCCTGGCATTTAAGTCTACAGTATCTGATTCCCTTCTCTGACACAAAACTTATGTATGAAAATGAGGGCTTAATTTTTTGGGGCTCATTTTCCTTTTTGTAAAATATGATTTTTGGGAAGAGAGTTCCCCAGCTTCATCCTCCTAATAACTGGAATTCTTCTTCTAGTTTACAGGATGGATGTGATTGTGGCAAGTTTTCACACAGTATCCTTATCTAAATATCTCTACAAAATTAAATAGTTATTTTCCTCTCATGGTAGTTAGTTCCTGGATGCCTTACAGACTGCAATTGTCTCCTCTTTCAGTCTGTTTTACTGTGCAAGACAAGAATTCCAGCCTTCTGTCATGAGGAAATGCTCCTCTGATCACCTCCATAAGCCCCTCCATGCCTCTCTTTTGATGTGAGCTCTTGTGTGCAGTATCCAGATGGGATTTCTCTCTGTTTTGTATAAGAAGTTCCAGTAAGAAATTTTGAAGAAATGTTTGTCCCCTCAAAAATAAGGGAATCTTTCTGAGCCTGTTCACTTATAAAAATACATAGGACAGGGACATGTGCTTGTGGTATCCCAGCACCATGTTTGTCACTCTGTCCTTTACCCCCAGCACACAAGGAAGGTCCAGCTGAACAGTCAGCATTTCTTGGGGCACACCCTGTCTAAGTAAAATACAAAATCAAACAATATGGAAAAAGCCAAAACAAAACAAAAAACCCAAAACCAAGCCAAAAATGTGTGTGAGTTGCTGTATAGCTATTGTTTAATAAGAGTGTTAAGCAAGAAAATGCTTGAAACCACTTTGTGGGTTGAGCATAGGACACCTTCTTTGTACTGCTCTCCCCTCTGCCCTTGTTCATCTGTCCATATTCTGCAGCTGCTGGCTGCAGGAACACGCTCAGCAGAGGCAAAACTAGACCACCCTAGGTTCCTAGGGCTGGAAGGAGCAGCCCTTCATGGCATCCTGGCAGTCACAAGGGCCAGCACAAAAGGAGTGGGGCAGCATTTGATAGTTCTGGTCTGGAGCAAACTCTAGTCCCCAAGAGACAGGCATGACCCCCCTTGCTGCTGGAGTGATATGGGGCTGGGATAAAGGGGAAATGTTAAGGACAGAAGCTGTCAGATGGGGGGTTTACATGTGGCTGATACTCCTGGGATTTAACTGAGGATGGCCTCTATTTACAAAATGCAACAGCTATAACTGTTTCATTGGAAGACTGTCTAGTGATAGCTGCTTTGATCTACTTATTTTCTAAAGTTTATTTTCCACTTACAGTTTGTGAACTGATCTGGTTTAGACTTTAAGATGCTAGCATTATGTCTCCAGATTGAAGCATTTTGTTGTGTCACTCCTTGTTTCTAGTGCCAAGATCACAGTCAGAAGGGAGTCACCCATGAAGATTTGTTCATGCAGCTAAGCAAACTTTCATGGATAAAGTCCTAAACAAAAAAGGTCGGTTGTACATATGTAGTTTTGTATATGTGTAGTTTTCTGACTTACGAGGAAAATTCTTTGTGAATTAATGCAAAAAGAAATGTTTTGTTTGCTTTTTTTTAAGAGTTATTTGTGGAGAATACTGTATAGGAATAAGGTTTTTCCTAAAGTTGTCTAGAAACAAGCTGGATCCAAACACGCTTAAACTTGAAAAAAAAGTGAGACGAATGAGGTGAGGCTCTGGGATATCTAGTCTTTTGGTTTCCTCTTAACTTTAGGGGTTCGCAAAACTTCCTTTTTTCAGAAGATTTTAAGCAGAGCTCCAACCTGGCTGCTAAAAGTTACCAGTCTTTTAACATGCCTCTGTACATCTCATTTCTGTTGGAACTCTCCTCTTTTTGACTGTGTTTGTATCTAAGCAGTGGGTTAGTACTTTGTGGCTTTAGTACTTTGCAGGATCTTCTGCTAATAGTCTGCAAATGCCTGTGAATACCTCAAATCTTCAAAGAAGCTCGTTGGGTTGCAATTTTGCTGCTTGGAAAGGAAGGCTCAGGCGCATATCAAGAGGTTTCTGCCTTGTGACTCTTTCAGACTCGCTGGTGTCTTTCCTTGATCTACATAACCATCTCACAAAAGCAATATTGAGAATACGTGTGGCTCAAATTCCTTCATTTTCTTACTATCAAGAATGAATACATTTTTCTTGTCCCTTATGTTCCTTATTATGATCTGACCCAAAAGGTTCCCATGGGGTTTGGATCAGCCCTTGTGGTGTTTTAGGACTAAGCGTGTTCTGACCCATAGGGCTAATGGAATTAACCTGGGAAAGGTTTTAGTCTGCTTTAAAGTCCCTGGTTTAAGAATACTTCTTCTAGCAGGGAGGAAACTGGAGTTGCTTGATTTTTTAGGAGAGCTTTATTACGATTAGCCTCAATCCTAATCAGATTGCTCTTCAGTACTTAGCTGCATCTTTGTGCTAGCATTGAATAAACATAAACCCCCACTTGGAAACACAGAACAGTATTTTGCTTTCTGGATTCTACTCTAGGTGAAGTTTCTGAGTGTCTTGCACTCGCAAGTATCTAATACCAGCAACACTGTATCACAAGATGAATGTCCCTGACCACAGGTAGAGCAAAACTGCACTTTGTCCTTGAATATGAAAATTACTCTCCTGTGGCAGGAGCTTACATAAATAATGTTTCTTGATTCTCTTTTCATGCCATCAACACTTTCTTCTTCCACTAACAGAATAAAGGTCAGAAAAAAGGGATACTAAACTGCAGTTGTGAATACAAACAACTCTATTTCTGTGACTTCCTCTTTTGCAGAAACCTCTACCCACAAAGTCAAAATTGAGACCAAAATCTCTTAGAAAAGAGCAACTCAACAAAAGAGCAAAAGACTTAAGTCTTGGCCCATTGTTCATCTCTTTTCCAGGCCAAGCAATTCTTTGCCACTGAATTATTTACTGAGGAGGAGAATCAGCTTTATTCATCAGAGGAGCATTAGAATCCAACAGGACTGTGAATACATATTTAAAATGTTTACTAGTGAGTTTGAGGATATTCATTTAAAGCCTTTAGAGACTAGGTTGTTCATTACAACTTCAAATGAGGTTTGCCCTAACTTTTTAAACTTTCCAGATGCTTGTCTTGGCTTTTTGTTCTGCCCTGAGTGTGTGGCTTTTTGTTTTGTGCTGAAGGTACCAGAAGCAAGATGTTTTCTGTGACATGAGATTACTTTATGTGGACATGGTGTGTGATATTTTAGGCTTGAATTTGTCCATGTTGGATGATGGTGGGTGGGGGTGGGGGGGAGTTCCACTGCATTCCACTGATGGGGGAGGAAATTCCAATGCTCTCTCTGCTTAAGGCTGCAGTGTCGTGATTGCAGTGGCTTTGGAATATTACCCTACTGTGATTGAGAAGCATTTAATAGCACTACACTGGATGTTTTGCTCATTAAATCCCTCTCATAGATATTCCACTCCTGATGCAATCAGTGCTAATTCTTCCTCAAAGCTATTAGTATTTAAAAATCTTACACTTCGAACAGTTCTTTCACATTTCCTCAAGATTTTTGGAGTCTTCTTTTGGATTACTTCTCAGAATGGAACACAATGAAATATTTTTAAGCTTTCTGGAGAAGCTCTGGAGGCAGGATTTATTAATAGTGAAAATTCATTACTGATGCTGTTGTTCTCAACTGATAAGAGGTTTTATGCTTCTGTATGTTTTATTTTTACTTTTTAAGAGGTGGCATAGCTCGCAACTGCTCATTATCAAAAATCTTTCTCTGGCTCCTGAGCTGGCAGAAGACTGAATCCTCTGTGTTTATGGTTAACAGCTGAATCTCCTGACCCGTGCCTATTAACTAAGATCTGTTTGTATCAGCTAAGGCAAAACAATTTATGTAGTCTGCTATTCACACACTTCTCTTGAGGCTGCTTCTGATTGTCCAGAACTGACTTCTCTTTTGATGGCATGCATCTTGATACCAATGTTTCACAGAAGTACCTCCATCCCCTCTGATTATGCCTCTGCCATTTACTTCCTTATGCCCCAGTACAGTACTCCATGATCCAGCACTTCCAGTAGCTTGTGATATGACTGGGATTAGGGGTATTATGATTTTGCTGGGGTGGAAATAGATGGGTTTTGTTATTGCTGTGATGGTGGGCAGAGCTTCCTTTCCAGGAAAACTTCCAGATCCCTTTCAGAGCCTTTCTGAACTGCTGACCTTAATTTCACATTCTTAACATGCATTTGGAGCACCTGTGGCTAAAGGGATGCTTTTAGAGATTAGGTGGTGCAGACCTAACCCTTCCTGGTGGTCAGAAACTTTAAGTGGCATCTTAAAGACTCCAGCCTATGGGGCTCAGTGCTCACCCTGAAGTGGTAGGGATTAAGGCATTTGTGTGAAACATTCTCTGTGTAAAAGGATAACAGAGTCCTCAAACATATTGATGTTAAATCTTTTGTTTTACATTGGCAATCCTAGGTATATAATGGCATTTCAGTACAAATTGCTTGTTGCATTTAAATACAGTAAGTAAACCCCACATAAAACTCAATGTTCTGAATACAAAGCATTTTAAATCAGTGTTTCTAAAACAGCAACTCCCAGTGCTCCAACAGCTGTGTGATCTGAGCAGGCTTCACCTTCCTATAACCTGCAAAGAATGAGAGCGTGCACAGAGACCTGATCCTTCTCAAATCCACCTCTGTCTCATCTGGAACAGAAAAAACCAGCATAATGTGTAATAATATTACAGGGGCATAAGCCAAAGCCTGGTCTTCCCTTCTGATTTCTTTTTCCACAAATAACATTAGTTGTCCTCTTGTTCCTAAATTGCCTTCAAAATACACTTTCCTCTAGTGAGAAGCACAGAACCCTTTTAGAAAGCAATGCCAGCAAACAATGTGCTGCCTGATTTTCATTAAAGATACACTTTGATGAAACTCCTCACCTTAAACCAAACCTTTTCTGTCCTGGGTCGGCTGGAAGTATGTACTCGATGATTGCAGTCGCTAAAACACAACCTGCTGTGACATGATCACCACACCTCACTGTCTAGTTTGTGATGGGATATTACTTGTTAAAAGGAAATGTTCTGTTGTGCTCCAAACTGGATAATGGGTTATGGGCCAACCCGTAGAAAATTTCTTTGAGAAAGACCTTGTTAGAGTAGCTGAACTGTCAATAAGGAGAGTGATGGTGGGGTTTGTTATCTATATGGACTACTTTTATTCCAGCTCCTTGTTCTGTCTGGATGTTTGCTAGTTTGCTACCTGTCTAACATTAAAGTATTTTATCTGAGAACCATTGGGTTAGTTGGAATCCAGAGGTTTCTGTGCTCCTCCTCTGCTGTGGTGAGGGGATAAGACATCCCTTAGTAATTATCTTTGAAATTGCAAAAGACCAAAGCCTTTACCTCTCATTAGTGTCCAGATCTGTTTTGATTTATTTTTCTCACCTTGTCTAGATTTAATTAGAATTTTAAAGAAAATGCAGCTTTAGGGCTGTAATAATCATTCAGGAATAATTTCTGAACCTTGCCATGAGTTTTGCTGCTCCTTACTGATGCGCAGCTCATTCCAAACTGCTGCAGTAAGTCTCCTCTTCCTTGGGCTAACAATTATCTCTCAGAACGTTTTCACGCCGGGTGTGTGTAGCAGCCAGAAGAGCTGCGTTAAGTGCATAGCGACGAGAAGTTCCCCGCCTTTGTAGGCTCCTCAGAGCCCGGAGGCCGCGCTCATTGGCAATTCTGATGGGCACTGCCAGCCCAGCGGGGACCGGCAGCCCATGCCGGGAGCCGCAGCCCGAGCGTTCAAGGAGCCGGCGCTGCGGAGCTGCTCTCTCTGCTTGTTGAGCTGACACGACACAAGTTATTACCATATAAATGAGATAAGGTCTTAGATAATTGCAGACTGAAAGTAAAACTGAACTGCTTGTGGCTGGAAATTTTAAGTGTACCCTTCTATCTCCAATTTTTAAAACAGTTTTTAAAGACTCTTTTACTTTTTTTCCTTCCACCCATTAGCAGAATCTATAAAATGATATAAAGAGCCCTTATGTTGTCCAGTTGTGGCTATTTTGGACCTGGAACTTTTCTGGTGCCTTTCCTTTCTCCTTTGCTGGTTATTATGAAACCTGTATGCAGAGGTAATAAAATTGCTTTGAGAGGAATATGAATGCGAATCCCTTTGACCAAAATAATCCAGTGCAGTCACTTTACTCCTTTGTCTCTAAGAAAAAGTAAAAGGAAATATCTTTGGCTGAGTCCTTCTCTGTCCTTACTTGGTCTGGCCATGCCAGAGGTTTGGTGGCTCAGTTTAGAAGATACTTTTGTCTGTGGGCTAGTATCTTTGTTTTCTGTTCCCAGGCATCTGACTGCGTTGTAGAGTAACTGAGTAAAAAGTGATATTCTACTACAATAATCTCTGTGTTAATCTTCTCCCTCCAGACTAGGGCATAAAACCCCAAGGAAAGGAAAGAAATGTTTTCATGTGTCTCACCAAGGCATGGTATAATCTTAAGGATCCCTTTTAGTAGCCAAAAGTGTTTCTTCAATTGGCGATCATCAAACAGCCTGTTCTTACAAGGGAGAAACAGCTGGAGAGACAGCCAAAGAAATAGCACCAAATGTCTTATTTGTTGTGGGGATCAAAATCACAGGTCAAGGTCAGGCCTTGCACGCTTAGTTTGGATAAAATCCAGTCTTTCAAAGAAGTCTAGGATGATCACTGTGTGCTTACACCCAGGAAACATGCCTGGAGCAGGGCATAGGGCCTGTGCTGGATGAGTTGGTGGAGGCTCAGCTGCTGATCCAAAGGGCACGTGCCCTCAGCACTCAGGAGTGGAGTCTTTGTCTCTGCTAATAACAATGCTAAAAACCTGTGTGCCTGATAGTACATACTACATCCAAAGGGACGCAGTCTTGCATCTTCTGTCTCTGCTGGACTGAGTATATTCTGGATAAAAGCAGGCACAGGAGGGCTTTTCTGCCCACCAGACCTGTGGTCCTGCTGCTGGAGGCAACTGCCATTCCTCTTGCAAAAGTGTCTTTGCCCAGAAGTTAGTTATTGAAATTTTTTCTTCCCATTTCTGCAACTGTGTCTTTGTTCCCGAACCTGTGTCCTTGGATGATTTGAAGGCTTCCAATTTCTAGCCTTAAGACATTCATATGCAGTTTATAACCATTTGACTAAATCAGGTAGATGACACAAAATCATAGTTACAGAAATGCTTTTATGCTATTAACATTTGAAAATTCTATGCATTGAATAATTGCATATTGAAAGTAAATAACCAATTTAAGCTCAGTCTGAATGCCAGTCCATCTTGGGGTACAAAATAAAACTTTTCCAGAAGATTGCCTGAACAGAGTCTTTCTTTAAATAGCATCTTTCTTGATTTCTAATGCTACTGGTTCAAAATTGCTGCTGGTTCTTGCTACCCAATTTCACAACATCACTTCAGTCTGATGCCTTTCCTGCACCAAGGGGATTGCTAGGGGACTCATTTACTTTTTTTGTGACTTTGCAGAACAGCTAGGGGAATAACAAGCCCAAAGAAAAAGATAATTCTACAGTTTGGTCACCTAAGGTACCTACAGTATTACAAACTTTAATACAAATAGATTCTTAAACTTGAAGAAGCCATTTTTGAAAGACAGGTGGGGGATGTTTCAAAGAGAACTGGCTCCATGTGAAGAATAAGGAATATGTTCCACAGTGCAGCTTGAAACACACAGCTCTGCCAACATCTGAATCATCCTGTGGGTGTGATGATGTCCAGAGGATATTGAAACATAGACAGAAAGAAGAAAAGTCAAACAATAGAGAAGGAAAGAAAAATGAACACTAAGATTAATATTTCAGCAGTCTATTTAAAACCATGTTATTACAGCGCTTGAGGCATTAAATTTGCTGGTCTGACTAGTGTGGGAAATAATTTTATTTTAAACATTGTGCAGTCTTGGAGAACTTGCAGAAGTTTTCAACCAAAGTAATGCATTATGCATCTGAATTGGACAGAAAAAAGTGTAAATCCTACATATAATAAAAATTGATGGAAGCATAAAAATGCCTAGAATTTAAAAATAAATTATGAAGAGCATCCAAGGAGATTAAATCATGTAAAGAAAGAACAGTAGAAACAAAGCAAACTTTACAAAAAAGAACAACTGGGAATTTCATCACATGATTGCACGAAGGTATTTAGCATAAACTTTTCCCACTGACTGAAGTTAATCCACAAGGTAAAAGCTAAATCATCAACTTGCAGGAAACCAGAAACAGAGCCAGTGTCTTGGTAATTCCAGCCCTCACTGTTACAGATGAACATCAAGGTATATATTGTGGCTTCCAAAGTGGGCCGTGAATGCTGATGTCCTCTGCACCAGATTGCCTGCTGTGGGAGAGAAGAGGCTGCTGGAGGGGTGAGCTACTCCCAGTAGAAATAGATTTCCCATCTTTCTTATTCCCAGTGCGAGAGGACATAGGAGTGGCAATTATTAAAATGCATGCTGATCCACCTTTTCAAAAAGCTTATTTATACTGCAGTGAGGGTGGGGGCAGAGATCCGATGTATTCGTTAAACATGGGGAATAAATGGTGTTAGAAACATCCTCTTGCAGGTGCTACAAACTGGTTCTTAGTGCTGAACAAAAAGGAGTTTATCTCCATCTTCTTTAAGATTTAATATTTGAGAATAATACAATTTCACTTCTCTAGGCTCCTTTAGATGCTGTGAGATTAAGTATAGTCCTTTATGGTTTATTATGTGACTACACAACAGAAAAGCTTCATTCCTTCCCTTTTCCCTCCCTCCTCCTCTTTCCTTAAACTGCGAAGAGAAGCTGTTGCCTGGGTTCTGTGTGTCTGGGCAAGCTTTCTCAAGGAGAGCTGGAAACAGAGTCATAGTCTCAGTTGTGATGTGATATAATGAGGTGTCTTCAGGTTTTCCAATTGCCAATGGCTTTGCTGGCCAGATGGCCCATTTGAAACCATCTCATCTGAGTTAGAGCTCCTTGCTGTCAGCACTTGCTTTCTGCCTGAACTTCCAAATACAGCCCTAGAGTGATATCCAACCTTTAATTTCTGAACACAGTATAGTTATTATTCACCTTGCAGTTTATTCTCTGACACAGGGTTTTTTTTTTACAGTGTCTGAATC
Organism: Corvus kubaryi; assembly: GCF_017639235.1. Lineage (NCBI taxonomy): Eukaryota > Metazoa > Chordata > Aves > Passeriformes > Corvidae > Corvus > Corvus kubaryi. The sequence goes on from NW_024582054.1 coordinate 22,263,167, forward strand.
TTTTTTGAGCCTTCCTTAAGGAATTATTCAAAGCTTTTTTCTAATCTTAAATTTTTTTTTTAGTTTCTTTCTTTATCAGGGAACTTTGTTTCACAAATTTGTTAAGATCTGATTGTGGAACAAAACATTAGCAGTCATAACCACTCTGGTAGTGAAGTCTTTGTAGCCTACTTAAAAGCAAGCTGTAAGTGGAGACTGTTTGGGTTGAAAACCCCTGTGTTCACTTCATTAATGGGTGCCTGAAGTGTCACTCTGAACAGGACTTCCTTCAGTGCCATGGTGGATCAGGTTGTCCTGTGTTTGATCAGCCCACGTAAAGCCAAAGGAGGTTTGCAATCGTGATGGGTTGGTTTGTGGCTGGGACATCTCTCCTCCATGATCCCCACGATCCCTGCTGCCTCAGCCATGGGGGAGCTCCTTCCCTCCCCACATACCTGAGTCTCCTCTTGGGAGGAGCCACAATGATTCCAAGGACAGCTGACAATATCTCCTCACTTAACAGTAGGGCATGAAGAAGGCATGAACCCGAAAACCAGGACAGGAGGATAAACCTATCTCATGCTGAAGCTATGGCTTAAGGTCAATAATCAGTATTTTTCATGTACTGAATGTCTTTTGTTAGAACAGAACATGCAAATACACTGGTATTCGGATTATACCAGTGCCTAATTGTGGAAACCCCAGTCAGTTTGTTTCACTTTGTTCTCTGACTTTGAGATTTTATTTGCTTTCATGAAATGAAATGAAATCTTGTGATTTCAATGAGTATCAATTTGGCAAAATTTGGTCCATTTCACAGCAGTTCATGTCATCCCATGCCATTTTACTGTTTTCACTTTGTTTCAGAATTTTTTCCTTTTAGCATTTCATTTCATCAATTTCTTCCCCTGTCTCTTCATTTCACTTCGTTCTCTGATTTTGGGATTTCAATGAGTATCATTTTGGCAGGGTTAGGTCCATTTCACTGCAAAGAAACAACACCTCACTGCCCCAACATTGCTCCCTCCACACCTTTCTTCTTGGCACCACCCATGTGCTGGGCAGCTCAGCAAAAGGCTGCTTTTACTGCTCCGCTTTGAGTTAGGCTTGAAAAAACCACAAATCCCAGAGCTCCAGGGACATTGCAACTACAAAAGGCATGCCAAGGGGAGCACGGTGCTCCCCCAGCATTGCTCCCTCCACACCTTTCTGCTGGGCACCACCCTTGTGTTTGGCACCTCAGCAAAAGGCTGCAGTATACATAGATCTCCCTTTCATGTCCTTAGCCATCTTTTTGCCTAACTGGTGCTATTTGCTTTAATGATCCAAAGATTTGGGACAGTGTGTATGTCTGGAAAACACCAGCATGTGGCCTTTGACCATTCCTCTGATGTTACCTGCAGAAACTGCAGCTAGGATTATGATATCAGAGACTGTAGAGTGTGAGAGGTTAGAGGTAATCTTAGCACTTGCAAAGAAATCTACATTGCACTTTAAACTCAGGCAGGAATCCCCTTTTGCCAGCCCTTATGCAACCTCTGTTTTCACCTGAAAAGCTCCAGATCTAAAAATAACAGAGAGGACAATGTCAGTGTGGGATTACGTAGTGATTTTAATATTAAAAATGCATCCAGGGTGATTTTGAGAATTTCTGAAAATGCCTGACATGTACCATCCAAAATGCCTGTTTGCCCTTTTGCAAGTTGGAATTCCTCCTGTGGTAGATCATTGGGCTGAATACCCAGGGGCCTGGGTTAAAGCTCAAGCGGGAAAGACGTCAGACAATGAAAATGCCAAAGCAGGTTTGCTGAGTGGAAAGTTATCTCTACACATAGGGATTGTAAGGTTTTACAAAGCCAGTAATAGATGGACCATCACAAATGCTTATCAATATGCCTTCTTGGTCCACGTACACAAATGCCCATGGGTTTAGTGCGTGGAATCTGGGTCTCTAACCCTGCTCTGGGAGGTTTATTTTACCACACTGAGTATTTTCTGTGCTATGTTCACTTCAATGTTTCAGGGCAGAAAATCATCCAGGATACTTTTTCCCTAGTTTATGAACCTTTTTGCCTTCAAGTGTTGATAATTTATAAAAGGAGGTTTGAGTGGAACTTGTGAAAAAATGGGAAATGTTTTGCCAGAGGTTGCAGGGCTAGACTGTTCCAAGTCCCAAACATAATTTGTCACAGGGAACAAGCACATATCATGTATGTTTACAGTAGGATTAAATCTAAAACAAATGCACTGAAATTAGATAACATAAAAATAATGAAAATGTCTTCTTTCCCAAAATTCTACAAATATATCTGATGTTTATATTGTGGTTCTGTATTTTAGCAAATAAGAAAAATCTTGTAAAGTATTTGGATCATGAAAGACTGCTTAAAAATACTAGGTTACTATAAATTTATGTATCAATAAATACTTATGCTTTTAAAAGACCTTGAAAGCTATTGTTGGCTATGAAAACATTAGTTGCTGTCCAGAAGAACAATATTGGAAGCACTGATTCAGTAAAATGTGCAACATAAACCCCTCAGAGTAATAAACCATGTAATAAAACCTGCCCATGCTGTAATTGTTTAAAAGGTGCCTTCAAACCTGAGGCTGAGACCATATAGTTAGAATAATGACTGAAGGTGTGAGAAATTTATGCTGGGTCCTTTCCTTGCCTGTGGATTTTCCATGTGACCAATGGTCTGTCTCCATGTAGCTCATCTTCCCGAATGCTGGCTCGGAGTTCCAGCTGAACTGCTGCTTCCTGAGGTTACCATCTGTCAACCAAGTGTGTGCAGGTTTTTTACTCCACACTTGCATGAAGTTAATAGTATCAGCTTCAATTAAAAAGATCAGACTTCATGTATTTTTTATTTTGCATGTGTGACAAGTGCTGACAGTGCACACAGCTTTGCTGGCAAACAGGACTCTGTCAAGTAGTGATAGATTGATTGGGTCCCAAAATGGGGATAATATTCCTTTCTCTCTTCGTACTGAAGAGAAGAGCCACGTTGTACTGGAGATAAGTGTTTTTGGGTGGTTCTGGATAAAGGTTTATTTTCCTATTAAAGTAGTACTTAGTCATGTGAAATGTTTTCTAGCTTGAGTTCAGCTTGCTATTAGTCACTGCTCTGTGCAGTTGACTGGATTTCTGCCTGTGGCCACATCTCCCTGACCAGAGGCAAAGCATGCTGTGATGGTGGCAGGCAAAGCTCTCCCTCAGCTCTGTCTTTGCAGGGATATTCCCACTGAACGTCCAGCCTTCACTCTCTGCTGGTTGGACTGCACATGAGACAGCAAGTTACTGAAGAGGAATTACTGTGAAAGGGAGACTCAGGATTAAATTGCATCTGTACCTGCAGGAGCTGCTGGGGAAAAATATTGCCATTGACAGAGATGTAGCTGGGTTTGATCAGACGAAAAAACCGTCCAACAACTCAAACACTCTTACCTTGTCACAGCTTATTCATTGACTGGCAAAGATGTGTTAAAACATTTGGTATATTCTTTCTCCAGCTGTGGATGATATCTAAAAAAATTTAAAATCCTATTTGTCTCAACATCTTCCCCAAACAGTTATTGCCATTAAAATTTCCAGGGCATTTGCAATAATTAAAAATAGCATAGGAGTTCACTTACATATATTATAAATTAATTTGTGGCCAGTGAGAATCAGCTAAGCAGATTCTGTTGTGCAACATGAACAAAAGTTTTTAATCTCCACTTCAGGACCTTGTAGATGTAGATTAAGGCTGTGTTGATCCTTTGACTTTTTTTGTGTATTTCTGACTCATTGTCACTTAAAGCTGTCTGATAGAAAAGCAAATCTTGGCACCTGTTAAACACAAGCATTAGCAAACTGGATTGCCATCACAAGAAATAGTCCAATTTCTCCTGATAATCTCTGCTGAGACAGACATGGCAATGGTAAGAAGGCTTCTACCAGTTGTGCAAGCATCCCGTGAGAGTGTTAGAGCTCAGGCAAAATTACTGACCTCAACAACAACAGATTTATCAGTCTCATGTCACATCTGTGTGTGAGAGTGAAGTAGGAGGTTGCTTTAGGCTTGCCTAGTAGAAGGATGCTTTTCGGGAGCCTGTACCTGAGACACCTTCCAGGTCCTTACTCTGATGTGAGAGTTGTGCTGGTGAGTTTCACTGAAGAGTCTGGGTTTGTTAATTCCTCCCTCCATTTGGGCAGCCTGCTGTATGCTGTCCTCCTTTCACATGTGTGGAGGAAGGCTATGAAAGCAAGCAGTACAAGGTCTCAGAGCCCTGTTCAAACCTGAGGATTCAGGCTAAAAGCAAGAGAAATATTCCCTCTGTCAGGTCCCCCTGTGGCAGAGGAGCCTGTGTGGGAGATGGTCTAAGGGAGGTGATGGAGAAGGGACAAGGGAAGACAGGGAGTGTGTGGCAGGCTGGAAATGTGCATTTTAGGTATGCTGTTTTACTGTGCTTGAGAAGCAACTCTGCAGTGAGCTATGGAGTGAGGAGCTGGTGAACATGTGAAGTCTAGACTAGGTGAGCTCACATGGTGTGAGGTCAGCTGTTATTTAAACATACAGCAGTAGTGGCCTTTATCAGGAAAAATAGTTAGAACCTTAAAAGAGTTGGAGACAGGAGGCTTTCTGCAGAGATCTTTTGTTGTGGAGGCCCTTCAGGAATTTCTTCCATTCCTTAGGGCTGTACTGCTTTTGGTGCCAGAGCAGAGGCTGCTGGTGAACCAGGAATGGCTCCTGGGGCTGAATTGGCTCCTCTCACCAGGCTGGTGGCCATCCACTTTGGGCATCACCACCCTGCAAGACTCAGCAATCTAAAACTATGAGTTCAGTGTTATTTTAAGAGGGGTTATGAAAATGAAAAATTGAGTTAAGTTGGTGGATCTATTAAAATTAACTATTGAGGTGAAAAGGTTGTGAAATTAACATAGTTTGAGAAGGAAATATTGTATTTAATTTTGTTTATGTACACTGCTAGTGGTACTTTTTTTTAATAGTGATTGGCAAGCTAAATTACTTATCTTTTTAAAGTGGGATTTCTGGATAGAGGTTTCAGCCAGTGTTTTAGAAGCAAACAAACTTCTGATTTATCCCCAGACAAGTGTCAGTGGAAGGACTACATGTGGCTGAATAAGGGGAATGTAAACAGAGAAACACATATGAATTTGTAGGGCATTTTGCTGCAAGTAAGTTTTCGTTGATGGCAATGAGATTAAAGTGAAGCAATCCTCCTTAATTTTTTTTTAAACTAAGTAAAAATGTAGCCAGTAGGGAACTGTTATGTTTTGCTGGACGCTTCCCTTTCCCTTGAATACTGAAACCAAGAACCCCCTGACTGTTTACAGGTGAATTTCACTGTCCTTCAGGAAACCCAGCTTTGTGAGCCAAGAAATAGCACTCTAGTGTTGCTGGTGGTCTCGTTAGCTGGTTACAAATTTCAGCAGAGAGTTAGTGTGACAGTGGGTCAACCTGCAGGAAACAGGTCAGGGATGCTCAGCACTCTGTCTGCAGACCCCTGTTTCAGAGAGAAGAGCACAGAAAGCAAGAGGGATGAGAAGTCTTACTGAGAATCTCTGCACTGGTTCATGCTCACATCGTGAACTGTGTGCTATGGGTGAAACTGGGAGAGGCAGGAGGCATCTGCATTCATCCACCTGTCAGTGAACTAAGAGTGGAGCTCTGAAAATGCAGCAGGCACCTATGCAATCTCCTTCATCCCTGCTTGGAGATTATAGATTTATTTTTTTGAAAGAGTCTTTGTCAGGTTTAAGAACTACGTGAATGCAAACACAGGCAGCAATTTAGGATCCTGAATATCCTCTTTATGGCAGAAAATTGCTGCAACATTTGTTGCACAAAAAACAGGGGACATACAGCAAGACTCAAGCACCAACCTTTTGTCTGGATCACACCCTGTCTTCTTCCAAAACACTTTTAAGGTGTAGAGAACTGGAGAAAGGGAAAGCATCAGTCTTGACCCAATACCCTTTTCTGAATTTCCACTATTGTCTAGTGCTTTACCCAGAAATGAATCATAGCTTCCTTGAGGCTCTTCCACTCGAGTGAACTGGTAGTATTAGGACTGATATGATGTAAAGGTCCAGGCAATTGGCACTGAGTCAGGGCATTTCCTCACAAAAGCTGCCATGATCCCATCTGTTGTCATGGAATACCACTTATTTTCTTTGGATACACTTTTGGGCAAGATGAAATATAAGCAGGTATAGCTTTAGATGGTTTAAATTTAAAAAAAACTGATTAAAGACCTACTTTCACTTGCTCTGCTGGTAGCCTAAGACATTATTTTTCCATAAGACAAGCTCTGGGCAAAAACTGTCTGTGATTGTGACTCAAAATCTGAAGACTAAACAATTACCTCAGTAAAGATTTCAATGTGGCATTTGACACACCACAAATTGCCTGGCATATATAATCCTATTAACTGGAGTGGAGAGATGAGATCCTTTTATGCTTAGAATCAACAAACACTGCTCACTAAACACTGCTTATCTCAGACACTAAATAGGCACCAAGAACTGAGGCTGCTGGTTGGCTACCTGACTCACCAGAGCAAACACAGATAATACCACATGTTCTGAAAATACCAGAAAGAAATCATGCTGGCTGCTTTTTCCAAAATATCTCTAAAACCTCTTTGTTTGTTTTTCCTTGCATAACTTTTGGCTTGCTTGCTTTTACTTAATTCTCATTAAAATTTCCTTCATGTTGCAGTATTAGCAACCTTATGCCACTTGCTAAATTCATGCCAAAACTACTACTTCCATGTTTTCCATCTCTTAAGTGAAATGGAAACCCTGCTTAGGGATGAGCTCTGACACTACAGAAAATATTATTTCTGTAAAAAAGTGCTGTAGTAAACAAACAGCAACACATTTACAACATCAAGCTTACAGAATGTGGGGAATAACAACTGAGAGTGTGCCTTGCAATCTTTCTTCAGTGCCACTGTGCACATTGCTGTGATGCAGTCTTCAATTAATTGTGTGTTCACATAGTCCTTTTCTCAAAACATGGTAATATGCATTTAATAAGGATTTTCATGCATAATCTCCTAGGGATTTCAAAGTGATAGGGTTTTTTTAACTGCATGTTTACCTTCCATTTTTTCTAAGGACTTAACTGGCACCAGTGCAAAGCTGTTTGTATCTGGATAGGCCCTAGAAGGAGATGGCAACTCTCTCCTTCAGTTGTTGATTCTGATTGTATCTCACTTCTATAGCAATGGGATGCATTTTTTTTTTCAATTTTTCCCTGCCTTCATAAAATTTCTCATCTTGTTGTTTTACAATTGCTATTTTCAGGTTTCAGAAGTTGAAATGAACCATTGGACTCATTTTTATCAACGTGTTCCTGTGAAGAGCAAGCACTTGTTCAAGTCAATCAGCTAGTGTTGCCTGTTCTACTTTTAGAGAATGCTGAACCCAATAAATCAAAGCAAAGCAAATACTGTAAATAATTTAAGTGATACACGTGGTTTTTATATTAGTGGCAGACAGTACCTACATCACTAGGAAATATATTGAGAATCATAAACCCACAATTCAGTCTGGAAGGAACCTCCAGAGGTCATCCACTTCAATACAACCCTCACTTCAAAAGAGGTGTGACTAGGTAAGGCTGTCCAGAGTTATGTCCAGTCACCATCCTGAGTGCAGTGAAGCCTGTGGTTTGCCCCAGAACATCTGGGACATCCCAGATTTGCTGCAGTGTTACCAGTGACTGCTTGCTTTAATGGCGTAAACAGGATTCCTGGACGAGCTTCTGAATAGACAGAGGAATTAAACTCAGTTAAATGTAAGAAAAACTACACTGCAGTTTGTTCTTGGAGAAAAAGGCAGGAATAAACCCTGAACAAACTAAAATGGTGAGGAGGTAAAACAGGGGGGCGTTGATAGATACTCTGAGTTCTCAAGCGCTGAGCTGGCAGAATGTGAAAGTTAAGTCTGTAGGTTACAAATTTTTGCCAAGGAATTTCAAATCCTTCCTGGAAAACTTGCCTTTAAGCTGCTACAGCGAGCTGTGGGCATTTATTCTGGAGAGAACCCACAGTGTTTCTAATGCGTTTTGTTGCATGTGGTGTGCATCTGCCGTGGTGTGATGTAATGTAACATGGCATGTGGTGTTATAAATAGAATGATGAGATCTTGCAAAAACCTGCCTGGCAGGCAAACTTGCTGTCTTTCCTTTTGAAAGGCTTCCTGAGCTCTCCACTACGCCTCTCTCTTTTGTTAAAAGGTACCTTCCACCCACAGCACCCTCCTGCTCAGGTTCCTGGGGAGAAGTTGGGATGGAATGGCTTTTTCTCCCAAATTCCTTTTGCTTGTCAGCAGCACAGCAAAGACTACATGGGGGCAGTGTCTTGCTGCTCTCAGTTCCTGTCTCTCCTTTCATCTGTGTCTATGCATTTCTAATTTGCTCGGTGCTGTGGGCAAGATGCTAATTTTAGCAACCTTGTGTAATTACTCTGAAGTCACTGGGGTTAATGCATGTGCTCAGTATAGCTTCAATCAGAATCTGGCCTTATGTTGTCTTAATATTTTTAGCTTTCTTTCTTTTTTTTTTTTTTTCTCCCCAATGCCAGTAAATTAAATCTTTGTGGCTATAGTAGTAACACTAATGTTAGAATAATATTCAGACATGATTTAAAATAGGCCAGGGAGTGAGAGTTACCAACAGGACAACATTCTCTGATCTTTCTGGCAGGGATGCTGGTCTGCAATTTTATGGTCCCCAGCTTGCTCTGTGCTCTTTGGAAGAGTGATGGGTTACTATATTTACACCAATCTGCTAAGAATATTGCTTTACCAGCATTTATTTCTAGAACTCTTTGGGTTTCCAGGCAGGCTTCTCCTCTGACTGTCTAAGCAAGAATATTTTGTTTTAGCAGCATCTTGTGTAAGAGTTGAAGGTCATATCAGTTGCCTGATAATAGCCATTAGTCCAAAGCCTCAGCTGTAAAACTGAACTTATCAGGACTCCCTCTTCTTACACGTTTCATGTTCCAGTGTGTGATAAAATACACAGAAAGAGATTTAAAATGTATTTTTCACTAGCAAATTTTAGGGTTTTTGTCTTTACTTTTCTTATAGACTGAAATGATATTTCTGAAACTCTATTGATAGAAACATTAGATATTAGGAAATTTTTTTTCACAGAAAGGGTTGTCAAGCATTGGAACAGGCAGCCCATGGAAGTGGTGGAATCACCCTTCCTGGAAGTGTTCAAAAGAAGTGTGGATCTGGCACCTGAGCCGTGGTTTAATGGTGAACATGGTGATGGTATTGGGTTGGCGGTTGGACTTGGTGATCTTAAAGGTCTTTTCCAACTTTAATGATTTATATTCAAGCATATAAATACTTTGACATGGTGTGATTTCCTGTTGCAAAGCTTGTTGCTTCTGTTGAGTAAAATCCAAGCACCCTGTGATACCACTTCCCAAAATTTTAAATGGTTTTAAGACACCAGTTGTCAAGTCCATACATGAAGACAGCATTTTGGTGGCATTCACTCTCCTTTGGCTGAGCCACACCGGAGAAGCGTGCATGCAGAAATGACCGAGATGTTTCACAAGGGAGATGTGGCATCAGACTTGGTGTAGTTCCTGAAGGGTGAGGAGAAGCAGTCAAGTGTAGCAGATAAATAATTGGTTTGTTTAATCACTTCCCATTGATTGTCCGTCCATACATAAGAAAACATTAACCAGGGAAAATGTTAGCGCATGAATGCTGCATTGAGTTGAAACTCATTGTGTCTGGCTCAGTAATCTAGGCAAAAACAAAACATATTCAGCCTAAAGCATGATAGCTCTTGTTAAATTTCACAACTCATGAAACATTTGAAATGCTATAGTGTTGCAAATTAAAAGCATGTTTATATGCATGATTGGAGGCATTATCAGGGGATGGTTTTTAGTAAAGTCTTTCTTTTTTCTTTCCATTTAATCTTTCCAGCTATGCTCTAACATCCTTTACTAAACTTTGTCTTGTGTGGTATCACCCTGCCTCTAGTTCTGTGCATCTCGCATCCCCATTTGCATCTGGAGTGTTATTTGCTTTCTAATTACTTTGAGGGCTGTTCTTTGCATCCAAATTTATTCTCCTCCAGTTCCAAAGATTTATTTCTATCTGCAGTACAGAAAAGAATTCAGACTAAGCAATGCAAGAAAATGCTGCTCCTCTTTTCATCACAGAATATTTTTCTTCTAGATCTAAATATGTGCTGCTCATCAGAGACAAATGGATCTTGTGTCGGCTGCAATCCAAAGCACGTACAACAAATTCTGGACTTTTGCAGTTATTTAATTGATGGCCAGGAACTGTGATAACTGCAGGGTTTTTGATACTACTTAAGGAGCAGGACAAAATGCTCCGGTACAGTAGAATGGACTTGAAACACTTTTGGTCTCAAATTTCCCTCATTTGAAATGAAAATACCTGATAAACCACAGAAGTACTGAAAGAAGATGCAGTTGCTTATAAAACCTGTGAAACCTCTTTCAGTCACCATGGTATCTTGTCTTTAATTGCTGATGGATAAGTATGAAGGGTGGGCTGAATGAGCTAAGTGGATGCTGTGGGATTTTTGAATCCTCAATGTTTATTTAAATTGCATTTTAAATGTGTAACTGTATTGAAGCCAGGATTCAGCAATGCGACAGAATCTGAAATCAAGCATTGCTTTAATAGCCTCCTGGTGTTAAGGGATACTTTCTAGAGTAATTTGAATAAGTTTTGTGAAATTACTCAAGGCTTATTTTTGTTAAATGCCTTGTAATGGGGCATACAGATCAGCAGAAATTCTTAATAGAAAGGTGAGGAAAAACTAGTTGCCCTCTTCTCTCCTTGGACTGAATCCACTGGCAGAAGGTGTCTGAAATGTCTCAATGTGTCTCCAAGTTCTCTTATGTTCTTCACTCCACCACCACTTGCTCTTAACCACACAAGAAATTGGTACTGGAAAGAAAAGAAGAAGCGTTCACAGCTGGTGCAATGCTTTTTATCAGCCAGCTATCTAGTGAAATACTGTTTAAAACAAATCATAATGGAACAGCATTTGCACCTTTTTAAACAGAACAAATAACAACAACTAAAAACCAAAACCCACCACACAAACTTTTCTGGTGCATTCAGAGATTTTTTCTTCCACGACACTCATGAGGGATTCTCTTTTACTGAAAACCTAAGATTAGGAACTTAACAACACTGGGTTTTTTGTGGTAAAGAGCAAGCTGTTCCTTATGCTACGTTTTCCCATATCTAACAGTGTCTGGCTGCAGCATGAGCCCTCCTTTCCTGCAGTGAAGTGGCTCAATAGCCCTTTCATAAGTGCTGAAGAACTGTGGATAAATACAGGAAAGGCATTAAAACCAAATGGTATGGCTGTGTTTTCAGACTCTTCAATGCATTTTTCCTACATGAAAAACAACTACATAGTCAAGAAAAGTCAACGAGGAAACTCGAGGACACTGATATGTAGCAGCTATCTCACAGTTTTGCCTCTGAGCTGCTACGATAGTCAAAAGTCCTGATCCGCAAATAAATGCATTATGGAATGTGGGGTGGTGGACCACAAGGCAAGAAATACATTGTGCTTTGGTCAACACAGTGACAGCAACAGTGGTGAATGCTGCAGGGACTCAGTATAACCATGTTTCAGTGATGCTTTTTGAGCTGTAAAACCTGACTGGCTGCCTGTGTTTGTTTGACTCTGTAGTCTTTGGGTGTGCCTTTTCTTCTTTCTCTATTAGTAAAGCTTAAAAAAAGAAAGCAAGGGAGAAAAAAATTCCTTACGTGACCATGCAGTGAAAGTTAAGGACACATAGCACACCTCACTGCATCAAAGGTGGCCAGCATCCTTAAAGTAAGTGGTGGAACAAAGGGGTTTCCATTTGTTAAAACACATTGCACTAGTGCAATGAAATTTATTCCTCATGAAGCTTGTTTGAGAACTGCATTCTGGAGTTTGTGTGCAACTCCTTCACAGTTGTCTTTGAGCTTAACAGTCTTCCAGAGCAGCTGAATTAAGTGCCCGGTAGACTTTCCTTTGCCCAAATACCTTGAGTATTGGAACAGCTGAGATATGAACTTACGCATTTTTCTGTCTGTAACCAGCAAGATGAACTGAAGGGGAGCCTGCCTCTGCTCCAACCTACTCTGTACTTGCCAAGCTTTTCCCTGGTGAAAGTCAGTCTCCAAGTATCTTTGCACAACTTTTATAACCAGAGAAGCTATGTTTGAAATAACCTTAAAGTTGGGAAAATCTCAAGATTATTGTGTGAAATTGAATAAAACATAAATTGCTTTCTATTTTTAATACTCAAATGAATTTCTAATGCTTGTTACTAGATGAGGAGTTAGTTTATTATCCTACAGATTCTTGATGGAAATAATTAGCTTCTCTCACCACCAAGACTCAATGCAATAAACTATTCTTGAGAGAGATCCTGCCAAAGATACATGTTTAAAAGCATTCTCTCTGTGAGTAATTGTTTTCCGTATTATCTGGAGACAGAAACAGATTTACATACCAGAAACAATTGCTGTCTGCTAAAATTGGCCACTTTCACAAAAGCCAATTACTTTTTCCCCTGTTTTCTACCTAAGAGTTCAATTTTGATATGGAAAATATCTTGCATTACAATGATATGGGGTCAAACTTATCAGAATGTATTTTCTGGTCATTCATCATTCTACTGTGTGGGTCTTGACTTCCTGCACTCTTTCTCAGTCAGAACATGTGTTGCCTATTTATTTTTTAAGGCTTTGTGTTGGTTTTATTTTGGTTTGGTTGGGCATTGGGGTTATCTGTTTGTTTGTTACAGTCATAATACCAAATTTGGATGAAAGATCTTTAATCTTCTGTGCTTTCCATTTTTGAATACGTTCTCCTGTGTCTGGAAATTCCCCTTAGGGCTGGTTGTTCTGGGATGTTGTTGTGCTAGAGGAAGGAGGCTGATCCTCTGGATGATAGTGCCTGCTCCTGTTTTTTTTAATGGACCAATTCTTGTGCTCATGAGCAGTAGTGCTGGTACTGTGGTCCCTGTGGTCTCCTCAACCCATTTGCTGTTTTTAGGTATGGGAGAATGAACAGAGATCTTGGCTGTTCAGTGAGTATCATACATGTTTTGTTCAAAAAGAGACCATATTAACACTGGGCTAAATGAAAAGTTTCTTTTGTGTGCCTAAACCCCTAAGAAGTATAGGGCCTTTGTTTTGGTCTGCACATATGTTAGCTTTGAATAGAACGGTTAATGACCTACCACTGTTTGGAATTACAAATTCAAGTAAAACAGAAGCTCAAAGGACTTATTTTTAAAAAATCATAAAATATCTGGATTTTGAAGGGACCCACAAGAATCACACCGTGTGTCTGAGCATTGTTCAAACTCTTCTTGAACTTTGTCAGGCTTGGTGCTGTGACCATTTCCTTGGGAAGCCTGTTCCAGTGCCCAACCACCCTCTGGGTGAAGATCCTTTTCCTGATACCCAACCTAAACCTCCCCTGATGCAGCTTCAGGCCATTCCCTCAGTCCTGTCACTGGTCACCAGAGAGAAGAGAGCAGTGCCTGCCCCTCCTCTTCCCCTCACAGAAAGTTGTAACTGCAGTGGGGTCTCCCCTCAGTACCCTCTTCTCCAGGCTGAACTGACCAAGTGACCTCAGCTGCTCCTCATACGGGTTCCCCTCATGGCCCTTCAATGTCCTCATTGCCCCCCTTTGGACACTCTCTAGTAGTTTAATGTCTTTTTTATATTGTGGCACCCAAAAACTGCCTCCAGCACTCAAGGTGAGGCTGCCCAGTGCAGAGCAGAGTGGGACAATCCCTTCCCTTGCCCAGCTGGTGATGCTGTGCCTGATGCCCCAGGACACGGTTCTTCATCTATTATGTATGAGTACAATTCCAAACACAAACAAGTTTCCAGGCTTCATTCACAAGAGACCAAGGAGTGGTTAAAACCAGTAGAAAAGGAGTACACAGTTCATTTATGTTCTTAAACTCTAGACGAACCCATCTTGACAATCCCAGCAGAGGAAAAATGAAAAACTAACTTCAAGGATGGGGATAGGTGAATGAAGCACGATATAAAGTTGTTAAAATAGCTTTATCAAGAACAAGCTAGTCTGTTAAGGAAGACTTCTGCTCCTGTTGACAGATGCAATCCTTAAAAAAATTTAAAAAGACACAGAAGCCCATAAATGTAAGTGCCAGATAATGATTTGCAGTTTTTGTGGTCATCTTTTTCTGTTCTCAGTAAATATTTTTCTCCTGAAATGATTGTCATGGCAGTTAATAATTTAAAGTTATTATATAGCTAAGGGCTTTCTCAAGGCTGATGTTACACTAGGCAATGCAGAAATACTGAACAGACAATGATCTCTACTGAGTTTACTCTCTGAAAACCAAGGCAGACTAATAAAAACAGGCACCACATAGAAAAATGGTTAAAATGAATTTCTGTTTGAAGCATACCCTGTGCCAGGAAAAGAATAAAGTGTTCTAAAGTATTTATTTCCTTGTTCAGTAATCGCTAAGGGAATAACCTTCATGCATGCAACAGCCCGGGGTTTTCTTCTAGCTATAACTCAAGTAAAAATTGCAGGGATCTTTTCCATGCCTAAACCACTTTATTTAAATGTATGTTAAGTGTAGTCACATGCTGCCTTACATTCCCACTTAAAAATAGTAGCTAGAGACTGAACTTCTTTTAGAAACATTATCCTAGAATATCTGTGCTCAACAAGTGGTGTTCAGAGGTCCTAAGTTTGCTCTGCTCTTTGAAGGCAGATGCAGCACTGACTTCAGTAGAGAGGAGAATGACCCAAAAGGTCGGATAAATTGGGACAAATGGATTACAAAACCAATTATTGACTTCATCTACCACCATAGGACTGCAGCACATGTGGACACTAGTGGAATTAATCTGGCAAGGCAGAATCCAGCTGGTCTATTAGGTTTTTTCTACTTTAATACACATGCTGCATCTGCAAAGACAATGATGAGTCTGACTGAATTTCGGTGGCTGAAGAGATATGTTTCCAATCTCAATGAAAAGATGAAGTTTATATATGTATAAAACGACCTTCTGAAGGACCAAGTAGTAGAAAAGGTGTATATTAACACTGGTGTGGCTTGTTTTGAATGTAACTAGGGAAGAATTCCAGTTTCAGCTGTACAAAGTAGGCAGATTCCAACCCACCAATGTGTAGTATGGGGTGGGTGGAAATTGAGGTCACTTTTAAATAAATACAAGTACAGTCAGTATAGAAGAAAGTTTGATGGACCCATTGTGATGAGATATGTGTTAATAATCACTGAGCTATAATGGTAAGCTGTGTGCTTCTTACTCAGGTGTGAGCAGAATATTTTTGGTGCCCATTAGAGCCCACTGAGTTAACTTGTGATATGCAGTCCAATGAATCATGTGGCATTTGAAGTCTAGGAAATTCCACGAAAATTTCGTCTAAGAAAGGATCTTCTAGTGTTCAGTGGAATTATTAAATGATATTCTGGCCAGAGTGTGAGGCATGATGCAACATATTTGGGAAAAAAATTGCTGGTGTGTCCACGGAATCTCCCACTCCCCAAACCCTTGAATGCTATGCTTGCGCTTTCCTGACTGCAATATACTTTCTTCCACTCATCACATGTTCCTGTAGAAACTTTCCAGGTAAAACCAAACAGCCAGTATCCAGCTGACCCAAGTAAGGAAGGATAGCAGCTGCCAGTTATTAGCTGGGAAACGATCACCTACAAAGTGGAAAAATGGACTTAGAAATTGGGCTTGACAGCATTTTTGTCTTCTCCCTGTTCTTCCTAAACTATTAAGCTGTGCTTAGGTGTGTGTTGGCCCTGTTCTTCCTCATGGGTTGTGTCCTGTAATAAGATCTACACTTTTTTTTTTAAGATGTGCCAGCTAAATATGTAGGCAAATTCATAAAAAAACCTTTTATTTTTATTTAGTGACTTAACCTTGAATTGCAAAGATAAATTTTTGTCATAACTTGTTTCTTTCAGACTAATAAAGGGCCATATTCATTGGTTTGTGATGTATCAGTGAGTGTAGATGGGCCAGGATGCTTTACCTGTGTTTTAGGTAAGTTCCTTATTACATGGAGCATTCATATCCATGGTGAACAAGCAAGACCCTGACAGATACTAAATCCTCACTGATTTTTTTCTGTTATGATAGCTATCTGGATGCCAATCAGCACACTGATCTTGGTCTGGGACCTGGGATCTGACAAGGACAAGGTGACTCTTTATCCTTGTAACAGTTTTCTCATCTCCAGCAGATCTCTGCTTCTAACTTTTGTCTTCATATCCCTCTGAGATTTGTGTAGCAATCAAGCCTCATGTCCAAATTATTTCACAATTCTTTATATTTGTTGATATTCTCTGAGGGCTTTTGTAGAGGAAATGTGGAAATATTCCAGATAATTTTCTAGATAATATTCTAGGTATTTGTTTTATACTCCACTTTAATAAGGGTCTATTGTTACTCAGAAGCCTACTGCTAGTAAACATGTTGTTATAGCTTGTCTTACACTCCTGAATTTTTCAGGAAGTGCAAAGTTAACATCCAAGTCCTTGTTGTAAGAAGAGACCCAGTGAGTCAAATAAATCAAGTCACCTGTTGAATACACCCAGCTCTTGATATGACTATTTTGCTGGTGCTGAGCTTGTCAGAGTACAAATATAAGGGGGTGAATTGATATGGTATGTCTGAAATTGCTTTTCTTCTAAAGAATATTGCTCTGGGGCTTTTATGCATGTCTGATCTCATCAGGTCCAGTGGATATGTAAGTATCTCAGCTATTATGCCACTTATGACACTGTATGTTGATTTCTAGTAGAAGTAAGTGGAGTTTCAAGAATACATCCACTGTGGGGGGAGGGTTCTAACTTCAAATCTGTGGTTCAGTGCCCTTCAAAGAATAAAATTCTTAGGAAAAAATGCCATAATTTTTCACTTACCTGGAAATATTGTAGATTAATAGTTTGTTTTCAAGCATTTTTGTGAATACTAATACATGAATCCTGAGAGATTTAGATATCAGATAGTTATTTATGTTTAGTCCTATCAAGTAGTGCATAAAACTAAGACTTAAAAAACTTAGACATACAATCCAGTGATTTAAGAAAAAATGGAGATCAGTATATAGACCAAGACAAGGTTCTAAAATCCTTTATTGAAAATTTAAAATATTCATGCTATCCCTGTCCAGGAAGGAATTTCCTTCATTACTGTTGTCTTTTATAAAGGGAAAGCACAGATATTGTAACTCTTTCTCAGGGTCATAGATGAAGCAACCCCAATAACTTGAAGTTCTTATTTTTCATTTCTGTGTTTACAGTATGAAGGGGTCAACATCAAACAGGCTTTGCATTCAGTCACTTTTTCTTTCAGAACCTTATCCCAACCCCTCTTTCTTATCTCCTGGTAACTTTTTTTCCTCATAGATAAGGGGAATCTGTTCTCCATGTATCTTTCTTTCCTGCTAATAGGGTATTGATAAGATACTGTCTCTGATATTGCCCCTGCTTTCATGTCCTACACTTTCTTCCACACTGACAACTCAGAGCACACATCAGTTAAATAGGACTTCCAGCTCTTGCCTGTTTATCACTCTGATCAGATTTTGATGGAGAGGTCATTAGAAAATAGGTTCACAGTCTTCAGATCTGTCTGTAGTCTTCCTGTCCTATGAATCTAAGGCATCTCTGAAACACTTATCTGGCTTCAGTGAGAAATCTTGTACAGATACCGTTCTTTTAGTTTATCCTTATTGAAACTCTAAAAAAGTCTAGAAAATATGTGTGATAAGCTATGTAATGTTCTCCTACAATAAGAACATTTGTGTGTAAAGGAAAGACTATTAAAGAGAAAAAAATTCAGTGACAAATTCACACATTTTGAGATGCATTGAACACGCTGCATTGACTATATACTCCAGTAGGTTTGCTCTTATAAACTAGGATAAGTTAGAGAGGCAGAATGGTTGGTACTTACACTGACACATTTTTTTAAAAGAAATCTTTATGCTACTCTTAGCTGGATTGCTAAAAGTGTTTTTCTAAGGTGAGAATGTCAGCTGATGAAATCAGAATAGGCCAGTTTGCAAAATGTGATGCCTGCTCTGAATTTTCCCAGAGTACTAACAGGAGTTTAATTTACATCTATGGTGTGCTAGCAGACTCAACCGTTACGTGAGAGAGCGGTGATATTGGCTTCAGGGAACTTGGAAAATGCTGAGGTGGGAACAGAAATTTCAGAAATACTTTTTTTAGGGTTTGGTACTTTCCCTAGATTCCATCACAACCATTTGCCAAACCTGAATGCTGGAGTGCTCCCTGCCAGGCAGCACAATGATGTGTCTGTTAATCAATCAGTTGAAACCTGGTGATAGCCAGGCATGGAGTAGTGAATCATGGTGAAAGCCAGACATGTACACAAATGTGAAAAAAAAAAAAAAATAACTGAAAAGTTTTTAAATAATCATTTGATTGATTACAGTTTAAGTTGTAAAGCTGCAAATGCTTTTGAAGGGAATTAAAGAAATTGTGAAGGGGAAAAATATCAAATTACCAGTATGAAGAAAGATTATGTTAATACCTTGCTGAACTTCCAAGCATACCCTGAGGGAACTAGACGTGTACAGGATCCTGAGCAAGCTCTTTCAGCTAGGTGTTTATGTACAAGCACACACAAAACCCCCCCAAAATAAAAAATCAACACAAGTATCTTCCCTGAGTCAAAACTTCTCAGCACTTGCTGAGCAGCACAGATGGAGAAGTTTCCAAGAGGACTTGAACTAAGAAGCCTAAAGGGTAGAGGACAGAAGTGGAAAAGTCTTGATTGTTTGAGAAATTCAATGCAGTATTTTTCTTTTGATTGAAGGTGAGTAAATATTCCTGCATCAGTTGTCTTAAAAATTTCTGCTAATTTTACCACCTTTCTTTTGTCTGCTTTGGTGAATTTTTTCCTATATTCCGATGTGTGTATCACAAGCTATTTCTTAGCTGATCACCCAAAGCTTTCTAAAGAGTCCATGGAAACAGACACTGACATGTTCTGCTTCACATGCCTGCCCTCAGGTGGGGTGTACTGTGTCTAGCACTCCCTGTTTCCCATCCTTGACTGTTGAGGGAGTCCACCTGTCTACCATCCCTGTCCCATTCGGAAGATTTTCAGCCTTTATTTGGATAGCCTTTTATTTGGACTCAGTTTAGTAATTGGCTCGATTAAAGTAATCCTTTTAAGCAGGTGTTTATCTATATTAAAACAATGTCATAGGCTAAAGTTGTGCCACATTTCCTTTAACTCCTCTTCATTTCCATGCCTAATCTAGGTATAGATTCCTATTTTTACTATCCAAGTATCATGAAGGCCTTGTGAGGTGTTAATAAATAGTTCTAATAGCTAGGCACAAATTAGCTTTTTCCACAGAGCTTTAAAGTCACTGCTAGAGGCATGACAAAGCATGGTGTGTCATATTGCCAATTTTTTAGATCAAATACCATTCCTTTTTAGGCAAAAGGCTGCATATTGAATGCATACAGGATCCTTGCCAGTGTTAGAAGTGACCCCGAGCAGCTGGTGAGAGAGATTTTGGGAGAAGCTTTGCTCAACCTTTGCAGCTCTAGGCTGGGGATGCTCAGTCCAGATGGAATCTACAAACCATTCAGCTGCCAAACTCAAATAAGCCTTTAGTGGTCATGTGTAAAACAGGAATTTTCTCTGTTCAGAGATCGTGTAAACTTTGGCATATTTTCCTGGAAACAGGAAAATTCAGTACCCTTCCAAAACCAAACCAAACTCCTTCTTAAAAATGGGCAGCTTTATTTTTAAATTTTTTTTAGAGAGCAAAACTTATGACTGTGTCATCATGAAAGAGTTTTAGGTTTTGGTTGGTTGGTTGATTTTTGTTTGGCTTTTGTTTTCTTGTTTCTTTTTGTTTGTTTGTTTGAGGGTTTTTGTTTATTTTTGTTTTGTTGATTTTTGGTGTGTGGGGTTTTTTTTTGTTGTCGTTTTTGTTTGGTTTGGTTTTTTTATAGACAACAAAAAAGCTGTATGATTTTGTTGGGAATTTTCCAAAATTCACCCTGAGGCAGATATCCATCAGGAAATTTCCATGTTCCAAATAGACCCACAAAGCAGGTTCAACAAAAGGACATGTGAGATATAGACATCACAACAAGCACTGCTTACTATGGTGATATTGTGTCTGGACACGCATGGATCATCTATGACAAAGTTTTCCTAGAGAACCATGAGAACCATGCTTGAGTTTCCTTCTGCAAGATGCAGGTTCACACCCAGGAAATAGGGCTTTGAAGACTTTCTGAAATACACAGCCATTGCTGTGTGCCAGTATGCCCTGTGCAAGTACTGCTCTCCTGCTGGGATCTTCCAAACCAACCCTGATCTTTTAAAAATGTACAAGTTGTAAACGCAGACACACAGGAGCACCCCTAAAAGAACGATCTTTAGCAGATCTTGAGGCAGCTGGTGTTTATAAATGTTTTATGTATCTCAGTGCACTGACACAGACTAGACCTTTGTGTGCCACCTGGAGCTGAATGGGAAAGCTACTTGTGCGATGCAGTTTTACTGCCATCCTGGGTGAGACAGATGGGCATCCCTGTGCCATGCTAACAGTCTGGATTGCACCCACAGGTGTGCAGGGCTTAACAAGGAGCTGCCCTGGGCTTGCAATGGGAGCTGGGCAGCCAGAGGATAAACCTGTTTGTGCTGCTGAGCTACTTTCTCTTTGTGCATGTGTGGTAACGTGGCTTGTGGATCTGGGGTTACCCTGCAGACAGCTGGGCGAGTGTGTGATGATCTGAGTGCCAGTGGTCCTAACAGAGTTCTGGAAATGAGAGGAAACCTTTTCGTTAGGCTGGAGCAGCAGTCTTCCCGTTGGGATATTGCTTCGAGGACAAGATAAACACTTGATCTGATCATGCAGTGCAGAATTCCATGTAGTCAAACCCTGAGATTTATCAGGGTCTATTTAAGGGCATGTGCTTACAAAGAAGGAATAGGGAGATAATGTCTCTAGGGCCTGTCTCTTACCCCTTCTTTTCCATAATACACATTTCTTGAAGGAAAATATATGCATTATAAATGTCTTCTGGCTGTGTTGCTGTGCTTTTTTTATCTTTTTCTTCTTTCTGTACAGTTGTACCAGTTTCCTGCACTCAGGGGACAATGATCTGCCTGAAAATTATTTGACTGCTCAGAAGAGAGAGTCAGACTGTCTGGTGGGGAAATAATGACAGTGTCTAGAAGGAAGAGATATGTTTTCTATCTATACAATTACCAAATCTATTTTTTAGGAGAAATAGGAAGCAAAAGCTTAAGCCAAGACCTGCCTTCATGATCACTAAGTGCAAGTCCAAGCACTATGTACACTCTTGGGCATGAGCTGGCCCTGCTGGCAGGCACCTGCTGTGAGCTGACTTAGAAACTCTGGGCATTTCTGGTGGTGCTTGCTATGACCAGGAGCCCTGCTCCTGTGGTAGCCAAGCCTGTTCTGATCATAGATCAATGGTGCCCAATCTCAAAGGACATATCAAGAGTCTCCCTTGGCACTCAGCACAGAGACTCAATGTGGCCACTGCCTACTAATTTCAAGAGAAGTTCTCCCAGATAATTTACTCATTGATTCTTCACCATCTCAGCAATTAATTTTAAATTTTGTCAGAATTCTTTTATTGGTTTGAGTTTGGCTTTTTGTATTTTTTGTTCTTTTCTATAGAAAATCAGTTTTTATCTACATTTGATTGTTACCAGGGTGGCATTGGCACCTGAATGTAAACAATCTTACATGTCCCAGAGGCATTTTTGTGGTATACGTCACCCCATTAAACAGTCTACAACAAGACTAGAAATTTTAAAAAGGCAATTGTAACTCGAAGCAAATATCAGCCTAATTATTTGTGATAACTTCTGTCATGTATTTAAGGCAAGCCCCTGGAATAAGACAACTTTTTTTCTTTCCCCTCATACAGTTCTTTTGATATTCTTGACCCCTGTGGTCACTGAAATCCCATGAAAAACATGGAAAGAAACATAACCTTAGCATTTCATTCTATCTCTGAGATTCTCCTGCAGATTGACTTCTAAAGACTTTTCCTTTAGGCTCATAACACCTAAAAATAGTGCAGGTTTTATAGTAAATTTCCCCTCTATGGGTTTATATCCATTGACTCACTGAAGCTTCAATCTGAAATGGTGGGGTTTTGAAAGCTTTTTGTAATGTAAAGGAGGCCATGCAGTTTTATTGCCACTACCCAGCAAAGCGTGGTTCCATTAGAGCCTTTTATCAGGAGTTTACAAGTGCAGCGTTACAAATGAGTTTGCTGGCAGGGAGCTGACCCCTCACTGAGGAAGGCAGAGACTGGCTGTATAATTCAAAACGTCGACGTCTGGTGTTCCAGGATTTCCACCTGAAACAAGACTCTGTAGGAAAGGACTTGAGGCAGATAGGGGTGGTACATGCAGAGCAGCGAGCCCTGCCTGGCGAGCAAAGCTCCGTCAGCACTCGCTTCATCAGAGCCACCAGACCTCTGCACCATGCTTCGAAGTTCTGCCTTGATAAGCTGTGATTTCAGCCAAGGACTTGCTAGTCATTTAAAAGTCATCACAGAGCACTTGCCATGCAGGGAAGGGAAATGGCACAGCCACAGCTGTGCCAGAGTCTCCCTGTGCTGATAAACCTTGCTCAAACCCAGGGCTTGGTAGCTCAGTGGACACCATGGGGCTGTGGTGATCAGATCACTGCTAGCTCAGGCACCTCTGCTCCAGCTCCCCTGGCGCTGCTGTCACCCTGCCTGCCTTCACCAGTCCCTCTTCCTTAGACCCCTCTTGTATCAGTGCAACGGTGCCAGGTCCTGCACAGGACTAGGGGGCAGAGTAATTGATTTTTCAGTTCACTGGGAGTTGTGCGAAAGTGTATGCGTGTGTGTATGAGGTGGATGGAGCATTTGAATGGGAACATTGGAAAAGGGGTTTTAGTGTGTACAAAATGGAAGGACATGCTGAAGTGAGCAGTAGTTGCAGCGAGGAAGTTTGAAAATGTCGAAATAAACTGTGTTGACTTTTGAAATCTCGGTAATTTATTTTTATGGAGTTTAAGGAGACAACTTGAATTTAAAGGTTCTAGGGACATTAATAAATTTATGCTTTTGGTGGGGAAAACATGGACGTGAAAAATATCATCCAGTTCTGTTTGGAAATGTAAAAAGAAAGAAAAATATAGGCATTACAAAGGACTGTCATTAGGAACAAATATCTTTCTGGTACATGATAGAGATACAGGAAGAGAAAAATTAAGACCAGACAGCCTGAGTAAAAAACAGTAATGTCACGTGTGGGCTAACTGCTAATAGTGAAAAATGAAGGCCAAGGGAAACAGTTATTCTAATTTTTTTTTTTTCACCCACTTTGTACTGATGTAAAGAATTACAATTAACTGAAAACTGAGTATCAGATCCTCAAGCACAGAAGGGCCAACGTATCTGTCTGTAGGGCACATATGAGTAATGTACAAGAATCTGGAGGTAACCCATTTATCCAAGAGAAAGTCTTCTAATGCCCACACAAAGCAACCTTCTGTGTTTCAAGGTTTCATCAAAAGAATTACAACTGTATTAAAACCTTGGCCGGGAATTATGTAGGAGCTCCCACATGGCTGTCTGCTTAGAACCTGCCTGTGGAAGAAGGTTTGCTGTGCCCTCAGAATGTGTGGCTTTTGGGCTCCAGTGCAGCAGCCAGACACTGAGGGCATCAGAGTTGAATCTGTGGCTGTTTTCTCATTAATAAAGACCGTGTGGGTCTGGAGAAAATATAGAAGCATCAAGTGATAATAATTTCTTTCCAACATGAAGTTGGAACATTCTAATATTCTAGCTAATTCTAACACCAGTTTTCTTTTCAAAGTAACTTACCATCGTATAATTTTTTTCTCAAATCTACCCTGAGCCAGTGCCTCTCTTGAGCTTGTAAAGGCAGTATGGGCATTCTAGAGGAGCAGAAACAAAATGGTTTGACAGGATCACATGGATGTTAAAGAATATAAGGCTTGGTTTAAAATTTGTAATTATTTTTACAGTCTTCTAATGACACTTTTTTAAATGTTCAAAGACATCTGGGCACAATGTATTTGTGTGTTTCTACGTTCCTATGAGTTGAACAGTATGTGTGAAGCAAGCCTGAGTGTGGCACACCACCGACCGAATAGCAATTTCTGTATAATTCTCCCTGTGCATGAGGCGGGGATTTCTCATTTCATACATCACTAGAAACTTGCTGCTGCAAGTCTGTGAATACAGATCACCATATCCTGCCTTTAATGCTCATTAACACTTAGAATTTACAAAGTTATTTCCCACATCAGGCTGTATAAGGAGCAAAGTGTTTCTAGCCTTTGCATTCCTGATGAGAATGCTTTGGATACAACCAAGGTGTTCAGTCGAACCAGCTTTCTTCACATTATTGTTTGCAGACAGACAACAGCTCAAAGAGCCTCTGTGGCAGTTCCACCTTCAACAAGAATCCTGTCTTGGGATTCAAATGAGGAATTTTTTTTTGCTATTTGCATAAAATAGATTCTCATTAGTATCACCTTGAGATTTACAGAATCTAATCTTGCAGAAAAAGCAGCTTTTATTCACATTCCATTTTAGAGCACAGCACTGATCATCTGCTCCTTCCCCAGCTCCTGGAATCTTGAGTTGCTTTACACCATTGTAGTTGCATTGATCTGCCTGTGTCTGCCCCTGCCCTGGCACATGTTACCGGCAGGGGGCATTTGGCAGATTTTCTGTTTCTTGTTCTAAATATCTGTTACATGCCTTTTGGTATTGCCAGGGAAACTGTCCCTGGGCAGGGATTTTGTCTGTTTCTTGGGAAAGGTCCCCAACATATTTTCGCTGTTTGTAATGTGGGTCAGAAGCAATCTGGTCTTCTAGATGATCTCAGCTCAAATGAAGTTTTATTTTTGCACAGTGAAAATATTTGGTTTTGGTTTGGTTTTTTTTCGGTATTTTTGAGTTAAATGATCAGTCCTAATACTCCATTCTTTCAGCTGAGTTCCTCTCTATCAGACTGTCCTCTGCCATTAATTGCAACCAAGGCCTTCCTTAATTTTTTTCTAGGATTCTCTGACTTGAGTGTCAACTGGTCCTGCAACAGACTGGTTTCATAATTCTCCTGGGGCAGTAACGTTTTCCAAGATATGGTATTATAGCCAGGCATTTTTTGTAAGCATCCTTTAACTATTTCTCCCTCCTCTGGCAATGGCTTCTGCTCTGTGTTCTAGCTCTGAATGAATTAATTTGCCATGCTTGTTTGACTTATTTGAGCTCTCCTCCAAAACATCAGCTTGTTTCTCTCCTAGCAATCCTGCTCTGCATTGGTCACTTCATCTCGCTCTAACCAAGATTTCAATTCAGGTATTTCTGGCTTATAATAAAGACGGATTAGGGGAGGAGTAAGAAGTGGTTAATTCATGCTGTATGATGTCCAGTTGGCCCCTTCTGGGACTAATTTAGCAGGAATACTGGTTGCTGTCTGCCTACTGTCCAGGGAAATCATTCACCTCGAGGTGTGGAGAAGCCCACTCAGATCCTTTTGCATGGATCAGCCTTGCAAACCCCTCAGGAAGGGGCTGGGGAGGGGATGCAGTACCTTCCAGTGGGAACCAGTAAATAAGATTACGCCCTAAGGACTGCACTGCTTTACTTTTGTGTTTGTTGCTGGGATATTTTGACCGTTTTGGAGAACTAACATAATTTCTATTTACCCAGACATACATAATTCTGCACTATACTTTTTCCTTATTATATCTTTATGTGGGAGAACACTGATATTCTTGTCCCAGCTGTACAATCATGAGATTAAATGATAGCTTGATCTTGGAGCTTTTTGCATTTTGAGGGATCATATAAAAATCCTTAAGAAACAAGTAGTAGTGCTATATTTGATTTCCAGTCAAAATGGATCTCAACTAATGAAAATGGATGCTTTAAAACTTTTTTTTTGCAAAACTATGAAAGCACTTCAGCTATTTTTAAAGTGCATTTGAAATTTAAAGTCCAAACTTTTTCTCTTACCTCATGAAAATGCATGCTAGGAATCCCTAATCCAATTTTTAAAAAAGACTTATTTTCTTAATTTAAAAGGACAGACACTACACAGGGGAGATGCACAAAGAGGAGTCTGGAGAATTACACATTTCTCTAGTGCTTGCATTGATTATGTCATTTCAGATGAGGTATCTTGTGCTTCAGTTCTCCGTCTATGATCAGAGTTAATATTTACTTTATTAAGAAACCTTGATTTAACTTCAGAATCTCATATCCCTATTATGTTATTGCTTATTATAAATCAAGTTAATGCACTTAAAAGGACTCATATGCATGCAAGAGATTACAAAAGTGCTACTCACTTGGTCCAAATGAAACACATTAGCAATATACATACTTTTCCCAGTAGTGTGGCAGAATGTGGAGGCGTTTGCAGGAGCAGTACTTTATAATAGAAAAGTACACAGCTTTATATTCTGTCAGGAAAGTTTTCACTCTGCTGTACGTGACGTGGCTCAGAAGGACACCAGACACTTTGAAAGTCTGTTAAATTTAAATGGCTAAAGAGAATGGCAAGAGAATGCATTATTATTACTTGGAAAGGAGCGACCAGCTTACATGATACCTTGCAATTAGCAAAAAAAAAGCCAAACTCCTGCCCTTGAGAGAATGTAAGATGGGACATCAGTTCATACTGAGGAGAGACGGCTTCTGTTTGGAAGGTGGGCAGAGGACTGCCTCACAATAGGAATGAGCTTTAAAGATTTCAGAAGGCTTTATGTATGAGGGATAAAAGAAATGGAAGAGGTTTGGATTGTACAATGAGATAATTTAAGTTCCTCCTAAGTCTAACCTCCTTCTAACACAGGATAGTGAAGTAGGTGGCTGAGTACAGCAGAATCTCCATCCCTGGAGAGCTCTAGGTACAAGGTAAACAAACTTCTGTCTGTTTAAATATAATTGATAGTTTATATCCCATCCTTATGTGCTCTTGGCAATCTCTTGGGGTCTTTGCCTGCGAAATTTTTGATGATCTTATGAAACGTGAATGCCTGCTTCATGCATGCTTCTTTGGGCTATAATTGCCTCTGATTCTGTGAAGACTTTGTGCTGTTTCTCCTCACACTGCCAGAGACAACTTTCAGATTTGTATACTTGCTAAAATTTCAGTTTATTTAGTGGCATGTTAAACAAGCTATCTGACCGCCAAAAAAATCTCATTTCAGTAAAATCAAAGATATATTGCTTTAAATATAGAATGTAGGGCTGCTTTAGTGAAGTTTTATGGTTTTATACTACTACAAAAAAAATCTTTGTGTGTGGTGCTATTTGCCATGTGAGTGATAGATGCAAGGAGAACACAAACTCTACCCTGGCACAAGCTACTCTTACTGTCAAACTTCATTCTATTACAAAAGAGCGTTTCCTGTGCAGCAACAGAGACAGAAGAATTTCCTTTAGACCTGTTGCCAAGTAAAAGCATAGCTTACATCAGCTGCATTTCTGCCTCCCCAAAGATTCAACCATTCATCATTTTACCCCGGCTCCCATCTCCACTGAACTTCATTATAGAAAACTTGAAGTTCTTAAGCAAATTACAAGAACACAGTAAAGCAACAAGAAAATTAATCTTTCCATTTGACTCTGCCTTGGGTACAAGCCTTCATCCCAAGACTATTTCTGTATGTGGAGCATTGCACCACAATACAATCATTACTCTGAATTTGCCTATCTCCAAACACCAGTTTTGATAGTTGTTCAACAAATCTTTATTTTGTTTGTTTTGGTAGTCCCACTGTGGCAAGGAATATAAGTAGGATAATTTAACCTTCTGCTTATTATACACATGAGTGTATGGGAGGACTCAGTTCAGGCTGATGTGCTGACTTGTGTTGTGTGGTGGTACTTGATGGCTTAATCTTTTATTCCTTTGCCTTAGCTTTTGTCCTCATGGATGTTGGAAAAATAATATTTTTTAAAATGCATTTTCCTAATAATAATGTCACTTTTGGTCACATGACTTATTTCAGGGCTCATTTGGCATTATATTTAGATTAGAACTCCTGCAGAATACTGAGAAGTCATTTTGGAAGAAACTGCCATAAACAGTTGTGATGAGAAAACTGACATTAATGGGAATTCACTAAATAAAGTGACTGGAGAAGTAATCTAATATCTCCATGAAGTTTTGATGAACTTTTTTTGTCACAGCAATGCTGAGTTTGCTATTTAAAAGTTTCATCTTGTATATTATTACCCAGTTGCTTCCATTTGGCTACAGATTCTTCATATTTGTAACCTGCCTTATGCTAGTGAAAGACTAAAGCTTCTCTTCCTTACAGGATTGGGTAAAATGGGTTTTTATAGTTTTGACTAAATCTATTCCATAGTCAGATTTTAATTCTATGAAATTTACCTCTTGATGCTTTTTTTGGGGTGTTCTTTTCTTTCTAAGAAAGTTTTTTCGGAGTGTGCCTGTACCTAAGGTTCCATATATTCTGAAATACTCCTGGGTATTCTGGAATGAGAAACGTGTACAGAAAACAAATATTCTGAGTTCGTTGTTTTCAATCCAGAACAGAAACAGCTTTCAAGTTCTGTTCACAATGATTGCTAATTTCTTGCTTTAGAAGTTTGTCTGTACCATGCAATTAACTGTAAAAGTTGTTGCAGTATAAATGTATTGAGTGATGACTGTTGTAGAACAGCTCTCCTGTAAATGCTCTTCCTGTCTCCCTGTGGGAGAGATTCTGCAATAGCTACTGTGCTGTCCCCCTTTATTCTCCCTTAATCTGGATTAATTGTCTCTTATACCCGAGTCAAAAATGCAGTTTGTATATTCAGGCTGAATTGTCTTGGTTTCATTGACTTCAGTGCCAGCTTATGACAACTGAGAAACTTTGAAATATTTCTTCATAGTGTTAAATGCAAAAGGTATAAAAAGGTATGGAAACAAGCCAAAATACTCAGTTGGATAGCTGAGGTCCTCACATATCTGACTTCTGAAATGTGAGTCAGAAACCACATTTCACAGGTGCTGCTATATTCCTTATGGGTTGAAGCAGAAGGAGAGTTGTGGTCAGGGCTATGGCTAAGACCTAGAAAGCTGAACCTTAATGTTGTGTTTTGGACTTTCTCCCAAAACTCCTGTGATAACAAACTACTTTGGTGATTCTATAATGCAATAGCCCAGAACTAATGAAAGAGGAAAGAGGAATAATCCTGTACCTTTGCCTTCTCTGTCCAGATAGCAGCTATTTGCTACAGAGAGCTCCTGGACTCTTGGTTTTTTTTGGCCTTTATGCATTGTGAGCATCTCACAATAGACACATAAAGTGTCCAAAGGTGTTTGGTCATGGGAAGCCATTTTGCATTCAACTCTGCCACAGAGGAGACCCAAAGATACATAAACACAGTTATGCGAAGACTCATATATCTTCACTTTTTATTATGACTTAGTTCTGATGCAACATCTGCCCCACTCTCCCCAAAATTCAAGCTGAAAAATGTTTCATAGAATCATAGAATGATTTGGCTTGGAAAGGACTGTAGAGATCATTTCATTCAAATTCTCCTGCCATGGACAGGGACACATTCCACTACACAAGGTTGCTCAGAGCCTCATGCAGCCTGGCCTTGAAAAATTCCAGGGATGGGGCATCCACACCTTTTCTGGGCAACCTGTTCCAGACAGGTTGTTCACCACCCTCACTGTACAGAATTTCTTCCTAATATCCAGTCGAAATCTAAATCTAATCTCTTTCATCATAAAGCCCCCATTGTCCTACCACTGCTTGCCCTTGCAAGGGCAAGCATTTGGCTTTCCCATTAAAAGAGAAGGGGAAAAAAATGTCACCCTATCAAACTGTAAATGTCCCAAATCCTAAGTAAAGGACAAAAGTCTGTTATGTGTACTAGAGGAACATAGCTTCAAATACTGGCTGGTTAATGCATGAAGGTGTATGGGACTTAAGTCATATTCAGCATTATTGACAAGAACACCAAAGACAGCCTGATTTCAAAACTGACATCTTGATTTAAAGTCAACTTAAGCATGCTTAAAGCCCTTCTTGATAGTGTTGCCAGGAGGAAGGCAAATCCTGGAGCTATTCTAAATGTCACCCTTGTATATTTAGGTTGCTTCAGCTGACAAAAACTTGATGGCCACTTGGAAAATTGACATGATAGAAAACACAGAAAAGGATACAACCGCAGCTCAATTAAAGCCACCAAATCTTTCCTGACATGACTGCTGTCTTTCTTTGTGCTAAAAAGAAGAGGGGAACCAAAGAAAAAAGTCCTGGCTTTTGTGTTCACTAAGCTGTGGGTTCATCTATAACAGTGGAAATAATCCAAGAAGGCATGGCAGCAGGGCTTTTGTGTTCCCAAAAACAAGTTATCCATTAAAAACTTCCAGACTACTTCTCTGCCTGTCCTCCTGCCTTGCCTTGTTCCTTTTCCCTCTTCCAAATTGCTAAGCTTTTATCATCTCTCAACTGTCATTGTGTGGAGGTCATTTTAGTGTTGTTTTTTTGAGTCTCTTTTCCGCATTACCTTCAATTTAGAAAGTTCCTCTGGTACAATTTGTACGTCTCAATTGCTTTCAGTCAGAATTAAACACACGGCTTTGTACCTCTAATTTGTCTAGCACAAACACCTCACGCGCTTGTCAGAGGGGATTCGCTCCTTTGTTAGCTGCATTTATAAAACCAGACTTGACTCATGCTGGAAGGTTTTGCTGGTCCTTTACCCTTCAGGGGAAATGACATGAAGTCCTGTTTGAAGCATTTTATCTTGAATCACAGGGTTTTGCTTATATGTGCATGCTGGAAAACTAAGTGGTTTCAAATGCTCATACACAGAAAATTACAACCCTATAAAATAAGGCAGAGTGTGTTTCTGAGAATGCTTCTCCTAGTGCTCCCCACTCCCTCCTACACTGGCCAAGGCCTTGCTGAGGGCTTGGGTCTGTGCTTAGACTCCGCTGTTCCCAAAGCCTCTCTGAGGCGTGAAGCGAGACAAACTCAAGGCATATTAACTGTAAACCAAAACTATGTTTAACTTACAAATGTAGTTTTCAGGGAAATCTGAAACTTGCTGTAAAAATATTGGGGGGAAATGTCACCATACTAAAAAGTTAAAGCTCTTGTAGGTCTATAATTTCACAGATGGAAATATTTTTACTGTTGTGTTATATACTCTGTTGATCACCATCTGATTTTTTTCCCCCTTTAATAGTTATATTAGTCTGGTTTAGACATGAACAATTAACAGCTTTCATGTCTCTCTGTTTCTCTTCCCTTGTACAACTATCTGTAGAGTAATTTTAGAAACAGTACTTTAAAGTATCTTTCCTGGATGATCCAAATAAGTCGAGAGGCCTTTACTGGGAGGATACCTCCAGCTCCATTCTTCTCTTTGCAAGTGGGCAGCTCCCTAACCCCAGCTTTGTGTAACTCTAGGGTTAATATTTTCCGGTGGTATAAATCCAGTGGTTCAGATCCTATCATATACGCACATAGTAAATCACTGTTCCTGGAAAGTTGATTTTTTTTTTTCCACTTGTTGAATATTCCTGTGACATACAGAAGATGTAAGATGACCCAGTAAGGAGAGCAATGAGACTACAAAAAGCTGAAATCAACCACCAGTTCTTTTTGCTGTTGTGCTAGTTTTTGTGGTAGGACTCTTCCCAAAATGCTTAGTGGGAAATGTTTATTCTAGAATGAAATGAAATACTTACATAGCCACTTGGTGTGCTTTGGCTTGGGGGAACAAAAAGTAGTGCCAGGTCCTTGTTTTCAAAAGCCCTTGGAACAAGTTTGACTAGAATAGAATGAATAAGTTTTTGGGCTGACTTAGACTCTCACAATGTTAACATATTCTTGGTTTTATGCAGTCTGATACCAGTATGATTATAACCTGTAATTGCTCCATGCATTGCTGGAAGAGGCATTTCAACCTCTCTGAATTACTTAGCAGATTGACAGGGTGCGGTCAACATTTACGTTCTACTTTTGCAGAAATTAAGCACCAAAATATTCAAAGTCACACATACTTTCAGGTCTGTTTGATCATCTGAAAGTCATTTGATGGTAGTACTGCAGATATCCCTTTTAAGCCAAACCCCACAGTTTTCCTGAAATGCAGCCTTACAGGGTCATCATTGGACAACAATATCTGTCACCAACGTGCATTGCCCATATAAAGTCATAAAATGAGATGTACTGAGATAACCTTGGAAAAGGGGGTCTCTTCACCTTGGCAATAGGAATGTTCCTTTGTATCCCCAGCTGTGATGGCTGCAAAGACCTAGACCATGCAGTCCGAATATTAAGCCAAGAAATTTGGAAAAGGATCTTTTCTGTTGAAGCAGGTTTCAGATTCAGCCCTGACTATTGGGGGATTGAAAGCTGTTGCAGTCTGCTTGGCCATCCAGCACAGATTGAGGTAGGCCCTTTCAGGCAGTGCAAATAAATTTGTCCATGTAACTAAGCCATTGCCAGAGAGAACTAGTTGTCTCTGCTATTTATCAATTAGACTAAATATTATTCTGGCAATCTTAGGGACCCGTGATACAAGGATGTGATTCAAGTTATTTGTAACTGAACTGGAGTGTTTCTCAACCCCCCCACTTGCACAAAGGGGTCTTTGGGAATTAGTTTCTGAGAGGGCAGGAATAGGGGAAGCTCTTTTGGCTGTCAGAAAAATAGGCATAGGGGACAAAATATAAAAAAAGGCTTAAGAACTAGTGTCAATCAGTGTTAAAATGTATTTTACTAGTGTATGTTAATGTAAACTCACAATTGCAAAAGATGAAGTACGTGTTGATGAAAGACCTTGCAAAGAATTTATTTTAAAGAAGTAGATGTGTTCCTGTAAACTATGCAGATGAAAAGTTATATTTATAGTCTGTAAAGGATTAACAATCATATGTAAAAAGCACATAAAAGACTAATGGAACCTTTTGTAGCAATGATGTGCAAGCTTCAGGGGAAGACCTGGTTATGATGCCTTAGGTTTTAACTTTTATATTTTTCAAATCCTGTACTGCCTAATGTGTAACTCTGAAGCTTCTTGTAGCCTGTTAATTTCTGCTCTCTCGTGCTAAGTAGACATAATAAAGCCTCTCCAGGCCTGCTCTTCAAGGACACCCAGACCATCCTAGGCCCAAAAAGTATAAACCAAAAGCCTTTGAGAGGGGGGCAAGCTGAGGGGAATTACATCATTAAACTGAAGCTTTAATTGGAGAATTAACTCTGATATGCAAATGAACCAAACCTATAAAAGTGTGAAGAACGCGTGACCCATGGTCCATCTTGGGGTCCATCTTGGCAGTACCTACCTTTATTCCCTTAGTCCTGTCTAGTCTCTGTTTTTAGGTGGCCTCTTAAGGCATCGGTTATACTAAATGAAGCCCATCTTTTGCACTTATGCTCTGCTATGCCCATTGTGTTGTACCTTCCTATGACTGATTGCTTCACCAGGAATATTGATTCTTGTAGTTTACAGCAATACTGTACAATAGATACTCTTCTTATTTACTTATATGGTGGTTCTAAAATTGTTGGATGGCCTGGCTATTTGCAAAAGTGTGAGTCCAGTCATATATAAAAGCAATGTTTATGCCAGTTTAATTACCAAGATCCACATTTATGACTGTGAACATTGTCTGCAATATTTCCTCTGCATATGTGATTTAACATGCCAATTACTTCAGCATGAAGAATGAAAAATAATCATTTGTTCAGCTTAATTCCTGACTCGTGATTTCATTAGTATTATGATATAGACTAGTTTATCCCATCCAGTCTCACTGCATCCTCAGGTAATATAGTTGTGTCTCTTCTTCATTCTCCTGCCACAGAGCAATAGAGGGAGATAGATCACTCAGTATTGTAAAATAACTTACATAAAGTCTTACCTGTGGGATCAAACTCTATTATTTATTTGTGCCAAGCCATTTTCTTGAGATCATCTTGAGAGGCAGCCTTCTCTCATCACAATAACCTATGCCCTATAGCTGCATAAGCTGTCTTCTATGTTCTGTCTTAAAGTCTAGGAACTTAGTGGGGCACTAAAAAATCAGAGGGCAGAGAAAACACACTGCTTTTCTTCCCCATAGAAGCCAGAAAAGTCCTTCTAGTTCAATGTCAGCAACAGAAGATGATTAATTTGAAAATCTTTCATCTCTCAATCAAGAAGATTCTTTCATTGTTTCCTGTCTTTGCAGTTCTTCAATGCTGTCACTGAAATCCCCCATGGCAGGGTTGTCTCTTCAAATAAGAATCAACCTGTAAAATCTCCTTTTCCAAATGAAATGGGATTAAGCATAAAAATTTTCAGTAAGGGTACTGTTACTGACAGTCTCTCATACTACAACTGCTGCTTCATTCTGGTTTGCCAAAAAAGTTGTTATGCTAAGTTTTGGAAACTTGGTGGCTTCAATATGCAGCTGGTGTCCTTATGGCTGGACTGACGCGTGGTGCTCAGTCAGGTTTGTGCAGCACTCACTCGTTCTTCTCCCACCAGAGATTGCTGCCTTTTTGAGGATGCAATTTGAAATGCATGACTGATCTGGTCTCCTACATGTTGCAGAGGATGGTAAATATTTGAGACCATAGTTTGGTGTAGGTAGGTGTGGAGTTACAAGCGATCAGGTCTGGACACAACTAGTTTTGACTGCATTAGTGAGGTGCCTTGGGTGTGGCACCTATGGTCACACTGCTTTTGTCAGGCAGACTGTGGACAGGACAAGGTCATCTTTACTTGCAGAACAAAGATCCTTATCTCTGCAATACTTAGTTCTTGCAGTGCAGAGCCATCTGTGAAAAATGGAAAAGTACATCCCTATGTCAGACTCTTTCGGAGGTTCAGGATCTCTAGAGTGCTTAGAAACTTGTGGAACTTTAAAAAAGAGCAAATGAGATGGATTGCAAACTTATATGAAATAGAATCCAAAAAGTTAAACACCATCTTAATTTAATATTTTTTCACCTCTCTACCCCTGACAAAACCAATCCATTTTTACGTATATAAATGTGATGCACATTTCAAAGGTAAGCATCAGTGCTAGATCCTAGAGCTATTTATTTCCAAACTCCTTAGCCATGCAATTGAAATGTCCAATTACTCTAACTTACAGTGCACCTTAATAACCTTTGTAATGAAGAACTAAAGTAATAATGCATCAATTACACTACTTATTAAGTTAAAGTGACAGAGCATCAATTATGCTGACATATAACCAGTGACACCATTAAAGCAACAATGTTAAATAGCTGGTGTTTTTTTAACAGGGTTATCTCAGGCCACTCAGAAGTTGATGGTCATTAATTCTCTTGTAATTTAAGACTTCCTCCTGAGAGAAAAATATTTCCAAGGGCCTGAAAAGAGTTGCTAAGTTAGATCATGCTGGTGGAGCCTGCCTCTGTTTCTTCTTGCCTGGGAAGTTAAGTCCTGACTTTTGTGAATGTCTGTGGATGTAAATTCAGGTTGTGTCTCAGAGTCCGAGACTGTCTTTTCTCCTTGGCTAACTGCAGTTTGTCTTTTATCACTGATTTGTCATCTATTTCTGTGGAAATACAAATTGATAATGTTCACCCAAAATTTTTTCAGAGATTTTCTGTGAACCAGAATCTCAACTTTTTAAAACCAGCCTTGCTTTTATTTTCTTAATCCCTTAAACCCAGGCAAGAAAATATCATGCTTAGTTGTGGATTTTCATCCTCTGCTGTTATTCTAAAGTGCTACTATTTCTAATGCCTATTCACATATGACTTTGGTGAAGTACATGCTGCTAAAATGTTGCCTTGTTTGTTGCATTTATAGTTTCTACACTTTTACCTAAAGCCTCATGATAATTAATAGCTTTTTGCTAATCCCTGTTCTTGAATGAAAATTCAAGCATCTCCGTGTTCTTTCATTAAAGAGCATGACTTCAGTATGTAGGGTTTAGGGGAAAAAAAGTGAAAATATTCTAGGGGGATTTAGAAAAAAACTGCAATCAAAACAAATCCAGGAGGCACGTAAGAAAACTCAGAACTTTTTGGCAATCTTTTAATTTATTTTGAGCCTGGTCCATGATATTTGAGTGGATTGTATTGACAATGCCTCTCACACAGCTATTTTCATTTGCAGAATTTGAGCTGAAGCACAGCTTGAGTATTATATGTAATACTCCATGTGGAATAAATTATTCTGACAGGGCCTTCATAGACTCCAAGAGTATGGAAAACAACTACTTGGTGTTACCATGACTTGATGATTTACCCTACATCAGCTGAGCTACAGAATCCCCCAAGGTCCTCTCCCTGGCCTGATGCATTCAGAAGATGTGTGGTGGGTTAAAGTGATATGCTTTGATTCACAATTAATGTGCACGTAAAATCACACACATGGTCAGATACCAGCTCATGTGACAAGTGGTATGCAATTAGTCCTTCACGATACATTTTATTTGCATCTGAGGCAAATGAGAGACACTCAGATGGGCAGTTACGAAGGTTTAGCTGATACATTAAGGAAGTGGTGGAAGTGGATAGGAAGTGATAAGGTGACTACTTGTGGCCACTGCCCTTAATTTCAAGCAGTAAAGTATATCGCCATTGATCCTCAGTCTGTAACCCTGATCAGCAAGGGCAGTAGCTTCTTTCTATACCAAAATAAACTTGCACTAATTAAAAATTTGTTTGTGATGCAGGGAGTTAAGACATCAAGCAGTATCATGCTCAGTCATTTCTTTTGTTATTGCTGCTCTTATGAATTTTTGCTGAGATTTCAAGGAAAATAGAACATTACTTTCAAGCACTGCCTTTTAAAAGGCAGTGCAGAAATATGCAACAAATTGTCAGCAGCCTTTGGAAATGTTTTGTAGGAACTCAGCTCTCAACTTCTTTCTGTAAAAGCCTGAGGTAAAGTTAAGTGTTTCACAAGGTAATAAGTATCCCTAAATTCTTATATCCTTGAGCTTGCCAACAGTGTAGAAAATACCTGGAAGTCAGTTCAGGAAACAGGACTTAAAACCACAAGGTATGCTTTGAAATGCAACAGCAAGCACAAAGCCACTCCAAGCCTCAGCAAAGTGTAATAAACATGATGACTCTGGTTTTCTTGTACAGCATTTTTGGAGCTAATTTGAAGCTGTGCATTCCCAATGCAACCAAGGGCTACAAGATCTTAGCCAGCGTATTTTAAATGAGGTCCTTCCAATTGGGATAGTCCCTGTGTTGCACTGAACTGCGATGCATTTGCATCATTATCTTGGAGAGAACTCAGACAACCAATGTAATAAATATAGTAATTAAAAAAACCCCCAAATTCTTGCTACTGATCTGATCACGCTCTCCCGCTCGGGTCGTTCCTTATTACTTTAGTTTGCTTAATATGAGTTAGATCAGTGTGTGTCCAAAGAACAGAATGGTGTCAGCTTCAGAGATCTTTTTGGTCTAGTCTTTTTTCTGGTAATTTTCCTCCAACTATGCAAGTGTTTGAACATAAAGGCAGAGTTGATTTTTTTTTTTTTTTGCTTTGTTTGCCCCTGCATGGGGTCTTTCACATGCAAAGTATTTGTCACTGTGCCTCATTACGTCCTTGTCACTAAATTGAAGACACATGGATTTGGTGGATGGACCACTCAGTGGATAAAGAACTGGCTGGATGGTCACATGCAAAGAGTTGTGGTCAACTGGTCATTTTCCACATGAATACCAGTGGAGTGGTATCCCTCAGGGGTTAGCACTGGGGCCAATACTATTTAACATCTTTGTTGGTGACACGGAAAGTGGGGTCGAGTGAACCTTAGCAAATTTGCTGGCAACACCAGGCTGTGTGGTTCAGTTGACATGCTGGAGGGAAGGGATAGCATTCAGAGGGACCTGGACAGGCTGGGCAGGTGGGTCAGTGCAAACCTCATGAAATTCAATAAAGAGAGTGCAAAGTCCTATGCCTGGGTTGAGGCAATCCCAGGCACACCCACAGGTTGGGCAGAGAAGTGACTGAGAGCAGCCCTGAGGAGAAAGACTTGGGGGTGGTAGCTGATGAAAAACCCAATGTGAGCTGGCAATGTGCTCATGCAGCACCAAAAGCCAACCCAACCATGGCCTGAGTTGCATCCAAAGGAGTGTGGGTAGCAGGTTGAGGGAGGGGATTTTTCCCTCTACTCTGCTCTTGTGAGACCCCGCCTGGAGTGCTGCGTACAGTTCTGATGTCCCCAATCTAAGAAGGACACAAAACTGTTGGAGCAAGTCCAGAGGAGGTCACGAAGTTGATATGAGGACTGGAGCACCTCCCCTACAGAGACAGGCTGAGAAAGTTTGGGCTGGTCAGTCTAGAGAAGAGAAGGCTGCATGGAGAACTCACAGCAACCTTCCAGTATCTGAAGGGGACCTACAGGGAAGCCAAAGAGGGGTTGGTTCTTTGTCAGGAACTGTAGTGATAGGACCAAGAGTAATGGGAACAAACTAAAAGAGGGGATGTCTAGATTAGGTATTAGGAAGAAATTCTTTACCGAGAGGGTGGTGAGACACTGGAACAGGTTGTCCAGGGAAGTTCTGGATTCCCCAACCCTGACAGTGTTCAAGGCCAGATTGGATAAGTGCTTGAACAACCTGGTCTAGTGAGAGGTCTGCCGGCCCATGTCAGGGGAGGCTGGGTCTAGATGATCTTTAAGGTCCCTTCCAAACCATAACATTCTATGAATCTGCATTAAATCTGGATCAAGAGCTTTTGGGAGACACTAGGGGGTAATCAGCACCATCCCTTTCTAAGAATTGTCATTCCACAAGAATAGAAGGTAATCAATGGTAACTAGAAAATTACCATCTCTCAAAAAAAAAAAAAGTCCTAAAAAACACCTTCTCATAAAGAGCTGTTAAGAGCCACTACGAAAGCACAAGGTCTGAAGCTTCTGTGTGGAAGCACAGCTTTTATAAATGTGTCATGTGTTCAATGTGGGGAGATTTTGCCCGTGATACAGAGAAGAATGGGCATCTGCTGTGCAGTGGGTGTGCTGTTGCTGTTGTGAGACTTGAAGAATGGGTTAATGAAGACAGCTTTCAGAAATCGTGGGAGAACTGAGCCTCTGTTGTGCTGAGCACTGTGCAAGCATAATGCACACAGTCTGCATCCTGTTCCCAGTAATACACACTTCAAAACATCTATTCACATATATATTTGACAACTAGAGAAGAGTGTTGGGGGTGAATGGCACCTGACACTGTATGAATAGCTGCAGTTCATTCCACAGCAGTTTTCTTTATGTTCCTTGTTGTTCCAAAATGTCTCTTTTTTTTGAGGGAAGATGGAAATAAGAGTGTTGGAGGTAATTTTTCTGCAGTTCCTTAAATACTCCAAGGAGTGTCACAGTGTGCCAGAGGCATGTTCCTGTAGTTTTAAAACCAAACGGTGTGCTGCCCACACTCAGAGGTGGCAGGAAAGTACAGGGGTTTCAAAGCCTGGTGAGAAATGACTGAATGACTCATTAGGATGGAGAGATCCCAGCTGGGCACAATCCTGCTCCTCCTGCCTGATGCAAGCAGTCCCTGGAGTGAAACGGTCTCCAGACTATGCTCCAGTTTTGTCTTGGTTGGAAGTAGTTGGTTCACTTCAAAAGAAACTCTTGGAGTAAATTCATATAATTGTAGCAAGGTGATCAGGCACCTTGAGACTGAAGACTGAACATTTTTTTATTTGAGAAAGTAAATGCTGTTTAGCAGGATTTCTCTCTACCCCTCTCCGACTTTCCAGCAGTAAGAACTAAGATGAAATGTAAAATACAAGGAGTTATATCAGCTAATCATTTCATGACAAATGTCTGGAAGTTATACCAGGCTACAAGAAAAATAGCTCAAAATATGAATATTTTGTGAATGTTCTGATTTTTGGACATAGGATTGTATGAATGATATTTTAAATTGTTTTTTGCTTTTGTTGGCCTAACACTAGAACACAATTTGCTTAGTAGATTCTTTGTATTTGCATACTTGGATTTTTTTTGGCTTTACATTCCAATAGATGTAAAACAAGAACCATTGACTGTTGCTTCAACCTGATCTCCTCAAATCTCAAAGGAGACTTTATGAATGATTGGTTCTGGTGTCCTGATGCATTAGCAAGAGTAAGATGTCAAATTTAGCATATCACTGCTACTTCAGCATGTCAGTTTTACTATCACTCTATCTGTGTTTGCCAGATGCATTCAAAAATGCAGTTATATTTTTATTACTATGAAGTACAAGAAAATTTATCTTTGAAAGAAGTGAGTAGGGCTTATTTACTTTCACATCCA
This sequence comes from Corvus kubaryi, assembly GCF_017639235.1. Taxonomy (NCBI): domain Eukaryota; kingdom Metazoa; phylum Chordata; class Aves; order Passeriformes; family Corvidae; genus Corvus; species Corvus kubaryi. The sequence continues at coordinate 22,303,542 of NW_024582054.1, forward strand.
TCCTACATTAAAAAGGGTAATCCAAAATAACCACTTTTTCTACTGAACAAAATGTTGTTCTGTGTGCTGCAGACACCACATAATGCATATGGCTCATCAATACAGCCCTTAGCTTTAGGACATGTGGTGCCATTTCCCTGTTAGTCATGAAAATTGGCAGTCTGGTGTCTCAGCCAGTAGTGGAGATAGAAAACCTTAAAGTATGGGGGATACATCTCAGGATATAGCACAGTGTATCATCCTTTGTTTTCTAACAGAGGACAGGACACATGAACAGCAGCAGTTCTGAGCAGGGAAGTCACCTTAAAAAACCCCTCCCCACAATCAGTGACCTTAAGGTTGGTTTCTCCTCGACATTATTTGCAGAGAAGCAGGAGAAGTGCAAGAAAGGGGAGTATGAAGAATATGGCTGAAAAAGATGAAAAGCATCAAAAAGAGAAAGACAAGTGAAAACAAAATGGGAAGAACAGTTGGGAGGTGGCTTCTCTGTTAAGCTAAACAAATCTGGGGCTTTGACAGCCACAAGTTTGTGATGCTATAGTTCTGTCCCTGACAGCAGGAGATTGCTCCACATCACTGACGTAAAGAGTTACTGGAATAATGTTTATTTAATTGTATGGCCTCAGTAGGTAAGCATTTTTTGGCTGAGGTAATTTATGCAGAGTGGAATCCCAGTCCTCTATCAATGCAGGTGCTGGTCTCTGTTCCTACGGTTACGGTTGCAGAGAGCAGCCCTCTGCTTTTAAATTGTTTGTAAATATATAAAACTGTCATCTTGGGAACAGAAATTTCCTGAGCCTGGTACCTTCCCTGAGGTAATACCGTTCCTTTAAGAACTGTTTTAAAAGCAAGGTATAGAAAGACAATTCTGCTGTTTAGAGAGCAATGGAGGAAAGTATGATTTTCTTACTGGGTGAGAAGGCTTGTGCAGAGACCTGGTGCAGACAACCAGGAGGGTGTAATAGGATGCTTGCTCATTTGTTGAATACTCAGTTTGTCTCCTTTTCCCAGAAGTATTTCTCAGTCATAATCCTCTGGCCTCACTGTTGCTTACTGTTATTCCCACCCCTACCAAAGTGAGGTGCCATGGTCTATCTGTGCTGTTCTCTTCCTTACAAGGGCTGGTACAGAAACATGCTAGATACTCAAGTCTGAAAAATGTTGTTCTCAGATTTTGCTAGAAAAGGAATGGTAAAATGTACACATTAATAGAATCAGTGACAAAGTGATGAAAAGCTCAGTGAACTTCTGGCATGGTCATGCAGTGTTTTGAGAATGACACTTTTCTTGAAATAATTAGTATCCTTTAATTTAGGTTAATAGGATTCCCTGTCCTATAACTTTTTCTAAATCAAATTTGTTTCCAAAAGGAAATCTAATTCTTTTGAAAGCCTTTTTCTGAATGTTGTCTTAGAAGTCAGTCACTGAATTTCTATCTTTTGGATTAGGCAATTTGCGAACAAGCACACAAGCTGAAATAATATTTTCTCTCTAAACTGAATTTGAGTTGAAAATAGAAAATACTAGCACACTAAGGCAACTCAGTAGTGGATGCTTTGGGGAAAACTTCTGATGGATAAATATATCTCGATATGCCTCTAGTTTCAGAGGTTGTCTCTGCATTGAATCACAATATATACTTTTCTGAGATGCTCTTGTGTATAGATGCCCTGGCTTCATCTAAATGAAACTGGACTTTTAGAATGAGGTAGTTATATTTCTGGAAAATTAGACAAATTATGATATGACATGATATGATATGATATGATATGATTATCTACTGTTACTTTCTTTTCAAATCTAAAGAAGGAATGTGGAATCTAAATTGAACTTGTCATTAGTAAAACCAGACCTTCTATCACTCTCCTAACAAGGGTTGTACAGGATATTTACAAGTGCTGTAACTGTCTAATTTTTAAATTCAGTGCTCACACACATACATGCACAGTGCCTGCTTAGATGTTTAGTGGCTAGTTTCCATCTTTATAATATATAAATTAATATGAAATGGTATGTAGAAGAATTTGTTTGAATTCAGACAAAAAGGTCAAAAGAGTCTCAGTCAAAAAAGAAGGAGGGGGAAAAAATCATGAGATGTGAAATAGGGTGCAGAAAAGCTGACCTGTAGAGGTAGGGGAAAGAGAGAAGCACAAACAAGAATCCAGAAGAAGGAGTAATACTTTACAAAGAATGTTAAGATAAGTGCCTAATAGTCAACCCATATTTAAACAATGTATTTTTGGAAGTTATCATCTAGAGTCCTGCTCTACCTCAGTAATTCCTGAGGCTTTGAGGAACATCTAAAATTTTCAATGTGCCGAGAGATCATAGGTTCTGTGACTGAAACTGCCAGAAATCTGTCAGCATAGGAGAGCAGGAGCTCTTGATCCTCACCTGTACAATTGAGCTCTCTGATGATTCTGCATATCAGTGCATGGTAAGTGAAGCAATAAGAATGTAATCTGGGAACTCCAACTCTGCTCTCTTTTGTAAAGAGAAGACAGGAACCCAGTAATTTAAGAAAATGCCTTCCTAAGAAAAACTTTTTGTTAAATGCACTGAAAAGAATTACAAACCATTTTGGTACATGTGGCATTTGCAGCTCAGTTGAGTGAAATTGTAAGAGATTCATTCTGGCTGCCAGAGAGAGTCTTTGGGATTCTGATGATGTTTCTTATTATCCATGTTTCTTTTTTGGTTTTGTCATCAAATCGGAAAACTAAAGCCAACTTTTTTTCTTTTCTTTTGTCTGTTTTGTTATATATTTTGGAAGCTCTTTACATGCTGTTTTCTTGTACCAATGTTGGTATGCAACACGTAGCGTGCTAGGACTATCATTTATGTACAGCTGGAAGTACTTCTGTGAATATAGATTTAGTACCAAGTTCAATAATAGAAAATTGCTATTGCTAACAAATGTCACCTACATTTGACTTCTGTTTTCTAAAAACTTTCAAAGTTTATTGTAAATAAGCTGCAGTGAAAACAAACTGAATGATTATAGCCTGGATTCCCTGCAGAGTGGTTTCTGGCATGCAGGAAATAAATTATAGTGTATTCAAAAAAACAGCTGCTTCTATTTGGGTAGAATATATTATGATTTAATGAAGACAACCATCTGCTCCTGAGTAAAATCCTAATTAAACAATATATGGCTCAAAACAAAATTAGCAATAAAGCAGTTAATATTTTACAAATGTTGCCTGCAATGTATAGCAACTAGTATGTTAAAAGCTTCTTTAAATATGCCTGGCTTTCATAATATTTTAATAGACTGAGAGAATATGCTTGCTATATCTGTGGCTGGTACCACCACAACATCTCCACAGTAGAATTTAGATTTCATAGCACAAGCTAAAATATTGTGTTGAGAACTAATATGTCCGTCATATTTTAAATTTTTAGTTTGTTTGGGTTTTTTCCTGTTTGCTGCTTAGCCTCACATTTAATGAATTATTCTGCAAAACAGATGCAAAAGCTTCTGAAAAAATGCTGTGGACAAATGGAACAGCCTGCCGGAACACATAATTTCTGTGCCAAAGTCAGATTTGTGAATGGAAACCTCTTTATTTAGCTTGTATGTCATGTCTCAGACCTGCTTATGCAACTGTGCAAAAGGACACAAAAAGCTGGTTAATAGGATCTTAAAAGTGGAGTTGAGATCAGTGCAATGGATGGAACCCCATTCTCTGAGGAAACAGATCTCATACTTCACACAGCTTAGATGCTGATGCTTAAACTACAGGCAAGCTTAGAGAAATAATAGTCGGTCCTGTATGGTTAATATACTTTAAGGGAAGTGTATTTTTTTTTTCTGGTCAAATGTGAAGAATGGGGACCCAGAGACTGCAGCTGAGGACATGTGCAACCCCAGCTGCATTGCTGAGGTGAGCTGAACCTTGTCTGGATTCCTGTGCCACGGTTTACTTCCAGAAGCATGAGGCTTGCAGGGAAACAAAGGAAAAGTGAAATGATAGAACAGGTAGGCAACATTTGTATGCTCTGACTCACTGAGATATAAGTGGTCCTTGTGCATTGTTCAATGAAAACAAAGAACATCATAAATAGCACTACTGTGCATAAGCACTGCTCCATCCTGTTCATGGCAAATTACCTCCTTCCACATGTATGACCCTATTTTTTTTTAAGTGCTTTCAAGAACTAGCAAAAGATATAAGGAAAACCAGAAACTATGGCTTGCTTGACATGGATATAAAATTTAATAACATGAGAACTCTCTCTGCCTCTTTTTTAAGCTGAAGTAACTTTTGGGTCAAACAAAAATGGAAAATTTATTATATTATTATTTGAATGAAATAGTCTGTTCACAAATCAGCTCCTCGCTCCTTTTTTTCAGAGCCTTCAAAGTGGGTGTAGCTAGACTAAAAACATGAAACACACACTTCCCCTGCTATTTCCCAGTGTCTGGTGAATGGAAGAGAGATTTTTCTTTGAGATTCACTGCACAGTAGAAGGGTTTTATCTTGCTCTGATCCTCACAGCCTTTGACTTGATGTGGCACAGCTATCTGTACATGGGTGATCCCACCCTGGGACAGCCTCAGGCTGACACAAACCAGCTGCTGGAGTAGGGCTCCCATCTGCTACCAGCCAAGACTGGGTGCGATAAGGGATCAGGACACACACCCCACACATCTGTCTTTGTTATTAAAAGTACTTCATCTATGACTCAAATCAAAAGGAGTTTAAAATTTTTGTTGTTGTTGTTCCTTGCTTATCTCCAGAAACTCTCCTGTTTCTTCTTTCCCTGGGCAAGAAATCAACTTCTTTAGTTTAGTCCCTGAATAAAATATTCCAGTGCTGTGCTGACCTGGGCTACAAACATTGTGGGGGGATGTTTTTCAAGTCAGACATAAAGCTGTTCTCCTTTCCCCTTACATTCTTCAAATTAAACTTCAGAGAACACTGTGGGTTCTCTCATTTCACACCTAGAATATACAGCAGCAGGTCTTTAAGGTAAAATCCTCTGGAAGAAAATGGAATCATTTTCTCCTGAGGACGCTATTCTGCTGTCTCTAGGATGAGCAGCAGTTGCAACAAATCTAAAAGTTCCTCTGTAACTCAGCTAGAGTGGCCCCAGTGGATAGACCCCTATCCTCTGCGGTCTGCAAGGATCTGTTCAGCTCCATATGGAAACTTTACACTGCTTTTATTAGGCATTAAACTGCAGTGCAGTTTTGAAGAGCAGAGTTAGCCACATCATGTTTTCCATATAGGTGCTGGAGGGAAGCAGCTGCATGTGGGGGAAGCAGTTTTGAAACCCAGAGATAGAGTTCTGAGATGGTTATGCGTGTTGCCTCTTTCCCATTAACGACTTTGCTCTTTTATTGCTTCCACCCAAATGACTTGCTCTGGTGCTGTGCAGACAACCAAAATTTCTGTAGGAACATATTTTTTTTTCTTTTTTCTCATATTCTTTCTCCTTTAAAGTACTCAGAATTACCACTGTAAATCACTAGCTGGATGTAGCCAATACAGCAGCAGTCTTCACTCTTAAAATTTAAAGCCCCTGGCTACACAAAAGCTATTTTTAGCCTTGACATCATCTAGGTCCACCCCCCTGCCATGGACATGGACACTTTCCACCAGACCACGTTGCTTCAAGCCCCATCCAACCTAGCCTTGAACACTTCCAGGAATGGGGCAGCCACAGTTTCTATGGGCAACCTGTGCCAGTGTCTCATCATCCTAACAATAATGAGTTTCTTCCTATCTGATCTAAACCTGTTCCCTTTCAATGTGAAGCCATTAGACTTGCTCTAACAGGTCCATGCCTCTAACAGGGTCCCAGCACTCAGGCTGGGTCTTGCAAGAAGAGAGCAGAGGGGCAGAATCACCTCCCTCCACCTGTTGGTCACACCTCTTTTGAAGCAGCCCAGGATACATTTGATAGTTCTGAGGTGAAGGGGAAACTTGTCGGGTCACATTCAGCTTCTCAGCCAGCATTCCTTCCCTTTCCTGATGTGTTAGATACCTACCTGTCAGTCAGTGGCAATGCAGAAGGTGTCTCTTTAGGCCTGGGTATGATCAACTCCCCAATAAAGCAGGTTGCAGCTTTTGTCTCAACCTCAGTGAAAATGAAGAACCTTACAAAGGAAGCCTGTTTATGTCACATGGGTACAACAAGGATGTACCTGCCACGAGTTTGCAGACAATTTTTGACACATACCTACAGATATGTTTATCTAGGAAAACGTGAAAGCAAAATGTAGATAGCTGTGTTTATCCTGCTCTTGCAGCTGTAGCTTCTGACCTTTTTCCATTACATTCCTAAGCACCTCCACTCCAGTCCTTGGGGATCTCACCATTTACTTGCTTGTATAGTCTTCATAACTGATTTTAGCACAGTCTTGGCCCCTCTGGATAAACTGCTTTGTAATAATTGCCCCATGTTAATAGTTATAGAGAAAGTAGGTGCACTTCAGACATCACTTTGCATAAGTGCCATATGTGGCTGCCTTTTTCTTTTTAGGTTTTCAACTTGGTTATGAGAATAGTGTCTTTTTGCCCTCCTGCCATAAATGTCTGACTCTGAGCAGCTGAATGTCACTCGGTTTGTTCTCCTGTTTGAAAATAGAGGTGTTCTGAGGTGGGTTTTTTTCAGCACCCAAGGTATTTTTATATGATGGGGTTTAGATACATCCACATTAGAGTGAGAGAAGTATGGGGGCACCTGATTTGAACAGACAGGGACCTTTTTTCTGCCTCAGTGAGTGAGCTGATGCCCAACAGGCCAGCAGGGCATCCTCCCTGATAAGAAGCACCACTGGAGCTTCAGAGGCTCCTCGGAGTTCCACCTGCCTCCTCCCAGCACCTGAAAACACTGCCAGGAAGGGTTTGCTGCCTCTCCACCAGTTCCCAGAGCCTTTCTCCTCAGGTCCAGTTTGAATCTGGACAGGAACCTCATGAATGCCTTCATCCTGGCTCTTTCTCCTCAGGAGAGGTGCTGAGACTGTACCTGTGAGGGAGGGCACTGCCTGGGCTCTGTCTCCTTGCTGTGCTGCCCTGCCAGGCCTCCCTCCTGGTCTGCCCTCCCGCTGCCTCACCCTGCGCCTGCCTCCCTCCCTTCTCTGCGTGAATGGCCACCATGGCGTACTGGCCACCTGCAGGCATCCAGGGGCCAAACTTTGTTACAGGGACATCTGTCCGTCTTGGTAGGCCTCTACATGGAGGAGATAGCGTTGGGATAAGGACAGACCTGGAGGACAATATAACTCGCTGATGACGAATGCATTTTTGTCTCCTCTTCCTCAGGCATTGGGGAAAACTTTGTGTCTTGAGGAGTTTCTCAGGCCAGCAGGCCGAAGGCTTTGCATTATGGTGAGACCTCTCCCTAGAGTCACAGTTTAGTCATTGAGCTGCTCTGTGATGGTACTGAGACACACAAGAACGGGTCAAAATGATGTTTCCCTTGTTGTAGTCATGGGTTTTTTTTGTGTTAACAGTGCAACTAGAACAAAAGCAGAGCTCCTAATTTAGACAGCCTGCGTGGGCATGGTGGAAGAGCCAGGCAGTGTCCTAGAAGGAGCACTGACTGGGACCTGATGCTGTGCTTCTGTGAGCACAATTAGCCCTTGGCTTGTGCAGCTGGTGCTGAGGCTGGTTCCAGGGGAGCGATGTGAGGATTCAGGGTGGGAGCAAAAACTTGGGTGGATGTTCGGTCCTGGGAAAGAGAAATGGCATTGCTAACACAGGTGTAAGGTGCTGGCACATGTGGTGGGAGCTTGGGGCAGCAGTCAGGGCTATCCGTGAAAGACATTATGAGAATTTTAAACTGGATGCTTTAAAGATCAAGCTTTTCTTTTCCCTGTGTCATTCCCTCAATAGCATTTTTCTGAGACTGTGCTCTGTTTTCAGTGGGACTACTGGCAGGTATTGCCTTGCAGATGAGGTTTTGCATCACGGATTTCTGCACTTGAACTTGTACAGATTAGTGATTATTCCAGGTCTTACTTAAATGTTTTGTGGTTACATTTCTTCTGCTATGAAGAGTATTTAAAAATAACAGGATATTAAATTGGATCTAGTAGCTACTTTCAGTATGCTTCTTTTGAAGGAGAGATCTGTATATGTGTATGTCTTCTTTGCAATTGATGAAAAGGTTTTTTGAGGTATGAAAACCAGTCTAACTTTAATATCCTTTTTTTTGCAAAATATGAGGAAATGTATATTTATTGGTCAATCTTACCTGCCTTCTTCTGGAAGGTGATTGATAATTTCTGCCTGATGTCAATAGAAAAAGCTTTTAATTATAGTGTCAGTTTGCCTTTGAAAGCAGGTCAGGCTTCAGCACTCAAGACAGAAAGAGTGTGCACATATCACTCCTGACATTTTCTCAGAAGTATTACTGCCTTGCTAGCTCACCTATCAAGCATGGTGAATTGTGTTTCTACTCATTGATCACTAGCTTTCCTGGGCAACTGAAAGTGTTGTTAGCTATTACCTGACATGATGTAAAATCCATTGAATACTTTGGCAGGTATATTGTGTTAAGAAACTGTATTTTTAAAATGTCCTTAAGAGGATTTTATTTATGTCAATTTGCTTTTATCTTATCCTTGTACTGGCAATATCTGTATTTTAATATGTATATATGCATCAATGTGTCTCTACACCAGCCTTCTTCCGTATTGTTATGATACGCTGTTTTGAACAGTGCATTCATAAATTACGCTGGAAAGGGTTGATTAAGAGAGTGATTTTATTTATCATAGCCACAAATCTTTAAAATCCACAGGGAAGGCTTCACAGCCAACGACGTTATAATTTTTAATGCCTTTCCTGACCAAGTTTTGGAAATCACGCCTTGTCCCTGAATACCCTGAGGATTATGTATCCCCTTGTCAAAAATGGCAAGGTTGTTATTCACTCGTGTAGTGCTAGTAATGTTCAGGGGCTGTAATCATCTTGTCATGATCTATGTTATTAGATTTCAGTGGTCTGACAACGATTTATCAAATGCCACTTACTATATCAAGAAGGGCAAGCAAATAAACCTGTCCTGTCCTGTCAGCCTCAGCACCAGCACACATGCTTGCTTCCCGGAGCACCTGAGACATGAAATCCACCAGGGCTGTTTCTGATTCATCTCGCTGTTCAACAAAACCAGGTATTTCTGGAGAAAGTAATTCGTGCGCCCGTTCATCCGTGCATGGGACCCAGTTCATGAGGGACACCTGTGCAGCCAGGCCAGAAATTCCCTTCTCCTATAGCGTTCGGGCGCTCGCTGCCCGGTGGCTGGTTGATTCTTGCGCATCAGGGCACACGTCCGTCCTCTCCGCCGGCCGGGGAGAAGCTTTGCCGGACAGCGGAGCCGCTGGGCCCGCACAGGGGGAGCGGAGTAGCCAAGGGCCGGGTGCCCTCTCTTGGCCACCTTCACAACAGCAGGCAAATCAGGGCTCAAAATAGCGGCTGGCACGGAAGAAAGGGAGAGAGGCTTCACGTCGTGTCTCCGAATTAAGAGAAATGTTTATTTAAATGCAGGCTCAGGAGCTGAGGATGCTAATCTAAACCCACAGTGCCTCTCTAGCTTCGGGTGAGACAAGTGACTCCTAGGTCTCTGTCAGCCCATCCCCGCAATAGGACTAAGGAACCTCTGCACTGCTCCTCAGGCACTGATAATAGCTACAAATGAACGAGTCAGGGTTCCTTAGCCTGATCCCATGCGGACTTTCCTATTTGGCTCGTGTCATTTATCACAGCAGTCGTTTGCCATGGAATTTACATTTTGATGAAACACCGCAGCTGTCATTATTTCAGCAGGATTGCATTTGAGTGGCAGCTGAGGGGTTAAGGCACACATATGCCTGCATGCTAATGTTAGAACTTTAGTGAGGCTTACTGAGGAACGCCATAAAATTTCTAAGGTTATTCACTTTATCAGCAATCAAACCTACCAGTTCAGGAAGTATGGTAGATCAATCTTTGAGAAAAGCTTGTTCTGGTACTCTAGTGGTTTCTCTGTGTGTAAAATAGAACCAGGACTAGGAGTTTGACTTGGATGATCCTTTGAGTCCCTTCCAACTCAAAATATTCTATGATTCTGTGATTTTGAAAATAAATGATCATTGAAAGAGTATTTAGCATATGAATAAAAATAGGGTGGTTAAGTGAAAAAAACATTTAATCAACGTTTTAACAGTCAGATAAGAATGCCTGCTAACTAATAAACTGACAGTTTAGTGAAAGAGACTTCATCTACATAGAGTCCTTGTCATCCCACTAAAAGAGAGCATTCTACAAAGAATGTAAATTATATTTACTTGCTTGATAGAAAAATTGAATAATAATCTTTTACTTATGCTGAGGACCAAGATAGCTACTGTTTGTAATGGAGCTCAGGTGGTTTATCCCTGCTGAGGATTTAGCCCCATCCTTTTTTTTGAGCTAGATTTCTCAGCACTTTACTTAAAAGTAAAAGGGAACATGGATTAGAGCAAAACTGGGTCTACACACTGAAGTTGCATCCTGCTGCTGTTCCAGTCAGGTTCTAGGTTTAAGACAAGATTGTTAAGTAGCAAACACCATGCTAGGAGTTGAATGCATGAACTTTATTTCCAGCTCTCTTGCTATGTAACTTTAAATATCTCATGAAACCTCTTAACTCATAGAGTTGTTGTCTGAAAATTGGTAACTATCACAGGCATGTTTGTGCCTGTGTATAAACTGTGGTTTATGAAGCCCCTTAAATGCTTAGTGGAACGACATGCTTTGAAGGGTTGTTACTGGTTTGTTGTGTGATGTTGATAAAGACAGAGCAGGCGCCATTACAAGACAGACAGTCCTTACTGGTGGGATGATGCTGGCATTTGCCTGGGTACATCCCATGTTAAATCTTTCACCTTAGACAAAACTATTTGATGCCCAGAGTTTCAAAATCAATTTGAAAAAGGTAAGCACTTTGCATCTTCTGAAGTGCTGTGTGAATTTCCTTAGAATCAGATAACAGAATGATTCAGAGCAAGCTTCAAGCCCAACAGAATGCATATGGATGTAGAGACAAGAAAGACGGGCCACAGTGATAAAAGAGAAGCTCACAGATGAAATATCTGAAGTGTCCACTGAAGAGTGGACAGACATGAATCAGAATCAGTTACCATGCACCAGTTTTAATGTGAGAACCCTTGATATCCTTTGGGCTGCAACAGGCATTTAGATCTTGTTGCAACCAATTCTTGTTCCTTCTAATTAAAACCAGAATGCATTCAATACTCTAATGCAAAGTGCTCATATAAATTACTTGCATTCTTCTACTTGAGTTATTAAGTCAAAACAACCCCACATGAAAAGGGACTGCAGTATGCTCTGACAGCCTATGCACAGTGCTCATAGATAAGAAAAATATTTCCTGAGATGCATGATAAAAAACCAATCCTAAAAACCCTAGTAGGCAGGACAGGGTGTGCAGGCTGCCTGCTCAAGCTATGTATTCATCTTGCATGGAGCTTATAAACAGTGGGTAACATGGTACTATACTTTCATGTGGTTTTATTATTAGTTAAAAAAAACCCAGGGACAGTATTTACATAGCAATTCTATGTTTGGAAAGGTAGGCACTTTTAAGGCACATAGAGCTGACACGCCTCAAGGCTATACCTCATTAGCTTGCTTATGTTACCTAGCTATATATCTCTGGGAATGGAGTAGGTGCTTTACATACAAATGAAAGATGTGGGTGGAGGAGGAAAGGGGGCTGAATTATTCACTTTTCTGCCCTGCAGCTTGTGTAATCGTGCATGCTATGGCAAAGTGGATGTAAAATACCCTAAGCAAGGTTTGAAGCTGGTCTAAGTTAGTACAGCTTGTTGAAGTTGACAAATATCACGGGCAGCTTCTGTGAAGGCTTAGACCTGTGTTATATTCACTGCTGTGAATGACTGCAAGGAATCGGGTCTGAGGTCCCAGGCCTTGTTTATTCATAGTAAATAAACATAGGAAATCAGGGGGAATGATCGGAAAGCAAAATATTACTTTGAGTTGCACAGGTTTCCAGACATGTGAGCAGGTAACTGGACTCCACTTAGGCAGATAGACGTCAGCTGGCTGTTCTTGAAGAGTAGGAAAAATAGGTGTCAGAGAAGAATTCCTGTTCCAAGCCATTAATTGACTCTTTTTTTTTTTTGATATTCATAAGCAATCTAGATTGGGAATAAAACTCTTAGTCAATGTGACAGTGGCATGGGTTAGTACACAATGCAAATGCCAGGAAAATGCCTAAAAAACCAAATGCAGTTTCTGAGTTAATTAACTGCTCAGCAGTGGTAAAGCAATGTAACCATTTATTAAAATAGACAAGGTTTTGTGTGCAAGTCACAGCTGAATTGGCTGCTAATGAAGAAAGAGCTAATACTCATTTAGATAATAGTCTTGTCAATAATTGTGGACAAAAGGAAGAAAAATTTTATTCACTGGAAAAAAATAGAATTGATGACTTCTGGATATTGAAATCTGAAAAAAATTAATGAGTTTGAGAGCTATATATACTAAATGGTACCAGATACTTCCTGTTGAGTGACTTTGTTCTATTAGACACCTGCCAGGACACTTTTCTCTCATCACTCATCATTATCATTGGCTATGGTTTTATTGTGTATTTGATAATGTACTTAAGGGAATCTTTAAATACACTGTGTGGGAATAAAGAGGATGGGAATAAAAATTTGTTTATAATAATTTCTTTGTTTATCTACTGATAGAAATTCCAAACTTCATAATGGGTATAAAGATGCAATTTTGAAATATGTATTTCCAGAACTCAGTGGAGGGATGGTCCAAGTCACAGATGGAGTTTAGGCTACATCCATGAATAGGCTCAGGTCTCAGAGAACATACATGGTGACATGAATGGCTTGCAGAGTGATTCATGGTGGCTTTCCTGGGGAGAGATGGCAATCCAAACTGAAATACAGAAAGGAGAGCTCCCAGTAATAATAGTATGTGCAAGGACACTCTGAAAATTATTCTTTCAGTTCTGATGGCAGCATCCTAATATGTTTCATGGGCCAGGACCTTGCTTTGTTCTTTCAAAAAATCTGATCAGTATTGGCTCTTTCCATTTACATGACCATCGGTCCCTGTCATAACCATCTTAAAGGATTATTTAGAGGTTGTGACTTGTCTGGAAAGTGAGATTTGCCCTTCTCAGCCTTCCAAAAATTTATTTTATAGATTTATGCCTTAGAGAACAAATACCTGGGCTTTGCAAGAAGTAGATCTGAGTTCTTCAGGTCAAACAGGCAAATTGCACGATGTGAGCCAGACGTCACCTTGATTGCAGACATCAGACAGAAAACTTCATAGTTCTTTTTGCGACACACTCCTGCCATTTCCTCTGGCAAAGATTTCACTTTCCTCTATACCAGACAAGTTTGTATGCTATTCTATAGACCCTAGGGGTAAGCTTTGGCATATCTAATCTTAGAGATCTCTAGTCTAAACTTCAGCTTCTGAGTGAATCTTTGAGATTCCCTTTATAGACAATAAGGAACAGGACTGTCTTGAGCAAAGTCTAATTGTATTGTAAAGCAGATGTGCAAAATAGGTTGGGTGAATCCTGCCTAAAAATACATATTTCTTTCCTCTAGAGTGTTGCTGCCTGTTCTGAGCTTCGCCTCCCCCTCCCAAAGACACGTGCTCCTGCCCATGTGCTCCGAGCTCCTTTGTTCCAAGCGCGGGCAAAGCCAAATGTAACTCCGACTCTTTAGCAGTGTCTGATTGGCCGGTCACCCCGGGTCCGCCCCCAGTCCTCCCCTTTGCTCTTCTCCTAATAAAAGATGGTCGAGGGGAGGCTCCCCCCTCTTTCTCAGCTCAGCTACTTTCCTGTGAACATCTCTGGTTGTCTGTCTCATTTGAAAGCTTCTAACTGCAGGGAATTGAGCGAGCAGGGAGCTATATTTCTCCCTCTTTGCTTCTGCTGATGGTATTTGCTTTGCAGCTGATACAGGTACCGATTTTAGAGCTACTAAAGTGCTAGATCGCCCGTGCTACCTCTCTAGGCTGCTCAAGGCTTTCTAAGGCATTGAAATACAAGCGCTAGCCGGTATAAAGCTGAAAAGATACCTTCCACACTAGAGAGCTTCAGGTAACTAGCTCAAGATACACTTCTAGAGAGAAGCATGCATATCATTGACACCTGTATAAGATAAATCCCTCTCTAGAGTTCATCTCCCACCTCTAAAAGCCGTTGAAGGAGGTAATAGAGGGTGAGAAATAGACATTGCTCCTGTCTCCTTCAACTTCTCTGTCTCAGGCTTCTCTTTTAAAATTTACAGAAATTACACTCAATTGTAATCTGTTGTCCTGTTGAGATAACCAGAAAATGAGTGTTTTGTTACTGGCGTTTTGTAAGGATCTGTCTGGAAGCCTGCATGTCTTCTATTTTGCTTTTCTAAAAAGGTTCAGTGAAGAGAATGAATCATTCTAAGTCAGTTGGAGTTAGATCAGCTTTTTTTGGGAAGATTTTTATGTGTTTTACCTATTCCTCTTTTCTGAAGTTAATTTCTTACATTGTTTGTGTTTGGAACAGTTTCCCCCTTGTAAACTCTGAGCATAGTATAATCATAGAAAAACTAGTATTCATGTAATTCTTTCTTTTTTTGCTTCTCCACATCTGCTGTTCATCTGCATTCTGAATGTTCTGGGTTTAGGGACTTGTTCCTTGTGGACCGTGTGAACTCACAGTTAATTGACCTTGACATTGATCAGTGAGATGTGACCAGTTAACTTGACTCTAAAACATATTTTAGCTGGCAGTTTTAATTTTCAGCATTTTTAATGGAAAATGCAATGATACGTTGCAAGATGCTGGATGCCTTGGAAACCCATAACATTTACAAAATAATCACCAAATGTAAAGAAATAAACTAGCTGTTGACAAGTTGTGGCAAAGAGGAGACTTGATCAAGCTTCACTTCGAACGCTGGAAGATGCTGACTGTATCATCAAAAAGTCATGAATGTGTGTGCTGATAGAGGGATTTCAGTCCTGCACGCCTATTGCTACATAGCTTTAGGTTGTTTTTCTTCAGGTCTAAGCCAATTTTCAAGAAACTGTTCTGTAGGCAGATAGTTCTGCCAAAAGCCCCTCAAACAAAACCAAAATAACTCATGTGCCTAACTCAATCTTTACAATTTGGAATTTTTGGAAAATAAATATATATATATCGCAATTCTAATTTTCAAGTCCTTTCCAGTGAACATCCATGTCATCACCT
The DNA here is from genome assembly GCF_017639235.1 of Corvus kubaryi. Lineage (NCBI taxonomy): Eukaryota > Metazoa > Chordata > Aves > Passeriformes > Corvidae > Corvus > Corvus kubaryi. Next base: position 22,318,773 of record NW_024582054.1, read on the forward strand.
GTCAACAATCTCCATGTAACAAAATATATTATTAAGGAGGTTTCACAGATAGCAATCTATAGATATATCATGGATAGTCTGGGAAGTGGGAAGTCATTATTTGTCAAGCTTATTCTAATAAATACTCATTCACTTGGGCTTTGTTTGCAGTTCCCAAGCTGAGAAATGCAATTTTGTGGGATTGTTTATTTTGCAACTTAATGCTAAAGCAGGAGGGACAGGCCTTACTTGGCAAGGACTGCAAACACTTCTGAATCTAGAGATTAAGTCTGCTTGTCTCTGACTGTACTTGATGATTTTTTGATTACTAGTGCTGATAAATATAAGGGCTTAACTAATGGCCATAGAGTGAGGATAAAAGAGGTAATTTGCTCAAGGGGCTTAACACTAACACCTTGAAAAGAGAATCTTTGGATTGAATTCAGCCATACACTCATGTAAGAACCATCTATTGCTATTTATTATGACTTCAAAACCCCACCTCTTTAAATCACAAAATCATCAGTGTTGGAAGAGACCTTCAAGACCATCTTGTCCAACTGTCTACACAGCACCACCATAATCACTCCTAAACAATATCCCCAAGTGCCACTTCCAGATGCCTCGTTGAATACTTCCAGAGACAGTGATTTCACCACCTCCCTGGGCAACTAATTTCAATGCCTAAGCCCTCTAAGTGGGGAGAAAAAAAGAAATCTAAGCACAATTTAAGGCTATTTCCTCTTGACCCTTCACTTGACGCGTCAGAAGAGACTGACCCCACCTTGCTACAATGTCTTTTCATGTGGTTGTAGTGAGAATATAAAGTCCCCCCCTGAGCCTCTTCTTCCTCAGACTAAACACCCCAGTTCCCTCAGCTGCTCCTCATAAGACTTGTGCTTCAGACCCATCCCCAGCTCTGCTGCCCTTCTCTGGACATGCTCCAGCACCTCAATGTCTTTCTCATTGTGAGGGGTCCAGAACTGAACAGAGGATTTGAGGTGTGGCCTCATCAGTGCCAAGTACAGGGGGACAATCACTGCCCTGGGCCTGCTGGCCACACTATTGCTGACACAGAATTCCAGGATGGCACTGGCCTTCTTGGCCACCTGGGCACAGCTGGTTCATGTTCAGCTGCTGTCAACCAGCACCCCAGGTCCGTCCTTTTCTGCTGGGCAGTTTTCCGGCCACTCTGCCCCCAGTCTAGAGCTGCAGGGGGTTGTTGTTACCAAATGTTTTAATAAGTTTTGTCTTGAACAGTATAGAGGATCTAGTAAGTCTTGTGTATATTTATAGAAAGACATCCAAGACATTGCTAGGAGGAAGGTATTATCCAAAGATGGGAAAAATTGAATTGATGATGATATTATTCTTCATAGCTGTAAATATTACCAGGCATACGTTTACAAAGACACAGTCCAAGCTCATGAATTGTCCATTGGATTAGAAATCCTCATATTCAGGTCTATTTTGTTTTCCTATATTTGAACACATTTATGTTAGATGTGGAAGTTCTTTCAGTCTTGTTAGGTATTTTTATAGAGACTGTGTGCATGCAATAAAGTCTAGTAAAACTAATGGCCTCTAAAAGTCTGTGACCAAACATTCTGCAATTTTCTTTGATTTAGGAACATGAACAAGCATCAAACTTACAACAAACTTCAATGCAATTCTCTCGCAGTTTATTCAGTGTGAGAACAAAACTTTACTAAGTGCTTGAGATTCACTTGGTCTCTGTCTCAACCTTTGTCTCTCATCAGGTTCATCAAAGCTTTTAGGAGATACGGAAGCTTTTTGATGAAAAGCAGACTAGGTCTGAATTGATAGCAGGATGATACTGAATTTTGATTTTTTTTTTTTTTTTGGCAACCCTGAAGTTTTTTTAAAGCAATGTACAGTGGCTTTTAACAGGAAAAAGGTGTGATCATAGACAGTTTAAAGTAGAGCACCTAGACAGGAAAACATAATATGTCTCTTCATTCCACCAAGCGCTTAAAAGCATCTGGTAGCTGATGAACCTTTCAGTCTAGTGGGAAAGTAGAAGTTCAGTGTTAAACTGGAAATGTCATGCAAGCGTCAGATTCGTTATCTTTTGAGGTGTCTCACAGCTTTTACCTACACTCTGGCCGAGCCCTTTTCAAGAGATGGTGATGGCTCTGAAAGGCATTAATGTTTTTATTTTTGTTATCAAGAAACTTTCCCTCCCTTTCACTGCTAAGTTAAAAATAAAGATGAGAAAAACTAGCCAAGCAGTTCTCTCTCTCCTCTTAAATTACCTTGATTGTTGTAGTTCCAAACAGGCTTATTTTCCAGCTTTGTCTGGCTGTTTGGTAGGCTGGTAAAGAGATGAAAAAATTACTTTTGTAGAGCGAGACTCAAGGAGAAAATATTGAAAACTTCTTTTAGGCTGTTTCGTCTTTGATTACTAACTTCTTTCCTTTCAATGCAGGTATTTGGGTAACTGTTCAATCAAGATCTTTCTTAGAGGCCATTTGGCAACGGTGTAAGGATATCTCTGCCAGGGTCACCTCACTCCATTTTCACATCCATCCTAACAGCTTCACCATCCCCCTGTATCCTACTGCAGCTCAAATCTCCGTGTAGACTCCCCATAACTGCCTGTCTCTCACCTTTATCCCTTTAGGCTTTGTCTCTCCAAGAAAACTCCTCCCTGCTATTTTACTCCTGGCTCTTCCTCTTTTATCTTCTGGTTGTCCATATCCCTAGGCAGTGAATCACAGAGTCCTAAAGGGGAAGTGAAGTGCCAAAATAGGGTGCCTGGATAGTTGCTGCTTTTGGCAATGACTCCAGCCCTAGCAGAGCCTGTTTTTGTGCAGTCTCACTGTGGAAAGTAGGCGGGAGTTGGGTGCTTCATGTCACTCCAGTACATTTGATCCAGGTCTGAAAACAGCCTGGCTGGTACTCAACCCTTCTTTGCCCTCCTCCTCTTGCTGCCAGATGCAGTCTTTTTCTTTCCTGAAAGCTACTGATCATCCTCCTTCAGTCCGATGGCCTTCAGGAAAACAGGGAATTTCAGGTATGTGGTCTGAGAAATTCCTTCATTTTCTCATCAGTTTCTGCACTGACTGCAGGAGGGCAACAACACAACTGCACTTTTCTTTTTCAAACAAGGCACCTAGCTGGCAGTGCCTTTAAACACAACATTTTAGAGGGAGATGCCAAAAGCATAATAAACAGACTGAAATTATAAATCCATTGCTATCACAGAGCTTACAAGTTCTTAGCTGACTTGCCTGTGCATAGCTGGTTGTTTTCTTTTTGCATAGCAGCCTGTAATTAAAATATTCATGTGCAGATTGCAGTCCATTTAGGGCTGAATGCTGCTAGATGCTGAGCAAAATTTGAACAGTGCTGAGAGATCTCAGCTGCCAAGGAAGAGAGGAGGCTCAGAGTAGTCTGAGTTGGCCAGCATCTGGCAGACTGCCGTAACATTGATTTGTTCTTATGTTAGGATAAAACTGGCAAGGAACAGGAAAGCAGTTTAAGGCTCAATTAACAAACAGACTTTAAAAAATGTATTTCACTTTCTGCCTTAGGCTTTGCCTTAGGGTTAGCCCTGTTCACAGAGCTAAGACTAAAAGAAAAAACTGCTTATATACATAATATCCTGTAAACAGTTATCCCCTCTATAAGGGCAATTCAAAATATATCAATGTCACAGACACTCTGGTATGGTAATCAATCAGGCTGGTATTAGGTCAAATTATTCAGTAGAATAGCTAAGATTTATTTGTAAAAGGTTTGTTTGTTTGTGTGTTTGAAGTTTTCATAGTGTTTGAACTGGAAAAAATAAAAATAAAGTAGTCTCTTTTGAATTTGGGCATACATTAGGCTGGGCTGAAGAAGTTATATGGCACAAGGAGACTATCGTTGTCCTAGTCATGGAGAATATTGTGGAGGAAAAGGTAAAGCTTTCCTGCTGTTGGGACATATGTTAGATAAACATATTAATTATGGCAGTGGCTACTTCTTTCCCGTTGCACTTCACAAATGTGCAGAGGGCCTATGCTGTAACCGTGGGTAGTTTTGACTAACTCACTTGTGAGTTCTTACAAAGGCTTATGTTATGGCAAAGAAGAGTGGTTTTTTTTGAGAAGTGTTTTTGGAAAAGCAGTGAAAGTCATCTCTGCAGAATGACTGTGACTGGGGCCATGGTACTGTGATCACCTTCTAGGAGCTACTGCCTGGAGAGAGGATGTCCCACTGCTGCTCTCCCTATCTGCAAAACATCTAGGAGACTGGGGATTTGAAACTCTTCAATGCATTACAATCTTTGTACTCCCTTAATGGGGTCAACAGCCATACTATCCTTGGCTGAATTTTCTGAGGTTTTGCAGAGGTCTTTGTGCAGAAGTTAAAAGCTAAAACAATAAAATGGCAAGACAAGCATCCATCTGCTTTATCTTGTTAAATATATTTCTGATTATCTGACTTTATGAGACCTTTTTGCCTCTCTTTCCAGGTGATATCAAGAGAGAATAATTCCTTCCAGAGAAAAGTGATTCACTGTTAGTCTACATTCTGTTTGTCTATACAGTTTCCCTAAGTTGCTGTGACAGTAGTGATAAAGGAGATCTACTTCACCCTTCTATGTATTTTTTTCATTTTGGAGAATAGAGAAAGAGTGTGTCTGATCACACACCCTATTTGCTCCCTTTGGAGAAAGCTGCAGAGAAATATTTCTAAATTAAGCTGATTCAAGGTTTCTTAGCACTGTAAAAAACCAGATCCTGCTGCCCACAAGATTGAGCTTGGGGGTGCTTATGTTATGGGGAAGAAAGAGAGCAGAAAGAATACGGGACAAGATGTTGCACAGAGAGATAATGAGTTTGGAGAGCCAGGAACAGGATGCAGGGCTGACCTTTGGGAAGAAGGCACACCACCTCTTTTCTTTAGCAAGAAAACCACAAGAACCAGCCCCCTGGAGTTCATGTAGGCTATAAGCAACTGAGCAACTCAGCCAATTGGCCTCAAAGAAATACAGAAATATCATTGCATTCTCTCTTTCTTGATGGGAGCTTCTCTGCTGAACTTACATGAAAGGCACAGCATGGGATGTAGGCTGAGGAATGGCAGATGCCCCTCTGCTGTTCTCTGTTCACTGCTCATGTTCAAATCTGTAACAAGGAGCTGATCTAAGAGTGACAGTAAGAGAAAAAACCATTCAACTAGCCTCTTATAAAGGTTAGACAAAATATCATATTGGGATGTTTGGTTTGGTTTTTCTTTGTGTTTTGTTTTTATTTCATATCAGCTGCACAATTTGAGGCTTAAAAATAAGGATGATATGTTATTTTTTTAAGTCTGAAGAGTCCCTTTGAAGGTTAATTTATCATAAGCTTGTAATGCTTATGATAAATTGCCTTTTTCATGAAAAGTTGAATAATGGCCATAAATAAGTACAGGATTTCCTAATTGTATCCAAGTGGTAGTAACTGATATAAGTATATAAAATGTTTTAATAAATAGTATGAGTAACTAGTTCTTAAAGGAAACTTCTTTTGCAATCAGACGATGCTTTTTTATATTCATTCTTCCTAGGGAATTGAAACTACAGTTGTTATCTAGATTATGTAAATTCAGTTGCAATGGAAGTTTAATTTTATTTTTTAAAGATGTATGATATGAAAAAATACTAGAGTATTTAAAATTTCCCCTTGAAAAGTCATTCAGATTTTAAAGAGCAGTCACTATTAAATATTACACTTGGTTAAAGATGGATAGTAGTTTTTTCATCTTTGCTGAGACTGGATTTTTCCCTGCAGTCCAGAATACCTGAGTGCTTTGTCTTCTCTGGGGGGTGAAGTCCTTAATTTTCTTACTATGATATATTTTAATGTGGCACCTGCTGCTGTTCTTGGAAGTCTTGGGAGGCTTATTGACAATCTTGTTTTAAACACAGATCAAATAACACGGGTATTGTCTAATTTTTTTTCTCAGATCTGTTTCATTGTCTACCCCTATCATTTCATATCTTAAGATGACAGGGCATGAAATTGTCTACCAATTTGCTTGTGTGGTGCCTGGTAGATCTGAATTCAAGTGGAATCCCTCCGTATTATGTTCATCATAATTAACCATTCATGTTGCATCAGCAGGAAAAAGTCCTCTGAAGAACTTTCAAACACCCTTGTTTTTTGCAAGATTCAGTCATAGATTGACTACCTTATATTTTGTTAATCGGGCAGAGATGTTGCACATCTTTATCTGTAATGCCTTTTTCAGCTCTGCCTGTATAATGCATTCCTTTCATTTACCTCCTTTTTTCTGCTTTTCTATTCTGCACTGCATGCCTATTTATCCCTTCTCAAATAAACAGTTCACAACTTTTTGTGGTATATTCCACAGAATCCCAGCTGGCAGTCTGTGTTTGGCTTTTATGCATACTTGAGTGGACCTTGTGCAATTGGAAAAAAACCCTGACTGGGTTTAGGTGGAGTTGCTTGTGGTATAGATAAAGACAAAACTGGTTTGTTAAGTGTGTAAAGTCTCCAAAATTCAGTGCAGGGTAAGGAAAGGAGTGGATAAAAAGGAGATCTTCTTGGTATTCTGAAAAACTCCCAGCTAGTTATTTGGTACCCTGATATTTCCAAATAATGTCTCATTTATAACCACAAAGATGCTTGCAAACGAGTGAGGCTCATAAAGAAAAGAATCATTATGACATTTCAGCTCCTCAAGAAATGATGTCTGCTGAGTGTGTGTGTAAGGATGAACTTACGTCTAGAAAGCACAGTTTATAATGATAACCTGTGGTTCTTTCCTACCTTTACCTCAAACTGCTTGTAATTCACTTAATTTCTCTCTTTCTCAGTGGCTATAGCAATACAACTTCTTCACCTTGAAAATAAAACTGTAAAGCACAATTTTGTTTCTCTTGAAAAGCAGTGTAGTATGCATTTGTTGAGAATCAGTTTGGGATTCATGGACTGAAAGAACTTTTTTCCTTTCTTTTTCTCCTTCCCATAAAAATTATTTGCACTCCTGACCCCTCTTCCATCCTCCTCATGTTCTAGTTGCTTGTCAATATATGAACTCTTGGATATGGCAATGTTTCATGCAGGGCCACTGCACTATTTGTAGCTTCTCTGTGATTAATATTCTGTCATTTAAGTCCAGTCCTGTGTTCCTAATGTCAAACTGGTTTTGTTCAATATGATCAGAAAGGTAGCATATGTTTCCATGTTGAGTCCCACTGCCATTTCTGGAGGTATCTCCTATTAATCAAGAAGGCTACTTTGTCATAGTGCAGCTAAAGTTATCACCAAACTTTAAGTACAAAGTTTGAATAATAATGACTCCTCTTTTGCTAAATGGAGTTAACACAGATGAATAGCTTTCCTGATGGTTTATTATATCAGTCTTTCAGAACATTGACTGATTTGTTTTTATTACCATGAAAGCTTTTGTCTTATGAAAATTACTTGGGACCACAGGTCAATGTTTTTCATGTCACATTTCTATAATAAGTACATTGCTTTATTATACTTTGTATTCTGCCACTGCAACCTGTATGTCAGTTAAATTTATTTGTCATGATACCACTGCCAGGCTACCATTAAATTGTTAAAGGATATTCAGGAAATGTTGTTGCAGTAACCTTTAGAGGAAGACATATGGAAATGGACTATAACTGTTAATTAACATTTCGAACCACAAACCTTCCAAAGTATAAGGCCTGGTATGGATCACTACACATGAGCAGAATACTTAGAGGGATGATGATCATGCTTTTCCTGAGACAACAGATGCTTCAAGTTCAAATTGCCTATCTATCTATTTAAACTAGGAGACTAAACTGTTAAAGAACAAAAATGAAGTCTAGAGAAAGATTGAAATTTATGTCTCTCTTCTGTCCATCCACACCAATCTCAAAAATAAAATGGCCTGTAACTCTTGTCTGTCTCAACAGTGTTTAAAAATTGCAGCTCACAGAAGAACAGAGAGCATAAGGGATGCATAAGAAAAGAGAACCCATGGGAAAAGCTCCTGAGGTGTTTCAGGTTAAGCTGAACCAGGGATCCCAAGTCTTGGATACATCACACTCCCCACTGGAGAAGGCAATGACAGAGAAGAGGTTGCTGTCTCTAAGCTAACATGCTGTGATGCTGCCCAGACATGTCCTGGGAATAAAAAGTTGGACTGCTTGCAGATAGGCTGAAGCTGGGGAGGATTAAACTTTCCTGCTCCAGACACTGTGATCTTGAACAAGATTGGTATGTTAAGGGATATTTAGAACATTAATTGTTCATGCATCAGAGCTGGTCAGAATTCCTGAAGCTAGAGTTCTTAATGCTGATGCCATAGTAATATAAGTAGCTGAAGATGACATAATCCATCACTGTTGAAGAAAGAGTCTCACTGCTTTTCTGCCTGTTAAACTTTGATTTACATTGATTCCCTGACATGGTTTGGTGTGGGGCTGCACAAATCCTTGTGGCAGCATAAACTATCATAGGAACATGCTGGATTTTTGAAGGTGGGAGAAACAGGGAGCTGTGTGTACCAAAACAGGTTTGGAGTTACAGTGGGAACAGTAGTCCCAACAGGCAGCTGCTAACAACATGGAATAGGGATAAAAATAGAGTGAGGTTGAAGCAGGACATGTGCTTGTAGCCCAAGCAAGTATGGTTAGGTGAAAATATACATGGGTAAGTATGATATGTGTGAAAAGCAAAATGATAGACAATGAAAGGAAATCCACAGGCTTGAGAAGACAGAATTGTTTGCTCTGAAAGGAATGATGTTGTCTATCAAATCTGGCAGAAAGCCCCAATTTTGCCAGGTTTGATCTGCCTGACCTCACTGTATGTAAGCCTAAGCTGCGCAACAATCTGAAGAGTGTAAAAAATGGGAGGGGTCAATTGAATACAAGTTTTTTTTCCTGTGGACACTAAGGTAACTGGAGTAAATTGAAAATTTGTGGTGAACTCAGACAACAGACTGATGGTTGAATCAAAGTTTTTGTACTTTCCTAAGCATTAGATTTCATAGATGGCACTGTGAATTCTGGTTATGTACATGTGGGTAGGTAGCTATTCTCACAGCACCTCTCCAAGTATTAGCTTGTTTTCCTTCTTTTGGGTTATTGCCTGGCACAAACAGTATAAAATAGGTTGCAGGAGCTCAATAATCAAGCTTAAAATACTCAGAGAATGCAGCATTAGAATTACATATTTGAGAGGAAAAACTATTTAAAGATAGAAATACGGGACACCAATATAATTATTGTTTCCATTGTTCCATTGTTCACTGTTGTCTCACTAGGTGAAAACTAAAACAGAGGCTTTGGAAAGAACTGCAGTGTATCTTTCATGCAGGTTCCTTCTCACTACAGTGTATTTCAGCATCCAAAATTACACTTCTGGAAAGGTTCTTCCTACTTAATCCGCTGCTTTCATTAGAGTTGTTCTTTTTCATTATTCCTTATAAGTTTAGGGCTAATCAGCAAATATCAAAATTTCTTGCTTTTCTGAAAGCTGTTTCTCTATGAAACAAGTGTGGATGTCCACAAGTTCTTCTTGAGTTTTGGAGTAGCAGTAAACCCCTAACTTGTTTAAGTATTTGAAGTTTTCACTTGGCTTGGATGAAATAAAATATATTGTAACATAGACATAGAAAAAGAGAAATTGCTTTAAGGAATATTCCAATGCAGTTCACTAACCATCAAGTATTGTTCTACTTCTCTGAGCTTAAATCTCTACTGACATGAATCTTTTATATCCTGCAGTGCAAGTTGTACTACTTGGATAACTAATACAGTTAAAGCAGAGATTTCATTAGACCTGAGAAAGTTTGGAATTGGTTGTGATTGTTGAGCAATTGAGTCTCCACTTTGTGGCAGTGGAAATTTTTTATGTTTTAATAAAAAAATATTCTTGAATGTATTCCTGAACTTGATTTTAGCCATCACTAGTTTAAAAAAAGAAAGAAAACGTAATTTGAAATGTGTTTTTGAGACAGCAAGACAGCAGTTTGAAGGTATATTTTCTGTGTAGTAGTACATGTTGGTTCCTCTTTTTATCTGTGGCTTTTAATGTGAGTTTATTAGCATGGAAATTAGAATGATGATGTTAAATAAGATGAGCAGACAATGACAGAAGAATAAAGGGGAATTGTGACAGTCACAGAGGCAGGTCTAACAAAACCATGGCCAAAGGTTTTCTGTATCTATATATAGTACTGTGCCAAATTCAGCAACTGCTACAGTGGGGATTCTGTAACATGATGTGTCAAACAAGGAGGCCCATGGGAAAGAAATATATATGGACTGATTCTTGAGCATTGCAACTGTTTATGGAAATTATGTGTACTGAAATATGACATGTTTTACCTAGAGTAGGACAAAACATAAATATTGAACATTTTATTTGTTTAAAAAACATACTTGGGCCTATCCTAAAACCAATCATGTTTTTACCCCAAAATGTGCCAAAAAGATTAATTTATTTTGCTTAGAACTCCAAGGTGATACTTTGATGAACTTCATGAGGTTTCTGCTGTCCTGTTTCCTGAGTTTATTAGGGTCCCTATGTATTGGATTGTGGCTTGGTATCTGTTGTAGCCATCATTTCCCTAAAATGGACATATGTTAGCCTTGTTTACACTCATTAGGGCCCTCCTCTGATTGCTGCAGTTTTCCCCAGGTGATGGGCAGTAACCTCACAGTCATGCTAGAGATCTCTGTGGACAACTAAAGGAGCCCCTTACACTGAGTATGTCCAGTCTGTAGGCAGTTCCTGGACTACTGCTCCCCTGCTGATGATTGCTCCTCTTCTTTGCAGAAACACAAAGGTCCAGGAGCAGCTTTTACCTGTGAAGACAAAGGCAAGAAAGGCATTTAACCTTTTCAGTGCAAGTTCTCTGCCCTTCAGCACACCCATGTTTTCATTGATCTTCCTTTTGCAGGCTCATGGACCTGTAGTATCCCTCTTTGTGAAGTCTTTGAGCACCAGATGGTTATGTCTTTCCTGATTTTGTCCCAAAACATTAAGTTGTAATTGTTTACCTCCCTTTTCTTGCTTAAATTCTTGTACATTCACTTTTTGCATTTTAGCCATCATGAGTGTCATCAGGCTTCCTAAGCTAGATGACACTTCTCTTTTTTACCTTTTTTTGAGTTCATGGTGTTTTGCCTGTTGCAAATATCCTGTAAATAGCATCTTGTGCAGTCTTTTTCCCATGACTTGGTTGGAAAAGAGGAAACAGTCTGATAAAGAAAATTTCAGTATAAACAACCTGTTTGACAAAATTGTAATAAAATGCAAAAGTTATTAACAGAAATTGTAGGGCTACTTCCTTTAACAAAAAATGTTTTACTGCTGTTGATAAAATGATGTATTTTTTCTTATTCAATTTGTTTGTTATTAATCTCTTCTCTCCCCACTATCCATAGGAAATGAATACTGTGTACCCAGACAGCCATAAACCTTCAGCTGCAGACCACTGACAGAAGTCTGTAGACCACCAGTTTGGGAAACCTCTGCTTTAAACTCTAAATGATTCAACATTTGTGTAAGTCAGACATATTCTGCTATTATATAACTAAATAATTTTATATCCATGTTCATTGTAATGCTAAGAGATTCAGACAGTGTATGAACTGTTTACTCTTGCAAATGGTCTCTCTAATAATAAGGTGAACAAACTGAAAGTGTTTGTGAACTCTAAATATGGCCTTAAAATGTGCAGGAAAAGCTGTGTGCTGTTTGCAGGCTGTTAAAGAAATCCTTGCTACAGTGACATGTTTTGTAATGCTTACATGGTTTGAGTTGTTTTGGTTTTTTTTAACATGAATCTTTGGCTGAAAACAATATTCTAAACAACTAAGCTCCTCTTATATTGTTATTTAAGGCAAGGCTCAGATATTGTTGTTTATAATGCAAATGACTCATAGAAAGTACAGAGCTGACAAACAGAGAATTTTTTTTTTTCCCTAACTGAGTATTTCAGGAAAAGACAAATAGTGGTATTTAAATTTTTACTTCCTCTGTTTCTCTGACCTTTTTTTACTTTACATACATAGAGATACTATGGAAATGCAAAAGCATTACAAGGGGAGAAAAATTTGACTAATATAGGTTGAAGTGTTTTATGAATGGAAACTGAAACACAAGCTGTAGGGAAATCACTTAAGTCACTGCTGAGATGCATTCATCTCTGGTAGTGCATAAAAGTTAATTAACAGTGCAGTGAACTGGAGGCAATTCAGAGAGGAGCATTATTAGATGAGGATGTACAAAGAAAGTGAAATGTCTTTCAGTTTACTGCCTAAGGATGAATATCTACTAACGTCCACAAGTGACCTTGACAGCAAGGAGGAACAGTCTGACTGGGGATGTTCCTTGGGGTGTTCTCTCTGTGGGATTAATAGGATAAAAGAACAGGTGATCAGGTTGTGATGTGAAAGACTAAGGCCTTTTCCATCCTAATGTCTGGCAGCTGTTGAGGCTGCATCCGTATAGCCTCTATATGCAGAAAAGAAAACATTTTTACTGATTGAGCACACTCATATAGGGCCACCTAATGTAAATTACACTTTTCTGTTGTATATATCTCAACTGAAAGTAGAGAACAGCAAAAGCCACTGAGGACTGGATACTGAATTCTAAACTTGGATAGATTTCAAGACAAGGAATAGTAAAGCCATTGTTTCGTGTATTTAAAGCTAAACTAGAACTACTGCTTAAAGTATTTTGAGAACAGTTCTGCCCTCACAAGGGGGGGGACTTAATACTCTTAATTAATCATTTTTGACTGTATTTCTTGTTATGGGATGACAGAGTTTCCTAGTGCCAGCCCTGGATAGGCTTACAAGAGCTATTAACCTCAAACATCTATTTGCATAGACTTTCCAGGTTTTATTCTGGTTACTCCTTCGTTGGAACACTTGGTGGAAAATAGGTGATTAATCTGTGCCTGCTCCTGACAGCTGAATTTTCCTATCTTCAGTTTTCTTACCATTTTCTAGATAGATTTGGGATATGGAGTTTGTGAGCAGTAACAGGCTGCTACTGGTGTGATCAAGGACAACTAGATTTCAAAAAAATCCTCAAATTTCCCTTGATTGCATGTCTTCTGCTGTCAGCTTCTTCTCTCCTAGATTTTTCAGGATTTTCACTTGCTGTAGCTTCTCCATGCATGTTACACGAGTTCCTACGTCACTGTCAGAATTATGGGACTTTAAAATTTTAGCCCTATTTCTTCTATTCAAATGGTAAAATGCGATGGATCTATCTGCATCTTTATTCAGGTTAAGAATAATTGATATTCTAAAAAATAATTTCCAATCCAATACGTGATCAATTAATGTCTAGAAGCTCTCTTTCTCTATTGATGTCCAGAACGAAGGTTAAGAAGTGCTGCATCTTATTTTGAATATAACAAAGTTGTAAAGCTAGGAGCTTGGTCGTTGCTTGTTTGAACTAAACCCTTGCTGTATGCCTCATTGGCTAGCCAGGCATTCAAAGAGCTCACAAACAACTTGCTGATGTTTTGATGAGTGACTGAGGTCTGCAGATGAAGGTCCAGGAGAATTCCTGGGAAAGCGAGCTCTGTAGCAACTGGAAACAAAGCTGTGGTAGCTGGATGCTTTCACTTACCCGTTGTTCTAGACTGTGAGCTGGCAGTCAGTTGGCAAAAGGAGACAGAAATATATTCTGGAAAACATTTCTGTTCAAATGAGTGAAAGGATAGAGTAAAAATAAAACAAGAGTGAGAGACAGGAAGATAGCATGAAAATAACAATTTGAGTTATTGTCACAAGGGAGCATTGCACATGGCATCACATAATGCATGAGTTAATCATCACAACATTCTTTGGAAATGAAGCAGAAAAGTACAGAACATGACAAGAATTATATTCAAATGCAATAAAATCTTATTTGAAAGTTGTTTACATTTTAAAAAGTAGATCAGTAAATTAAGGGTAGGTTAAACTGGTTTGTGAAAATTCCAGGAACTTGGCAGAATTCATTCATACAGTGAAATTAATTTGAGGCTGACATATTTTCCTCCATAAGGTTGATTGCAGCAGGCTCCCCCTCACTGGAGACTGAGTCTTGTGCAGCATTCCTTAAGAAAGCAATGCTGGCAAACCAGGCTCTGACACAGTGAGTCAACTTAGCTCTTTGTACCTTACGTGGTTCCTTCATGGGTGTAATTCAGAGAAGTGCTGGCAGAGCACAGTGGCTGTGCACTGTTACCTGGACTGCAGTAGTGTGATAAACTATCACCAACCTGTGACACCCAAAGCAGACCCTCCCAGCAGTGTTTGCCATTGCTTCTGATAAGAATGTCTTCACTTTGCCAAGACTGGCTGCTGTATTTAGCAGAAAGGGGCCAAGTGGGGCTCCCCATGGGACCTCCCATCCTGGAGCTAATCTAGAAGTAACCAGGAGAGAGAGAGAAAAAGGAGAAAAAACAAGAGCAATAAAGGAAATGATGTGAGGAAGAAAAACATGAAAGCAACAGAGGAAAACCACTTAAAACAAAACAAAAGAAAGGACAGGAAGGTTAAATTCACTCCCTGGGCCAGATGCATCCCTGGAGCCTCAGCAATGCAGCCCTGGCCATAGTGGATACCCTGGTGGAGCTAAGGTATTCCCTGAAACGTGACTTTTGTCATGATGCATGATGTCATCTTCTAAAAAGGGGTTGTGTGATGTATGCTATCCAACCTTCCCTGAAAAACTAGGACCTTACAATTGATATGGGTCATGATGTGGTTATGGGACTTAAGTGCTAAGAGTTACATATACCCCTGGAATTAATTTGACTGCTGTGTACCAAAATCTAGTTTATCTCCTTATTATCTTCCAACCATTAAATTGTTAGAGCTTGAGCTGTATAAATGCTTTAAAGAAAGGCAGCTTCTAGTCACAAAGGAATATTGCAGAAAATTTGCCTTCTGAGCATGGTTATGTAACGCCCACTTATTTTAATTAGACTTTAGCTCTCAGAGTCCCACTTTACCTAAGTGGCATGATCACTGAAACACAGTAGAGATCTGTGATAGCAAATGCAATCTATCTGCTCCTTTCAGCAGTGACTTACTTCTTCTTTAATATTATGTCTCTCAGGCATGTGAGCCCCAAGCAGCTACTTGCAGTGTTGTCTATTATTAGTGCTTGCTCAGAATGGGTCTTGTTCTCCAGCAGAAGTGCAAGAAATGTCTGTGTAAGCATTGCATAGCTTTAATTCTCCTACAGAAGAGTGGTCCTCAGGGAGGAGAGTCAAATAAACAGCAGCCTAAACTGTACTCCAGGTAGCTGAACACCAGGAGCAGGACCAAACCCAATTACTCACAAAGTGATGCTGATGTTAGTGTTTTCTCAGGAAGATACACCCAGCAGAGATGAGGTTTTTTTAAGTAAGTAAATTCCAACTAATTAAAGGTTTCCCTTCCTTCCATTCCTACTTGAATTTTTTGCTTCAATAAAGTCTTTGGCAAGCATGAAAAAGGTATCGTGATTACATCCATTAACTCCTTTAACCCTGCAGCCAACTGCCTCTTCTTCTCATAGTTTTTGTGATGTGTCCTGTTGCAGAACACGGAGACCCATTTGGCCATGCACTGAATGACTACAATTTCAGTGTTCAAACCCAAAACAAAAGACGAACTGTACATTTGTTGTATGCTAAAAGGATGATTTGTGCATGTAGGTGGCAACAATCCCGTTCTGGGTTTTGGTTCAGCATTCTTGCACTTCTAACTGAGCAGACGAAACAATTTGTTTCCATGTAATCATGGCAAGTCTACAGGAAATTCTTGATAATTGTGCTATGCTTTGTTATGATGGTGAATTACTGCATATGTTTCTGCCATACTCATTAGTCTTACTTTGCAATCTTCACCCTGCATGTGCACTGACATAAATTGGACATTGAGATTAAAAGGCAGTGTCTTCATGAACCAGATTGTTTTAAGGTCACCTTTTTTATCTTATTTTCTGACATTAGTTGCCCTTTCAAATCTGAAAATGGGAGGCATCATACTTTTTTCTCTCACTGTCTGATTTAGAGACTGAATACTTTATAAAACATGCCATCCCTTAGTAAAAAAGCAGGAACTAATTCCAAGAATAAGTATCTTACAAAAACAAACAAAAAATCCTATCCTATGTATAGATAAAACAGTCTTGGAGCAATAGGAAGTGTGGGCTGTGCCTGGAGAGATGAGATATAGCTGATAAAAATTCAGGAGTACATAGATTGGTAGGGGAATTTAAATAAACCTGTTTAGGGAAAGAGAATAAGCAAGGTAATAATCAAATGATACAACCCTTAGTGAGCATTTGCAGCAGTTTGTTTCACCGAGTGGATTGTTTACTTCTCAGAGCAGTCACTGCAGTCAAGCAGGAAAAGAAATGCAGTCGAGCATCTGCTACATGTCTTCTTTTCTCAGTGGACACTACAGTTTTTGCCAGACATGACGCATACACACAAGAGGCACGTTGGGAAGAAGCTCAAAGTACTCGCTCAGTCATCTGGCAGTATCTAGTCTAAAAGAATAGCTAACCAGCAAATGGATAAGTTATATCAGGAACTATACCTGTGTAAACTGCATCCATAATCATGTTTATTATGGTCAATTCCTACAAAAATGCTGCAGTGGAGAAGTTAAAAGGAGGCTAAATGCAGAGATCACTTGAGTAATAGGATTGTCTGAACTTTTTTAAGGAAATTGGTCAGGAAACTGATATTTACACAACATTAAGCTGTTGGAAAAATTACCATTTTTTGTTTAGATCTCTTAATAAAAGGCAACTTCTCTTTTGTCAAAAATGGACTGTCAAAACGTGAATATGTGTTTCTACATAGATATGCTCTCTCAGTGCTTCTTGTGTCTTTGGTTGCCTGATGTTTCAATGTATCAAATTTGTGGTGATCTTGCAGTGAGGGGCTCACCACAGGTCTGAATATACTTAAATACTCAAAGGTTAGTATCTAATGCCATGTCTGCCCAAGAATCTGAAGCACAGGCCAGTTCCAGCTTGGATCATAGCCAAGCTTGCCATGTACTGAGCTTGCATGAATAAACTGAGAGGTGTGAATTTTTAGTTCAAATGTTATCCTGTGATAATGTGTCTAAATGCACTGCGAACCTGAGGTGACATAAAACGTGGAGTTAACTTATGACCATCTAAATCTGATTATATAGCTGCGCCTTAAAATGACCCTTAAGCCCAAAATCACTCTTCTATAACTCTTGTGAAAGTAATTGCTGGTGCTTTCTGCTTGACTGGTTCTGAAGACAGAATATGCAATGCATCCTTGTACTCCTAAGGAACATGTATGAATGAGCTTGTGCTGCGCTTTTCTCTTGTCAGTCTCTTGAATAGGAGGGAAACCATAATAAGCTACTTCTTATGAGTGCTACGTATACTGTGGAAGTATCACGACCTTTCCAGATAAAGCGGTTCAAATTCCTAAATTCCAGAGATTCAGCTGACAACCGAGTTGCCTAAATTTGTTATGCCTACCTGCAGGAGTCTGTTTGTGGCCTAAAGACTTGCTTCAGTCACCCCCACACAGGAACTGCTGCCATTTCAGATGCCCTGGAGTATGCAAGGCACCTTGACAGCTCTGCAAGATGTATTGCCAACAGGACAGACAGGTTATGCTGTCCATCTCAAATGGCACTGGCTCCTTCTGTGTGGGCAATGGATTGAGCTCTCCGTATCAAAGCCCTTATTAGAGTCAATAAAGATCAAGGCTGGATTCACTGGAGCTGAGCGAATGATTCAGCTCTGCAGCTGCTGGTTCCCTTGGTTGGGGTGAACTGAATTGTGCACTAGGTTGTATTGGCTGGATTACTGCTGACTGCAGCAGGCAGATGTGTGCCTGCCTAAATGTAGATAACTGTGTTTAAGTAGCCTAAACACAAAAATAGTTTGAATGGTCAGGAATTAAGTTTTGGAATTTGAAAGGATAGCAGCAGAAGCTTCTTTTCAGAACCAATACAGAGCAATCAGAGTACCTATGAAGTTTAAAGGCCTCGTGGGTGTTTTTCCTATGGCAGTTTATAAGGGGAAACAGTTATTTACCTGATATAAAAAAATTAACATATAAGGCAGACCAATTAACAAATGACCTGTCAGACAGGTTCCCAAAGAAAAGCAGAGTCTATCGCTTTGTGGTTTTTAAATGCTAGAAGACACACTAATGATCGATGGGATGTTTGCAAGAGGTGAACTGGAGCTAGATAACATCACCACAGTTTTTGGCTGCTCTGATCCCAAAAGCTTTGTGGGGCAAGATTTCCCATTCCTCATTAATGAAGAGTTAAAAGGGAGGAGGTGTGCTATTTCTTTCAGTAATAGATTTTTCAGGTAGTAAATGCTGAGCTTTATGTGCTGTTTCTCTGCTACAGGGCTGGCCTTGTTGTACTGAAGACAGAGGTGCAGTAGCATTCACATGTGCAAAATTTAATTACTCTGATTTATCAAGCAATTATTTTTCCTACTAGTTTTATTTAACTGTGGGAGATCTCATCCTTTCTTTGAGCGTAATGAGTGCATTTGCTTCGGGAAGCAATTTGCCATTCACAGATGAATTCTCTTTAACAGTGACTTTGCCTTTATTTTTCATTTTCAAATGAAATTACATTCTCAATTTGTTAGTAAATTTGAGCAGCAAATTCCTTAGTTTATGGGAACAGTGAATTCTTTATTGCATGATGACAGAGCTTCTTCAGGAAAGCGATTCCCATCAAAAGCTTCTAAAATTGATAAGCCATGCTGGTGGAAGATGGAAATTTTGAGTTTGAGCCACTAGGCTGGAGAAGATCTCATATTCAGAGTTCCTATAACCTGCATGAGAGCACTTGACTTCTAATCTATAACATAAATTATAATCACCACATCCATTTTTCAGCCATTTAAGTGAATTAAGGAGTGTTCTGTTTCAGAACAGAAACATTTATATCAAGTACATTATATCCAAAGTACTTGATATAAATACCAATGTCCAGGAGATGGTTTGAGTCTCTAACTGTCAGGCTTGCACAAGCTTTTAGCTCAAAGTTTCGATAAGGGGACACCATGTCATCTTGTTACTATTACCTCTGGTTAATATAGTGCTTGCTTTGTGATTCTCACTCCCATTTAGAAGTATCTATCTCTTCCTTGCATCATGAGGAGGGTTTGTTTGTAGTGTCTATGTCTGTGGTTTCTTCTGAGGGATCAGATAAATCAAAGGAGGTGAATCTTATTCTGAAAATACAGGCTCTCACAGAGAAGAGGGTTAGTTAGGTTGTCCTGCTTCTGCTGTCATGGGTTAGCAAGCATAGTCCCGGAAGTGATGTTCTTGCAAAGGGGTGCTTACAGCTTCCTCTGTGACCTAACAGAGCCTATCAGATGGCCAGTTTGAATATGGACAATTCTTTAAGCCACTTAAAGTTGTGACCGCCTCTGTGATCCACACTTAAGAATAGGAAACTCCCCCCATAACTCTGTCTCATTTCTGGTGTTGGGACAGGTGGCTGTGGGCCCCGTGCTGGGGCCAGCGGGCCCAGCCCAGGCCCTGCTTGGGCCAGGCCGGGCCGGGCCACGGCCATCCTGGAGCCAATGGGCCTGTTCCATCCGTGGAACCCCCCACCACAGCCCTGCTGTGGGCAGCCGGAGCAGCTCGGCTCCCCCCCGCCTCCAGGGCGGCCAAGATTCAGCTGAAGCTGCACCGATGTCCGGCAGAGATCATGTGACCAACAGCGATAAGCGACATTCCAGCTGCCAGGCCTAGGTGAGATTAACCCTTTTAGTGCTGTGAAGAGCTGAAAACCTGAGGGAAGAGAAACAGGAAATGCTTAAAGCTGAAGTTCTGTTGTAAAGCTATGATGTATCAGAGTACCTGTTGTAATTTCATGAAGGCATGGGGGGTGGAGCGTTCAACTTGTACTTGTGAGCAAAAGCACCTGCGCTGAGATAGGCAGATGCTGACACAGCTGTAATTTCATAAGAAGTTTGAACAGGGAGAGATGGAAGCGATGAGGACTTTTGCTCCAAATGGGAAAGGAGAAAACCTCAGTTCCTAGAGATGCTCCCAGAGATAGTCCTAAAGATGAAGATGAGGAAGACCCTTTGCTCCCAGGGAAGGAGAAGGGCCTCTGTTCTTAGAGATGAAATGCTCTCAGAGATGGGTGAAGAGAACTTTTGTTTCTGAACGGCTCAACCTTAAAGTTGTACCCCAAAAAACTTCAAGAGTGGACCCTTGAAAGCAGTTGTGGGAAAAGCTGTGGGAAGGGACTCACATGCGAGCAGAGAACCAACCCGGGCGGCTGTCTCGTTGTGTTAATGTTTTCATAGCATGGGCAAGAGAGACTCCTCTTCCTAAATGGACTGAACAAGGTTATTATGGAAGTGGTAACAGACTGAACATCTCAAAGGTTGTCTTTTTACATTGTCACTGGGAGAAGGGAGGAAGATGGGGGGAGGAGAAGTGTTCCAAAGGTGTGGTATAATTTTTTTTCCTTCTTTTAGGTCTGTTAATAAACTTCTTTATATTCTTTCAAGTTTGGTGCCTGCTTTGCGTTTCTCCAAATTCTTATCTCACAGAAGGTAAACAGTAATGAGTATTTTGGACCAAACCACTACACTAAATTGGTGTTTCCACCCAGTTACAAACCCAACCTGCTACACTGGGGATAAAGGCAGGCCTTCTTTTTCAGCATTTAAAAAGAACCATTACTG
The DNA here is from genome assembly GCF_017639235.1 of Corvus kubaryi. NCBI lineage: Eukaryota > Metazoa > Chordata > Aves > Passeriformes > Corvidae > Corvus > Corvus kubaryi. Next base: position 22,339,460 of record NW_024582054.1, read on the forward strand.
AAGAACTCTTATTCACAGAATGGTTGGGTTTATATCAGTCAAAGATGTGACCTATATATGTCACAACTCCAGATTTCAATGGTGAGGGCCTAGAATCTGACAGCAGCCTCACTGGGCTGTGGAAGCTGATTCCTCCTGGTTTTGCCTCCATTCCCTGTCTTTCTTTGCGCATTGAACATCTTCCAGTATTTTGTCTACTTTTCTTTTTAGCATATTCCATTGGAAACTTCTCTTTTTCTCATTTTAAATTTAATATTATCCATTCTAAACTATTGTGCTAAATTGGTCTTTATTTCCAATTCACGTGGAGCATCTCATCATGTTCTCCATTTTACCAAACCACCTTCTACTTTTTTGTATCACTGCTTATCACATACATACAGGGTTGCATCTCCCAAGATCTGTAACTTTCACCAGATTCATTTTCCACACTCGTAACAGCAGAAAACAGCCTAGTTTTCATTTGAAAAGCAATCCAGTTGGAACAAAAATAATTAGGATACATCAGAAAAAAAAGCCGTGTGGACTGTTACAGGAGAGAAAATGCTCTTCACATGGAATTTTCTTCTTTTCATTCTTGAATGCTTGAGAGTTTTCGCTTGATTCACAGTGATAAGATGCACTTAATGTAGTTGCAATCTAGAAATCACAGGATCTCACAGAATCACAAGAGCTGAAACTAGAAGGGGCCTCTGGAGACTGTGCAGTCCAAACCGGTGCTCAAAGCAGGGTCAACTGCAGCATATTGCTCAAGGCTGAAGATTCTATAACATCTCTGGGCAATGTGTTGCAGTATTCAACAGTATTCAATTAATCTGTTTATAATGTCTGGATGGTAAGGCCAGAAGAAAGCATTAGAACCCTGTAGTTTAATCTCCTTCAGAAAAAAAAAAAATAAAGACACTGTCAGTCATTTCTGCATAAAGCCACATATATTATCTGTTGCAAGACAGTATATTTCATAGGAAGGGCTTGTATCTCCAAATGCAGCTAGAACTGAGACTCTACAACATCCATTGATGATTTGTTCTAGCAGTTATTTGCCTCTGCAAAATAGAGAGAGAAAAACCTGAAAGGACACAGAAAATAAAACAGGAAGAGACCCAGGATGCCAACTCCCTTAATCTGAAGCTGCGTCATTTATGCCTAAGCATTTTTTGATAGGTGTTTGTCTATCTTTTCCTTGATAAACTCCAGTGATGGAGACTGAGCTGTTTTGTGAACAACTTTGGTTGTGCAAAAATTTTTCCAAGGCCTGGCTTTGAATTTTCCTTGTTAGTATTTATGTGTGAAACTTCTTGCTTTATCCCAAGTGTTCATGGAGAATTGCTTAGTGTCTTCCTTACAGCTACTTTTTTCACATCTGAAAACTGTTAAAGTTCCTTTCAGATTTCTTTCCTTTAGATTATATGACCCATTCAACTCTTGAACAATATTTTATTGAATTCTGTCATTCGTTCTGCTCTCTTAACTCCTTTCAGATGACCTAGACTATTCTCAAGGAGTAGTGCTTGTAACTGAGAACCTACTCCAGTGGATGCTGTACCAGCTCTTACAGCCAGCCTTTCATTTAGGCAGTAGGTTTGCTTTTGGCAATGTTATTGGCATGTGCTCATATCTGATCCATTTTAATCCTTAGATATCTTATAGCAGAGCAGATCTGTCATTTCCTATCCTCTATCTGTGTAGTGTAATTTAAGTGTAGAACTTCTTTTCTTTTCCCTCTAATATGAATCCTGGTTTTGCAGGAATATTCTTTAACCTTTTAAGATTATTTGGACTTCTACTCCTAGACCTTTCAGTGCTTGAAACTTCTGCAATTTTGGTATTATCTCTGTATATACTATTACATTATATCTATAATGTCATATAAGTGATTTATGACAATATATTATAATATCAGATTCTGCAATATTGTATTTAAATATACTTTCATTTTGAATGGAATATCCTAAAATAGTTGTTGATGCAACTTCCAGCTCTGAAAGTCATAAAGTTGCATATTTGTTGAAATCAGGACAGCCTACCACATAAAAGTCAAGTATATACTTACTATGCTTTTTTTATGTTCTTCCTTGACAACTGCTAGTGGCTTCTGTCAGAGAAAGGATACTCAAATCAGTGAAGTTTAATTTTGACTTATAGAATCAGAGCATCATTTACAATGGAAAGGGCTCCCGAGATCATTAAGTCCAGTCATCAACCTAGCACTGTCAAGCCATCCCCTAAACCATATCCATAGCACCACTCCACATGTCTTTTAAATACTTCCAGGAATGGTAATTACACCACATCCTTGGACAGCTTGTTCTAATGCTTGACCACGCTTTTGGTGACGAAGCTTTTCCTAATATCCAATCTAAACCTCCCTTAGTGCAACTTGAAGCCATTTCCTCTCATCCTGTTGCTTGTTACTTGGGAGAAGAGACTGACCCCCACCTGGCTAGAACCCCTTTTCAGGTGGTGGTAGAGAGGGATAAGGTTGCCCTTGAGCCTCTTTTGCTTCAGACTAAACAGCCCCAGCTGCTTCAGCTGCTCCTCACAGGACAATTGCTCCATTGCCCTTCTCTGGACACGGTCCAGCACCTCAATGTCTTTCTCATTGTGAGGGGTCCAGAACTGAACACAGGATTTAAGGTGTGGCCTCATCAGTGCCAAGTACAGGGGGACAATCACTGCCCTGGGCCTGCTGGCCACACTATTGCTGACACAGAATTCCAGGATGGCACTGGCCTTCTTGGCCACCTGGGCACAGCTGGTTCATGTTCAGCTGCTGTCAACCAGCACCCCAGGTCCGTCCTTTTCTGCTGGGCAGTTTTCCAGCCACTCTGCCCCCAGCCTGCAGAGCTGCAGGGGGTTGTTGTTGACCCAAATGCAGGACCTGGCACTTGGCCTTGTTAACCTCATTGGCCTTGACCCATGGATCCAGCCTGTCCAGATCCCTCTCCAGAGCCTTCCTACCCTTCAGCAGCATGACACTCCCACCCAACTTCACGTTATCTTGTGACCAACAACTCTTCTTGTGACCCATTGTTTTTGTCTTATTTTTCACTGTTACACCTTAGTAAATCTGATCTCATACAAAGAATTAGATTAATTTACTATGATTTGATATTCAAAGGTCCATGCAGGCAATCATGACTTTTCTGTCTTTTAGGTGTTTTTGAATGGTTTGCTTGACTCTTCATTGCAGGATTTTTCTAAAATTGAAAGTAAGCTGAGTGGTTTTCTCTCCTCTAGCCTGTCTATCCTCTCTTTTCCTTTTTTCTTTTTTTAATTAAATGTAAGAGTGGCGTTTCTAAGTTTTGTGGAGCCTAATTTATTTTTGACAGGTTTTCAAAACATAATCATTTATCATCCACGGGACAAAAGGCAGGCTTAAGGAAAATACCTACAGAGAATTTCCACTGAGGCTATCTTAGAACCTCTCATTTACCTATTTTCCAATCTGTTTGTCACTGTTCTGGTTTTATTATTCATCTCTATCTCTGCAGCTCATTTTCTCAGCTGTAAGATCACAGTTGACATTTTTAGTGATGATGGAAGCAAAGATGACATTAACACTGTGACCTTCTCAAGATTCCTGTTGAGGAACAGGCTAGCATTTTTTAAAATATTCTAATACTAATAACATAAATATGCAGTATTTTCTCCTACTTGTCACTATGTTTCGCCTTTCTCACTTTATTCCCAGACTGCTGACACTCTAGTCCAGGATACTTTGTGCCTATGAATTGTTCTTTTTTGCTCCTTTTGTTTGTTTTAATAGCACTACCAGCTCTCTCCAATTCCTATTCCCCTTTTTACTGACATTATGTAAAAATCTAGCACTGCCACCTCCAAGTGTTTATTGCACTCTGCTGTCCTAAGCTCCATGATTTATGATGTTTGTGTTCTCCCTTCGAACCGTCTGAGGCTTGTTAATTCTGTCATCTATTTCATGGTCACTCTGACAGGTTGCTTTGCGTCTGCACAATCTCAACCTGTTCTTCCAGGCTGGCCAGAAACACAATCAGAGGCCCTTTCCTTTACTTGCTTTCTTTGCCTTTTGTAGAAATGGATATGTCACCATAAAACTTTGTTACCAATGTGTTCCTGTTTCCCTCCTTTCCAAGTGGTCTGGATGATGAAAGAGTCCACCTCAGACCTGTCCTGTGTTCTTCATACTTTTGCTGGTGGCCCAGAAAATGCATCGTCCACCTTATCTTTGTGACCAGACTCAAAACATGACAATGTCCTTTTACCTTCAACATTTTAGCAGGTTTTTATTCCTACATCACCTGGATTCAGAATAATATCAGTTATCTTTGATACACAGAGAATATGTCCTTTGTTTTATTTTTCATTGAGAGCTGAACAAGATATGTAGACTTATGTCTGCTAAATAATTAAATTAGGCAGTACTGAAGCATTCAAAGCCTGGTACCTTCTGAGTCAAATTATTTGTTGGTATAAATCCCATGACTTCAATATGGTTTCTTAAGCAGAAGATGACCTGTATTTTCCCCTTGAAAATGGACAAAAAATACATTTATTTTCTTAAAACCTGAAGTTAAGTTTTGATTTGAATTTAGGAAATCATGAAACATTTGGACATATTTTATGACCCATGTAATTATTATTTTAAATGTTATAGCCAGGGTAGTTCATAGACCAGAAGTAGTATTATTGCAGAGAAAAATAAACAAGACTGTGAGAGCAAAGACAGAACCCAGTACAAATAAAATCACTTTTCAGATCTTGTGGCTACTAAATTATAGGGCAATGAGGATTTCCCTTTTATATGATTAATTCAGATTTTAATAAGTAAGTTCTTCTGTAAAACTGCAGTCAATTTTTCATCATTAATGTAGAAGTTCAAAAAAGTATTCTTTCTCAAGATGAAAGGGGAAAAAAATATAATATTTTTGACTTTCTTAAACCTATCTCATATGACGGATTTATGTAATGAAAATAATATAGAAATTCCTTTGACTGTGACAGGAAATACAAATCAAGTGAATGGAAATGCAGTTGCACTGAAATAAAGACATTTCAGAAGATAATGGGTTCACTACAAAAGGGTCTTCTGTTAAGTACTTCCTATAATTCTGTTTTCAGTGGAGCACCTGACGAGAGACAGGCAAAGATGCGTGTGGATAGATCATGTTTTTGTTCACTGGTAGCTGAAGATGTATTAGGGCTGTAGGCAAACCTAATGCAGTGAGGGTTGGAAGGACGGAAAATTTTTTGTCCAACCTGGAGTACTGTTTCCTGGTTAGTACAAAACCAAAAGAAACCAAGAAGAACCTACATAACTGACTTACTAATGCTTTAGATCTAATTTAACACGTTTGGCTAAAGGGGAAAGATTATCCAGCCACAGTGATTAGAGGCATAATACCCAGAAAGATCAATCAATTGTGTCTTCTGGGTCTCAAATGTCATCAGGAAAGGTCTACTAAGTTGTGCAAAGGTTTGTTTAGTTCTATATTAACTTTTTACCATTTCAAATAAATTTTCTGGAAAAGAGAACATTGTGCCAGGGAGAACATTTTATGGCTTAAAGTGATCTGTTGACTGGAATCTCAGAAACACATGGAAAGGATGACCTAGGAATCAGCCACATCTTACCACAGCTTTGAAAAAGGTATTCAGACTCAGTGCTGGTGTCTGGGCTTGTGGGTTTGCACAGCATCTTGTGCAAAGAATTATAGATGAAGATTCTTTCATTAAATTCAATGATCTGATGTCAAAAATATTTCTCAAGGAATACAAGAGATAATCTTTAGTAATGACAGTAGGCCTGAACACATAATTACTCGTGTTGCCTTGTATTACTCCTTGTGGGAATTTCTAAATGTTTCTTCTTGCAGTCATAAAAGAAAAAAATAAACCCTTTGTTTTCTTGTAAATTTTTTTCCCTGCACTGTTGTTTTTTTAAATTTTAATTTTTATTTTAATAAAACTTGTGAGTATAATAGGAAGAAAAATGGGGGGGGGGGCAGAAAATTCTGGCAATGTTATTCTCAGAATTGGTGTTTTATTACATTTCTATGCAGAGGTACAAATTCCCAACAGCAAAGAATGAAAAAATAAGGAAAATTTCCCAAAGGTCATAAAACTGGAGCAAAATTTCCAATGCCTGCAAAAGCATCACCCCAGATAGGCAGAAGTGTGTCTCAAATAGGCATCTACCTTTTTATGTGGAAGTAATTGATTCATACTATTTAAAACCTGTCCTAACTGGAGAAAAATGGTAATTCTCACTTGAATTCACAGAAGTCGATCTCAAAAAACATGTTCACAGAGCAGCAGATACCTCAACTGAAAACATCTTCAGAAATTCCATTTTAGAGCACTTCAGTAAAGCCCTTCTCTATGTTAGATCCTCATCCCTGTTCTTTTTAACTGAAGTATATCTTATGCCTCATGTGCACTGGATATCAAATTCAGGAATTACATAATTTGCTACAAGAGAAATGAGTGACTGCCTTAAGGGGTCATCTCCCATTCTGCTACTTCACAATAAATCTGAATGAAATCCTATTACAATGAAAGTAGTCACTAGAGGGAAATAGAACAGAATTTTGTCTCTAAATTTTAATGCTGAAACAGGAAAACTAAAAGTCACCATTCTAAAGGTGCTTTTGGTGCATCTGCCCTACTTTACAGTAATTTAGAAGTTCATAGATTTCCTGAAATTGATCAATTATTATTTTTTTATTTAAATGCAAAAACCTAGAAAACCCTTTATAATCATTTTTGAGAGCATGGGAAATTCCAGACTAGAGGAAAAAAAAAAGATTTATTTGCTATAATTTCCTCAAGCATAGGCCAACAGAATTGCTAAGATGAAATTTGCTTGTTGCCTTATTCTTTGTAACATGCCCTTCTGATAGAAAACCATAGAGCTTTCCAGTTGTTGATGGGCACGGCATCTCTGCTGTGTGTTGAGTTAGGCTATGCATAATATGAACTCTAAAACTGTTAGATTGATAGAGGGTTTTTTTTTAGGAGCTATTCCTTTTTTTTTTTTTTTAAATAGGAAAAATAACAGTTTTTTTTTTTATATAGGAAACTCATATCAGCATTTCAAACTTTTCTTTCTTCTTATCTAAGAGGTATTCTCTTATGATTTATTAAGAGGTATAGAGCATGTATTCTGCTAAAACTGTAGAGAAATCAAGTACTGTAACAATGAAATATTGTATGAAAGGATAGAAAAATATTTATGCAGATTCTTGTGGAATTTTTATGTGTTTGCTGCATATAAATTAGCCTTATAACTTCACCAAGGAGAGACACGAATAAATAAGTTCTTAGAGCAGAAAAAGTTGAAGTTTTATATAACTTGCTGAAGGACAAAGCTGAAACAAAAAAGATAACAAAACAAAGTGGAAAAATATCTATTTTATTTGTTATGAATACCACTGTGGTTTCTGATATTTACATACTTGAAAGTGTAAGATTTGTGAGATGAACAGCATTCTAAGAAATGGGCGTATTGGAGGAAACATTTCTGTAAATTTGATATGAGTGAGGGTTCTCTCCTTGTTCTGGATTTCATCACAAAAGCTTTGCGGAATTCTGCTAAATACTAACTTATTAAGAAAATTTTGCAATACAGTATAAATGAGAAAAGAATTTGGTTTATTTTGTTCAGCTTGAAACAGTTTAAATCAGAAATAAAATGATCACCCATGCAATGGTATTGTACTTTATGAGATTTGGTTGGGAAAAGTTTGTACAGCAGATTTTAAAAAGAGAAATACCATGTCAGAGATGAAATAAATTACAGAACTAGGTATTTGTTCTTGGTATGTGTTCATACAAATTATTCTTCACTCTATGAAACAAAATATATTTTTGTGAATATATTCCTAGTTGGTTCTCTTATTTTCATAAGCGTGTGTATAATATATTAAATTACAAAACAAAGCAACACAAAAGAGCATTAGAAGACCATTAAAGTTGCGAAGAAAAAAAACCCCAAACCTTAAAGAAGACTGTTGAGCATGCAACTTACTGTGTATCATACTAGGGTTGCGTTTATGGGCTAAAGTTTTCTAGTAAATTGCACCTTCCTCATAGATTATCAATTCTCTAAAATATGGTTATTATCCCATGACACCTCCAGTTCGTCCTTCCTCCCCACCTCCCCAACTTCACTTGCACATATTAGAAGCTGTAATTTATTAAATAGATGGGATGTCAAAAGACATGGACAAAAATTTTTCCATTTACCATAATTTGTCTGTGAAAATACTACCTGGTCTTTATTTTCTGCTGAGTTTCACGTATTTTTTTAAAATCATAAGGAGATCCCATACTGATGAAGTAGTGTATGCAAATCGCATTCAAAACTGCTACACTCATGGTTGTATTAAGATTGTATATGCAATTATAATGCTGTCGCTGACTGACTTTGAGGATCTTAATCTTCCATTTTAAGACTATTTGGTGGCAGCTGTTCAATAAAATAAGCACTTGATATATAATTTGAAAAACTTAGCAGAGAATAACATGATTATCTAAAACTGACTGTGGAAAAAATATGTGCAGTTAGAAGGAAATAAGCCTATGTAGAGAAGAAGAACTTTACAGGCTATGGTGTCATAGGAGATAATTTTTCTTCACATAATAGAAATATATTTTTCATCCAGGATTAGGTGTTATAGTACAGAGGAAAACTCACAAGTGAAGTGTGGGAATTATGTTTTTACAAAAAGGTGTAGCCTTTAAACACACATCTTCTGGGACAAAGTCATTCAACATTTATGGAACTGTTTGAGTTTTCCAACAGGTCTAGGCATGTGTCTGCAAAACAAAACCTATTAAAAGTGATTTAGTGTGACACTCCTTGTGCACCAAGACAGCCAACCCCCCCTTCACTGACTGTAGACCTCACCCTGTTCAAGCTACTGGAACAGAGCCAGCAGAGATGTGGGGCCTCCTCAGAAAGCGTCACTGCCCAGAGGCTGCTGTTGGAGAGAGGCAGATAATGTTCAGCTGGGAAATTACCGTGGAACAGCAAGCTTGGATCATGGTCTCTGGTGTCTTTGCTGAGTTAAGCTTTTCCAAAACCTTCAGCCATAATATTCAAAGAACCTTAGTCCTAATGTTTCCTGTAAATTTCAGGCTCATAATAGCATTACAAGCTAATTCAGGGACTCTGCTTACATTTTCAAGGAGCTGAAAGTATCCACCCTTTGACCATTGTTCCCCTCTAACTAATTCAGTTTAATGGTAAACAACAAAAAACATACTGTTCATTAGATCTGCTATGCTAAAAGCAAAGAAACAAGTTTTTTCTTTCCATATGTTAAGAATTCCCAATCAGACTCTAACAAGACAGCTTATAAAAGAAGTTATTTTCCAACATATGTAGGAGAAAAATATATAAAAAGAATAAGAAATTACCAACTGTGAAGTTAAATACAGAGTTTAGAAAGATGTTGTGTTAGCGCAAGAAGTTAATTCTTTAACATAAAATGGCAATAGAAAAGCTTGAGCTTTTATGGCTCCTTTGAAACCAGTTGCTAAAATATTTCATGAAATTTAACTGTTTAGGAGTATTTAGAATTCAAAACAACTCTTGTGTAAAATGTTCATGTTACTAAAGGCTGCCCAACAACAAGAGCTTAAGATGGAGTGCAGAGGAAAATACATTACTCAATTCAAACTGTAGAAATTATTTTATGTAGTTAGAAGGCAATTTCCTGAGTTGGATTTTGTCCAAGGTTCTGCATTTGTCACCTGAAGCTTATGGGAAAAACCACACGATCTTTCATGAGCACAAGTTACCGTGACCTTTGGTTTAATGCCCCAGAACAGAAGATTCAGAATATCTGCTCCTGACAAAGTGCTAGTACAGTTCAGGTATGAGTGCCTGGGTACTATTTCCTCCTTGCTTAAGTCTCTGATTTTGTTTTTCTTGGAGAAACAAGAGATATTAAAAAAATAGAATAACTATAAAAAAATCTGGTACACTAGAGACAAGTAGTGTTACTTTTCAGTGAAGATTGTGAGTTTGCAGACCTAAAACCCCCTATTTTGCAATGTATATGGTACTAGAATTTCCAAAACTGGAATTTTGCTTCCTGACTTCATAAAATGGCGGGACTCTTTAAAATTCAGTATAGCGAATGTGCAAAGCATTGTGCCAGAACCCAGTGTGATTCCAAGGATGAGGATAAAAGTTCAAACTAAAGACTGAACAACAGAATATTCTCTAGGAAAAAGAAAGAGCAAAATAAATAAGTGGCAGTCTGTGGACTGAAAAGCAAAATCTTTCTTATGAACAGAACTGTTTGACTTTAGACCGTGTTTTCCATCTGTGGATTGCAAGGCATGTTATTAATTATAATGAAAACATTGGAGTGTCTTTTTGTGGGAAGTATATGTTTTGCATATGGGTAATGATGATACTGGCCCTCATCTTCCAATACTGTTCTTGACTGTTCACTTCAAAAGCTGTAAGTTGAAATGAAATTGAGTTGTGATGATGGAAAAAATAACCAGGTTTTTGGACTGAAATCCTTTGAACCTTTCCAGATTATTTTTAAAATGACAGTCACAGGAGTGTGCTTACACAGTGAGATTGCTCATTGTGTCTAGTTAAGCCATGTTAATTAGAAATAGGACTACAGACTCATTGTGCTATTATATTCCTCTTTATATGTAGCTCGATTGATACATTATGGCTCTGTAGAGTTAATGAGTCATATGAGATGCAAACATTCTTTTTGTTCAAACAAAGTTTAAAAAATGTCACTGCACATACTCTTTGAAGTGCTCAGGAGAAAGAACTGGTCACAGGTGCTCTATAATGCAAATGTTGTATGAATGGATGACTGGGCTGCATCTTCCATATGTGATCTTTTCTTCACAACTCCAAAAATCTTCCTCATGCAATGCATGAATCATTGTGTGGTTCATTTATTTTTGTTTTATGAACCTTACAGTCTAGCATGCAGTGAGAATGACTGTAATACATTCATAATACTTAAGCACTGTCTTTTCCTGAAGGAATGCAGTCAAAGAAAAATTGAGAAGAAATAAAACAAATTCTTTCCCATCTGTTCAAGATGTGCAAAAGTAAAAATCTTCACTTACAGATACGTTTGGGAGCAAGTTGGGTACTTCTGACAAGCAGGCAAAACTGGGTCAGAGTCAAACATTGACTTCCTGAGGTTTGTTCCTACCTGAATTAACCTATAAGCTTATATTTGTAAAATATAATAGTTCCATACTTGTTGCCATTACACCCATGGTTGTAATCCCTTTCGGATTCTAGCTGGACAGTACTTACACTCATGAGGACTCAAAAGAATAGCACTTGGTGGAAAATAATGCATGATATTAAAACTGAAGCAAGGAAAAATATAAACTGGTGTGGTTTGGGGAGTCAAAAGAAGTCAAAGAGCTACCACGCTTAACTTTTCCATACTTTTGAGCTTTGACAGCTTGTTGGTGGTGACTTTTAGTTTGCAAATGGCATTGAAAGGGTGAGGCAGTATTTTCTGAAGCTGCTCCAGCTCGGATTTCAAGAGCTTAACCCAGTCCTCAGTGAGAAAGTAGTTTGGTCCTAGGTATCTAGATACCAGGCACCTATACAACATGTAGAAAACACAGAAGAATGGAAAGAATTGCCCTCAGTAAGAAATCTTAGTAAAATCTTAGTGCAGAAAGATGGCTAAACCTGTTTAAAAATATGGACAATCTAAATAATGCTCACTTTCTTTTTTTTTTTTCCAATTCTTGCCAAGGATTGGATCTTGGAGAGTAAATCAGAAGAGAATTTGACCTAGGCAGCTAATTCCATGACATGATCAAATTGCAGTTTGGGGAATCCTCTGCCTTCTTACCTGAATTCAGGATCCCAGGCTGTGTGCTTCACACCTTTGTCCTTTCTATATGAGTTTCAATGCTGTCATACATTTCCCTCTTCAACCTATACCCCAGTTCTCTCCAACCCTCTTCCTATAGATCTTTTTTTCCCCCCGACATGCCTATTTTTTAGCCCTGCTCTTAGGCTTTCCACCACTACTTTTATCCTTGAGTTGGCCTTCAATCATCCTCTTTCTGTTTCACCTCCATTTTGTAATTTATCTTTTGTTTTCAGGGTTCTGAGGGGTGATTGAGCAGTTTAGAACTTTTTTTTTAAGAGTTAATGGACTTAGCTCACTTCAGAGTGTAATGTACTTTTGGACCCTATAGAGTTCATGAAAATCTGAGGAAAAAAATGGCATTATATCGATATATCCTGGCAGCTTATTGCCGTATTTCCCCATTCATCACATGCATGATGTCTGAAAGGAATGTGTTGTAACCTTCTCTTAGTGCAGCTGAAAGACCAGAATAATTTTCCTTTGATAAAGGGTTTCTGTCCCTGAACCATGAAAAAAATTCTGCCTCTTCCTCAAGCTTGACTTAGATATTTGGGTACTTATACTGAGCACAGGATAGTAAATAAAAAGTTGTTAGTTTAGATTCATGTTGACACATGTGTTGGCATGACATAGATATGTTTAAATACAGGCTCTACTCTCTTACAGGGAACACCAGATAGCCCAATGGCAGCCTGTCCAGCTCTGCAGTGTTAGAACTGATTTAATATCTGACATAAAAGAATTGTTTGAGCTTAATCAAAATTAAACACAGTTCTTTAATTTCTTGCTGCTGCTGCTGCGAGTAGAAGTGATCACAAATTTTTATTTTAAAATATGGGTGAACTTCAGCCACAACTGAACCCTGGGCTGCAGACTCAACTTCCTCAATCTCCTGTATTGGGACTTGTTCTTTGAGCAAATTTATTCCAGATATGAATATGGATATGCACAGAGTGCATCAGGATTTATGTTTCTGGCTAGAAATAAAAGTAATGTTATTGTTAAAGACACCATTTTCCACCTCTGTTTATCTTTGTGTTTCTTGTTTATTGTTCCTTCTAACAAGACCTTGCACCCTGGACGGTGCTAACTTTTAGTAGTTGTTTTTTAGTATCTTCTTTTTGGTCTTGGGACTGTTTTACCATTTGATTACATTTCACCAAGGAAAATGTGTGGGATATATTATTTAGTGAAAACAACTTGCCAAGATGGAGAGAGAGAATTGCTTTGATGAGGATTCTCTGAACAGGATACAAAGAAAAAGAATATTTGGAGGTCTTTGGTGCATGTATTTCATAAAATTAATTGATCCCAGTCTGTCAAAGGCTTTTATCATGCTAGAATAGTACATAAGAAAATCCAGATGACACAATACAGCATTATATTATGCTTGTTAGGATCCTGTCTCCTTGAGGAGCTTATATACCCTTACTCAGTCCCTTCTGACCTTCAAAAGGCACTGAAGATGCTCAGAGTCCTTCCTGGGACAGTCAGACTCTCCCAGGATGAGAAGGGAATACCCATAAGTCCTCTGCAAGGGTAGTGTCACCTTCCTATGCAAAAACAACCCTTGGAACAAATTCAATTTTTTACAGTCAGTAGCTGAAATGCCATGTCTCATGGAAAACTATAGATCCTCCAGTGTTATTAATATCCTGCCTTTGGGACATACACACGTTGACCTCTATTCCCAAAATGTATTTTTGAGTGCTGGAAGTATTTTGTAAAGAATATAAGGCAAATATCTTTGCACAAAGATTATTGTATCTGATGGAAGAGGGATAATTCAGACATTCAAAATAATTACCAGAGGCAGGTGCACTTTGTAGTGTCAAAACACTGAAGTCCTTGATGCTTAACAAGATAGTGACAAATTTCATGGCCACTGACCTCTGTTTCTGGAAGAAGCTACTGATATCTTATATCTGTCATTCTAATTTTTTTTCTCCTACTGCCCAATGTTAAAATGCACCAGTCTTTCAAAAGTTCATTCAACATCAGACCTCTTCAAAGATTTCTCAGGCTGGTAACCCAAAATAGGAACCTTGGGCAAGCTAAAAATACACAATGCAAGCATATTTAGAAGTCAACTGTGAGTTGAAAACAGGATGTGCATTGAGATTTCTGCCATATGACACCAGAGACTTTATTGCAGTGGCGTAGCCCTTCTTCTGTAGTTTCAGCCCAGTGTATGGTGGGCATGCAAAAAGCACTGCATGCTGCACCAGTGGCAGCTTCTCTGTGGGTGGAAATGCTGTTTGCTTGCATGTGCTGTGTTAGATGATGCAATTGCTGCTTTACTGCTTTTTCGTCACGAGGGTGCTGCATGTGGTGCTCTGGAAAGCAGCCCTGTGCCAGTGGGAAGGCTCAAACATCCAATAAAATTGCAAAGCTGACAAGGAAGAGGGAAATTTTCTTAAGGACCTAGTAGGGTCTGAATGGAGTTGATACAACTCACGATGTCGCTGAAAGTTGCTGGACTGGGCCATGGGCTCGGATTTTCTCTGCAATGCTCAAAAAACTCTTGTTCTCACCTTCCTATCTGTGGTTCTTCCAGGGTCAGTGGGGTTGCTGTGCATCTAGAAAGAATATTTGCCTTCCACCTGGGTATCAGATATAGAAACAGAGTAGTTAGCATATCTACTGCTTAGGGAGATAAGAGCAAATTCTTCCTCTACAGGATCAGCAGCCAAAGCTCCCTCAAATGGAAGGTAGTTTTCTATGAATATGTAAGCCTAGAATACTCAAGATTGCAGCAAAATGCAGAATTGTGACTATGGAAAAGAAAGGAACATGCAAACTAAGTGCTACAGCATTTTGAGGCAAAGCCCTGAGCTATTGATGATTTCTGTGCCAAGGATGTGGTATTTGCTGTATCTGGCATTTGCAGTTCCCCAGAAAATATGAAACATGGCTCTGTTTCTTTTCCCCATTTTTCATGTTTCCAGTGTATCACGCAGATACACTTTGACTCCAGCCTCTCTAACAACAGGGATAGTGGAAAGGGGGTTAATTTTTTTTTTTCTTCCAAAATATGGTATTTCCACTGATTGGAAAGGGCTAGATCAAGCTCTGCTAAGGGGAAAGATGACCCAAAGTATGGCAGGGTTAATAACTAGAAAGCTTTAAAGTCAAGAATGCTGTGTTCTGCAAGATTTGGTGGTGCTGCAGGTGGGTGGTATGTGTGGAAAGTATGAAAGGTGACAGCTGGACAGTAAATTCATGCAGCTGAGGAGTTTCTTTGTTTTATGCTTGAATAGCATTTGGCTCAGTGGCATTTTGGTCTGTGACTGGACTCATCAGACAAATAAATGGACTGTTTTCTTTTTGGCCCTGAAGGGAACAGGCATGTGTTTGTGCTGCATATATTATCTGAGCAAATTCAGACCCAGCATCACACTGTCACATCCAGGACAACTTCAGAGCAGGGTTTCAACCAGCTCCTTCCAAGTTGGTTTTGGTGACTTTGTGATCTAGCTGTATTTTGATGCCCAGGGACACAGGAGCCAGCTGGCAAAGGTCCTCATCCACAGCCTCTCAAAATCTATTTTCATGGGCTTCAGTGAGATTTGAAATTAGGGCTTTTAGGCTGAAGATCCCATCACTTCGTGCCAGTAATTGGGTCAGTTACTCCAAAGTGTTCAGCACTTATGATTCTTGTAAGGGCTTTCATAGTCATATTTTCCAGAGAGCCCAAACACCTGTTATGTTTAAGCTATAGAAAGACCAGTCACGAATGTGCTGTTTGCATCTAGGGGATGCAGCATTCTTAATTGTTCATCCTCCACATATGCTCCAGAAAATACTGGTAAACGATAACATTTTCTGTGGTACTGATAAATACTGCTTTCACATACACAGCCTCAATACATCTGATACATTTCTCAGGAGAGCAGAAACAATTTCAGTAGTTACATATACTGAATTCTCTTTCCTCCTTCCTACCTGTTTGCTGTTAATAAACAGAAAGCTACCAATTTCCTTAGCATGCTGGCATGCTAGAAATTAATGGAGTAAATGCACATGCTGTTTTACTTTTCCAGAGACTGGCTTATACAACAGATTTTTACTCTGTAAGACAGATTTTGCTGTATTCGTGCTTTTTTCATCTCCCCCTGAGGAGTATTAACTCAAAGCAATCACAAGACACCCAACCTTGCCTGCTGCTTCTTGAACTGCTGTATCCTCTTCTTTGCTTCTTGCTACTCTATTTGAAGCTTTTTTTATTCTTCTTTTCTTGATGAGGAAACAGCAGCAACCAAAAAACGCAACGGGTGTCTCCTTTCCTAAAATAATAACTCTTCGATGTGAGAAAACAAACACGTAGAATGTTTCTGTTCACACAGGATTTGCTTTTAACAACTGTGCTCTTTCTACTCAAATGAAGATAGGTAGAGTGCTCTGTGAAGTACAGTGTTGGAAAAGGAAGACGTGTACACGCTTGGAAAATGCTGAGCTGCTTGTGAAGCTATAGACACTGCATGTTTATGACTTGGTTTTCTAAGCAATCTCCAGAACGGATTACAGTGATATTTTAACAAGGCTGCTGGCATCCATCACCAGCTTTCACTTACTGAGAAATCTAAAAGATGGAAGAATGTCATTATTTCCACATAAGCTAAGTGCTAGTGGCTGATTGTTACAAGAACTTTGATGGTTTAGACTTTTTCATCTTCTGAAGGCAAACAGGTAAGTCCCACAGGCTTCTCTTCCAGTGCTAATTTTGGTGGGGGAGCAGGGGGTTGCAGGGGACCGGTGTCGAAGGGAAACATGTTCGATATGAAGGCAAACTGTTTGTCTCTAGATTTTAAATATGCAGTATTGCACATTGTCGTTTTCTGTCTGTCAGGTTACAAATCCATTACCTATACAATAGCTATTACTTCTTTCCATAGGCAAGATATGAATCTCACTCCAAATTAAACCCTAACTTTTACACACTTAATACTGTTGGAAGAGAATGTGTATTTCAATCATCTGTGCATACTGAAATGTCCATTTCTAAATCTCTTTCAGTCATCCTATAAATACTTCTAGATTGATTGCTCTGGTAAAAACAATGTTATTTCATATGAAAAATGAAATAATATGTATAGGATTGTGCTTTCTAAAGATGAGTTTTGTTGAACAGTTTTTCCCTGAAAACAGGATTTCCTGAACTGAGATCTTTGGGCAGCTTACTTTTCAGATGAGGTCTGCATTGTTGTAGAAATACTGTGGTAAACAAGGGGTTTCCTAGCCTGCAAATGGGAATCTAAAAGCATCAAAAATAGATATTTCTTTCCCTTTCACCCTTGAAAGAACACTTATTCTCTTTGAGTAATGGCACTGCTGTGCCTCTAGAGGTGAGGCTTTTCATTTGAAGACTTTTAACATAAAAGCCCTTATTACCATTTAGAAAAAAAAAGAAAAACCTTTGACCATAAATAGGTTTTGTCTTAATTAAGTTTTTTTGTGTCCTCTGAGAACATTTTCTACCTTATATATTATTAGTATTGAAGGGCAAAAATTTTACACGATTCTCTAAGATTTTTGTTTACAAGAATGACTGTCAGAGAAGGAAGTATTTTGAGTTAAAAATAAATATTAATACTTCTTGTTTGCTTGTTGTAAAATATGGTTGTTTACAGAAAGAATTAACTTAAGCTCCATTTCCAATCTGGCTGTGATAATTGAAACAAATCCTGCTGACAGACACAATTATAAATAAACTTCTAAGAATAATTAGAAGTGTAATTAACAGAAGACTGAGTTATTATCACTTTCTCCTCCGTATCATAATTCTGCATAAAAACATGAGAAATGGCTCTCATTAAAATCTCACAGCAGGGAAATCCACAGAAGGGAGTGAGACATTAAAACAAAGCATTCAAGATGTGCAAATACTGTGATTAATTAATTAAACAGACACCAGCTCCAAGGAAAAGCCTGAAAGCAATTGGGATATTTAAGAAATAGATATATCATAAAGAGTTAACATGTTCAGGCTGGTTTTGATTTGTCTTGTTTTGCTGGTTTTTCTTTTTAAGAGGCGATAGCTCAGAGTGCCTTGTGAATCTATATTTCTGTATTTTGCTGGTATCATTTAGCTCTGTGGAATCCTTCTGAATACCAGGACCTTATTAATCAGTAAAGTTTTCAAAATACCAATCAATGGAGTGACTATTTTGGAAGGACTTAAAAGAGCCTGGCAGAGGATTGCTGATGGAGATTTTTCCCCCACTAGCTAAGGGGCATTCTCTGTTACTTGAGAGACTTTCTGAGCTGTTCCCAGTGACTTTCACCAGAAAGATGCTTACAAAGACACCTCTACTAGTGGCAAAAAGAAAACCAAACTGGCTTCTGCATCTTTTGTGAAACAAAGAATGAACGGGCATTTGAGAGGTTTTACCAGTCAGAAAACTGGTATTCTGGAGATCAGCTGTATTCAGAATAGAAACGCCAGCAGTTACTTAAATCTGGCTTCTGTCAAATTCCTCAAGGTGCATTTATTCAAATACTATGCACTATCATGACAACACCGATACTGTATATTTTGGAGAGTTGAATATAATTTAGGACTATTTCTGCTGCTATGCAATATTAATTCCAGCACCATCCTGTGTAGTAATTAAGAGGTTTAGGTGTGAATCTTATAAATATTCAGGTTATGTTACTTTTCTTAATGCTTGGAAGTTAACCCAGGAAAGGAAATCTCCACCTCTTTTACTAAAGGGGAAAAAAAGAATAAACCCAAATAAACAATAAAAGAGAGAAGAAAGGGGAAAAAAGAAGGAAAAAAAAAGAGGGGAGAGAGAAATTTTTGTTCTAGGGTATTAAATAGTAGTGTCATGTAATACACACCCAAGAGCTTAACAGAACTGTAGTAGGACTAATTTAGCCCATGTCTGTCTAATCCCTCATTAGCATACTCTTATTTTTTTGCCCAGTGGGTATACTGCCTGTTGAGAAATAATGTGAATATTTATTCAGCAGTAATAACTATTGCTGCTTGGGAGCTTTTTTTGCCACGTGTGAACACACTTATCTAGAAAAGAATTTCAGGCAGATGATCACCCGTGGGATTCAGTGAATTCATGCATTGCATGTCCTATCCTACTACATGGCTGTACAACAAGATTACTGTTTTTCTAATGAGATTCCACTTTGCACACGGGCACTGCAAACACATCATTGCCTCTCAGAAAATAGTACTTGTCTTCTGGAGTGGCAATGTAAGCACAGAACTAGTCCATTTCAGCAGCATTAGAGGGGCAAGTCTGCCTCTATTTGGTGCAACAGGCTAAGCAGTTTCTGTCTGAGACTGGAGGAATCTCCTAAGAACACAGCTCAGTCATCTTCCCACAAATATAAGGAAGTATTTTTCTACCTATTGCAGAGGATTAGGATAAAACTCTCTATTTTGATATCTAACTTGTGTTTTCAATATCAATGACTTCCCCCCAAAAATACAACTGCCACTGTATATTGCATATACAGAATGTAAGTCTAGGACAAGATACCAATTTTTAAATGGGTTGAAATTCATTTGTATTTCTTTTGCATCCTAAGAAGTTTATTTCAAAACAGGTTTTCTTTTTCTAAAGAAAAAAAGATGCTTAGTGTATATATTTTCTGCAGTGGAAGTGGCTGCGCTACTAGCCAGGTAGTCATATTTTTGTGCATACATTTTTGATACAGCTGTATTGAAATGCTATTTTTAGTGCTAGCGTGATGTAAGGAAGCAGTGTTATATTGCTGGTACATAACAAATGTAAACTGAAGCTAACTCTTCAATGAACAAAAAATTAGTACTGCAATCAATTGTACTGGCTACACCGATGTAAATTAAGGGTAACTTCATTGAAATCAGTGAATGTAAGAGGTTTCCTTTTCCATAAATGAAATACAAGTCAGATCCACTAATATTTGTTTCAGACCAACTTGTGGAAGTATGAACAAACCCAACAATTATCACACACAAGCTGTAACCTTTAATTATTCTTTAGTCAGCTGGCAGTTAAGTTGTAATAAAGCAGCATTTATTTAGAAAGAAAGAGAATAACAAATCTTAAATGTTTTTCATTTTACTGACTTTACTTACCATTTACTTATCATGTGCTATTTTCTTAGTGTTGCAAGTTTTTGACAACTATGGTATCCTCGTATGATTTGCGTTGATGGAATCCAGGAAAAAAAAAGAGACCAGTTGCCATATAGGATATAGAAAATAATTATTACAATAACATTATATTTAAAATATGTTAAAGATAGAGGTTAAGGATGCTAAATATTCTGCAGATAGATGAAACTATGTGTATATCCTCTGTCATGCTTTGGATATTTTTTTGAATGAAGGTCTATTTCTTATGGTAAGATTTTTCAATTAATTGCTGATGATCTGGAAATGCACTCACTGAGATTCAGACTCTCCTGCGTGTATTATGGCATTTAAACTAAAAAGGCAAGAAATCAATTCAGTTGTTTGTGCTGTAATTGACTGAATAGCAAATGTGACACAGGATATTGAAAGGTCAAAATGAGGAACATACTCAGAACACTTACTTGCAAATAATTTTCACAAGTTTTTAATCAAAATTTGGTTAATAATTGAATTACAACTTTTATTTCATATGTTAAAGAATTTTCATTATGCAGACACACCTTTGTATTTCTAATTAAATTACTGTACCCTTTACATACAATACCGCATTTAAAAACCTAATTCACTTCTTGAATCACAGGTACTGGAGAAGGTTCGGCTTGCAAGGAAAAAAGTGATGGTCTTTATATTATTAAGCTGTGATTGATGATGAAGGCTAATGTTTTGGGAAGCAAGGTGTTTCATCTGCTTTCAGTGTGTGGGCCATGCTGTGGCAGGCAGCTGGGGCAGCTGGGGAGGAGGTTTCCCGTGTCACTTGATGGCCTCTGCACTGTGCTGCGGGAAGGCACCTGCTGCTGACAGGCACTGCAGAAGCTGTCTGAGCACACAAGGAGCAAGGCTGGTCCACCTCTGCTTCCAGCTCTCTGGTCTCCCTGTTCCTGACTTGCAGGGAGATTCCCAAGAGATTTTTCTGCTTCAAATTCTTAAATGTCTGACAGACTGTGCCCCCATCTTCCAGGTTGCCAAGGGCCTTTGCTTTGCTTCAGGTTAGAGGAGAGCAATTGCCCAGCACAGTAAGGAGCCCATCCACCCTGGCTGCCCTCTGTCCCTGCAGGACAGGAATTCACTCATCCAGAGAAAGGCCCTGTTTCCCTGGCCTCGGCCACCACTTCGTGCTTGCTGCAGCACCCACTTGCTTTCTTCAAATGCCATTTTTCCACTTGGCCCTTACCTACACTCTGGACTAGAACATATTGACAGAAGTGTCTTTTTTCTTCCTGTTTGTCTCCCTGGGGACTTTCTCACACTATCAGGTGCTGGCAATACAGTCTAAGATCAGAAATGGGCTTTTGCCCAACCTGGTGCCATGGCTTGTTTCACGTCCCCATTATTTTGGTATCCAAGGTCCTGTAGTAGGGGGCACCATGGAAGGTGCTGCCAGGTTTTGATGGGACATCAGCAATACCATTCCCTCAGGGAATGAGGGCTGACTGGGTCCTAGCTTGCTCTGGTCCTTCAGCTCACAGGACATCCATTTTCTCAAAGAGGATAATGCTACTATTGAAAGGATATAAAAGTGGAAAGAGAAAAGATACATAGAAAATGGAATAGGAATAGAACATATGCATTAGCCAGCCTTTTCAATGAGTAATAAAAGGCATTTATATGAGATTAAATTCAAGTCTTGTGTAAGTGAAAGAGAGATACTGTACTTGCTTTCTGTAAGAAACTGAATTTTATCTAAGCAGCTTTGTATTTGCTAAAAAAAAAGGTAAAAAGTTGCCCAAATGTCGACATCTCCAAACCTACCTCACTAATTTTTTTAATAATCTGATAGCTCCTTCTTACACACTAGTTTGCTTTCATTTTGAAATCACCTGTTGTTGACTTGCTTTCGTTCTATGGTTGTTTTGTTTTATTGTTTTGCCCTTCACCTGCCCTTCCCTGAAACTTCTAATGATATTTTCTCCAATACAGAGAACTTCAACACTGTTTGGTATTCTGCCTTGTAAAAATAAAGTACAAAAAAAAGCACATTAAAATATGAATACTTTGTTGTCACACTTTTTAAAGATTGTACTGTTGGGGATAACAATAGGCATCAGCATGAATGTAAAGTAGTAATAGTGGAAAGATAAAATGACTACAAGTTATCATGCTGAAAGAAATCTTTCTTTATTATGTGTTTGGTGAAATACATTCATATCAACTTAATCATTTCTTTGCAAGAATTTGTGAAATCTCTCCACCTCTCTTTGTTC
Source organism: Corvus kubaryi (assembly GCF_017639235.1). Lineage (NCBI taxonomy): Eukaryota > Metazoa > Chordata > Aves > Passeriformes > Corvidae > Corvus > Corvus kubaryi. The sequence goes on from NW_024582054.1 coordinate 22,361,677, forward strand.
CCTTGGTCTAAATGGTCCCATATTTCTCTGGGTGTTGTACTTGGGGGATTAGGAATTCCCAGTATATGCTCATATCAATAAACATGTTGGATGAACTGAATATGTTCTGTAATCTGCTTCATACAGCAGGTCTGCTAACAGGATCTAATGATACTTCCTGAGCTTTGAATATATGTGAAGCATCTGGCTTTGCTAAGAAAATGAGGCTAAACTGTAGATCTTTCTTTATAAAGCATGAAAGCAGAGTGTGGTGCAGCTAAGCTACTGTCAGAAATGTTACTCTCTTCCTTAAGATAACTGTTCTCCTTTTCACAAACACCTGGTGTTTGCCACTTAGCTAGGTCTTACTAGATAGAGGTTGGATTTTTTCAAGGGGAGAATTAGACAATTATGCTGTGTGACTGCAAGCTAAGGCAGTTCTCATGGCCTTGCCCTTTAACTTATCCTATCACTATAACAGAATAAGGAGCTGATCTAGCTCAGATCTTTGACAGTAATCATGCATGAGCAGTTTGGCCAAGATCTAGTGTTGCACTTACTGCCAGGTCACAGGGAGAGAAATCTTGAGGTCTTTTCATTTCTTAAATCTTACCTGTGGAACCTGTTCAGCTTAGTCAGTGCTGAACAAATGCCATGATCTGACTAAGGATTTATACACTACAAGAGAAATGTCCTGTTTCAGACACCGTGGTGTTTTGGGGTGTTCTTTCAGACGCTAGAGCCACAGAAGTCAGTGAAAGCTCTCCACAAATTGCAGGGGTCAGGCCCTGTTCAGGGTCCATCCCCTTGGCATCAATCCTCTGCGTTGATCCTACTGGGCCATCAGTTGAGGTACTGTAGGAGAAACCCATTTGAGCCAGCTCCAGTTACTCAGTTATCCCATCTCTTTTGTGGACCAAAACTAAATGGCCTCTTTGCTGCTTCACTCTTCCATGGAACTTAAATGTATCAGTTAAAGCAATTATAAGGTTTTGTCAGAGAGATCCATTTTTCAGTCTCAAAAAAAAGTGTCAAAGATACCTAGGAAATTCCTCTGCATGGTGGTTCTGGTTTAGAATGCACCCTTTCAGCCAGAAAAGTGTCTGCTCTGTCTGAAGTTCAACATGATAAAGAGCTCAGGAATGAGCAATAGTTACTGTTATGGCAGGGACTGAGCTTAAGTGGCCACATGTTCAACTAGAAACTCACAAATGACGTGAAACTGTGTCAGGTGAGGTTTAGATTGAATATTTGGAAGGAGTCCTTAACCCAGAGGGTGGTTGGGCACTGGAACAGGCTTCCCAGAAAAGTGGTCACAGCGTGACAGAATTCAAGAAACATTTGAACAAGGTTCTCAGGCACATGGTGGGATTCTTGGGGATGTCCTGTGCATGGCCAGGAGCTGGAGTTGCATGATCCCTGTGGGTCCCTTCCTATTCAGGATATTCTATATTTCTGTGATAACTGTGTGACTTGTCATTTTAACATCTTGAAGATGATATTTGCTTTCCAGAAGGCGGCTGCACCACCCTGATTCACCTACCTGTCGACATAGCTGGTTGGGTTTCCCGTGGCTACCAGCCCCACTGGCCCAGGCACCCCAAGCAGGGTGGCAGAGGGGTGTTGCTGTCAGCGTGAAGTGGTGCTGCTCTCCCAAGTCCTGCCAGTGCAGTGCAGGCTGGAGGGGCATCCCACCCCTTCTCCCTGCTGCACTACTGGGGGCTTCTTCCTTTTTTTTGCAAAGCTTCTCTGCAGGGCAGCTAAGGACATCCGGGTAGGGTGACTGATCCCAGGAGGAGGAGAGAGGCAGGGAGACCATCCCCTCTCTCTGCTGCTGCTGCTGAAGCTGCGCTGGAACCGGAGCCTTCGATGTGGCTCCCCAGAGTTAGTTGCTCAGCAACCAGAATCAATTAATATGCTTTGCAGAAAGTGCAGGGGAAGCCCGAGCTGCTGTCAGCAAGCAGGCAGGAGGCTGAGGGTGACTCAGGATCCCACTCCTGCCTGACACCCATTTGGTCCCACCCCATCTTCTCCAAACACCCTGTTAGCCACCGTTCATTCCCCCTTTCTCCTTCCCTATGGTACTTAATGCATGTGTCCCCAAATTCTTCAGGCAAAGTACCTCGTTGCTCAAGAAGTCTCCTGCTTCAAGGGTTTTGCTTTTAGATCTGATTTGTATTTTTGGGTTATTTGTCAGACCTTCTCCAACATTTTTCTGGAAATTCTAATATTCTTGTTCTTTGGGAAAGGAAAGGGAGAGCTGGTGTTTTTGTCACATGGTTTTAAAGATGCCTTAGGATGAAAAGGGTTGCTTGGTAGTACACAGCTGAGCAGCAGTAATGAAAATGCATCATGTGTAAATTGGGAAAGTTTTTGCCTCTTCCTATGTTACAAATGATCAGCACTGCATATATGAGACCAAAGAGGTAGTACTGATTGTTGTGAAACACCTAGATAATAGAATAAATGAGGGGGTGTTGTGGGATTTTTATATCTTCTCCTTTTCAGTATAGTAATTTCAGGGCTTTGGTAAGGTATTATTTTCTTTTTTTCTTTCTTTCTTTGATTTTCTTTGGAGTCCCTCTGATGACACCGCGAATCTGGGAATGAAGAACTTCTTAGAGCTGATTGGAAATGGCATTGCGGAGCTGAAACTTAACTGGAGGAAATATATCTCCTGAAGAAGAAAATATAATGCACTGTAAGGATCTGTCTTCTGGTGAAAAATTCAAGCCTAGAGAAAACTTGTCCGCTTTGTTAGGAAGAATGGGTTGGACAATTTTCTTCAATTCCAAAGGATATCTGAATGCCATGCTGAGCTTAATCTCTGCAGCATGCTCTGTGCTTCTCATCTCTTCCTGATGCACTGCATGGTAAGGCCTTTTTCCTTCCTTTTAATAATAACCATCTTTCCAATATGGTGAGAGGTATAAAATAATATCAATAGTGAAATGAATATTGAAAAAATGTAGAAAGGTAACAAAGAATGTTTGTTTGCATGGTTATTTTCAGGAGCAAGTGTCCTGATTACTGCAGCAGCTTTGTAAGATAATTTCTGCCTTTCTCCCTCGCTTTGTGACTCCGTGTGTGTGTGTGTGTGTGTGTGTGTGTGTGTGTTGTGCACACCTGTGCTGTCATTTGCATTTGGACTGGAACATCTGCAGCTGGAACATCTGCAGAAATATGTATTGTACATATTTCCATGCTAAAGAGGATGTTTAGGAATTCGCTTTGACATTTCTCTCTCTTTTTCCCTCCCTCCCTCCATTCCCCTCCTCCTGCCTCCTCTTTCTCTTGCTCTGTCTGTTTCTCTGGGGTCATAGTTCTATACCTTCCCTGCACCTCAGTTGTGCACTGACCACTAGAAGGCAAAAATGGGAGGTAAAAGAAATCCTATGTCAATGCAAGAATGGTCCTGAATTATATTATTTTAGTAAATGAAAGCTGCAGAAAGGTTTTGAATGTCTGCAACACTGGCAGGTACAAAAAATCTATTTTATTTTGTTTCCATGGGAAACACCTATCAAGTGCAGACTTGGATGCTGTGTTTTAGAAACAGTGGGAGACAGATTCTCTTACACATCAGAAAGCCGAAAATGACCACAGTGAATTATTATCCAGGTCATAAAATAAACAAATCCAGTATGGGATGTTCTTATATGAAGTAATTTTTGCTATGTATTAGAGGAGTATTGAGAATTATTAGAAATATCTTCAGTGGGCATTGCAAGATACTTTTTGTTAACAGCTGTAATGTGGTTTCATCTTCCTGGGTGAAAGGTGCTAGGGGAGCGCAAGGAGATGTTATTAACTACCTGAATTACAAATGCATGGGTCATTGTCAAGAAATTGTCAAGCAGATCAGGAATTGTACAATGAATGTACTGAGTTGGAAGAACAGGTTTCTTTTCCAGGAAGGCTGGATTATTTGGGTCTCTGCTTCAGAAATTAGGGTAGAACTAAAAGGTTTTTGGCAATGTGAAACATATGTATTTTCTTACACATCCTGGTGGATCACTGAGTTTGGAAGAGGAAAAGTTGAGTGGTTCTTGAGTAAACTGTGGTAAGGACCTGCCTCCACTCTGAGGGCAACCCCTTGGAAATCTGACTGCTTTTGATGGAGCTGGAAAAAGATCAGGAGCAGGTTTGTGTGGCAGCTCTCATGGGCTGTGCAGCCGGGTATGGAGATGACAGGCTCCTGGCAGCAGGTTTTCAGGGTGGGAAGGATGAATAAAGTCAAAGCACAAAAGCCAGGCCACAGCAGGACTCATGAACAAGAATCAGAGCTTAAATACTATTCAAAAGATGTAATTTTGTGGTAGTTCCCAATAAATTTCCTTCTTGTATGATGAAGGATTCCATAAGGCTGTTTTTAAAGAGAAAATAGTAATGCAACTTCTTCAAATCACTGCAGCAGGTGGAAGCACAGATGAAAAAACACATTGTAGTGTGAAAATATTTCAGTAGGGTACAGAGGAATCAGCGTTGATTTTAGGAATAAAGGTTCAAAACACACATATCTGAGCATTGAAGCAGAATTTTTGTGTATTTTACTATGGAAAATGTGTGACTAGTGTAAGAACCAATAAGCAAAACTGAGGAAGGACAACACAACCCATGAATGTCGTCTTCACTGCCAGAAAGAACCTCTTACTTGTGGAAGCCATCCCCTCAACTCTCTATGTGAACAAGGACTGCATCCTGAATTCAAGTTGCCCATTGCAAACCTCACATCAGCAGCTCTATGTCAATCAGTGGGACAACTTGCATGAATGTTATTGTTTAACCCCAGTTAAAACCCAGCGTTTACACTGCAGGGCTGATTGCTCACCCTCCCCTGGTGGGATGGGAGAGAGAACCAGAGAAGTAAAAGTGGGAAAACTCATGGGTGAGACAAAGACTGTTTAATGGGTAATGCAAAAGCCACATGCACTCAAGCAAAGCAAAGCAAGGAATTCATTCACCACTTGCCATGGGCAGGCAGGTGTTCACCCATCTCTGGGAAAGCCAGGCTCCATTCTGTGTAATGGTTACTTGGGAAGAAAATGCCATAATTCTGAATAGTCCTTCTCCCCTCTTCCTTTGTCTTTCCCCTGTTTTATATGCTGTTTTACATGTTTTATATGACACCATATAGTACAGAATATCCCATATAGTACAGAATGTTGTACTGTACCCCTTCTGTTGGGGTCAGCTGTCCCAATTGTGACCCCCCCCAATTCCTTGTGCACCCCCAGCCCACTCTCTGGTGGGGTGGGATGAGAGGCACGAAATGCCTTTGCACTGTGGAAGCTCTGCTCAGCAAGAGCTAAAACATCTCTGTATTGTAAATACTGTTTCTAACACCAAACATAGCCTCAAACTAATTACTAGAAAGAAAATTAACTCTATTCCAGCTAAACCCAGCACATTCTCTATCCCTTATTCTATACCAATTGCATCATAGGTCCCACACTATCCAATACATCCTCATTAATCAACCCCCCTTCCCATATTTACACATAACATGCAGATAACATTCCCTTAGTCTATGGACCACCCTTGTAAAATGTCTAGAAATGTTCACAAAATGTCCATTGTGTTCATTTATTCCATGACTTTGGGCTCCACCTCTTACAGTGGTCACTCAGAACGGGAGAGGTCAAAACTAGCACAGTGAGTAAGAACTACTCATGTGAATAAATTCTGAAAGATTTTATAAGATCAGGCTCTTTGATTGTCATGGCAACAAATTTATTAGGCTTCATGCATAACTTGGATTTCCCTTCTAAAGAAAATATTTTTTCTTTTTACCTATGCGAATCTTTTACTTTATAATTAGAGAAAGAAAAATAGGTTAATTACATTCTTAAAGATCACGGAACTGTACAGATACATTGTTAGTGAAAAATTATCAGAGTATGCAAAAATTTACCTTTATTAGTGGCCTCTGAATTGAACAAGTGTATTCTTATTGGAATCATTCATTGCCTTATTATTTTTCTGACAGTATTAACATTGCTACTAGGTATTTTCAATTTTTCCAGGAACCCATCCTTGATTCATTTGAAACATCACTGATCTTACAAAATACTCACTATTATTAGGTTTAAGGATACTTACCCAGCATTTTACTGCATTAAATATGTTCATTTTTTAGTTAATACGTGATGTTGAGCTCTTTAGTTGATCCAGGAACATTTGTCTTTATGGTAGAAACAAAATATGAAATCATAATTTTAGTAAACTTCCTAAAGAATATAGATATATATTGAAATAGGAAAGATAAAATCATCTGGATTTTATTTCTCTGTGCAATTTTGCATGCTTATAAATGTCTGTATAATTAAGATATATATTACATAAAAAGCAATATTTAATTAACTGTCATTTGTAAAGAACAGTTCCTTTTTGCATAGGATTTTTTTTTCCATGAGGTTATGCATTGTGGTAGAAAGAAGAATATTTTAAAAAAAGCAAGCATAACACCTTAATGTGTATCCAGTACACTAATGCAGTAATAGGTTCATTTGTTTATTTTATCCCTACAATATACATAGTGAGAATAGTGGATTCTTTTCTAAAGAGTGTGTTATTTTGAGAGAGAAGGGTTTGCATCATACAGGGTGTTCAGTGTCTTCAGCATACGTTTCTGTCAAAGATTTGCTGCGACTTAAGACTCTTTAGTGACATTTTAAATAATTTAAAAACTTGCACAACAGCTGCATTTGGCTTTCCCCGTCAATTCTAAAGCAAGGAAAATTAGTAATTTCATTTTCTTTTAAGATTCTAGTCAATAAAGGTTTAATGCTGGGAACACCTGCATTTCATTTCAGTCCTTTGAACGGTTTCTTTAGATAAACAACGTGAATTAAAGCTTGAACCATCTGCATTGTCAGGGAAGTTATACTGAGCAGTGGAAATGTTTTCCACACCTACAGCAACTATTTCTAGTCAAATAAAATGTGGCACATATGCAGTTCCTGTACTCAGAATGCCTTGAGCTCTCTTGATTCACGATCCAGCAAAAACCTGATTTTTGAGAGGCCTGCAAAAAATCCAAAACAAAGCCCAAACGAATCTTAAAGTTTTGGGTTTTAAGTGTAAATGTCCATAGAAAGAATATTTCTTGGTCAAGTAATTTCTATAGATCAGCATCTGTGTTTTTCATAAACCAGGATAAAATATTGAAATGTTTTTAAAAAATGAAAAGTTCTAAAAATCAATATGTTTGAAAATACTTTAATTTTAATCAGACCTCCATTTGTTACAATAAATTCTACAGTTATCTGTTTATCTGTTTTTCTCAGTGAAATTTTACAACTTTTTTTTTTTAACAGAGAAGTGTTTTGTTGTGATTTTTTTCACTAGGTCTTTTATAGCTGTCCCAATATTTGTTGGCTCTCACAAGTCAGTTCTTTAACCAGAAGCTTTCTGAAGGGTCATCTTTAGCACTACATATTGCATAGCCGCATGTTACTGAAACTCAGCCGCAGTTCTCACCAGGTCTATGGTAGAACAGAATCTCTGATGGTGATTCCCTCCTTTAATTCTTCTTGTGTCTTCAACAAAAAGCAGGCCTCTATTTTTCTGAGTTTTACAGATACCAGAAGTAGTACTTTTTACTACAAAAACCTTCAAGAGGCCTTCAAAAGGCATGCAGGCAAGGAGTAGAATTAATCGAGTATTAATATCCTTATTAAATAGATAAGGAACTGAGGAACAAAGAAACTGCCCAAAGCTATACTGGCAAGGGAAGAGTTCGGAATTGAACCCAAATGTCCTTATTCTCAGTCATCACTGTCCCTGCAAGGTTGCTCTTCATTTTGTTCATTTTTTTGCTTAATGACTTGCATTTGGACTTTTAAGTTAATACTAGCTGAAGTATCAAATGTGAAAGGGAATTACTGATGCGTACTTCCTTTCCAGTCTGACACAGTTGTCCTAAAAATTCTTTTTTCTCTCCTGAGCCATTCTGTTTGAATGTAACCATTAATTATGTAATTGCTTTTCTTCACAGGGGAAGTAGATCCTATATTAAACAGAAAATAACTAAATAGAAACATCCTAAACATGCCATACAGGTTCTGGGGGACATACATATGTACCTGGTTATGCTGTCAGTGTTTAGGGACAGCTGTGGGGCTATGTAATGGTTTCGAAGGCTCTTGGTAAATTAATCAAATTTTAGCCCAGAAAAGAAATCCAGTTAAAACATAAAAAGACCTATGATTTGCTATCTAGGATTCACACATGTCATTATGAATCCAGCACTTGTGGGGAAAAGAGGTGAAAGAGAGAATATAAGACCTAACAGGGATTCTTATTAACCCTGGTATGCCTCCTCTGTCCAAGGTAATCTTTCAGTTTTGTATCCTCTTTATGAAAAAGGAAAAGGTGGTTTGTATGGAAAGTACTTAGCTGCTAAAATTACTTTTCAAGTTGGGGGAAAAAAATATGACTTTTTCATCTTAATACAAAGTCAGAAAAATTTTGTACATCAGGAAGGAAAAATAGCTTTTGCAAATGTGCCAGAGTTTTGGAATCAGTACCGAATTCCAGCAGAATATCCCAGAAGCTTAAGTGGTATCTGCCTTACCTTGTGCAGCTCCAGGTGTTCCATGACTCTGGATGTTGACAAGTACAATACTTACCCAATTATTCAACAACCTATTAATAGAGAAGAATATGAAAGTCTGATTAAAAACAATACTTTACTGGAAATCTCATCTCACTTTGGTTTTATTTCTGAGAAGTGTTAAGAAGAGAACTTAGAATGGACCCTACTGCACCAAGTATGCTCTTTTATTTTTTCTGACATTTTTTTATTTTTACTGGCTTATAATGGAAAAATGTTAGAAAGGAATGCTTTTGTCAATACGTACTCCATTATAGTAAGGATTTACACAAATTGCTTCAAAATAATGTTCTCCAGTGCACAGAGCTCAGGGCAGCCAGAAGGATCACCTGCAATCTAATTTCATCCACAGTGATGGTGCAGAGGGTCATCCCCAGCCTACCTCAACCTTCCATACTAAACTAGACCTAATGTTATCTGTAAATATCATAAAAGAAGTTCTGAAAGTCTTTTCTAGCTAAGCTGGCAATTTTTTCCCTGGAACCTTGGGTATTAGAGTACGTTAAGATGTTTAAGTTCAAACACATACTGGTGCTTAAGAACTTAATGTATCACATGGCCTCTACTTATTTTTAAAATCAGAGGGAGTAAGGGATCCAAATACCTTTGAGGATCTGACCATGAGATTTATAATATATGCCTATTTTCTACAACATTAAGAGTCAGGAAAGTAAATCTAATTATTGGAGTTGAGTAATTACCTAACTTTGACAGGTAAAGTGGTTTTTATTCAGCTAAGAAATATTGGAGAACAACTTAAGCCCATCAACATAAATAATGAAAAATAAATAATGAATTTCATTCATTGTAAGAGCTCCAGAGAATATTAATGCGGTCCATATTCTTAACTTCTGAAAATTTGAGATTAATCATTTTATGCATATGTCTTTAGATACTGAAAAGCAACACTTTCTCCTCCATGTGAAACAGTGATACATTTGATGAAAAAAATTAGGACTTTATTTTGACACATCCCAAAACCTAGCAATACTGTCTGCAAAGTGAGATATTACTGAACTACTAAGAATGCAAGAAACTTTCCTTTAAGGAAGACAAGCCTAATGTTTGAAAACAAAACCATGTAACTTTTTGAATGGGAAAGCCGATGACAAGCCTGTCTAAGAGCTGTGTGTTGGAATTCCTTTCCGTAGCTTGCATCTAAACAAAACACTGGGTAAAAGGGAGTTTGTCGAGGTTTTCACAGTAAATGTAACTGTTCACTGAATACAGAAGCACTACAAAATACTTAGCAGGAGAAGGTAGGATTTCAGAAGGGCTTTTAAAGCATTCTTGAAAGTGGCTCTTAATGGATGAACACAATGGGCCTTAGGATAGTATTGTTTCTGTGCTGCTGAACACAGTACTTGTCCTCTATATGTATTAAGAAAAGCTAGAAAACAAACCTTTCCTATAAGGAAGAGTTTCAGTGATGTCATATCCATTTGGTTTGGGTTCCTGTGGCCTCATTCCATAGCAAATGCTTTATGTTGCACCAAAATGCTTTGAAGCCTGGCACAGCTGGATGTGTTCTGAAAACACTGCTGTGGAAATGTATGACAATCTACACTCTACCTGCTCCTCTGGAGAAATTTTGAAGTATTACTGGGTCAGCATAAGGGTAATGACATCTTTGACATTACTTCATGTAATGCTCAGCATGTTTTAATATGTCGTATCACTGGGAACACCCTGACTGTGTAATGTGATGTACCTCACTGCATGGTTTTAATATCACAAGTGCTTTAGAGGGGGTTGAAGAAGGGCTTGTCGATTATTTCTGTTCCTAACTGTTACCCCACAAATTCTGCATCTCTTCATGTGCTTTCAAAAGGAATTTTAAGGGATCGCTGTTCTCTTTCAGTCTAGTTGTTGTCTCCACCCTGAAAACCACACAATGGACGTTTAATGCCAAAGGGTCCAGAGTATCTGCTCCATTCCTCACTGAATTTCAGTCAGCTAGTAAAAGACCACAAATCACATCTGCAATGTCTCAAAAGAGGAGAGAGATCAAAAGCATCACTAAAAAAACCCAAAAAAACCATAAGCAGACCATGTGTAATGGTACAGAGAGAATCCTACAATGCTTTTGCTGAATCTATCTCCAAATTAATTTGTGACCGTTCATCTGGCTTTCAGTAGATATTCTGAGTATATGAAGAAGGCACACCAAATTGGCACCACAGGGATTTCAATATCAGGAACACTAATGTTCCCTATCTCACAAACTCTTCCTACCTTTTGCTGCAGCCTCACGTGGAGGTGCATTGTCTCCCTGCAGAAGTCAAGTTGTGTGTGAAGAGAGAAACAACCTTTCCGAGTCCCTCCAGGTTAAGCATATGAATAGCACAGTGTGAATATGATGTAGACAGACAGGATCAATAAGCAATTTCCTTCATAAAACAGAGACCTTCAGTTAAAATCAGCTAAAAATTTTTACCAAGTTACAGCACATGAATTACTGTATGTCTAAAGAATTTGGTGTCCTGTCCTCCTTGTCCACATCTCTATCAGATGCCTGTATGGATTCATCTTCCCTTGATCCTTTTTGTGTCTATCCCAGTCCATGTGGACACACGTCTAAACCCCACGACAGTGCATCTGGGTACATCCATGCATTGCATGTGGATATAAACCAAAATTCTCACCCCCTCAGTGCATACATGCACATGTCCCTCCTGTGAGGGGACACACCTGTGGGATCACACCCTGTCCTGCCTCACCAGGGACCTGATCTCCCAGTCCCCTGTGGCTTACAGACAGCTCCTCAGCCCTCAGTAACACTGCTAAGACCAGACCTCTCAGCTGCATAAGCGATGTGTGCACAGGTCTCTCAGGAAATTAAAAAAACCCAGCCAGCATGGCCTTATGGGCCACTTTGTCTCTAGGTCTATGAGGCATGTCAGTAAGATCTTGTGGGCCATATCCATCACAGATCCTCCCTGCTCCTCAATGCAAAGCCCAAGCTCTGTGCTCAGAATTCAGTTTTCACTCATATGATGACTACTACTTTTATGAAACAATCCCACTGAGATGAGCTAAGATGCTTTGGGTAGCTGTTTGGGTAGGGAAATTGCAGCCAGGTAGGACATTTCCACTTCAGCTGCTTGGTTTGCTTTACGATTTGGGCATGAAACACAGCACTTTGCACATGAACGCGCCCATGTCCTCAGTGCCAGGGTGAGAGATACCATCCTGCTTGTGATTGTCACAGCTGGTGTGAACTGAACAGGAGCCAGGATAGAGCACTTAAGAAAGTCCCCACAGCCCTAGTCCCCCACAAACACAAGAGGTTGGGCCAAAGCTGCTATCTGCTTCACACTTCTTTTTCTCCTGGTCTGGAGGTATGACGTGCCATCCTCTTTGCTTTTACAAGATGTAAAGATGCTGATCCTCCTGGAAATCAGGTTACAATCACAGTGGGAGACAGCTTCCAGATCTGTTTGTCAGGGCTACTGAACCTTGCTTGTGCGTCCCAAGGTGAGGATTAATCTGTTAATGTTTGTGAAAAGCTATGTAAATGATCTGTACCATGCTGACAGGTCAAGTACTGCATTGCTCACTGGCTGCTCTTCCTGACAGCTTAAGATACATGCCAAACAATGCCTACCCTGTCAGACCGTGTTCACTGATGTAGTTTGACTGGCTTAACCCTCTCAGGATTTGGACTTACTACTTCTAGCCTACTGATTGGGTGATAAAGCACAAATATGCAAAGCTGGTGCTTTTCACATAACCTAGAATCCAACACAGATGTTGATTTATGCTTGTACAGACCATGGACTCGAAGAAAACTTCTTGGATCTATTACAGCACATGTGCAGTTCATGTCCTGAAGGACACATGGAAAGCAGTGAAGGCGAGCAGAGCTCTGTGCTGTCCTCGGCTGTGGGCAGAAGGCAGCAGCAGCAGCTGCTTTTGTGAGCCACTGGCAGGATTTGGCCCTGCTGTACCTGCAGGAGCTGCAGAAGCTCTGAATGGCTGCGAGGCTTGGCACAAGCTCATCCGAGAAAGTGAATCCTACCAAGAGTAGGATGCACTTGAAATTTGGGAACCTTTTTGTCCTGTGCTTATCACATAGATTGCAGCTAATATCAGTTACTGAGATCAGGGTCTGACAGGGGTAGATATTGAAGAAATGATAAGAGAAACAGCCTCTTCTAGAGAATTAAATGCTGAGTGAATGCAACTCCCATAACTAATTCTGCAAGCACAGAATGCCAAAAAGATACTAACTGATTTCACTGTCTGCTTTACTACATATTTGGTCCCAGTTAGCAGAATTACATGTGGATTTTTATGTTGATTTTTGGAATTAATGATTAATACTTTCATTATCTTTAAAGCCTTTTGCAGAGAGGATTGCTTGCCACTGATCTTTACTGATGTTTCTCTGGGTGTATCTGTGCTTTTCCTTAACTACTTCAGCTAGAAAGCCATGCTGCAGCATGGTGCAGGGGCTGTTCTCTGTATAAGCAAGCTGTTACTAAACAAGAGTAGGACTGACAAGAGAATGGGACTTCCTGTGAATCTTCATTGTTGCATGGTCTTCTTCTTTGAGGTTACTGGAGCTGACAACTTACTAGGTGGGTCATTTGCAGGGACTAACACAGGGCTGTAGGGTACATACACTAGCAATTTGGGTGACTAGGTTACAACAAACTACATTTTTTTCTCTCACAGTTGCTCATCTGGACAATTTTTGATTTCAAAGCCTAGTCCAATACCTGGTGGTCATCAGTGAGAATTGTGCCATTGATTTCTTCCACAGCTGGATCACATCATTGGCTGGTTTCATCTTCACCACTCGTACAAGTTGCTGTGGTAGAAAATACGAATATACCTTGGCTTTGCACTTTGTGTCTTCACCTGACAGTTACTTTCCATTCCTTTCCTGTTTCAGATATTTATCTGCCACATATCTGGGGCTTCAGCAAATGTGTCTCTATACAGTGCCTTTGCACACACATCTCCACTGGTATGAGAATTACTGCTCCGCAGCTAGGTATCGCCAAGATTTAACGTACCTCTTGTTTTGTTTCTCTCAAGCAGCCTGTTTGTCAGCCACAAAACTCCATGAAAATGATTGATAATGAAAGCAACTGATTTCTTCTTTCTCCTTGTAAAATGACAGCACAACTCCATTTTAGGTCTTTGTTTACACTTGCACTAAACAATATGTGTAAATGTACCCAGCTGGCATTGATCTAGTTGGATTAAGCAACAGGCAGGGGAAAGAGGGTAGGGCATGAGTTTCAGAGTGCACCTAAAGGGTGTAGCAGGACTGTGGCTGTGGTTTGAGATAGCTGTTCCTCATGGGGTTGCAGGCCTTTTATTTTCTAGGAGACTTCTGCTCCCACCTGGTTAGGTGGGAGTTACCTCAGGCACAGTCCTGTGCACAGCAGTCCTGTAACTGTAGCAGAGAAATAGCTGATGTCAATTATAAGTGACTGCAAGTTGGAAAAGTTGCAACAGGATGAATTTATAAGCATTGTTTGGGAAGCTTTAAATATCTTGTTTACTGTGCTATTAAAAAAAAGCTAAAATTTTAAAGAACAATGAAGACCAATCATCTGTAAATCTTGCTTTGATGTGATGCTTAGTAATATTCTAGTGTTTACAGTTTTGACAGTAAAATGACACAGGAAAAAAATCAAAATTAGCATTTACAAGAAGTCAGGAATGAGAAAACAGAAGGAAGGCAACAGAGATTTGAGCTAACAGAGGGATTATGGCTTTTGATAAAGGGCAATATGCCATCTATAAAGCACAGTCATTTCTGCAAATCCCTGTTTTCCTGGCAACAGTGAGGAAGAAGCAGCCCATACACTGCTTTGACAAGATGGCAATCACGTGCTTTAATAAAATGTTTAGTAGCTCTGCACAGCATTGTCCAAGCAACATAAAACTGGAGAGAGAGTGCTGCTGTGCAGGGAGGAGAAAGACACCATTTCTCAGAGCCAGAATTGTTCATGCTGACCAACTTCCCAACAGCAAAGGGTGTCCCTATGCTCATAAAGGTGTCCTTAGGACCCCAGAGACCCTGATTCCTCAGTCCCCACCTGGTGCTCTGGCCACGCAAACATCCTTCCTGTGATAGGCAACAGTGTCCACCAAAATTGTAATAGCAAGTGCAGTGTAGAAGAACTTGTTCTTAACTGGTTGTGCAGTGTACAGAAGGTGGCACCTGTTGGTTAAGCATGGTGTACATGCAGGTACCTATGAGAAAGCTGTTCTGTTCTTAAATATTTGCAAATATCTGCATGTGGCAAAGTGCTGTGGATTTGTAAGTCATGCACATTTTCTCTTCAGTAATGTTTACTTTAGCCCCAGGGACAGTGCAGAGTGTAGCTGTGACCAGAATGGATGACTTCATGAGAGGAGGGAACTTACCCAGCCTCACTGACAGATTTTTATGAAGGGTTTCCCAAAGCCAGCCTGCAGCAGTGCAGCACTACAGATATGCTTCTGACATTTGTAGTTCAAGAAGCAGCAGTATGAAAAGTAAAACACTGCCAGTGGGTTTCCATAAAAAACCTGATTCTTGGATTATTTCTGGGGGTTTCAGTGTAGCTATGAGCTGTACAACCCTAAGCTTTCTCTTGGAAGCACTTGACCAGTCTGCATCTGTCTTCTTTTCCACTACTACCAAACAGAGTGAACTGCAGCAGTGCTGCAAGCTCCAGGGAAGCAAGGACTGGAGAAAGGAACAAGAATTTGGGAGCAACTGGAAGAAAAAGACACATGAACTCAAGAAAAAAGACTCAGGAGTCCCCATAATGTTTACTTTCAGAAATAAGCCAAAAACTTCTCCTGACAAAACCTTACATTCCTGAAAAACTGACAAAGTTAATTTAATATCCATAAAATAGGTTATCTTTTTGGAAAAATACCTGGAGTCTTTCTTATCCATACAGAATAGATTGCCCAATATTCCTATGGCTTCTGCCATAGGTCCTAGTCTGATTATAGGCATGAAATATAGGTAAATGTAATTATGATACAGGCAGATTTATGTGTCCCCAGGCAGGTTTTAAAATAACAACAAGAGTATAAATACTGGATCTATGGAAAGAAAATGTCCATTATTAAAATCAATCCACAAGCTAGTACTGTGAAAAGCTTTCTTCTTCAACACAGCTGTCAGCCCCGCTGAGATTTTAAATTGGAGTTTGTCTAGTGTAGCTCTCACTTTCTGTTTAAGAAGCAAAGCCAGAAACATTAAACTTTTGTCTCTGGTTTTTAAAGTACAGGAAAGCTAGTATAATTGCTGCACTAATGTAGAGTTACGAGCTTTTAGGCTCCCCAGTTTTTGGCAAAGAAGGGTTGCGTCTTTGGATTCATGAAATAAGATATTTCTCAGTACAAATTTGCCATAGTCTCTCTTCACAAAAAATCTGCATCCCTTCCTCTCCTCTGGACCATTTGGCATGGCTCTCTGGTTTGTCACTGCCTGTACTGCACTCCAAAACTGGCTGTACTTCAGTCACCAGTCACTGTGCAGTGTTTCCATGTGAATTATTAGAGTGTGCTTAACATCTGGAGTTCTTAAGAAATGAGAAGTATGGTTCAAATCTCAGACAGCAGCTTGAAAGGCTTACGGAGATGCAGAGCTAGGTCTGTGGTCTGGCTGAGGCAATGCCCATGCCAAACTCAACAGAAAAGGTGGCTGGGTGACAAAAGCGATCACCCATTGGACCTGCGGCATGCACAACACGGCTTTTGGTGTCAGGCTAAAAAAGAGTGGTTTAGAGGGCGACACAAAATCCCTGCGAGGAGCACAAGGGTCGGTGCCATATGTGCCATATGTGTCAGTGAAGTTTGGAACTAAGGACTGATAGGACAAGCAAAGTAGGACTTAGCTTGAGTTCTTAAGTTAGACAGGCTTGTGTGAAAGCAATTAACCAGCTGGGAATTCTTTGGAGAAAAATTACTTCAAACAAAGACAAATCTTTGGAAGCTTGTATCAGGAGGAAATAGAGAGGAAACTTAAGGATGTTTTTCTGAGTTAATTTATTTTCATTCATCACTGGCATTGATTAACACTGGATTGACAGGACAGTGTCATTATTAAGGCTTTATTCATCATCTTCAGCAAGGTAGTCTGTGTAATAGCAAAAAGACATTTTGCACATTTTATTTGGTGGTTTTTTGTGCCCCTCCTTGGAGTCTCTAGAGCCACAGATCAATTGTTAGTGTTTAGTGACCTGCCCAAGGGTGTAGGGCCTGTGGGTAGGTCTTCTTCTCTGGCTGGCACTTGTACAGCACATAATGTCTAAGATGACACTGACCCTTTCAGCCTTATAGGAATAATATTCTCAGCACGATGAATTGTTCTTGAATGTTTTCTCCAGTGTACTTTGTTACATGCCCAAACATTTATTTTCCTCTTGAGTGTATGTCCAACATTTTCTCTCTGCTCTCTTTGTTGCATGGGTTTGATTGTAGCCAACAGCAAAGGTCAAAAGCCATGTTACTGTTTCTATTTCTATGTTTCTGTTAAGCTGAATTAAATTGTTGGTGCTGCAAAGTGACTTCTTAAAAAGCTTATGCTGCAAGTCTTCAACCAGTATAAACCGAAGCTGAGCTGCATCAGTTTAAACCAGATGGTGCAGAGACAAAATGTGGTCCAAAGAACAGGGTGCTGATCTGGAAACCAAGAAAAAGGGTTTGCTTCTCAAAATTTTTCACCTTCGTCTGCCTCAGGTTTTCTGGATGGGTGGTAGAGCGACACTGTATTTTAAAGCACTTTGCGCATTCAATTTTTCAGTCACGCAATCTTTTTCCTTTCTAACATTTATCAGTATGATTGCCTGCTTAATCTATGTTACAGATAGATTATAAAATCATAATGTCTAGAAATACTATGGTGTCCTCAAATAGGTTAATCATCTTTACCAGTGTGAGTATTCACTAGGAGGGGCCGTTTCTCAGTCCAGAAGCAGCAGCAGAGCAGCACTGACTTTTATCCATCAAGCAGCCTTCCATTTCTTTCCTACATAGTGAAGAGAATCCAAACCTTCACTTAGAGTATGAATGATTCTGATCAGCATTTTCAGGTTAACCTGAATTAATATTTAGTTCAGCCTTCAAATAGCCTTGGGAGAAATTTGGCCTAAGTGGTTGGGGTTTTTTTTAATCTTTGATTTTTTTCTATTTGTTAGAATTTCTTCAAATGTCATGAACTGAAAACACCTGAATGTCTCTGCTATGATAAGTGCTCACTTCCCAGATTTGTTTCCTGAGGAAAGTCCTTTTTCTCACCAGAGCCTGAAGAACAGAGCTATCATTTTCCATGGGTTTTAGATGGCTCATGACCATAAGCTTTTTTTTCCACTGGTATGGTCAGTTCTCCAAGGCAGCTCATCCCCGCACTCCTTGATGCTGCCTTAGAGCATGAAAGGGAAAGAAATGGATCAAAATCTCCCTAGAGGATCATCTGGCTTTAAAAATACAAGTAAAGCCAAATGGATACTTTACAAATGTGAGCAAAGTATCTTAATGGAGAAAGCATCAATCCTACAGAGATGATATGACAGCTGCTAGAATAAAATCCAGGTCTGTGCGAATACGCAGAACACCTTGGGCAACAATTCATAACACATAAACACTTTATTTTGAAAATAAACATTATCCAATCTACTGTTTCCAGGCAAGTTGCTATTTATTTACTTATCACACCAGTTCAGTGGGACTCAGTGCTTTCCCTATGTGTTATAAGGATTCTGAGACTTAATCATTTCCAATGACCAGTTTTGCATAATTCAGATACTATGAATATTTTATTTATGTTAGCAGCCTCTTTATTGCAAGCAATATTTTTAATGAATCCATTATATGTTAAAAAAAATCAGGATTAAACTTGGCTCTCTGTTCTGGGGTCATAAATCCGGATTAGCTTTCTTTTTAGCAGTAATTTACTCAAGGTTTTGTGAATGGAATTTGACTTGGTGTCCATTGAAGAAAAATGTGGCAAAATATACATTCTTTACTCTAAATCCTAATGAAGAATTACCAATACGCTAGTGAATACTCCTAATACAGAAAGTCAGTGAAATTTGTGGCTGTGTTCTTGGTCTTATTCACATTTTATATGGTCACTGTTTTAAATTACTAGCACTACATTAGAGTGTGTTAAGATGCATCATATAAACAGATACAATTTACCATGACCTTGAGGCCACATGATGTGTACATTGCATTACATTAGCTATCAAAATATGCTCCTTATATAGTACAGTACCCACTGCAGACAGAGATTTGGGTTGTTAGGCATACTGTACAGAGTTGGAAGACATATGCAAATAATCTCTCCAGATCCATGGCCACGTCAGTAGTATCTTTTTAAAGAGAATAAGAATAAGCTATAAGAAAAAAGAAATGGATCCAAGTGGCTCTGCTTCATAGGTGAGGTGAAATCTTTTGCTAAACCATGGAAACTTCTGCACCTCAGGAAGCATGTAACCCTGAGGGTGACCAAGCAGGGGAACAGGTTGCACAGAGAGGTTGTGGAGTCTCCATCTTTGAGATATTGAAAAACTCCCTGGACATGGTCCTGGGCAACTGGCTGTAGGTGATCCTGCCTGACCAGGGGGTTGGACCAGGTGACCTGCAGAGGTTCCTCCCAACCTCAGCCTGTGACCCTGTGATACCCACAACTCCCTGCAGCAAACACCTGCTGCCAGTGCAAAAGCAATGTGCCAGCGCACAGGGGTTAGGAAAACCAGCTCTTCCCATGATATTTTCTTCACTGCTCATCCCAATGGCCTTGCCAAACCATTTTGTGAGTTAATTGTGACCTTTTCACTCCCAAATCCCAGTTCTCTACTGTACCACAGAGTTCTACCCCAAGACCTGAAGAGGACATGTGTCACCTTGCCCTTGTGCTTTCCCCAATGTGTTACTCCCAGCACAGCCAGCTCATTTCCCCAGGAGCAGGGGACCTGCACAAGTTGAGCTACCATCTCTCTCCCATGCCATGCTCACTCAGAGGATGAGCCAGAGGGGCAGCTGCTCCCGTGGATTGAAGCCCTGACTCTCCCGGCTGTGCCAGTTTGTGCAAATCGACCTTCAGCAACCCACTTCAACCTTCTGTTCTTCCTCCCTCCCTTTCTTATACTTCTTACTGTTGTAATTTTGCAAGCTGCTTGGGCTAGGTATCATTCTCACTATCTGTGTCTGGTTTCTAGCCCAGACGTCAGCAGGGGTTGCTGCATGCTGCTGCAATATAAATGACTAATGATGATGATAAAAGGTGTGGGAGTTGGTTGCCTGGAGTGTTACCCTACTTCGATAACTTTGTTTTAGAAACTAGCTTCTTCCTCAAATTATCTGCTATTTTATCTTATTACATCTAATATTTTACAAGTGGCAAGGGATTCTCAGCTGCCTCCATTTTAGAGTGCTCGTCCAAGGGCTTTGAAAGAGGCTTTGAAATTTTCAAAGTTTGGATGGTGTTGCTGTGACAGTGCCAGTAGCCTTCAGCATGAGTTGCAGGGTATTGGAACCTTTAAAAGTCAGCTGCAACTGTGTCCTAAAAGAGGCATTCAATAGAGAAGTGCTCTATTTTTAAATTTGGGCTGATACAGGTAATAATTACACACTAAACAGTATGTGAAAAGAACATTATCAAGGTTGCACAGCTCAGCACTTGAAGCTAAGAAATGCTGTAAGCAAAATTGTCTCTACTCCATTAATTTGCCACCTTGCACAGGTGCATCAGTCACAGACTATTTTTGCACAGGGTCCGAGTCTCACTTGGTGTGCATAATAAATGACTCAGTTCGTGAGTTCAATACTTGATTTTCTTTTCAAGGCATAGTTCAGACTCTGCTGTGAAGGCAAAATTATTTCCCGCTGGGGCATTCCGGGGTGTTCCACCGTGCGGGTCCTTGCCACGTGCGAACACTGACTAATTTCCATTTATAGCATCTTAATAGCAATTCTGAGTATCATGGCTCCCTAGTACAGCTGGTAACCTAAGGCAAAAAAAAGAGCAAGATTAAAAGTATCCATAATTGTGGGTGTCTAATGTAAATTTTTCGGAGGACCTGGCAGCACATCTTGCAGCTCCTATTACCTTCCCCTGCACTACTGGCCAGTAGTTTCCACTTTCATGTATTCCAACCCCCCAGGCCCAAGGCAGGCTCCCAGAAACACAGACCAGGGAACAGGTTTGAAAAGCATGGTGTGAGCAACTTGTCCTGTTCCTCAGAGCAGTGTCTAACATTTGCAGACAAAAGACTGCTGTTCCTCTTCTCAGATTCTCTTGACACCTTTAATTCTGACGAAAAAAAAATAAAATCAAACCATTCTACAAGAGAAAGCTTTTTTTTCTCTCGTTCTATGGCAAACGTGTGATGCTCTGACTGAAGCTGAAATTTGCTGCTTTGCTAAAGCCTACCTGATAACGCATGAAGAGATGGAGGCTGAATTCATTCTGGATCACCTTTAATTGTGGCATTTTTGGGTGGTCTTTGTAAGTTAATTACAAAAACCTGCAAAGAATTTATTTTTAAAAGCAAAATGATAACCTTCTGCTGCTCAAATTTTCTTACTGAAAACTATCAATGTCATTTCAACCTATTGGAGTGCTGCAAGGATGCACCAAGCTAGCAGAGTAATTACATAGGAAAAGAAATTACAAGAGAGGTAATTTCTTTTACAAAATTTATCACTTAAACATATTTTCAGGCTCACAAAACCTTCTTCAGCACTTATATCAAACCATCTCAGCCACAATAAAATTGAGAATGCAGTCCTTGCTTCAAAGTAAAGATACTTGAGTATTTCACAGAAATGTTTGTCAGGTTTTTATAGGATAAAACAAATGGTTTACAAGTATCATTCTTATAAACAGCAAAACTGGGTGAATTTTTTTCCAAAAAAATATTTTTCCTGAGATAAATGGCTGGTGAGTATAATTTCAAACCAAACAGTTATAATTTTAAAATTATAAAAAAAACCCTGAACACAACTTCCCTAAATCAGAAAGCGTCAGTTGGATTTATTTGTAGTGTCCCTTAACGTAGCCATAATTACTAATCAATTTTGGAATAAAAATACAGATGGAAGTAAAAGCAGAGATTTTAGGCTTTACAGATTGTTGTTTTACCCACACACTAACAGCTCTTTCCTAGAGAAACTCTTCTTCTAGATCCCTCAAGCTTCTGAATGCTCTTCTGGTGCACATATGTTTTGTAAGGAGGGGTCACATCTGAGCTAAAGGTAGTTTGATCCATTACAGGCAAAATTATCTCCTGGCCTTGGCTAAACTTGGAGATATTATATAGCAAAAAATTAATATAAATTTATATCACTTTCCCTTCTCTTAATATTTCTTAAATGTCTTTGAAGCAGCTCAGTTTCCATTCCAACATGCAGTTGTGAGGGCAGATCTTCAAATAGCTTATGACAGAGGTTATGTGCCTTCTGGCAGATAACAGAGACCTATCTTTCTCTGAGACTTGGATATTGCATTTTTTCTTGTACAGGGCATCAATGCATTTTTGCTCCTAAAAGAGAAGCCTGGAGATGCCCTTGAAACAGAAAAATAGGTCTGAAATTATAGTGATACTTCAGCATCTCATTCTTTCACAAAGATTTTTCAGCTAATACTACTTTAATCCAGAAAAAAGTTGCAAATTTTAGGACTTCTACACTTTTTATTTATTTATTTGCTTATTTATTCATTTATTTACTTTTTATATCTGAATTTTTCAGCATCCAAATGTGCTCGTGATAGATTTTTATTGTTCTGCTTTGTTAATCTCAGGAAAGATGGGCAAAAGACTAGAAGAGAGAGCTCTGGCTTCAAACTTCTACTCTTTATCATAACTTCCGTTGTGTGGGAGGGAGAAATGTTAGCCTTTTTTCTTTTTTTTTCTTTTCTTTCTTTTCTTTTCTTTTCTTTTCTTTTCTTTTCTTTTCTTTTCTTTTCTCTTCTCTTCTCTTCTTTTCTTTTTTTAATCTTTGAATGAAAAGTGTCCTTTCTGCCAACCTTGATATGTGTAAAGGAAAAAATATTTGGAGTAAGGACAGTACATCTTCAGCTGACAGGCTGGACATGAATACCTGAAGCACAGAAAGGTTTTACCATCTGCTGCTTAAAACTCCTTCATATTAATAGAAAAGCCAGCGAAAAAGGCAAGAAAAATAATCAAAAGTGTGGAATAGCTTCTGTATGAGGATACCACTAGACAGACTGGGATTTGTCAGTCTTGAAAAAAGATGGCTACAGGGATATGGTAAGAGACTTACAGCATTCTAGGTGGCCTGAAGAAAGAAAGCCAATTACTCATTTTGTCTGGAATTGCCTAACGAGGAACGAAAAACAAGTTCAAACAACAAATGGATACTTCTTCAGAAGTCCCTTAGTTATCTTTTGACCTCGTTGCTAGAGGACACTGTAATGACAGGTTCACTGAAGAGTCTGGATTGCAGAATACCAAACCAGAAAGACAACAATATCAGGTACCAAAGTCAAAGAATAAGACGTTACTAAAAATAGCTGCATTCATACACTAATTTAACTACTGACTACTCCTGGCATAAAGTGATTGCTTTTTATTTATTCAATCAATGCTTATATTTATTTAGCTTAAAGACTTTCTTGTTGCCTCCTAAAGTGAAACGCAACCCATGAACTCTGATTTCAGTGAATGTGAGAGAATATTGTCACTAACTTCCAACAAGCCAGGATTTAATTTTCACTTTACTGAGCAACAAATAGAAGTAGAAGTTGGACCACTAGAGTTTTTCTTACAAAACTGAGCAATGCTTACCCAAGTATTACTGAGGAAATCTAAAGGTCTGAAAAGAAATAAAGAGTATGTAAAAGGAGGAAAATGGCAAGTGTGTGCTGCAGTACCACTGAGAGTCAAACAATTCTGCTTCTGAGCAGTGGCACTGAGCAACCAAGCAAAGTGCTGTCAGGAAAATGGGTTGTGAACACAAAATAGGCCAGTCTAAACCAAACAGAAACACATTGAATTTTCACCACTGTTTAGGTTGAAACAGAAAATTAATAACCTCTGGACTTGTTAAATTTGGACGTTTAATCATAAATGCTTCTTCTGGTTGTGTTTTATATAGACTGTTAATTTTGATCTATGACAATTCATTCTTCATAGTGCATCTCATACCAAAGGGGAAAGGGCTGTGGGTTAAAGGGTAACTTGCTCTCCCTTCGGTCAGGTTTGTTCCTTTCAGAATCTAGGAAACCAGGACTCATGAAGCCTTATGAATCCTGACGTGGGAAGCCTTGCTGTAGGTGGAGGAACCAAAGGCTGTCAGCAAGTCTGGGGATGGCACTGCCTGCACAGTAGTAACAGCTTGGTGCTTGAGAATTATTTTTCTGCTATGGAGCATAGCTTTGTTTCTAAGATAAGGATATCTGTATTGAAAATACTTGGTTTCTTTACAACAGAGCTTAGGTATCCTGAGCATATCAGGGCTGTGAGTAGTCCCAGAAACATAAATGCGGAGAAGGAAGGTAAAACTGCAAAACTTGCTGCAAGTCCTTTCCCACTCCTGAGTTCTAAGCTGCCTGGGGGACAAAAACTGCTGCCAAAACAAACTGGATCAGACCCAAGGTGGAGAGCAGGATGAGCCCTGTAATACATTACTTATTTAAATTCTGCCCTCTCAGAATAACCTCTTTGCTGCCGAGTGCTTCCCTTTATACTAGAGGGGGTCTCACATTGCTGAGACCTTTGGAAATATCCTGACTGTAGTGCTATAAATAGCAAGTATTTCCCACTGACTAAAACCTGCAGCATAGCAGCAGTCTGATGTGGGTTTATTTTCCTGCTTGAGGACTACACAAGTGCTTGTGTCCTCTCTCTGCTGAGACATCCCTTCACTTTAGGCACTGGTCTCTCTGCTCACTGCTGGGGAGTGTTATTGAACCTGGCTCACATTCCTGCTCTTTCTGATCTTTTTTCCTCTAATGAAAGACCTCCCCATGGGCACCTTTCCTAGTTTCCCCTCTCCCTTCTCTTATAGCAGGTCTTTGCTTCTCTTGGGTATACTGATTTCTACTGTTTATTAATTTCTGCTCATTCCATTTCAATTCCTCTGCTATTCATATATTCTGTGCACACTGCTGTGTCTGAATGAGCTTTTAGTCAAGCTTCTGATGACCCCAGAGCTTTTCTTGGCCTTATCTTGCATTTACATGATGCCTTTCAGTTCCCTGAAATCCAACTCCAAGAATAAATGCAAATGTGTTTCCCTGCACCTACCAGTGCTTCTCTGAGCAGGATCTTGATAGCTGACAGCATCCTGTGTTATTGGAGTTTAGGAGAGGACTGTCCAGTAAAAACAGCACAAGGATCAAGAGCAGATACAAAGTCATCACAGAAGTGAGGATGTGACAATGTAACCCCTAGAAAAAGAACAGCAAACAAGCACGAATGTGTGTGCCAAGCGTGCCTTCCTCCCGCACATCACAAGCAGCAGCAATTAATGCCCTGCTCAGCATCTTGCTTGGGGACTGTCCAGGACTTGAGCCAATCACCCAACTTCCCAAGTTTGCCCTTGGAGGAAAAGGAGATTAGAAGTTCTTATAAGGAGGAAAGGAAAAAAAATGCACTTGGCTGTGATGTTCAGGTGGGGTTAAATCCTCGAGGAGCTTCTCCTTCCTGTTTGGTAATTAGAGCACTTGTTTGTGAGATAAGGGAACTCACACTCCTCTTTGTATGATTT
This sequence comes from Corvus kubaryi, assembly GCF_017639235.1. Taxonomy (NCBI): domain Eukaryota; kingdom Metazoa; phylum Chordata; class Aves; order Passeriformes; family Corvidae; genus Corvus; species Corvus kubaryi. Next base: position 22,386,977 of record NW_024582054.1, read on the forward strand.
CTGTGCCCTCTTCAGTTTGCTAATCAAAACAAGTTTCCGCTGCATGTTTCTTATCCCCAGAGGGTGGAACTATCCTCAGAAAATTAAAGCTCTCTTAGCTCTTAATGTGTCATCACAACTAATAGCCTGGGGACTGTAAACAAGTTTAAATATCAAAACAATTTGGCTGGTGATTGTCTGTGATTATGGATTAAGAATACAAAATTTGTGCTCACTGATATTCAAGGTAGATTGAAAACAAGGAGCCAGATCCTCAACTGGTGTAAACAGAGGTGGCTGAGCTGAACGGGGCAAGGAAGGCTGCTTTGTACCAGCTGAGCATCTGACCCTGGGAGGTTTGCAGAGATTTCCATTCTTGTTTTTCAAGGTTTTCAAGATAATACATGACAGCACAGGGCTGATCAGGAGGAGCACTGAGGGCCCTGGGAGAGCCTGGACGATCTCCCCCTTCTCTGGGTTCCCAGGAGTTCAGATTCTGCTGGCTGAGCCCTCCACTCACAGCCTCTTTGGGGAGCTCATAAATAATGACTTAGAGGAGAAATGATTTAAGATTATGAAACTTTTTCAAGATCAAGTCAAGGTGCCAGCATATTCAAAAGCTGTCAGATATGTCAGGGCAGGTGCTTTGTGAGGGATGTGCTTTGTATCTTTGATGTGACAAAAACATACTGCAGTAAATTCACAAACGTGCACTTGCTGCTGCCTTTTCCAAAGCCCTGCCTTCAAGCCATCACCTTTAGATCAGTCTTGTTGAGTGAAGAGATGCAAAAAGGATCTTTTGCCAGAAATGCTGTTCTTGGTTCATCAGACTGTTTGCAGTGGCAGTGATGTGCAGCATGTCCCACAGATTTGGGGAGATGGTAGTGGGTCTATTTCATAACACAGCTGGATTTGAAACTTTTCGTGTTAGCATGTCCCTCTTTTGGAAATATTTGTGAGGCCTCACTTTTGTTATGGACAATTTTCTGCTGTAGGCTGAATAACCTATTCTTCAAAGAATCCCACGGATGAAAAACTAAGGCAGAGAGAGACTACGTGGATTTCCTGTAGATATATAGAAGCCAGCAGAAGTGCAAGGAGATAAATAGTGCAAGGAGAGTCCTAACTACTGAACTGTCCTTGTCTCCCATGTGCAGTGCAGAATACACAAAATATTTATCTTTTAATGGATAGCTTTTTAGAATACATATACTTTCAAAAGGCTGATGTTAGGTTAATGACGAATCTTATGTAGAAAAATTAATTTTGATTGGGCAAGAAAGTTCTTTCCTAATGAGGTAGTAATTAAATAAGAAGGATAGTTATTTAAAAAAATGGTAAATTTAGTGTTCTCTATCCCTCGTATCTCAGCAGTTCTAGCAGCGGTTCTGGGTAAGGAAAAGGAATGTTTCTGTCAAGCACGAAGTACCACCAGAAAAATATAAAAGGAAAAATGTGTCATAAGAATCATAAAAATATTAAATAATGTCAAATAAATAAAATCAATATCTAGAAGAGAATAATAAAGACTGAGAAAAGGTACTCAGAAAGCTAGATGACTTTTCTATTTTCTTAATTGGGGTAATTATACTAAAACTGACAGCAAGTCTTTCCCCAGCAGCAAAAAACACCCACAAACCCCAGCCAGCAAAAATACCGCTCTGGGCATAAGATCTGTGAAGGTTGAAGGCTTGAGTCTGCCATTAGGAGAGTGCTACTCTTCTCCCAAGGTCAGTCCTTACATGGAGAAGTAATTTTGATTCTAGTCTCCCACTGTACAAAGTCAATGATTACCTTGATTTCAACAGTGCTATATTTGGCAAAGTACTAATATAATTGTATTTGGTCCCAGTCATGTCCTGGTTGAATGTGAAATTCCTCTGAATACCAAGCCATTGTGTGCTCTCTCTTGTAGCTTAGGTGGTGTATAAAATAGCGAGCAGTGCCAACCCGCTGGAGCAATCCCTCCAGGGAAACCAGCGCTGCCAGTGCCCACACCACGTGTGTTTTGGGGTTTTTACTTCACACTAGCTTTTGTCTGGAACTCTACTGCCATGGGCTGAAAATGTCTTTCATTGTTTTTACAGCACATGAAGAACTCCTGCAGCACTTTTTTGGGTGTAGTTTCATCCAAAAAAGATGCAGTTTATGCAGTCCCAGGCTACACCATAGCATGAGCCAAATACAGCACATAGGGACATAGAGATGACCTCCAACAAATCATACTGTGCATCACCCCATGTGTAAACTCTTAACTGCTGATGCCCCTTTGTTGTTCCTTCATGTTCATCACATTCCAGACACCAGTTTCTCTGTGCATATTTCATTGCATCACACTGAGGACTTCTCCCTCAGTTAAGGCCCCTTAGTGGGACAGAAATAACCTGGCACTCTGATTCATGTTACCTGATTTGAAACCACTCACTCTCTCCTTGCTAATAAATACAACTTGCAAAGAGGAAAAATGTGATTGTATAATGTCAGATCAGAGATTGTGCAGCCCAAGGACCTCTGCCTTTCTCATTAGCCAGTAATGGGTGCCTGGGAGAGACCTTAATAATAAGGCAAAGATGTGGTGGTACTTCCCCAGAATAATTTCTTAGCTTACAAAAAATTCACTACTCAAGGATTTGCTAAGCCAGAGGCTTTGTCTTTATAGCTAATGGCCTTTGATATGTCTCCTTCATTTGTAAATTATTTAGCTACCTTTTAGATTGATGTTAATTTTAGGATCTAGCGTTCTGCAGGAGAGAATTTGATATTGACTTCATGCTGCAAAGGTTATTAAGAAAAGAATAGGGATGCTAATAACAGGAGGTCAGATGCTGGAATCAGGATTTCCTAGCGTATGTGGTGCAGTGTCACTGTACCAAAGTTAAGAGTGCCAGTGGCTGCAGTGCAAAGCCACCCCAGCTGGGGCTCTGCACCACTCTCTGTGGGTTTTTTGATGTGAATGGGAAACTCTGCCCAAACTACGGGATGCAGAGTCAAATTACACCTTCTCTGGCTTTTTTCAAGCCAGAAAGGCTTGACCCACAAAATGCTTGAATATGAGCATATTTCTGTGGGAACAAGAGTGCTGAATCAAGAGTGTTCAGCTCTCGTGGGAGCCAGCCAGAAGAACTTCACTCTCCCCTCAAATCCTTGCATTCCAGGCCTGGGATTTTATCAGACTATATTTGTAATCCTACTTGATTTCTCAAATAAACAGTGAAACGCAAACAGTTGACCAGAGGGAAAAATTTCCAGTTACTGAAGGGGAAAAGAACACAGTATCCAAATGACTCATGGTTCTTTGGGTGAAGTAATGGCTGCATGTCATAGCCTGGGATGTGGGTTTGTGGTCTGATGCCACATGGAGTGGATGAACTTCGGTTGTGACGTTAATGAAATGGCTTTGGTAGAAATTCTCCTGTGATTTCCCAGAGACAAGTTGCTTGTTAGGATACCATTGACTGCACGGTGGCAATTAACAAGATAGGGAGGACAGCCACCAGGTGCAGCCAAACCCTCCTCTGGACACCAGCTGGGGCAAATATGACAAAACCTTTCCGATGCTAGAAGGTGTTAGGTCCTGCAGGAAGAGTTGGAGATGGCTGTGGCTGAAGGAACTCTGGAGACAGAGTTTCTGAGGGCTGGAAGGGAATCTGGAGAGGGACGGCAGGAGCCATATCCCTGTGAGGTACCTGATGCCTGTGAAGATTTGCTTTCCCAGGACAGGTTATCCAAAAACCTTCTGGAAGATCATGCTCTGATGTTTGATGCTCTGGGGCTTGATGCCCTTCTCCTTGGTGCCCCCTGCCCCTGCTGGCTGCTGTTTGCTGTGGGTACCCTCGGGTTACTGGCTCCCTTGTTATTTTTTCCTCTGATCCACTGGTTATAGTAAGACAAAACGCATAACTGCTAACACAAGTACAAAGGCTTCTGCAGAGCCTGACTTCTGCCTTGCTTGCCACTAATCACTTATACCTGCTGGGAATCAAACACTTCCTAGGAAGTTGCCAGCAGTAACTCGCTGTCTTATATATGAACAACATGCAGATGTGACAAAAATACAGGCTGTTTTGTCTGGATCCTCAGTTTTTCCTTTCAGTTTCTCTATTGCACAATTTCCTTACCTCTCCCAGTCCCCTCCTTCCTTTCAGTACTCTGGCTGCTGCTCTGTGGCTGTGCAGTGCAGGAGCAGCTCAGAGGAGCTGCAGGTCAGGACTCTCCTCTGATGATACCTGCTGGAGGGGACATGCCCAAAGAGGTGGTGGTGCATTCCTGGGGAGCCCTCATCACCCTGAACATGTACACTGCCTGGGAGCTACTGGTTTTGCTCGGTGAGTTAGAGGAGGAAGGAATTAGGGTCCACTAAAGGACCAAATCAAATCCCTGTTTTAGGTGGGAGCTGTTGGTGAGGAATTTTTTTCTACACCCTCCTACTCCTTTCTGCTGCAGAAACACAATGGGATGTGGTCTGCAGCTTGGGATACAGCAGCAGGGCATTGCCTGAACCCAGATTTTGGCAGATCAGTTGGCATTGGGAAACCAGCCAACTGTTTTCAGTTTTCTGGGACACTCTGGTTTGCCCATGTGATTAAAATTTGCAGTGTTAGATAAACACAGATAAGAATTTATCCATTTCTAATTTGAACAATCAGATGTTTACCCATGGCAGGAAGACCCAAGGAGCTTCCTTGTGGCTTCAGCTGTGCTGGGAGTCAGGGCTTGTCCCACATTTGAAGAATCTTCTTTTTTTCAGACTCAGGCTGTTGCTTGGGAAATGGCTGTATTCTCCCTGCAGGCAGATCGATACATTTCAGCTCACTGCACTGCAAGTAACTTCTCATCGTACATTAAGAATGAGAAAAATAAAAGCCAAGATGGATGTTATTTTGGTTTTGCTTTTATTTTGAATTATTTATTAAGAAGTCACTGCTGTCTTCCTTCTTGTTGGGAGACAAAATGCCTTTGTCTTTAATGATTTTTTTCTATTAAAAAGAAGCAAGGTCTTCCCAGTTTTATTTCCCGCACTCATTTCCTGGTACTGGAGTGTAAATCTGGGGTTTTCAGCATGGCAAGATGACCTCCTGCAGTCCCAGTGCAGGAAAAGTCCCCACTGATGCTGGAGGAATCACACTTCATGGTACTTTTCTGAGCAGTTTTATAATGACATTGTGGAGGAGTTATGTGTGCTAGGAGTGATTGCTGGCACATAAACAGAGGGTTATAAGTAAACCACAGACTAGCTGAACTATCGTTTTAATTAAGTATTTACTAAAAAAGCTAATAAAAATACTAATCCTTTTCAAGTGAATTCTTAATATAATATGTTGTGGGGCATAAATTCTGCAGTTGGCTCCACTATTAATATGAGTTTGGATACTCCAACTAATAATCGATTTTGATGTTTTTGTTCCTAAATCTAGGTTATCCTGAAGGGAAGGATAAAGAAACTGGCCACCAAGATGGTAATCACTAGTGGAAATGAAGAAGATAAAGGCAGTCAAGAAAAGGAAAGCAAAGAAGAAACCATCTTGGCAATGCTTGGAATTATTGGGACAATTCTGAACCTCATTGTGATCATTTTTGTGTATATTTACACAACGTTGTAAACTAGAAGGCATGCAAATAGACCAGATAAAATGGCCATTAAGAGTGACAACAAACATTGCTGACTATTGACAAGTTCTTTAATCAGAATTGACTCTGTATTATATTAACACATCATAAAAGCACTGCCTGCAGGCAACGAAGACTGAAGCACAATTAATTTAACAAGACTTTTTCACACAGTAATAAGCTTAATTCTTCTCTCCTGCCCTCTCCCTTTCGGTTTGGTTTTCAGTTTGGGGGAGAATGACTGCAGTTATATAAGTTGTAGCTTTGAAGAAATCCACCAGGGATATGTTGTTTTAACACAATTTAAAAAAAAAGAAAAAAAAAAAGAAAGGAAAAAAAAAAAGGAAAAGAAAGAAACTGTACACTATATATAATTAGAAATGTATGCTGTATACCCACAAAGATTGAACTCAAAGATAGCTTCATAGCACAGATCATGTGTCTGTTAGGTCAAATGGATTTTTCTCTTGGTTTTTGGTTTTACTTACATTGAATCTGACAAGCTTTTTATTTAGAATGAACATATGGTGCAATCATGAAAAAAACAATCCCATTGAGCAAGGTCTGCCTAAACCTGATAAAATGTTGGGAGAAATACACTACATGGTTATTTTTCCTTTCTCATTTGCTTAACATCTGTGTCTGTTCATACCAATGTTTATAAATATATATTTTTAATAAATGTGCTATATTTTTAGCATGAACCAAATATTTGGAGACGCTTGTATTCATGCAGCTAAATTTTGTTTGATGAAGTGCCCCTTTTGACAATGGATGTTATTTTTCTCGGCAATTATACAGCAGTCTTGTTTGCAGCCCTCTCACTGTGGTCTGAAGCAAGCTCACATCATGCTCATATGCATGACTTGAAGTTGGAATGTCAGCTGAAAAGCATTGCTGCTTAATACGGGAAATAGCAAAACATTGTAAGGTGACCTTTGGAGACTGGTTGCAGAAAGAAGGCTCTATTTATAGATAAAAAAGAAAAAGCAAATGTAAGGAATATTGAGGCATCTCACAAAATATTGTAAAATTCATAGAATTTGTGGCTTTCAAAATCTGGTCACGCTCTCTAAGTACTTTTGCTGAGAGAAGTGAGCAGAGGTCTATACAGCTGAAAAGAGAAATTTATAGAGCCTATACTGAGGGGCTTAAGTGAAATCCAGATTGTAAATACAGAGTGTATTTTAAATGTGAGGATCGTTAACTCTTTATGCTTCTCTGACATGTGCTTTAACTGAGTTGGTGCAGTGAAATTCTCTGACTTGTGTTTTTGACAGGAATGTACAATGATGATGATCATCATTTTTCTTCAGAGTTCAGTACCTATAACTATACGAAGCATTAAAAATATGAGACCTCAATTCTGCCTCAAGCTGCCTAAGTACATTGCCCACTAACTCTGACATATCCTCTTAAAAATAGGTCAATTAATTGTTTACTGACTTGTGATTTGGATTGCATCCTCAGATGCACAAGGAGAGCTGGTATTGAAGTCAGCTAGAGCTGTGAAAATTTTGACCCTAGAGTCTCATTAATTTTAGCGATCAGACCTGTCCCTCCGGAATCAAGAATGAGTTTTTCACCATTTTCCAGGCTCTAGGAATGGTCTCAAAAATACAGACTTTCACTGCAGGATATAAAACCAAGCCTGGAAAATTCTGAGGGGCACCTCTTATAACAGAGGTGTTCAGTCTCTTGTGGTATCGTACAGTCAATAACAAAACCATTAAGAGTAGAAAAAAGGTCAGTAAATAAATTACAATGAAATCCAATATGAAGACTGAAGGAAAGTAGAGCAAAAATAATCTTATGTTAATGAAAACATGACAGATGAGAGAGGTGAGAAAATGAGCAGAGATTTGAAGCAGAAAACAGCACAGAAAGCCAGTGCCATGCACTCCAGCATGGCTGAGGAAACATTTGTGTTTGCATGGTGCTGGTAGAGCTGCAGGTCTCAGAGAAGACAAGAAACAGTAGTGGCACATGATAGTGTAGCTCAGTGAAGGTGATCTTGTTTTTTAATTTATAGTTACTTATTGATAATTTTAAGGAATCAGAAAACTCTACTTTTTGATCATCCTGATGGCTAAAATATATTTTGCTCCACTAGGCATTTTTTCTTCTGTTTAAACTATTGCTGCTCACAGCCTGTGGCTCTGAGCACCTGCACATGCTCCAGGCACCAGCCTAACTTCAGGCCACCCCCTGCCTGCCAGGACCTTCTCTGCAGATATTTCTCTTTAATTTCTCCCCCTCCATTTCCAGCAAACACCACAGCAATCTGCCTGAGGCTCGTGCTCATCTTCTAGAGGGTCAGCCTCTGAGTCAAAAGATGAGCTCTCATGCCAGATACTTCTTTGTCTCCCTCTGCATCAAATGGTAGTACCTGTCATCCTCTTGTGGGCATGAAGATGCTTAATGAATCAAATCTCATTAAGGGCTTATACTAATATTACAAATTAAAGCTCTGCATTGTAAAACAGCATAGGATACCTCACCCACTAAAGTAAAGTAGGAACTTTTGCTGCTCATCGCAGTTGCACTTATTCAGACACGGGCCAGCACCTTCAACAAGACAGGCACTGCAAATAGCCCAAATAAGCTGAAATGGTGGATCAAGAGCCTAAGGATTCCACGTTGCCTCTGCTGTACTTTGCCTGTTAGTCTTGATGTAGGCAGTGTGTCCAGGTATACTATCATCCTACCCCAGCAGCAGCCCTGTGCAGTGTGCTTTGCCACAGGACTTTTATTCCTCTGAAAGAGGAAGAAAGGTTTATCCCATTCCATAAAAAGTTTAACACTTAATATTTTAGCTTTACAGGTTTCTGTTCACAGATAGTTCTAGAAATATCCTGGGGCAAGTTATTCTTAAGTAGATTCATTAAGTATTCATTTAAATAAAAATGAAGAGTTTCCTTCGAGGGCAATTTCTTTACCTTTTATTTGGTATTCATGAACACTGATAGGGGAAAAGTATTTTTTCGAGAATGACAGTGGAAGAGGAATATTTTATACAAGGACCTGAAGGTGTGCCTACCCAGGAAGTTGTGGGCAGGCCTGCTCTTCGCTCAGTGACAGCTGGAGCCAAATTACCCTCATGCTTTTTTTTGAATGCACCTGTAAGAACTATTCAACTAGGTAACATATATGTCATGAATATATTATAGTCAATAGCTGCTCTATAAACAGTTGAATAAAACTTCAAGAGTTGAATTGCAAATCTACTTTGGCAAGGAAAAATCCAACTGTCTCATTTTTGGCTTGACTTGTACATAATGCAAATAGTTTCTAAAGTAAATTTTAAAAAATGGAATGTTAGTCCATTAGTGACAGGAACTTCCATCTTTGCATTTGAGTAGAAGGAAATTAATATCCAATATCATAAAAAGATATTAAAGCATCACCTTTTGCTTCAGTCAACTAAGAATATGATTACATATGATATGTAGTTTGATGGTTTGTGTCATGGGAATGAAAAATATTTTCATGAGGTGACAGAAAGGTGACATTGTCCCCACTGGTATCTGGTGTGTTGGCTGGTGGGTACAGAAGACTTTCAAGAAGGGAGAAGATAAAATTATTCATTTTACACACAACAACATGGGGAGAAAGAAGACAAACAAGCTACTGCCCTCCTCTCTGGTTCCTACAACTGATATTGAAAACTTGACTCTCAGGAACCACATCTTTATACTGGAATGTATCATCCTGTGTGTTGGCTGTCAGGGCAGTCCTTTCAGTTATGTACCTTCTGCTCCTTCCACCTGCACCTCTGCAGCAGTGTGTGGTTCATTGTGCCTGAGGAGAGTTTGAACACAAACCCAGCCTGGCAGCCTCTGGAAGCAGTAGTTTTGCTTTACTGTGATGTAACAGTCTACTACGGGCCTGAGATTTATTATTTTAAGGACAGTCAGTAATCATCATCATGTTACTGTCTGACAATCTTGGGAATACATCACTTGTTGAATTCCCAGAAAAATCCCACCCCTGGCCCACAGGTAAAATTTTGTTCAGTAGGCATCAAAATACGAAAGAAAGCTTCAGTTACATCACAACCGAACTTCAGTATGAAGCGTTGCTTAAATCCATGTGTCTTATATTTCCACTTAATCTGTACGCTGGAGCTCACCCCAAATGCCCCAAGATCTAATATGTGTCAAGAGGTCTCATCTCTTCTGAGTCAGAACTACCATTTCTGTGTGAATTACGGCACATGCAGAGAACTTGATCCATAGAAGGAAAGGATAAAAATTAACTGAGTTAAAACTCCAGGGCGGCAGCACTGCACAATTTACTAATTAGTTTGAGGTTTAGCTGGAGTACTTTGTTTCTGGATAGCCAGTATTCTGGAGAAAAGATGTTATTGTTCCCTAGAAAGTTTCTGGAAGAAATATGTCTAATTGAAAGAACCACATTGAAAATATTTCAGCAGCAATCTTCTGAAGAAAACACTGACCAGAACTGTGAGTGGCTTGCTTCCCAAGAGTACTGTTTGGCAGCCCAGGAACACAGTGCACATACATGCAAGCACCTCTTGTTTACTTAGAGGCTTTGTCTTTGGAACAGAATGCACAGATTTACAAAGATTTACAAGTGTATGAAATAGCACATTATGCAACATCAATAACGAAGAAATCTGTTTACCTTTATTTCCAGCAGATACACTGCAGGCACTCTGCAGAACCTGCACTGCTTCTATGCCTGGCTGTGTGTTTTGGAGGCTCATCCCAAAAGGTCTTATAAACTCAGTGTTTCTTTCCCCACCACTGATCCAAGAGAAACAAAACCTATTCAATGTGAAAACCTCCACACCAGACTGAAATGCCACATGCTTCCATCTGCATTTATCTACATATGAGCCATCTGGTATCCAATAAGACTTTCCTTGTCTTAGGCATTAGGTTTGCTTATCTGCATTTCACCTGGGGACTCAGAGAGTGAAAGGCAATTTGTAGAGCTGAAAGCACCCAACTGTTTCCAATGATCTAGCTGTACATAATGGAGCTGTCACCTGGAGGGTGGCTGTTCACGTGCATAGCACACCACACACCATCCTCCTTGTGTGGTCTCACACTGACCCAGCCTCTGTGACACCCAGGGGGTGGGGCTGGGCTGTAACTGGCCCATATAGCCAAAAAAGTGTGCAAGAGAGAGTGTTCTGTGCAAAAGCTTGGATCCCAAGTCAAGCTCTGTGGAGTGAAAAGACATTCTGCCTTGTTCACAGAAAGGCACATAGCTATGTCCACCGGGACCCTTCTGCAACCTGTCCCAGTTCAGCTGAAGGTGACCCATGCACCACACTGACCCTCTTGTGGCAGCTGCAGAACTTCCTTCCCCTGAGGGAAGTAAACAGCTCTGGACTTTCCTGATCTCCTAGAACAGGGAACAAAGTGACTTTTGCACGGCAGAAATAGCAGCAGGACCATCCATTTCTGGCTGACAATGACAAAGCCACCTGTCTAGAGTGCTGATGGGAACCCTTTTCCCACCCATCATTCCTCATAGTCTGGGAAATGCAAGTTAATTACCTGGACTCCAGGTTCTTCTCCACAGGCTCAGTCACCATTTAGACTCAGGCAGATTTCTTTCATGATGCTGAGACTTTGTTGAACTCAAATGGCTCCTGGAGCCAGGTCTGCAGGAACATATCAAATATCGTGTTACCTTAATCTGGCCTAGGTATCATGAAGGTGTCATTGTAACAAGTCTTGGGCATTGTCCATCTCTGCCAACAAGGTGTTAAGGGAAAAGCATTAGCAAGGGTCACCATATGGGAGCCATGGGCAGCCAGAGGTAATGCACAGGGGCTGCTTTCCCCAGCACTTACCCTCCTGAGGCGCAGTGGTGTTATGGTGGATTGATATTGGTGGTGGGTAAATGTAATAAAATGTTTGTGTAGCAGGGTGTGATTTCTCACCTTTACTTCCTGCAAAATTAATGGGAAAGGCTTTATAAAGAATTCTGGCTTTGTCAATTTAAAATATGGATTAAAATTTACTATATATGTTTTCAAATTTTAATGTGCTGCTTTTTTTTCCCACTTACCGACAAATTCAATTTTAGTTTTGCAGATGCTATTCTTGTTTCTGTAATAATGATGGCTAATACAAAAGCGTTGGTACTGGATGAAAAAGGAAGGAATTATTATATTGTCAGTGTTGTATTATTCTGTTCTTGTGAGCAGGAAAAGATAGTGGTTTTCTTTGCATCCAGTGCACATAGTTAGCAGTATTTTTATAATTTGATACCATTATTTCTGGAATTCTGTGGGACAAAGTTCCATCATTTAGAGCTGTGTATATTCAAACAAATGTCAGCAAACTGAGAAGTATATGAAATGTTTGCATTAGCTGAAAGAAAACAATGTCAGACACATATATTTTGAGCAGATTCAAACTCAAAAGTGAGACCTCACAACTATCATTCTTACACCCCTACTGACATTGTATAATGCACACCAGGACATAATTTAGAAGCTCACTCTGCTAAGACTATTCATGTACATAACTCAGACTAAGGGGCTCAGTTCCTTCACAGTTAATATGCATATGAATATGTATTTGCAGGTTTGGGGCATTAGTTGACAGTTAGCTGACAATTCAGCTGCCGCAAAAATGCAGCTAATCAAACAGGGAAAAATAAGAAATTTCCTGTACAATGAGCTTTTTCTCTTTGTCTCATTGACCTTACCTTAAGTCAGCTGATTTGTTTCAGATTGAGTGATGGATGAGAATGATGCTAAAGCTTGCCTAACCGATGAAAGAATAAACACCACGGAGGAATATTACATCTACATTTTCTATCAGAAACTAAACATTTCCCTAAAAGGGTTTTAAAAAAATCTCAGTGCTGAATGTTTTACATTTTCCTTTATATTTCATCATCAGCCAACATACTATTTCTATTTGATTGTATAATAATATTTATGTCCACTTTCACTGAGCTGTGCAAACACCAGCAAATGGATTTTGCATCCTTTGTTGCTTTTTAAGTTTTATAAGCCTCTTTCTAGTACATACCCATCTCCTGTTTTAAAGATCAAGAGGAGAAATAGACCACATCCTAAAGTACTATACAATTATGCAAACCTCACTACAAGCTTAGATTGAAAGTATATGACCATTTACACAAAACACGGGTGTTATTTCTTGAGACTCTTCATATGGCCCAAGTGACCCTGATATGGTGCTGCATACAATATTACATTCTTTTGTTTTTAGAAAAAAAAGAGTCCAGCTGTGAAACTCCTTGAAGCAGTGCATTGCACTATAGTTGCAATTTACAGAGCAAGGCAAAAAATCTGATGACCACAGCCAGTGCTCAGCTCCTGGCTGACCTTCTCCCATGGGGCAGCAGCCCTTGGTGTACCCTGACAGACCAAGCGTTCAGTGCCCTCTACACCTGATGAAAGGAAATAATAGTCAAGTAATTAACATCCCAAAATTTGAAATGTCACCATTTTCTGTCTGGTTTCACTGGTCCAGAGAAAAAAACCCATCACCGAGTAGTAGCCTAACATAAAACAGAAAAGCAGCCAGTGATTTCTTAAGGTGGTCCTGAATGTCTCTCCTCAAAATACATCTTTTTAGAAAGCTCTCAGGAGCTTTGAAGGGCCCTTGGGAGCACCTGGTGCCATCCTCATTCCCAGAAGTCACCACTGCTTTTACTCAAGTTACCTGAAAAGGCATCTTCCTAAATGGGACCATGCCAACTGCCCAGAGAAGGTTGTGTGATGCTGCAATCCCTACTCTCCATATTCTCCTGTATGGGTACTTTCCTATAGGATAGAAAAGAACAGAATAGAATAGAATAGAATAGAATAGAATACTTTAGTTGAAAGGCATCTACAACAACCATCTGGACTGTCCAAAAGCTAGAGCACATTACTAAGGGCACTGTCCTAATGCCTCTTAAGTACTGACAGATTTGGGACATCAACCACCTCTCTAGGAAGCCTGCTGCAGATCTATTCTAGGCCACCTTCTTGGCAAAGAAATGTTTCCCAATGCCATCTCTGGACCTCCCCTGATGAAGCGCTGGACACCATTCCCAGGCCATATATCACAGGATCCCAGGGAGAAATGTTCAGTACCTTCCTCCCTACTTTCTCTCCTCAGGAAGGTGTAGAGATCCTCCCTCAGCTTCCTTTTCTGCAAACTAGACAATCCTAAAGTCCTTATCCAGTCCTCATAGGAGCTGCCTCACTTCTTGATAGAGTTTGAAAAGGGAGCAGTTTTCTGCATCTGTGTTTCTCAGACTCCTGCCACCTCCATGCGACAGGGTGGGTGGGAGGACCACAGAGGAAGGCCTGGGTATACGGCTGATCCTCTTCTTCCCTGAAATTTGACTCTGTTTGGTTTAAAATTCTCAGATTGTTTAAAGACAATTTTTAAGTGCAGCTCAGATTTTAAGAGTCACTTATATGAGTCTTATTTGACTTGTGAGCACTTCCATGACATGGTGGTGTAAGAATTGCAGTAGTGGCATGTTTCACCCACAGTGCCTGGAGTGCTCACAAATCCTTCATGGAATTGCTGGGATATTCCCATCATCTCAGACACTAAATGAGATACAAAACTAACAATCAGAATAGAATCACAGAATGGTTTGGGTTGTAAGGTCATTTCATTCCAACTCCCCCTGCCATGGGCAGGGACACCTTTCACTAGACCAGGTTGCTCAGAGCCCCATCCAACCTGGCCTTGACCACATCCAGGGATGGAACATCCATAGCTTCTCTGTGCAACCTGTTCCAGAAATTCACCACTCTCACAGTAATGAATTCCTTCCTATCTGATCTAAAACTTGCCCCTTTTCAGTTTTCAGTGGAGGCACTTAGCTCCCCAATCCCCATCCTGCTGTCCACTCACTCGAGAGGTGTGGGAAGAGAGGTTGCCATTGAAAACTGAGGGAAAATTTTTTTGAGTACCTCAGCCTTCTCCTCATCCATTACCAGTTTTCCAGCATTGCTTATCAGAGGGATGACATTGTCTTTGACCTTCATTAGTAGAGGTTAATAATTTGAATTGATTCAAACATTGTTGCTTGTCTGAAAATAAAGGGTCCTTACAAAATTAGTGGCAAAAGTAGGATTCTTTTCATGCCATGAAACCTGAAGAGGACAAAAGTTGCATGTTATTAAAATATCATAATTAATACCAGCTGAAACCCACTTTTAGTTCTGAGACATCTCTGCAATTGTCAAATGAGCTCAGAAATTTTGTATACCTTTTTGTCATTTTGCAGAATAAGGTAAAAGGTCTGAAAACAGTGATCTTTGTGCTGCAATTCCACTGCCTGGAAACTAAAAAAAAATCAATAGGCATGAAGAGTGTTCCTCCACTAGCCCATGCTCAGTTTCCAGAAGGAAGTACTGAAGTGTGGCTTAACAGTAAAACAGGAGGTGGCTGGTACTTTCCAATATCCTTTCAGATCAGTAAGTTTTTATTTATAGTCTTGTCCCCTGTACAGAGGATGGATAGTCTTCCTTTCAGCCAGATGGTTTCCTCCTTCTGTATGTGTTTTTACTCATCAAGTCCTGAGTGATAACATTGTTGATATGCCATTGCTGAGAAGTAGATTTAAGACAAGAAATTAAATAATCCAGCTGTAAAAATAAAACATATCTGTTTGTATCAATCAATTCAAGCTCCACTGACCAAAACATATAGAATCCTGTAAGAAATAAGTACTTTTTAGAAGCCATGATTTCCTGAGGAGTGGTAGAAGGAGAAGGATATACAGCATATATCCAAGGGCTCTTTGAAAACTACCTTGAAAATTATAACTTTATTATGTAAAAGTTAAATATATTAGTTCAATTCAGTGTTTTTCCTTTGGTAAGATCTTTTTCATTACATTCACGTACATGCAGGGTGGTGTTTCCCAGCTGTCAGTCCAGCCTTTATTGAAGTTACATGACTGGAGCTGAAGGCAGACTCTAGCTCCCAGGTCTGAATCCAGCAGACCATTTATATTCATAATTCTCTCCAAAAAAGTGCATGGTCCTGTTGGCTTTCTGGGCTGCCCATAAGCTTGAAACTAAGTATGTGCTGAAGTGCTTCACTGGAGCAGGGCAGTGTCCTGCAGCTGTGTTGAAACACTCAGTCCATTTCGCTTTTTAGGGAGGTTATTACTGGTTAAAAGAAGTATTTCTCTGAAATAGAAGGGAACAAATGTCCCAGAGCATTCATTAACTTCCCTCTCAGTCCCTTTTCTCCTTTCTGCAACTCCCTTCTTTTTTGCTGGCTCAGAACATCGGCCTTGTCCATCCCTTACAAAACATCACAGCTAAACAGTCTTGCTTAAATGGCTACTTTCTCTGCTTTATGTGCCTCAGATTTAAATTGAAAACCTCTTCTTCGCCCAAGGCTCTATTTTATTTTCTGATCCCATTTCATCCACCAGTGTCACCAGCTGTGCTGAGCATCATCATTTCCCACAGCCAGAACAGCTGTGGGGTGTTCCTATTGTATACCTGGCATGCTGTGCCCTTTCTACCAGCTCTGCTCCTTTGCTCATTTAAACCTTGCCAAAAATACATCCCCACCACATAGTGATAATACAGCTACCCCTCAACAGAGCTTTTCTGGCTGGGAGCAAAAAAGGCTGGTGAGTGAGACCCAGTATCAGGGCAGATACAGAGAGGACTCTGCAGGGTGGTATAATCTACCAGAACTTCTTGGACTGAAGTACAAACATCAGAGCCTGTGGTGGAACGCTTTGAGCCCTAAAGGAAGATCAGTATACAGGAAACTGACTGAATGTTGCAAACAGTGCTGCATTGCAAGGACTGTCTAAAATTCCTTCCTTACACACTTTGGTTAATAGAGAAAGACCTGAGGGGTGGAGATGTCAGAGTCTCTTATAATGAGGCCTCTGAGGTTTTTGAAAAAGCTGCTTAGAAAAAAGAAATCACTTTTGTTCATTGTCTGGTACTGTCCCATTCTTCCTGGTGCACTAGTCTTACAGAACTAGTGATGGTGATCAAGCTGATTTCATGGTCACAAGGTCACAGCTAATCCAACTGAACCTTTGCAGCAGTCTTTAAAGAAGCTGATGTCCTAAAAATCTGCCTGTTTGTGCTTCTGTATGGGTTTTGAGCTTTATTTTGTTTCAGGGGATTGGAAAAGCCCTAGAAGACAAAGGCAGATCTATGGTTGGTCTTGAGATCTTATGTGCTCTGTTACAGCAGATGTGGCCATGCTGGTGGTGAGGAGGATTTGGGATCAGGCGAGTGTCCTCAATGGAGGCAGCATGATTCTGTGAGCAAACACACGCTGCTCAGGATGGCTAAGAGCAGGCTTCAAGGAAACACTGGAAAAAGAGCAGGGAAGTATGAGTCATCTGTGGAATGTCAGTTTGCATGTGTCTTTACGTAGCATGTAATTATTTTTATACACATGTTTAATTAATTTTTCTTTGTGTTTCACTGGGGACTACATTTGTTTGTCATTCTCCTTGCTGGGTATATCAACATACTGTTACACTGTCAATGACTGCTTTGGCAGAGGGAAGCCCTTGAAGAACACTGCAGTGAATGTGGCTGCCCCCAAAAGCAGTCCAAGCTTGAGACAACAGCCTGAAGGCATTCTGTGATGAAAATTATATATTCTGTTGCACAACTCTGTCCTACACCTGTGTCTGAGGCCAAAGGTCATGGTCAGGGCAGAGCCGCGTCAGCTTTGGGACCAGCTGTGCTGGCCCTGGCCCTCCCCTGGCTTCAGAGAGACAGAAACTTGCCACATGAGCACCCTGCCCTGCAGGGCATCCTGGAGAAGGGCAGATACATTTGGGGCAGAGCTGACACGCTGATGAAACCCCAAAGCTGAGGTAGCAAGGAGTGCTTGGGAAAACAATATGTATAGAGCCAGCTTCTACCAAGTGCAAGCACAGGGAAGTGGTCTCAGAGGAGGAGAGCTGCGAGTGTGATGTGGTAGCTGGAGGTCTGTGGAGGCAGCTGAGGAAGGGGCAAGGGCAATTTCCCTGCTTATCCCTGTTCCTTCATCTGCACAGGGATAAACCTGAGGCAAAGGTTTAGGCTAGGAAGAAAGAGAAGTGTTTTGTCCAAAGAGAAGAAAAAGACAGTAGGTTCACCCTTGACATCAGGAAAAAGGCTGTATCTTAGGGCATTGGACATTTGTTGATTTTATGGGGTTTTTTTATCCCATTACCCATGAGAAAAGGGCTCTGATTTTTCTGGAGAAGTAAGTTGTTAAAGCTGTTCCCTGAAGATTTGATTTGCTCATGCAAGGTGAAAGCAGCCCATGGCTTCCCTGTGTAATAGAGCCTGGGACAAGAAGGAGAGAGGAAATCTTCCTGCAGTGAACATCGGTGTTGCTTTTAGCTATTAATATACTTATAGCTGTTACATATGAGTTTAACTCATGAAAATCTTTGGCTTTTCCTTGTTTAAATAACCACGTGCCATTAGAGTCCCCTGTGACAGCTGCCCTCTGGGCATGTGGTGAGTAACAAATAGGAGGGGGTCTTCTCTGCCCAGGCTGGGGTACCACTGAAGCAAAGGCATGAGGGTATCTCTTGCCAAGGCTGTGAACCCCCTTATCTCACCCAGATAATATACCAGTGCCATTAAAACCACTACAACATCTGACAAAACTGGGCAAATTTAGGAGTACCAGCCTTCTGTCAGAGGCACAAAGAGTTTTTGAGGATGCCCCTACCCTCAGGAGTAAAACTGAAATAACCCTGTTCAGCACAGTGGAGTCTCTCAAGGAATGAAGCTAGTTTAAGCAGAATGAAAATCCTGTCTGCCACTTGTTTCTGGCATTTTCCCAGCATGTCTTCCGAGCACAGGATGCTCACTGCCGGCCACCTCCCCTTGTCCTCTCTCTCTACTATCTCACTGGCATTATTTCAACGTTTGCACTGCTTTTATCAACCCTTTTTTGCTGGCTAGTTTAGCCTTTCATTTATAGGAGACGTGACATTTTGCCATCCTCTTCAGTGTTTTTAATTTTGGTGTGTGTTTAGCCTATGTGCTTTGAAGCATACAATTTTCTTATATAGTTTCTTCATTTGCAGTATTTGGAAATTAAATTTTGATATTGTGCTTTTAAAGAAAGGCATGATGCTTTTATTTCCTTTCTTTATGGCTACCTCATAACACAGGTTTGACCCTTTCTGTGCAAAATCCTTGCCAACATTTTGCTTGTTCTAGCCTTTTGAAAGCCATAAATAGCACTGCATTCTTGCATATTTTCTAAGAGTGAAAATGCATTGGAAAATGTATTTTTTCTGTCCTATATTAGGGCAGGAGAGGCAAGGAGTAATTCTGTCATTTACTTCAGAATCCCTATACTTACAGCTAGGGATGTGAGTTGTGGGTTCTGCATCAGTGCTAACAGAGCTCTTCATACTCTTCGTAGTAACTTCAGCTGGTCCATCTCCACCCATGTGTGAGAAGAATGGTGTGCTTTCCTCTCATCTCTCTGTATTTACAGAGTATCACGGGTAATGACTTCACTTTTCCTGGAACAAGCCAAGTGCTGGCATGAAAAGATCCCTCTCACTCTGCATGAAAGTAAATCAGGAGTTTCATAACTGCAGGGACCAGACAAGAAAAATTGGAAACTGCAAAACTAAAATAAATTTCTCTTGTCTATACTCATAAGAAAAATGATCAATTAAGTAGCAGAAAAGTTTCCTGACTTGTCATATGTATTAAGATGTTACTTATGCATCTGCACTTTTCTGCAGGTACTTCTTGTCTTTCTAGAAAAAAAAAAAAAGATAAATTTCCTGTGTTTAACAGTGTGGTTCAGAGCTTCCACTTCAGAAAAAAATTGTACAATGCAGCATGCACTGTGGACAATTAAGTAGAGACTGGACACCTTTATAGAGCTAAGTTTGAGGTGTAGTGAAACACCATAAACAGGGAAAAGTTAAAGCTTTGCCATTTCCCATGAAGATGACTAAAATCTAGAAGCCTTGATCTAAAATCTCATTAATATTTTTAATTGAAACCTTTGAAGAGCATTTTGCATTTGACTCCATCTTCCCTAAGAATGGGCAGAAAGTATTCCACAGTCCCCAGATCGTGCTTGACTGTGGAGGAAACCCACACTGTACAGTGAGTGTGTGTTTGAGGAAAGGTTTGATTGATCCTTAAGACAGCCTGATTTAGAAGTGGTTCTTCCAATATAGATGAATTCATCAGTGGTGTCCTGGAGAGGAACGTTGAGCACTGGTGGCACGTAAGGTGCAAATCTTGGATGGTCCTTTGAGATGTGCTGCAGTTTCCTGGGATATTGTTCCCTATTGCAGTGACACTGGTGGCTGCTCCTGAACAGGAAAATATTTGTTGAATTGTAGGATTAGTCTGTCCAAATGAATGTTTCGCATTCGTTGTGTCTTTTGTCTTCATTGCTGGTCAGGACGTCTCCTCTGTGGATATATGGGCAGACACGGAGGCTGTCGACTGACTGGTACAGACTGCAGTCCAAAAGCCCTACCCAGGGTGATCCTCTGTGTCGTGCATCAAGAATATTCAAAACTGAACATTACTATCTGATGATCCTTTCCCTCTGTTTTGGTTTGAGAGTCTGTGGATCTTTTCTGTGAGATATGAAGCACTGGGCTCCTTAGGCTTGTGTTCCCCTCCCAGCTGCGGAGGAACCCAGCATCTAAGCAGGATCTGTCCCTGCAGAGCTGCTTGTGGAGTAAGTTGCCAGCTAGCTGCAGTGTGTGTTCCCCCATGGCTTGAAATATTGTCAGAGGGAGAATCTGTGGAGGATTTCTTGTAATCTGATTGCACTATTTTTCAGCCACACAAGCAATAAATATTTAAAGTCTGGTTGTAGGCAATATAACAACTCTGTAAATACATGCTTCTGAATACAGAAGTAAGAGGCTGATCTTTTCTTTTAAGAGGAAACAAATACATCTCTGTTTGGCATAAAGTGTCCTCCTCCCCATTCTGTAAGGAAGAATGTGTTGAGGCAATTTTTCTGCTATGAATGAAGGTGAAAACTAAAGGCAGAAAAGTACTGCTGCATATTTATTGCTACCTTCTGGCGATCCTCTGTTCTTTTCCATTTCTCAGATCAAGGTATTAAATCAAAGCCCAGGAAAAAAAGGCAAAGAGTGAGAGAGGGAACTGAGAGAAATGAACAGCTTCACTCTTTCTCCTGCTGCATTCTCTCTCCCTGCCTGTCCCCATCCTGTTTTTTTCCTGAAGAGAGAAGCTGTGAACAGTAATAGAGATAGGAAGCAGTATGAGAGTTCCTGTGACATTTTCTGTCTTCTCTACAGCATTGCATGAACTTCCACTATTCCAAGTAATTTGGTTTTACAGGAGTACTTACAGTTAGCTTTCACAAACTGAAATTGAGTATCAGCATGAGTCTGAAGATACTGGGCCAATATCAGCACTAGTGCAAAAGGGCGGGAGTGGCCAGAGAGGTGAGAAAGACCTGTGGATGTGACTCAAAAATGAGGGCACTATCCTTATCCTTGGACATTGACCACAGACTTTGTGTAGTGCAGAAATAAATCCAGGCTTGTTTTGATGTCCTTTGTTATGATTAAACTAGATTTTTTGCCTCTAGAATAGTTCTGGAAGGAAAAAAAATGTACTCTGGCATTGACTGAAGGGAGATCTAGGGTCTCAGCTGATTTAAGCCAAGCAGCAGAATTATGGCAGTGGGGAAGTACCTGGTTCTGTACGTTGCAAGCACACAAGCTCTCTAGCTTTCCTGTTCTTTCTTTTTTCAAAAGAGCTTCCTGTATTTTTGGAGGTGATTTTATGAAGTGCTTTTGGAATTGAGAAGTAACTTGGTGATTTGACTCATGTGGTTGGTTTCTCCTCTGTGAGGCATAGTTAGTAAAGTTTTTTGAATATATAAATGATTAGCTAAATGTGATGATGTGTGAAGAATCTTACACCTCTGCTCTTTCTGAAATCCATTTAATGAACAAATTCCTTAGTGGTCATCTCAGAAACCATTATCAAACAACTCTTACCTACTAAGAGAAATTTCTTTTCCAAAAATCCTAGCTTAGGCATGGTAGAATATTTATTACATGGCTGGCAGTATTCTTCTGCCTGAGGGATGGACTGCAATTACAGCATGGTAAATATTTCATTAGAACAAAGCAAAACTGCATGGGAAGTGGCCTTCCCTTTATTTAAAACATTTATTAAAATACAGTGTTAGAATCTACATGGGAATAATTCTTTCTCCCTAATCTACCAACTAAGCTACAATTTTAGGCGAGACATTTTGTTATTACAAAACCTTGCATATTAGAGCAATCTATCTTCTCCTCTGAGAAAGATGGACATCTTAACACAGATGAAACTTAGTGTACACTGATGTTCCTTATACCATTCTGGCTTCTTCAAGGAAGAAAGAGCAGGTGCAGTGATTTCAGTGCCCTTACAAAATCCCTTCTCTTCAAAACGACAATGTAAATGTAATTTAAGTACAAGACCTAAACACAAATGAATGTTGAATTCTGCGCACAAGAGTGGGAAGTAGTCACTTGATAGTGCATAAAGATGCATGTGCAGTTTTGGAGAGTAGTGTTCTACAATAAACACTTCCTGAGTTCCACTTGTTTTAAAATCGTCCACTTCTCTGGACAGTGAAAATAGGGACAAAGACAATTTATGAGGGCTCATCCATATCATCTATCCCTCTGTTCTTAGTGAATAGAAAAACCATCTATGAGCATATATGAGGAATGAGGTCTTACTGAACAGTAATCTGGCTGTAACTCCTTTTCACTGGAGATCATCTTTCTACCAGAGCACCAGGTTATATAACGTTGTCCTGGGCAACCCAAAGTGTTATTGTATTCCCTATCTACCTGTTCCCAAAATTATTACTGTCTCTCTAAGACCCGGCAGCTGGACACAGAACCACAGAGGTCAGCGTGGCAGGTTCTTTTAAGGTCAGGGTCGCTCAGGCAGAATTCTCTTGCCCTTTTCCTTTCTTTCTTT
This sequence comes from Corvus kubaryi, assembly GCF_017639235.1. Lineage (NCBI taxonomy): Eukaryota > Metazoa > Chordata > Aves > Passeriformes > Corvidae > Corvus > Corvus kubaryi. The sequence continues at coordinate 22,409,532 of NW_024582054.1, forward strand.
AGGGGAAGCTGAGACAGGGCAAGGCAGAAGCCTTCTTTTGTTCTCTGTGAGCTCCTTGTCTGCTTGCAAGGAAAGCATTTTGCAATGCTAAACTGCTTCAAGAAAATTTCACAATACCTGTCTAGAGCCACAGTGTGGAGCCAGAGCCATCGGGGCTGGGAGGTGCTGGTTTCGGTGCTTGGAGAGACCAGTTGTGCCCTACAACACACCAATGAATGGCTCAGAAACTGCAGTGCTGGCACCAGCCAGGTCCAGCCAGCCAAGGAGGAGGCAGAGGAATTGACTCTGCAGGTTTGCCGAGTTCTCCGGCGCCTGAGTTTCCCAGCCACCAGAGTCTTTCAGCCGCTCTTGTCAACAAAGCTGCCAAGGCTGGAGAGATTGAGGGGCATTGCCCTGAGATTCAGCAATTTTGTTTCCAGTTATTATTTACTGTTATTTTGCCTGTTGCTGTTTCATTTTTTTAGTAAACAGTAACTTTTCCGCTTATATCTACTCACACTTGTCTCTCTTTATAGGTGCAAAGGGAAGGGTTAAAGTAAAAGGGGAGGTAATTAAATTTGGAATGTCCACTCCCTTAAATTGTCCTAAACAAAGACAACGTTTAGGCAGTACCCCGCTTTATCTGCTAGAGGTCTGTGATGAGGGCCCAAGTCTGTAGCCTGGTCCTACAGTGATAACAGCCTTCTTCCTTCTGCAAAGGCTATGAAAAGATCACCTCACTGTACCAGTCATAGGCAGCCTCAAACCTCAGCTCAAGTTTTGTTCTTGATTTTTTCCCTGGTCTCTTAGAAAGTTGCAAAAGTACTTGACTATGCTGCAGAATGTGCAAAACCATTTCTCGTGGATCAGCATTACACTCATAGCATGATTTTCCATCTGTCCCAGCTGCTGCCTCTGCTGCTGTCCAGCAACAGGGAGCTCCAACTTGTCTCTGGGCAAAAGGCACTTCTTCCTGTCTGTGTGAGTTGTTTTTAAGTTGTTGCTAGCTGTAAACGAGCAGGATGACTTTACCAGAGAAGAGTCAACCAAGATTTCTGGCTCACATTAGCTAGTCCAGAGAATTTTATTGTCTTATTGGTGTGTTCTGTCCTAACACCCCAAGCTCCATAGTGACTTCTCCAACTACACTGGAAAGCTGACACACTGCAAAAGTTAATGGACAGTGAAAACTCTCTCTAGGGAGCCCTTACCATACTTGATGTTACAAGCTTCCAGATGCTGAAAAGCTGTGTCCCCTTGTTTAAAGCCAAGGCTGTTTCTCACCCTGAGAAAGGGATCCTGCAGTAAATCTACTCTGGGGTAGAAGATCACCATATATTGCATATGGCATGAGCTAGGTCCCAAAATGCAGCATCAGCTCCAGAGACAAAAATGAGTTTAGGTTCAATGCTGATTTCATTTGGGCTGCCTCCAGACTCTGAGGATGCAAGTGCAAATCTTTCTAGTGGGACTCACAAGAATACGCAAATGGACCACAAGCCAGTCTCCAAAGTTGCACTCCCAGGGCTGGGCTTCCATGCAGTGCAATACAGAAGTCCTGAGCAAACAGAAGCTTAAGCCAGCACATTTTCAGAGGACTGAGCAACTGAGCCACAGGAGCCCACTGATGTGCTGCTGACTCTTCCCAGGCCAATGGGCTGGCAGTGAGAGGAAGCCATACTCTGCTTCCCAGTGCCTCCTCCTACAGGGCTGGCAAATACAGGATCATTTCAGAGCCCTTTGAAATAGCTCTGAGCTACTTAAACTTAGACACTTTAAGCTTTTTTTTCATTTTTTCCTTCCCCCCTCCCCCCCTTTTTTTTTCTTTAATTCCTTCTGTCAGAGACAGAAATGAGTTGCTCAGAGACAAGGAGTCTGAATTTACAGAGGTGGTCATTGGCATGCTAGGCAGTGCCTGAGCATTGGAGGTGTAAGATTTCATGTGATAAAAGCAGCTGAAGTAACACTTCTTTTGGGTGCCTAATTTCTTCAGAAGCCTAATCCTTGCACTCTCCCTTTACAGGTTGCAGGATTAATGCAGCATCCACACAGGCATGCTCTCCTTCAGAAAGGTAGTGAGGCACTCTGTGCCAGTCTTTATACTTAGCACTAATACATGAAACACTCCACATGCAAATAACCATGCCAGGATTTGTGTACAGTCTTGTGCCAGAAGACAGACTGTCCAGCCCCATCTTGATAATGCTGCTTCCCTTCACTAAGAAGTCAGAGCAATGAAATCTCACAGAAACGCACTAAATCACACTTATATTGTATTTAAAAGCAGAAATGGTTAAGTACAAATATGTAATGCTCAACAATACTCAGAAAAAGAACTGAAGGGGATTTACAGCTTTAAGTTAGCAAAACCAATAGTAAACAAAAAAAAAAAAGTATGGGTACTTTCTGCCTCCTAGGAGGTTAACGGGGATGTACCAAAATGAAGGTGGGTCTTTGGAGTTGCACTCCTCCCAGAGAGTGCTGTTTTGGTGGAAGTGTTGGCATACCTCCAGCAATATTCCTTCTGGTTTTTTCTTGTTCAGATAGTAGACTGATAAGCTTTGTGTCTTGGTGCGATGCACTTCACTCATAAGACAGAATCCATCATATACTCTATCAATATAATGTGCGTTAATGTTCAATGGTAAATGCGACAGTGATTTAACAAGATTTGGTGGCAAGGTACACTTGATTAGTTACTGCATAGAGAACAGGGTCAGACAACACCATCAGAGAGACCCTCCCACTGAATCATGGGGTTCAGAATAGACTGTCCTGCTTTCTAAAACCCTTCTCAGAGAGCAGCCTAGGCACAGCTGGTCATTCCTAGTCCCAGATTTACCAACAGTTTAGGTTGAAAGGATTATACATGCATGGTCAATCCTTTAGACCACTTACATAAGAAGTCAAAGTTTATCATGCTATTAATCACTTAGTGAGGATCTGTTGTGGGAAGGGATCTCTCGACCTGGAGGAGCAACCTTGAGAGGTGTCCCTGCTCAAGGAGAGATCCTGGCGTGCAGCCCGCTGCTGTACAGGAGAGCTCCACGGGCCCTGGGCTGCCTGCTATTTATAGAGAAAGATGAGTGACTTATGGTCATATTTGCATACCAGCAAGACGTCTGGGTCACCATTCCAGACAGCCCTTGGCTGCCATGTTGCCATCTGCCCCCAAAGTCCAGAGTAAGGTGGATGCAGCTATCACATCCTCCACTAGTGGTTATTGCTTGAAAGGGGTGGGGGAAGGCACACCTCACAGGATGTTAAGAATCCCAAAGATCCACAACACTAGCAATTTGCAGTTATATTTAATACTTTAAGTAGTTATTGAAGGCATGAATATATTGCTAGTGACAGGATACGTCTAAATCCGATAAGCCAAAATCTTTCCTGCAAAACAAAACATGGGAACAGCTGTCTTCTGGACAGGTGCCTTGTTTTGCCTTTTTGATCACAGATTCTACATCTCTGTGCTTGTCTGGACTCTGTTGGAACAATTTTTACATCCAAACTCATATGTACGTCATCTGTCATGCAATTATTGGAGGTTATTCAAAGGTTATGTTTGAAGTACTCATTGGAGATATAAAGTGTTTCATTCATTGATAGCGATTGCTGAACAAAGGCTTGGAAATTCTAAAGGAACTATCAAAATAGATTTGAACTTCTACACCATGGGAATAGTGTTGTGAAGTCAATGTGACCTTGAAAGAAACAGCAGGTAGCTGTGCTCACACCTTCTGAAGAATGAGGGACATGTTTGACAATTGACTGAAGGTGCTTTTTCATGTGACTGACAAGTTGACAGCTATTAATTATCTTAATATTTGCTTGGGGTTCTGAGACTGCACCAAGCAATTAAAGATACTTTTGGAAATTAGTGGTTTTGTTTGCACTCCTTCCTCTAATTGTTTGCTAAATAATTTACCAACATTGTGTTTCAAATCTCTGAGTACTGCAAATAGTACTTAAATAGTATGGTTTTATGCAGAAGGAAGTAAATGCAAATGTGTAAAGAATGTGTGGAAGAAGGGAGGAAGGAGTGAGTACAACTGGGCTTTAAAGGTAGACCTTAACAGGAACATGAGTGTCTTCCTCACCTAAATTTGATCATTAAGAGGTGGCTGGTACCAAAATGCTGTAATGTTTCAGGCAGACATGCAGGGTCTGTTTTTATTATGTGGATGTTAAGTGGACTGTTAGGAACTTGAAGACTGTAGCAAATTTTCCAACAGTTTGCATTTCTGAGTATCAAGTAGCACACCAAATTAAGTCCCTCCAGAAACCAAACTCACTACCCCTCCCTGCCTGAAACCTTTTTTGCTACACCCATTGGTTCTCAGCATCCCTCATCTGAAACTCACTGGGCTCAACTTTCTATGTATTCCTCTGTTTTTCTTTAGGTCACAGTGACGCCTGTGATGTTCAGGCTGTTCTGTAAATATGGTAGATATCCTTTAAGTATAAATATCAACTCATCATGCCCTACCAAATTCATGGCTACAGTTTGTAAGCATGTCATTTATTGTTGATGTAATTTCTATTGAGATGAAATAAAACAAATGATGAAGTAAAGTTTTTTAAGAAGAAACTGAAATTGTGGGAAAGAGGTAATGAAAAGCTCTGTCTTTTGTAGTTTCTGATCTGAGTTCAGAGTGGTCTGAATTTGTGAGCAAAAGGGAAGCTATGCGTCTTTTCCTTTTTGAATGTCATTATCTTGCCTAGATCACTGAAACTTCCATGACTTAGCAATCACCGTGCAGTCCAGAAGTGAATTAATCAATAATTACCAGAAGGCATTGGTCAGCCTTAGGTGGCTGCAGCTGTCACTGCTATGCCTCATCAACAACAGAAACTTTTAGTATTAGGAAAGAATTCTGTCCAGCTTGGATGAGGTGTCCCATGTCAGTCCTGAGGCAACCACTTACCTTGTGTGTGAGCCAGGATAAGCTTATATAAAACTGATAAAATTGATTATGCTGATCTGTGGTAAAACAATGGTTGAAAACACAGATTTCTGCAAAATGCTGACCAGCTTCTCTCCTTCTGTGTAACAGTGCAGCCCTTCTAATGATTAATATATTAGATGATCCCACTACTAAGGTCAGCTAAGGTCAGTCTTAAACAGCAGCCCAGCATCAGTGGATGCTGAATAGTTGTGATAGAATCCTTTTGTCAGATTTAATTTAAACAATGGTTGGTATTTCCCCATTTCTGTTATAAACATAGGAAGAAAAAAATCAAGCGAAGTATTATGAAAGAAATTATGGGAATCCTCTTACATATCTATGAACAAATTATCTGCTTCTATCCTTTGGCATGTCTGGGCTGTCCATATGCTAAACCTTTGGTAGATTTAGTTTTATTCTGCAGAAATTTCTCAAAAAAAATTATAGAAAGATTTCATGGGGATAAAATAGAAAAACGCCACTTCCAGACCTCAGAGCAATCCTGATTAACTACATGAGTCATTCTTTGCTAGAAAAAAGTAAAAGGAAACAAGTGTGGAGTGCATTGTGCCTCATGCCCCTGTTCATGTAGAGAGTCCTTCCCATTCCCAGTGGATGTCCTGGTGTTGCTCACCCAGCCAACCCACTGGCTCTCCATAAACCCCTACTGGCTAATGCTGTACTTGTAGGTGAAGATGTATCTGATCTATACCTATAAACCTCTGGCACCCTATCAACCTACATAAGTATGGTATAAACCATGATATCCAAACTTGTTAAACAACCAAAAGCATCGCTGCTTTGTGCCAGATTAACACAGGCAGATCCTTCCAGTTGTTATTTGGCTGTTCTGAGTACTTGGCTGTCATCTGTTCCTCTCTGCTGTGTGTAGCAGGGCTGACAGCTGGGGACAGGAGTCACAGCTTCACTTATCCAAATTCAGAGGAAGACACAAATCAGGCTTCCAACCCCTGAAGGCTTCTAATTTCCTGGCTGTTAAAACAGAAAAAGCATTCACACATAGATACCAGGGACAACTTTGGGGAGAGAAAGGCAGGGCAAACTCTCAAACCTGGTTGAATATCAAATAACTAACTATCACTCTGCCACATAAACACACAGAGCTGTTGCTGTGCTGTGCACAGACTCATGACTGCCAGCCTTGTTCTTACCCCTGGTCTAGGCAGGGTACGCACACGTGTGCATGCAGCCTGATAATTCCCTCTATCATGCACTGTGTGCCTTCCTCTTGGCTCCATATAGATTCATAATGGCCAGAATATTTTTGACAGACCTAAGGCAGAATTCATTCTTTTCATGCATAGAATATAATTAAGTCCTATTTGGAAAAAAAAATAGGGTTTTTTTTTCATGGATATTGGTTTGTATGCTAAATGCAATACTATGAGTTCCTTGAATTGAATTTGCTAGAGGAACTGTACTTATTTGCTTTCCTTCTTTCCCTTTCCTCCAGCTGCCTGTTCCATAACAGGGACTCCCATTCTTCTCTGTCCACCTATTACAAAAGCATAGTCTACAGGAGAATATTTATGCAGCAAATGGTACTGCTGCCCTCTACTCGCTGAAGGCAGCATTACCATTTCCTTATTAATCAAGAACACAGCTCAGTTTATGTCCCAAATCACCTTTGTTTTCCCTGAGTCTAAATATTTAATCACAATTTTTATCTCACTTGCACTATGCATCCACCGGAAAATCCACCCACGCGTTCTCTTTTCCCTTGGCCACAGCAACACAAAACAAGGAGCTGCATGAACATTACAGTTTCCTGTTTCTTGATAGGACTAGGAGTAGCTAATAAGATGCCAGCTCTGTCAGAAATGTTTCCTGCAGCTGTTCCATTAATAATGCCTCTCTCTCATGTGTATTCTCTTGGCTTCTGTTGTTGCTGAGCTCTTACTACAGTGGGGACCTTCATTTGGCAGACAGCCATTGCAAAATTTACCTATATGATATAATAATACCTAACATTATATAATAATGATCTATTGTAAACCCAGGTCCTAATTTATTTTTGCATTTGTCTTTGATAGATCTTTGAGTTTCACTGGGGTCCTTAACTGTGATTAAGAAAAAGCTTTGTTCCTGTATATCCAAATCACTGTGACTCAAAATTTAACTAAAATTGAAAGGCTATGTACAGGGCTGTTGCTTGCTTAGCAGGATTCTCCAACACCTACATTCCCTTTGACATGAGCAGAGGGCTTTTTCTGCTGTCTGATGTGTCTCCATGGTGCTTCTGTGATTAACCTGCAGTTGTGAGCATTTTGCTATCTGCGTGTCTAACAGGGGAATTCCGCACTGACAATTTTTTCTAGAATGACTTCAGTTAAAAAAATACCTTGGTTTTCCAATTTTCTTTTTGCTATGATTTTTAATTTTTCTGCCTGTCTGATTCCTTTATGGAGTGAGTATTGAGGACCTTTAAGGGGTGTTGTTTCCATGTGTGTCCTTGCTAAGCCTTTCTCTGTCCGGGGATTTGCTACATATAAAAAGTAATACTAAACTACAACGGTATCTTGGAATTAGCCTGTTTGCAGATACTTTGGTTCTGGCAATGTCTGTGCAATACATCAATGTAAAGAAATAAAGACGACATTTTCTGGTTTACAAATGTAGTCCTCTTTAGAAAAGTGCCTTGATTTTTCCTATTATACTCTTTTCAAATGGCACAAAATTGGTCTGTGTTTTAAAACGCTCTTGCCGAAAGTTTTATACATTATCGCTTCCTTCTGGCTTCCATAAATGCCATTGCAGCACCCAAAGGAATACTGTGGTCTGGAAGCACTTCTAAACACCCAACAACAGAAGGAATATGTTAAATCCTAGAGAAGTAGGAATTAATGAAAGCATCCCACATCTTCCTTTTTTCTCTATCTTGTTTTTTAGCCCTTTACCATTGGGACATGAGTTCCAACTGATTTTTGAACCTGCTTGACTCATTCTTCTCTTGGAGCAGTGTAAAAGGCTGCAAACACAGCAACTCTGGCTTAGTCCATGGAAGAAATGATGCACTTACCATGAGGCATCTAATTCACTCAGGGGATTATTGTCTGCTTAAGCACTGGAGGGGATGGCTGGTAGAAATTTAGATGGTGATGTTTCAGTAAATGCATCAATAGCCTGTGCATATGTATTTGCTATTAACTTGTTTATCAAGAAAAGAAACTGTGTAATACCAAGTGATGCCTCCAGTTGGCACCTATGTGAGTCTCTACAGAACTACAGCTACCCTTTACTGTGAAATTCTCGGGCAGAAAATTATAAAGAAATTCAAATTATCATTTCAGAGAAGACAACTTTTTATTATGATTTATTTATAAATGTCTCTGCCTCACTTGTGTGGTATTAAATTAAGAAAATATTTTCCTTTTAAGCCCTCTCATGAGTAAATTTATTTTTTAACTGCCAGATTGAGTGATCTAATGCATCTTTCACACCTAAAAATGCTGAAACAGGGTCTAGTAATACCAACTCTGGACCAGGGTTTTTAAAGTGCAAATACTTTGGTATATACATTTCAGAAAGCTCTTAAAATAATAATTTCATAGTAGCAAGGTTTATATTTGCCACATGATGTGCTAAATTACATCCAAATTTTGAAAATAATCTCTGTTGATTTGTAGAATGTGTGTTAGCAATTAGTTTTATCAATGCTTTTGAAAGAAGAGTTGAGATAGGCATAGAAATAAATTAATATGGAAATCAGGAATACAGAAGTTGAGACATCTCAGTGATTCAGGAGTCTTTTCTTCATGATAGAAAAGGCTGGTGTTTCTGCCCTATTAATTGGAATGTGGCTGTTTTAACTGTGAGACCCAGAGCTCCAGCAGGAAAAGGGAGGTGAGCAAGAGGGGTCTAGGCTGAGAGGAAAAATCCACCTCTGCCAGAGGGTTGCTGTTTGATGCAGCAGCTGACCCAGGTGAGGAAACTCTTGGCTGATTCTGACGTTTCATTTTCATCATTTTCTGGCAGTTTTACATGACCTGTATGCATACCTCTGTCCAACCACAGAGATGAGAAAATGAAACTTAATAGATCCAATTGGTACTGAATATAGTTTATTTCATAAAATCCATTGGTGCTTGTGGTGTGGCACTGTACAGGTCAGTTAAAGACAGTAGTTTCAAATGTTTGTTTTGCAGTATAAGAACATAAGGCACAGAAAGGGCATCTCTGAAGGCATGGGAAGGACTTTACTGAGAGTTGGAGTCTGGGACAATAGGAGAGAGAAAAAATCATTTTGTATTTCTCTATTATTATATTCCTTCCTCAGACATTTGCCACCGGAAACTCCGAGACAGCCCACAAGGCTGGAAGGACCTCTGCAGTGCCCCTGTCCGTCTGGGCTTGAATGCTCGTTCCCAGGGTCAAGGACCAAAGGAAGATGTGCAGGAACCGTGGAAATTCCCGGTGGAGCAGCTACACACACTCCCAGAGCTGCCATGGAAGGTGGGCAGATGGTACCAGGCTACTTGTCTTTGCGAAATGTCTCACGGTCATGTCAGGTATTTTCTCGTGTTCATTTCTGTTCGAAGACATGCGACAAGAGCAGAGGCAGTAAGCGTACTACAGTATTGCTGGAAGGCTGTCACAGCCTGGACCCCCATGGACAAAAGTCATCTCGGTTCTGTCACAGTCTGTGCTCGGGGACGGAGGGAGAGAGCGAGGGAGGCAGGGAGGATGGATGCTCCTCGCATTTTTGCCCATTCTGGAAACACTGTTCCAGTTGATTAAAAAAAAAAAAGCGTTTTGTCTTCTAAGGCAGGATTCGGATGGTGATTTCTTAAATGGCAGGGACACCTGGTGGTGCTAAAGGAATCCTGCAGAGCATCCAGCTGATGCCAGAGTGCCCTCTGGATGCAGTGGAGGGTATGAGAGAGCCCGTGATGTAGGGCAGGAGGGAAGGGTCCAGAATGGCCAGAAGCAATCATCAGCTCCTCGGATACTCTTTGTTTTCAAAGAGGCAAGATAACAATTTGTTATGGAAATGAATTTAAAATTTTAATTTCTATAATTTTTAATCATTAAGAAAACTCATTATAAATTGATAACTGTACTTACTTAAGTCATGGACAAAATATAGACCCTAATCTTCTGCAGCTGCAGTGAGTGATGTATACGAAAAACACAATTAGTACACAATTCTTCTGTGACCAGCCAGGATAATAATGCTGGTATTTCAATGTCAAACAAACATTCTTCATACTGTTTATAATAATTTCACACATGAGGAGAAAACATGGAGCAAGGTTGTTCAGGTACCTGCAGAAGTTGAAAAAGGATGACTGTTTGCCACATGTTTAATGCTGGTGAGGGGACTTTAGGTCTGGCATCACAAAGATTCCCCACCAGAAACAGGAATAGAGGGTCCCTGCCTTTGGCCAGGAGGAGGAAAGGGAGGACCAGACATACTGGACTGTGTGGAATTGATGGCCTGGCACATCAGATCCACAGAAGTACAAAGCTTTAGTGGATACTGGTGCACACTGATGCCATCAAGACACAGGAGTGCAGAACCCATCTGGACCTCTGGAGGGACAGGGAGTTGCCAGGAATTGTCTGTATTAGACACCAAGGTGAGTTTAACAGGGGACAAGTGGGAAAAGCACCCCAGTGAGACTGGCCTAGAGGCCCCTCGTATCCTTGGCATCAACTGCCTCAGGAGGTAATATCACACCAATGGAGACTCTTGAAGTGCCATCCATGAACAGATTCATCGACTGGAGAGGAAAGGAGCTGGATCTGCTCACCTTTTAAGAGCCCCATATAGGTGAAACTGTGCTGCATTCCCGTGCATACAGCTTAAACTGCACATACATCCTCATTTTCATTAACTACTATCCCATGTTCTTTCACAGAGAGACACTATATTCTCTTTAATGGCTTTTCTCCTTCCATCCAGATCCATAACTTGGGCTCCATTCCATCAGGATGAGTGGTCAGGACAGGAGAAACAGCATACTTGATTGTTGGTCACCAGCCCGGCTTGGGTTGTCATCACACTCCTCGCTCCTCTCAAAATTCATTCTTCACCAGTTCAGGTCATTCCTGCAACATACAACTGCTGCATTACCCACCAAGTACACCTGAGTCCTCGGATAAAGACAATCCCATGAATGGGTTTGCCTTTTCCCATGGCAGGAAAAATCCACATCAACTTCCCCAGGCACTTCCCTATGTGTAGTATGGGAATCTTGTCCCCTCTCACATTGTGTAGGGGTATTTTTGGGCAGGACTAAAGTGGTTGGCAGATCCTGTAGTGTTAATCAGCCAAGTGGCATCTGCTGAGTTTGCATCCCAATGCTTCTATGCCCAATGCTTTTACCATAGTCTTCAGCAGCCCTTTATACCTCTCCATCTTTCCAGAGTGCTGGGGGAGATAAGGCACATAATACATCCACTCAATACCGGGTTGCCCAAGAGTTTATAAGGTTACTTCTAAAATGAGTCCCCTTGTCTGAATTGATTCTCTCTGGGCTATGTCACCATAAAATGTGTCTCTCAAGGCCTGAGATGGTGTTTGGAGCAGTGGCAATGGCTTTCAGCCAGACAGCCAGCCAATGTCTCTGCCATGGTGGCTCTGCAGCTCTTGCAGTGTAATGTGACACAATGTGTCCTAGCTCTCACCACCTCTGTAGGAGTCTTTCCTTGTCCCCCACATACAGAAATCAAAACAACATAGAATAACCTTTCAACCCTATCACAACTCCTGTCCTAAACCCTAGTAGACAATTTCTTTATTCTCAGATGAGTAGGTAGCCAAGCAGTAGAACATCCATTCATTATCATCAGACAATTTGCCTCCCTCACCTACTTCATAATTCCCTTAATCCTATTCCTGTTGTTGGAGCTTTAGAAAACAAATTACTTAACCTCTAAAACTACTCTAATAGTTTATAAGAACTTTGGTCTTGTAAACCGAAGATTGAAGATTATACCTCTTCTTAGAGTCCTTTCCCTTCAGAAAGAAAACCTTTATCTCCAACTCCCAAAGTTGCTATTTTAAATTAAACTACTTTTTGACTTCTCTCTACCCTAAACTGCACAAATCCCTCCCCAAACAGCCCCCATAAAAGTTATAAGACAAAAAAAATTAGCAACAACCCCAAACCTGCAACCAAAACCCACCCTGGTCCCCATGGATAGAACACAGCTACACCAATAAAATCCAATCACACAGAAAATATACCTCCACTATCAACAGTGTCTACACCAAACCACAACTCAGCACTACTGGAATCATAACCAAAGCTTGTCACACACCATAACCAGCAAATCTCCCCAAGTTTCTGGAAAGGGTCCACTGCCAGAGACAGAGTAAACAAAACCCACTAATGTTCTGCCCAAATATGCTAAAAACAGCGCCAGTGACACAAAGGAGGTACCTGCACTCATCAGCTACCCACACCCAGCAACAGATGCCAATACTAAACCATAATAAGAAGAAGAACTGGATGCAATTGCCAATTCTCCTAAAATAAAGCATGCACCCAAAAATATAACAAAATTTCTCATAATAATTTCTGCTTAGCCTTCCTCCAAGACTTATGGTTATATTACATTAACAATGATTTTCATTATTATAATGGAAAATCTCCATTTTGCAGCTGGAGAAATACAAATTTATCAGAAACCTGGTTTATGTGGTGGATTGGGGTTTTTTTTTTTGGTTGGGTCCTGCCCCTCTTTCCACTGTAAGTAAAATTATAGGGCCAAAGAGTTCTGCTTTCCTCTGGGCAGAGAGCTCAGGCGTGGAGGGGGTCTCAGCTTGTGTAGGCACAGCCACCTGCTGGCACACTGAGAACCTGCTTAGAGAAGGGTCGAGGGTGTGAACAAGAATAAATGCGATGTATTTACACAGTAAAGAGCTGCAGAACGCGTGTCACAATGGCCACGAGAGGGAAGAAGCATCCCAAGATTAGGTCTCCAGCTCCTCGGTGGCTTGCCCTTCCCTGGATTTCTTTTACATTCGAATTCATAAAATACTCTTTGAACAAAAATGTAAGCACATGACTTAATGCAATTATGACAAGATGTATTATTAGCTCAGTCCTAAACAAACAAACAAAAAACCCCAACAAGCCTGGGTTGATTTTTGTTTATGGTCTGATGGAAAGATAGTTTTCTTGGGAACAGGGGGCTTCAGGATCTTTATAGCATTCTTGCTTCCTCTCACACATTTCTCTTAATACACAGTGGCAAGACAAGTTCTATCACTCGAGAAAAGAGAAAATGAAGAAAATATGCTAATTTCTTCAGGTACGACAGTCTTTAAAGCATTATCTTCCCTTTGCCACTGTTTGTTTACTCATCTTTTGGTTCTGATACCAAGAGGTTGTTTTTATGTATTTGACTTTAGTTATGTAAGTATCTTTGCTAATTCCACTGAGGCCATAACAGTAAAGCAAAAATACAAGAAATTTTGGGATTATGGCCTAATGCACAGATAACACCAGTCCAGGAAATCTCTCTATGCACAGAAATTAGCTCCAAAATTGTTTCTAATTACTTCAAAGAAGCATGATGAAATTGTTCTCTTTCCATCAAATTACATAAATCTCTGGTTTTAAAGCTTAAATCCAAATTTGAATCTGTTCCTTCCTGCCAACAGCTCTGGATCTGACAGGCACACAACATCCCCCCTGTGCACAGAAATGTTCTCATGAGCCCTGCTCTGCTGGCAGATGGGTTCCAGCAGTGTGGATGAGCCCACATCGTCAAGCAGAAACTCTGTTGGACTGGGGACAGAATCTGAGCCACTCCAAATAGTTCCAGAACATCTCAGTGAAAAAATAAGCCTTTACTTTAGATGTCTGAACAATGACTGATCTTTTTCCATAGCGCTGAATAACTAAGATGAAATATGTATTATGAGCAAAACTTGTAGCGACCATTTTTTGAAACAATTTTATTTATTGTTTAATGAAAAGGACAGACAGAACTCCTAAAGAACTTAGCTGAATTCCTTGCTTAATGTAATGCATGCCAACTGAATGAAAACCATCTTTTAACAGGGAAATTAATTTAAGGGGGAATTGAATAATATCAATACTAATAATATAATAGTGTTAAACCCCCCCCTCCCCCAGACAATAGCATGAAGGGTGAACAGAATCAGGAATAAACCCCTCTCTATTGGTGTCATTTGCATGTTCTCCTGATGTTAAGAGATAAACCCTCGTACAGGCTAGACCCTTGGGTAGCCTGAGACACCAAAAATCTCAAGATAAGTAAATAACTTATGCTTTCATCAGTCTAAAGTGACTGAGTTACATCTGTGTGACCTTCATTAAAATTTAGAGGTGGCATGACATGAAATCTTAATTCTTTTCAGGATTTCAAACTCATTCATCTTGCAATGCACTAAAGATGATGGTTTCTAGTTTCTAGTAATTAATTCTTAAATTAAAATTGCAAATGTCACTAAAGACAGAAATTCTTTTGGTGACAAAAATAGAGTTCAAAAATGTTCCTGGCAAATTTGAAAATGAAATTAATAATAGGATGAAATTAAAAGGAAGCTAGAATTAAAATTATCCAAAGACATGCTATACGAGTGGGATGAATCATCCCTGTTGATACAGGATGGGGAGCAACTTTCTTCAACAGTGTTGAAGAAAAAGCTCTGGTCAAGTATGGACTTTGGTCAACCATGTCATGTTACAAAAATGGGAAATGCCATCCTAGGCTCCATTGGCAAGGGTAAAACTTGTAAAATATGTGAAATAATTTCTTATGTATCTTCACAGGTTCAAATTTAAGAAAAGCTTCTTGAAAACTATTAGCTTATGGAACATTGTCTCAAAGTGTGATATACATAATATGATGCTGGGCATTGTTCTCCAGAGTGATTAGTGAGATGATCCTCTTTTCTAGCTTTCAGTGTCACTGTATTTGTGAAATGTTTCAAGATATGTAGAAGAAAAAACCTATGTAGATGCCCCAGAGGTGAAAATAATGCTTCACAATATTTAAAAGAAAAACTATTTTAAGGCAGTTAATGAAAGACATCAGGAGTTTATTTGGCTCCCTAGGTGTCTACTTCTCACTGCATTTTTAATTACTGTTTGTATAATGCCATATAAAGATAAAAGAAGCTGAATCTTTGATGTAGCATTTTTGTCTTTCAGTGTTTGGAGAACTGAAATCTCATTATCTTTTCCCAATTGTATTTTCCAATGTGGAAGTCCCAGAACCTGTAAATAATTTACACTCCTTTTGAAGTTCCTTTATCAGCTTCACTTCAGCAACATTCAAACAGAGATCAGAGGCAAGATGAATTTTCTTGTGATACCCTTTGACTGTAAGGTAACATGCTGGAATGTTTGAAATGTGGTATAAATGTTTCAATGGTTCAAAACAAAGTTCAACGTGGCAATGTTCACATGTCATGTTACCTCCTTGTATTTAAAAGTTCCTTGCATCTTTTAAAGAAGGGAACTCAATTTCACAAGTGCTGACACATTAAACACATATTACACTGCTCTGAAAGATGTCTTCATTAGCTTTGCCTCACTGGTAAGCAAAATTAAATGGCTGATGATGACCCAAATTTGGCTCACTTTTGAATACCATGGACAAACTCTGACTGCATCAGAAAACTGCCAGGTGGCAGAAACACTGAAATTCAATTTGAGTATTTCATGAGGTCGGTGTTCCAGGAAAAGAGGGGAAAAACTATTGATCTTTATAAAACGAACACAGAGCCTTTCCCTATTCTCTCACCTCAAGTCTTATTAAAAAAAAAAATCAACCAAACTGTCAGAAGGCAATAACACTTAATTTGGTAATTTTTAAAATTTCACTTCCTGATGCAATTATAACTCTTTACTATACCTTCTACCTCTTTTCTTCATTAATGTAGTTTCTTATTTTGCATTAGTATGGTGAGATTTCACTGCCTTCACCGATTTCTTTCCCTGCAGAGCCCTCCTACAGACCCCTGAGCTTGATGAAACCTCCTTTACTGATGTTCATGGTCTCCATTCAGCATTTTTACTTTTTCTGTTCCTTAGAAGATTGAACACTATGCCTTCAACCCAGCAATAGAGCACAGCAGTATCTGACAGTATGCCCTATCTGCACTCCAAATGTTCACTTTAGCACTTCTGCACTTTAAAGCTTACATCTCTTAGAAGATTGGGTTACATGTCAGAACATGCCAGTTATTATGTCACAATCTCTGCAGTTCTGTTCAACTACAGCTTTCACCCAAATTGTATTTAATTCTGTCAGTTTTCCCCACCAGCCAGACCCAAGTCTAAACAAAATGCTCTGAGAAAGGCTTTGTGAAATGGAAATTTGTATTTAACATGGTTCTTAGCTTCCTGTAATGTTTTCCAGTCCACATCTGAGTAGTGAAAATCCATTTCCTTCTCCCATTATCACTATTTACCCTTACTAAGCCTAGTAGGTGCTAAAAATGCTTCAGTTACTGCTCCTTTCATAGCACATTCGTGGCAGACCTCATCATGGCATAGCTCCTGCTTTTTCTCCCTTTTCCTCCCTTTTCCTCCTTTTCCATGCCAGAGCTGTCTCAACATTTTTACCTCTGCCCATGGGATATTACTGGGATTTTCTTGCTGTTGTTTGCCTCTAAAATATTCTAGAATTAAACAATCCTATTCTTATTATTTTGTACAGTGGGCAAGTAATTTGAACTCAATGCTAAAACCAAAGAACTCCTGAGATCTGAGTTCTGCTACAAGCTTAGAACCTGGTCTTTGGTCAGTATTTCAGAACATGTGAAGATCTCCAAGCCAGACCCAACCTGATAAAACCAGCAAGGTGCTGTGCTGCCATGGCCACTCTGCACTAGAACCTCCACAGGCTTGTTCTTGACCCTGAACTATTGAGTGCTCACCAACATTTCTGATTTTGGATGGGCTTGTGGAGAGCATCAGCACCTGTGCTGTAGATACACTCACGACCTCTATGTTCCAGTTTGTTTTTCCATTACAGCCTACCTATATTTGTAAAGCATGTTGAAGGAATGCTCAATTAACCTTTGTGCTGTGCTTTTATAAGTGGGCCTTATTTTATGAACCCTCTGCCTCACTTAGATAATTCCCCTACCTTTTCTCCTCTGCCCTTTCTGCCCCTTTTAGAGGGCTACTGGGCAACCTCACTATATATTTAACCTCTTTTTCTCTAATGTGTGAAATAAGATGAAGAATTAAACCTATTCAAAGAATACTGGCTCTTTCAAGTGTGTATCAGGAAAATGAGAATGTATTATGCTCTCCTGCTCTTTGAGAGCCCACCAGAGCCAGCTTTTCACAGGCAGGACTCACTTGGGAACAGTGTAGTAGGACAATATATAGAGACCAGAGCATTTGGAGAAAATACAGCAGCAACAAGGACTCAACAGCAGCTGTAGCATTTATGATTGAAACTGCCTGCTTGTGGCTTTTATTTTGCAGGGTGAGTGGGGTGCCAGGGATTTGAGTGTCAGCCCAGCTTTTCCAGGAGTTATGCCTGAAGCTGAAGGCCTCTTTAGCAAGGAGAAAGAACTGGCCCACCAGGGCTGGCACATAACAACTGATCCCCATTCAAGACAGAGGACTGATGTAGATAATTTCTTAAGGTTCTGTGCAGTGCTGTCTTCTGGATATTTGATTATCTTAAAAAATTAAAGTCTACACATGTTTATAGTTTTGCAGGGTCATCCCTTTTGCAAACTAATTCTCTTGAGAACTCCAATGGGGACCATAAAATTGTCCTTCTAAAGGCCATATGCCCTCTTTCCAATACTTTTAATTAGCATCTTGGCAATTATGTCATGGAGTATGGTTCTTAAATGTATGTTGACATTTCTTACTCAGAACTGAATTCACATTATGGTTGGTGAATATATTGTTTCAATGTGTCCAGAGTGTGTCAATGTCAAGAAATCAAATGTGCTGTGACGGGGGACACACTGCAGAGCTCATGGCTCTCCTTGAACAGATTGCATGATCTAAGGACAGGTGAAAAGCCTATTTGAATGGAGTAAAAAAGTAGCCTTTATTTCCAGTAGAAATGTTTTACACTGTTAGAAGCTTTTTTATAGATACTTAACTCAATGACAAACAGAACTCAATGACAAACAGAACAGCTTTTCTTTCAGGGTTAGAGGAGGCTACTGCAGGCAAAATGCACTCCAAATTGGGAATTCTAGCCTTACTAGCAGCACTCTTTTATTCATTCCTTTGTATCAGCTAATGTAAATTTGGGGTGGGAATAAATGTTTTCAAAGGCTGAGAGTTTTTAATAATGTATAAGTATGAAGCATTTTCTGTTTTGCCTTCCTCTAAAAATAGTGCTTCTTAAATTAGTGCGAATTGCCAGATCCATTATGAATCTTTCTGTCATGTAACATGAAATAAACTGATTTGAAGCCATTACCTGAACATGCAATCTCCAAGACAAATGGTTCTGTAGCAAAATATCTAGAAGACTGTAATTGAGAAGGAGGGCTATATTATACATCCCCTACTCTTATCTGCCCACTACAACAGTAAGGGGTCAGTCCCAGGGCTGCAAGAGATGCTTTGATGTCTGTGATAAATGTGTATCTTCACTGAGGAGAGGTAACTCCCTAGAGATTACTTTCCCACCTCTCTGTCACCTCTTCTCTCTCAACTTCTTTCTAGACTGGCAGTGCCCAGTGCAGGCCAGGCTGCAAACACAGACAGCAGCCCCAGCCTCCCTACGGGAGGGGGTTGGCTCAGGGGTGGGCCAGGAAGATTGACCTAGTTTGAGGAACCAGATTTTGCTTTTTCTGCCCCTTCTGTTGCATTTTCAGCTCCCACAAATGAGACAAAAAATGACAATTTTTTCAAGACTTAGCCAAGGAGCTGGCTGGGGCTCTCTGGATAGTGCTGACTCCTAACAGGGATGAGTGCCCATCCTTCCCTAGGTGGAGACTGGGAGTGAAGTAGGAGGCAATGTTTTTTCTTGTATTTATGTTCAGGTACTTCTTTATTTGTCCCCTGTATCACAGCAATTTGGGTTGTCTGCTTGTAAAGCTGCAGTGCCAGCAGTACCAGAAGAAACTCCTTGAACTTCAGAAGCCTTCTTGTGTATTAGAATTAAATCCTATGTGAAGTTAAAGGCCTGAGTTGTTAGGAATTTGGGCACTATTATGGCTCATCTATGTGCTAATGATACTGCTTTTAGAAGAGTTTTAAATCTAAATCTCTTTTGTGAAGAATATTTTGCCCACAAGTGATTTGAGGGTAATATCTGACTATTATTATTCTTGTGTGAGCATCTGTGGGGATTCAAGAGTCACAAAGAAAGTTACAAACTTAATTTGTCTCTAAATTATTTGGCACTAACGAGTTTTATGATGTTTTGTGTGAGTGAGCCCTTAGTATGTCACAGCTGCTGATAGTGGGAACTTACAACAATCAAAAGGGATGTAATCCACACTAAATTTGTTGGGCAGTGTTGCTGCCTCCTGTGATTACTGTGATATATCAGAAGGTCAGCAGGGATGATGCAACCTTGACTTACAAAGATATTTTTGTTTGTCAAGCAGTAGAAATTGGTAGGTATAAATCTGACTTCCAGACTTCCATTGCTGATACAGCCAGACCCATTTCCGCCGTGGAGAAAAAAAAATGAAAGGAAAACCCCAGCCTCATCCTGACCATTTCTCGATGACTAAAATATGTTGACGTGGAAGTTAACAAAGAGTAGAGTGTATAAAAGGAAACTTTGTTATTGTAATCCCATTTACCTCTGTAAATGAAAAGAAAGTATGAGCTTACATGCAGTAGGTGTGGCTATCTGGCTGGACAGATGGCATTGTAGTGCCTGTCTTCTTCTGCAGTCATTTCTGTACTTCTTTGCCCAGCACCACCTAATATAAAAGCCAGCTGTCCTGACAGAGGGGTGTGAGCTCCAGACTGCTTTGCTTGCACAGGAGTGCCTGGAACACTGGGCTACAGGCAGAGTCCTCCAAGATCTTTCTCTCCTCTGTAGTGACTTACATGCTTACATGTCCTTCTACAGAGACATCTGACTTCAACGTGGTTTGAGAAGCAGGTCTGCTTCCCAATGCCAGACTTTTGTTAAAGACATGCACCCAGGGAACCAGGACCTGCTTGGTTCATCCTGGGTTTGGCAGGTCAGGGAACCAAAGTTTCCCTGTTCTGGGTTTATCCTTTTAAACAATGAGCCCCTTCCAATATATTCTAAAGAGGAATAGTACTTGCCCACCTTTGTGAAAGAAAAGCTTTCTTTCCTGAGTGGCTATGCTCACTCAGGAGGGGATGCTGGGTCTGGAACTAGAGGAGGCATCAGTCTGCCACAAGGACACAAGCACTCATGCTTTGTAAAGGAGTATTTGTTTAAGCACACATCTGTGTCTACTCTTTATTAATGGCCAGTTCAAACCACCTCCATTCCTAGTTTGACAGTGACTCTCTGAGTAACTGTCTCAGTACTGCCCAGGGGACCTGGGAAGCAAGATGGGGTAGTTTCATTCCACAAAGTGAAACTGGCTTCTTGAAATTTAAGGGTTGTACTGCGTTAATTTGCAGGTGTCAACATTTTTTGCTGAAAGACCAAGTGCAAAAAAAATCAACATTCAGTTCCTGAATGAATGAATTAAAAGAAAGAAAAAAAGAAAGAAAGAGAGAGAAAGAAAGAAAGAAAAAAGATGCTTCTGAATTAATTCCCTTTTGGTGACTCAGTCCAGCCAGACTTCACATGAAACAGACTGCAGCATCCTTTGCCTCCTTTATGATATGCTGAACAGCAAGAGTCCATCAGAGACAGCGAACTCTGTCTTCAGACTGGATACCACATGTCACTGTGGCTGATTCTTCATTAAGGGAATGAATTGGCCTGTGTGATTGCAACCTGCTGCAATGAGGCAACAGTAGGTTTAAAATGGGGCTCAAAGGGAATAGCATATAAGTGTATTAAATTGCAGCAAGAAACCAATATTACTGTCTCTCCTTAAAGTGGGAACTTAGTTTCCCTTTGCATAGATGAAAGATTTAAATGTGGTATCAGGATGCAAAGCTAAAAATTGGTACTGCATTGCCTAAGGTATCTAAATACAACATATGGTAAGTGGGGCTGTACAGATACAAGCCCATTTAAAATCCTTTTTGGCAGCAAGACTCAATTGTCATATTTTGTTAGGTCTGTTTTGTGAAGCAAAGGCAGAGCTTATGTGCACATGCAACCCAAGAAAGGATTTCCTACTATGCCCCAGGAAAACTGACAAACCAAACTATTCTCTAATTGAGTTGTGTTCCACTGTACTGAAAAATGTGGTCTTTTTAGCAAACAGCTTTAAAGAGCATCTTTGCTTATTTTTAAGAATAATGTTATACAATGATGTCTGCATTTTTAGCTGGGTGCTACAATGTTTGTCCATAGAAATAACAAGTCATGGCATAATCTTTTTAAGTGGTCTAGATATTTTGATGAGAAAGTCAGACACAAGATGGGCAGGACAGCTGGCAGGTCTCATTCAAGTTCTGCATTAGCATTACTGAAAGACAGAAGCACATTTAAAATATTTGTCTCACAGAAGAACTTACAGAGCTATTATAAAGCAATTTATATCCAAAATGTATTTTGGGGGAAGAGGAAGAAACAAAGCTCTGTGTTTTTTAGTATCATAATTAAAAGCTTGAAGAGTGGTGGCAAATAGAGTTACATCCAGCTGGTGGCTGGTCACCAGTGATGTTCCCCAGGGTTCAGTGTTGGGGCCAGTCCTGTTTAACATCTTTATCAACGATCTGGTTTGAGGGGATTGAGGGCACCTTCAGTCAGTTTGCAGATGACACCAAGCTGGGCAGGAGTGTTGATGTACTGCAGGGTGGGAAAACTCTTCAAATGGATCTGGACAGGCTGGATTGATGGGCTGAGGCCAATTGTATGAGGTTCACTAAGACTGAGTTCCTGCCCTTGGGTCGCAACAACTGCCTGCTAGGCTACAGGCTGGGGGCAGAGTGTCTGGGAAGATGCCCAGTGGAAAAGGGCTGGGAGGTGCTGGTTGGCAGCAGCTGAACATGAGCCAGCTGTGCCCAGGTGGCCAAGAAGTCCAATGGCATCCTGGCATCCTGTGTCAGCAGTAGTGTGGCCAGCAGGCCCAGGGCAGTGATTGTCCCCCTGTACTCAGCACTGGTGGGGCCACACCTCGAGTTCTGTGTTCAGTGGAGCGAGTCCAGAGAAGAGCAACAGAGCTGGGGAAGGGTCTGGAGCTCCTTATGAAGAGCAACTGAAGGAGCTGGGCTGGAGAAAAGGAGGCTCAGGGGGGACCTTATTGTACTCTACAACTACCTGAAAGGAGATTTTAATGAAGTGGGAGTCTGTCTCTTCTCCCAAGTAACAGGACAAGAGGAAATGGCCTCAACTTGCACCAGGGGAGGTTTAGATTGGATACTAGGAAAATATTCTTCACTGAAAGGGTGGTCAGGCATTGGAACAGTCTGCCCAGGGAATTGGTGAAATCACCATCCCTGGAAGTATTCAAAAGGCATGTGGATGTGGCACTTGTGGACATGGTTTGGTGGCAAAGAGGGTGATGTCAGGTTAACAAGTGGACTAGATTATCTTAGAGGTCTTTTGAACCTTAATGGTTTATGGTTCTACAAACACAAATAATTTAGTGTTCCTCAGAAATTATTTGCAGCTTAAACAGTACAAACCATGCTGTTCCACAAACAAGGCAGTACACCAGAGGAAAATCAAAAGTGAAAACTGAAGAGTAATCTTTTTTTTCCTCTGTCAAGCTTAAGAAATATGAATGATAAATTAGTAGCTTGGAGATTGAGGACATTGCAGTGATTAACAGTAATTTTCTAGAACAAAATATAATGATGGTTTGGATGTCTTTTGCAAATAGAAATGCTGTTCTAGTGAACCTAAAACTCCTCCAAGTAGAGAAGAAGGTTAAAAAGTTCTAACAGGTAAAGGGGCAATTTCTCTGCAAGTATTTCTACAAAGACTGGTTTTGATTGGTGATTGACACAGTCTTCCAAGGTAATTTAGCCAAATTCCTAGCTGAGATCAAGAATAGGAAGTAATATTTAGTGGCACCTAAAGGAATGTATGGATGTTCATTAGCATTAGTTTTCTAAACTTGTTGAACATCACAGTAAAATATTTGGAAACCTGACTGGAAAATCTTGGTACCAGTAGCAATCCTCCTTGAGCACTTTCAGGAAATGGCCAAAACACCATCCGACTGGTAAATGACAAACACCAAAGAGCAGTTTTCAGAAGGCAAGTGGTTGTTCCAAAGAAAGTAATTTCTTCTTAATGTCCCTGATTGACATAGCCTTAGAAAATGGCCAGTGGAATAAATCTACGGACATGCCTGGTAGGGAATGGAACATTCCTTGTTAGACATTTAAAGAAGAGATTGGGTAAAGATAAACCCCCTCTTTGGAGAGTTGCTGGTAGTATTTTAAGCAGATGCATGGACTAGACTGTTTCCTGAGATTCTTTCCAGCTCTGTTGTTTTACAATTCTCATGCTCCATAGAATTAAACAAGTCCAGAAGTCACTGTGGTTTTGGAAATGTAACTATATTTTCATTCTTGTGAACTATTTTGTTATTCTCTGTTGCTGCAGATGCAGTGACTGACCAGGCCACATTTACTATGTAGAGAAGTTTACCCAGCGCATTTAAAATTTATCTGGATGATGAAAGATTAACACTGTTTTGAGGTTAATTTATGGCTTCTGACACACACATCAATATCCTTTCAAAACTTTGGAGAGACTCTACAAAGAGACAATTCCATTATTTACACAGCTGAATTAAAAAATCTTAACATTACATTGTCTCTTTGGGATTTTACTTGTTTACTTAATGGGCCTCTTGACATAAAAGCATTTTTGGCAGACACATTAATAGTCACTGAAGTAAAGGACTGATTTAAAACAGTTGATTTTCTTTCCATCACCTCCTGCTGCAGCAGTGCAACAGTAGGCAAAATAGCATGGAGTTCACAGTACACATGATGAAGCACGGCTTATTTTTTCCTCCAGACTTTAAAATCTCAGTGCAAAGCTGATTTTTCCATGCACTTCTAATGTTGGCATACACTCATATTCTCATCAGCCTTTGTTCAAACCCCTGCAATATGCTGAGGTAGTACAAACACGGTCAAAGACATCAGTCTTGAAGATGAAACTAACATGTACATGTCAAAAGGGTAAAAAATAAACACACAAAAAAGCTTTCCATGCATTATGATGTACATTTTTATTATCCTACTTTTTGTGTTGGTGCCAAAGGTTTTCAGAACCAACCAGTAAATGAATCCACTGAATTTTCATGCTAAAGTGGTAACAGTGTCTGTGAGGCACAGGAAAAAGCATAAGAAAAGAGACAAAATATGTTTATTGTGTAGTGTTGAACAGTAAATTCTGGGAACAAGGAGAAGTTGAGAAGTTCCAACAGCTCAGCCATGAAAAGGTGTAAGATTGAGCCGTCGGGAGTTCTTTTCAGCCGTAGTGAGAGAGGGAGCTAGTCGAGTATTTTAAAACCAGGCTGATGAATTAGCGAGCCGGGCAAGAAATCGACTGTGACCGCCAGGTGCGCATCTCAGAGGCGCGTGTGATGCAGAGGACCTGCACACACCGCGAGAGCCGAGCAGAGCCGCATCTGCCCGTCGCTGCATTAATCACTCATGGTTTCACCCCCCAAGCACTCGCCCGTCATCGGTTCCGGCCGGCGGGACCCAGCCTGAGGGTTCCGCGGTGCCGCTGCCGCAGCCTCCCCGCGCACCAGGGCTCGCCCGCTGCCAGCGGGATGCCACGCACGGGGCCGGGGCTCCGGAGCCATTCCGCGTCGGCAAACAGCCCCCGGGGACCGAGGGACTCCGTGCCGGCTGGGGCTGGCCCCGCCGCGGAGGTCCCGAGCAGCTCCAGAGCCGCGAGCGCTGCCGGCCGGGAGGGTGAGCGGGGCCGGGGCGGGGCCGCCCCACAGGTGCTGCCGGGCGGGCGGAGCGCAGCCGCCCCGGCCTCCCCCCGCCGCGGAGGCGGACCGAGCCCAGCCCAGCGCGGGGGCCGGGTCGCCGCCGCCCCCGCCTCCTGTACCATAAAATAAAAACAGCTAACAAGGAGCACCTAA